>NC_143521.1:15993293-16613015 GCF_031878675.1 Megascapheus bottae | reverse complement strand
AGCTCAAAGCCAGCCTAGGCACTAAAGACCATGAGACTCTTATCACCGATTAACCACCAGAAAACTGTAAGTGGTGCTGTGTTCAAGGGGTAGGGCCTTGAGCTGAAGAGCTCAGGGACAATGCCCAGGCTCAAGGGAAGGGCAGTAGCCTTGAGCTAAAGAGCTCAAGCACACTACCTAGGCACAGAGTTCAAGCCCCATACAGACAACAAAACAAAACATTATATATATATATATATATATATATATACTAAAGTGGAACAATGCAAACAATATTTGGATATAGACTTTAGAGTCTTATGCCAGTAATCCTAAATTTCTAGAACTCTGTGTTTGACAAAGATACCTTTTCTACCATCAGCGCCCCTGGGACCCTGTGCTCCTTAACACTGGCACCACGGTATGTCTCTTTGATAGTGATTTATCTCTCTGGTCTTTTGCACCCACTCCAGTGTAAAGAAGATTGAGAAAATCGCAGTTCCAGACCAGTTTGAAGGAAAAGTTTACAAGAGCCGAATAGCAACCAATAAAAAGCTGTATAGGGGTATGCACAGCTTTGTGAGAAGTGTAGAGAGAAGGATCATAGTCTATGCCAACCTGGACATAAAAGCAAGTCACTTTCAGTGATGCAGAAGGGCAGAATGTGGCTCAAGTGGTAAATAAGTAATCGGCTTGGGATGCTAATGTATCACTTCTAAGCACAGTCGTAGTGCAGAAACTGTGTGACTGGACAAGGTCCATCTTTAATAGCTGGCTATGTCCCATATACACACTAGATAAACATTTTGCTCTGGGATGTCTAATTTTACTGTCAGAAGGCAAGAGCAAAAAAGAAAGAAAGAAAAAAAGAAAGAAAGAAAGAAAGCAAGCAAGCGGGCAAGGGCATAGAATTTTGCAGGAAAACTGAGGCATCAAATGAGGAAATGGCCCTCAGGTCACAGAGACATTGTCATAATTTGTGTTGCTGCTGAAATTCCTTCATGTTTCACCTTTGATTCTATGATTCTTTTCTTCCTCCTAAAAATTATCTGCTGATGCCTTTAAATTACCAACAGTAGAAAAAAAAAACCAAACACATTTCTTGCCAGACTTAGTGACTGTGTTCTAATCTTAGCACTTGGAAGGCTGAGACAGGCAGATTGTGAGTTTGAGGCTAGGCTTGGCTATAGTGTAATAGAATAGACACACAAGAAGTATTTTGCCAGAAGCTGTGATACAGTGGCAGTCCAGGAATCCCTGATCATAAGTGTGAATTTTACTAGTACAATACAGGCTATGTGGGAGAGAAAATTGGAACCAGCATTTCCAGTCCCAAAATGTATTTTTAATCACCATTTAAGGTGATCTTTTTTTTTTATCAAGATGCTCATATATAATTCTAATTACTTGAGAGGATGAGATTCAGATAAAAGTACCAAGCCAGATTGGGCAGAGAGGTCTGTGAGATACATCTCAGTAGAAGCAAGCTGGACACGGTGGCACACACCTATTATTATTTCAGTAACTACAAGAAGTTAGACAGATTGCTTGCTGCCCAAGTATACCCTAGGGTAGAAAGCAAAACTCTATCTCAAAGATACCCACTGTTTGAGCTGGGAATGTGGCTTAGTGGTAGAGTGCTTGCCTAGTATGCATTCCTCAGTACCACATAAACAGAAAAAGCCACAAGTGGCACTATGGTCTAGTGACAGAGTGATAATCTCGAGCAAAAGAAGCTCAGGGACAGTGCCCAGGCCCTGAGTTCAAGCCCCATGACTGGAAAAAAAAAAAAACAAAAACAAAAACATAACCACTACATCCAGGCACCCATAGCTCTTGTCTGTAAGCCTATCTACTTAGGAGACTGAGATCTGAGGATGGACATACAAAGCCAGTCCAGGTAGACTCTTATTGCCAATTAACCAGCAAAATAGCTGGAAGTGGTACAGTGATTCAAGTGGTAGAGTACTAGCCTTGGAGCAAAAAAAGCTTAGGGAAAGCACTCAGAAGTAGAGTGCTAACCTAACAAATTCAAAGCCCTGAATTCAAACCTCAGTTACGCCGCACACACCCTGCACGCACAGAGGGATCTGTTTCAGCATTGGGAGATTTAACTGACTCTGAGCACTTAAAAGACAAAATAAAGCAGCCACAGGAGAGAGGCTTTACTTGTTCTACCCTAGAACACCTGGCTATACTCTCTTCCCCCAGCAGGGTGGTTCCAAAGCAACATGGTCCATAAACCATAAGACTGTTTCATCACGCTTCTGTTCTGGTCATCATCTGCCTCTTTCTGGCCTGGGAATTTCATAGAACATGAGGACCCAGAACATGTAACACTAACCTTGCCAAGTGCCTAGCCACAGTATGGGTACCTCATAGCTGTGTGACGGATGCATAGGTGCTGGTGCCTGCTTGTGATACAAGTAAAGCAGAATTCACCTTTAAGAGGAATAATACCTTGGGCGACTGTCCAAGAAGGTCTGTGGCAGTGTCCACCCAAACATAACAAAGAACAAAGCAAAGGCATGTGGAAGTGTGTGGGGGTCGCCAGTTCCTGGGAAGTATCTCAGTGTGCCTATTTATCTCCTTAGATACAAAACTTAGAAATGTAACAAAGGGAATTCTGCTTGATGAGAATAAATCCAATTTAAGTTATTTTAGTCTCTGGAGACCACTCATGAAAGCATTTGTCAGAGGAATAAAGAATCTCACCAGCTTTGGGAGAGGCGTGAAGAACACTTGACGATCACACTGAAAATAACACCCACCACAAGAGCATTAGCACAAACTCATACCCTAAGTGCAAAAACAAACAAAAATGTATATATTGTCAACCCGCCACCCCTTCCATTGGAAATCCAAATCAAAAAATCTCCAAAAGATCACTCACAACCACGCAATTAATCCTGACCCGTAGTTGATGGAAACCAAAGGAGGCAGGAAGGGAGTCAACAGCTTCAGACCTTCACCCTCCATTCCCAATCTCTGGTTACTGAAAAGAGCCTACTGAGGGGAAAGGATGGATATTTTCCTTGTAATATGAGCTTTTTTCTTTTTCTTTCCTTTTTTTTTTCCTAGCTGTGAACTTTTTACCTTGCATCATTCATGCTTCATTTGGTCAATTACTAACTAATGCCCCTGAAAAGCTAGATCGTGTTCTTAAGTCTGATATTGATTTCTTTTTTTTTTTTTCTTTTTTTACATTCCTTGTTCATTTCAAAGTGGTATCTGCGTGGGGGTAAGCGAAGACGCCTCTGAGTGTGAATTCACCAGAGAGGCCGTGGGGCTGCCTGTCGCCCCAACCCCATGGCAAGCCCAGGACCGCGGTTGGGGACACGGAGAGCGCGAGTCTGGGACCAGTCGGTCGCAGAGTCAGTTTTCAAACCCTAACCAGCCTTCTTTGCGATTGAAATGCAAATTGCGTCCTGAGCGCGCAGCCAATCCGGAGCTTTCCTGTAGGATTACCTGGAGTCGGGCGCTGCGCGAGCGCGCCTCGGGGCCGTGCGCACCCCCGGGCGAGAGGCGTGGCGGTGCCGCGCCGCACCCTCGGCGGGCCCCCCGCGCGGGATCTGCGCTCGCGCCGCGCGCCCCGGGCCTGCCGCAGCTGCAGCGGGAGCCCGAGCCGGAGCCGCTGCCGGAGCTCGAGCCGGAGTCGGAGCCGCACGCGCGGTGGCGCAGGGCGCGGCCGGGACGCCCATTGTTGAGGGCGGCCGAGCCGGGTCGGCAATGCCCCGCGCCCCCCTGCCTGCTCGCTACAGCGGCGAGGTTTGAACTTGGCGTCGGCGCTCGTGTGGAGCCCCGCTCTCCTGGGCCGAGATGGTGAGTGCGGGGCGCGGCGGGGGACCCCCGCGGGGCAGCGGGCGGGCAGAGGGGGCGACTGGATGCCTTGTGTCGGTTTTCAGTTCGCCGCGCGCCCGGCGCGGGGCAGGTGGCCTCTTGGCGTGGGGTGGGGTGGGGTGGGGTGGGGTGCTCCTGACACCCCCGGGCCTGGGCTGGTTTATCCGGGGACGGAGGCTGCCACGCCAAGAGGAAGAGAATCGTGGATTATTGACAGCATGGAAACTTTTCAGAAGAAATGATCTGTGAAATATTTTAATTTTGATAAATGGCTTCCCACGAGGGTTCCTACTGCGTCTAGAACGCCTTGCTTTTCTTCATTTTACTGGATTGCGTTTCTATAGAAAAGCCCTCCAGAGCGCATTGAGGGGCGCGCCCCCCCACCCCCTTCTTCCGGATCTCCAGGCAATGTTTTATTTCAAGTGTGTTCCCGGGCCAGGTAGCATGCAAATGAAGCGATAGCAGATATTAGCTTTTCTTCTTGGGTTATCCTGGGCTGCTTTGCTGGCGGGGGTGGGGGGTGGGCGCTGTTATAAAACTTATTGGGGCATCCTTGGGGGCGGGATGCGTCCTTTCTCCCTGGTGTCTGTTGGCACCCCCTCCCCCTAATCCTCGAGTGGTTGGTGGAGTGCTTGTGTGCAGGGACTCTCCTCTCCCTCTTCGCTCCTCTTCTCTTTCTCCCCTCTCTTGCTTTTGGGTTGAGAGCAAATGGATTCCCACATGCCTAGAATTAATAGTCTCCACTGCAGCTGCGATATGGGAAGCCCTCGACGACAGATACTTCTGTGCACTTTCTACTTCTGATTACTTTCAAAGGCTAAACGACCTAATTTATATTCTAATTAAAACCACCTTGGCCAGATTTATGGCTAATTTTGATAGATTCATCTGAAGTTGGTTTAGATTTTAATTAATTTGGATAGTTATGGTCTGTCTTCTTTAAGTTTCTCCTCCTCCCCATCCCATTCCAACAGTAATCCGTGATTGTTGCAGAAAAGATGGGATGCAGAGAACAGAAATAAGTAAACATAACAATTACATGCTTATTTGCTCAGAGTAAAGTTTCCCTAGAAACTTGATTGATTATTTGAAAACTTTACAGGTATCGACTTCTTTTTTTCTTCATTGCTGACATACCTGGTTTAGGGACTAAAAGTAAAAGTTTGCAAGAAAATAAATTCACTTAAAATGTTATAAGTAGTAGTAACTTATTCACATTGTTCTCAGGTTGGAACAGTTTATTGGGCCAATTTCTCTTGAGTCAACTTTCCACATCTGCCCCTGGCAAATGGTTCCTGTTTGTACAGCCTGTTTAGTAAATATAACCCTCTATCACTCAGGCAAAGTGCCAGGCACATACCCCTCCCTTCCCCAGTGCTTATAGCTTGGCCCATAGAGTTAATATTTTTATTGGTTTCTACATCAGAACTTCCTCACCCAGCCCTTGATAAAACCCTGGAGAAGGTTACCAAGGGATGTTGTAGAGAATCTACTTCCCTGGAGATCTTAAGAATAGAATAAACATCCATCTGCCTTGGATGGCTTTAGCGCAGTAGTGTCTGAATAAAGCAAGAGTGGTCACCTCGCAGAAACTCACAATTTAAGAATTCTAAATAAATTCCCATCCTCCAGGACCTGAGACCAGGGAAGTAACGATTGTCCAACATACCTCAACCATCATGCAGAGGAGCCCTGTTTGGATTTACATGAGACAGAGGTTGTAGATTCTTCATGGGACTTACCAAATTCTATATTTAAAATAAAGGAATTGATTCATGGAAATTAACTTTTGACTCAAAAGGGAAAGGATGTGTGAATTAGGTACACATGGTGAACCTGAGAGCATTTATACTCATTCTCTCCTCCCCCTTCCTCTTTCCTTTCATCTTTTTTTCCTCTCCACTTTTTCCCTTCCTTCCTTCCTCCCTCTCTTTGGAGATAGGATCTCCCAACGTCACTCAGGCTAACCTTGAACTCCTAGGCTCACGCTATCCTCTGGCCTCAGCCTGTACAGTAGCTGAGCCAATAAGTACACACTACAGCTTACTCTCGCCAATTTTAACTTCATGCTATTTTTGATACCTTATCTTGCAAGTTAAATCTGGTTACATTAAAAATAATTTTAATATAAAATTATGTATATTTATGGGATACCATATGATGCTTTGATACCTTTATACAGGGTATAATGTTCCAATCAGGGTAAACGTGTATCATTTCTTTGTAGTTATATTTTTAAAAATTACATTTTACTTTCTCAAAGTTTCTTCTTGTGTTCATGTGGAAGTCCTATGGCCCATGCATTCAAACCAAGCATTCTTGACTAGCACTTTTTTTTTTTTTTTTTGGTCCTGAACCCTGAACTTTGAACCCTGGGCCTGGGTACTTTTCCTGAGCTTTTGCTGTTAAGACAAGCATTCTATCACCTTGAGCCACAGCACCATTTCAGTTTTCTGGTTGTTACTTGGAGATAAGAATCTCATGGACTTTCCTGGTGGTTAATTGGATATGAGAGTCTCATAGACTTTCCTGCACGGGCTGGCTTTGAACTGTGATCCTCAGATCGAGGCCTCCTGACTAGGATTACAGATGTGAGCCATGAGTGTGAGACCCTGACAAGCATGTCTGTTAGATGATATTCCCCTGGATGCCAGCAGGGCTTGCAATTTGCTGGTAACTTGGAGAGGGACAGGACTTTGTGGGTTGCTGCTTCCTCTGCCCTCCTCTTTGACAGATTGTGTATAATTTTAACCCCTGTGCATTGCTCAATGCAGTGACACCTTCCCCCCTTCCCATAATATCACATGAACAGGAGTTGTCACTGTGTCTTCCTGTAAGATCACTTTCTGGCAAAGGGCAGATCCAAAGGAAAAGTGAGAAAGATGTGTGAGTCTCCTGGCTGGGCAGTCTCTCACCTCCCTCAATCCCCAGTACCCTCACTGTTCACTCTGCACTTGTTCTCCATGCTAGCACCCTGCTAATTTTCTTAGACTGTAGGAACACCCCTAAAAGCAATAGAGAGCTTGAACAATAGCCATGTATTCTGCAAACATTTACTATGTGGGAGGCATCCCAGGAACTGGGGATGGGTTCCCCACCCTCAGAGGAAAATAAAACATGTTAATAAGCTGGTACCATTCTGCAGAAGTATATACAAGGGTTAAGAACATCAATTTGCTGTAAAGTTAAACGTATACCAACCTATGACCACGTCTAGTTATTTATCTAAGATACTTGAAAACAAGTGCCCGAGATAGAGACTTGTACACACTTGTTCATAGCAACCGTATTCACAATTGCCCACAACTGGAAATGGCCAGTTATCTGACAGTAAGAAAATGGATAGGGTAGGGTGGTAGCCTTGAGCTGAAGAGCTCAGGGACAATGCCCAGGCCCTGAGTTCAAGTCCCACAACTGACAAAAGAAAATGGATAAACTGTGGTATATCTATACAATGGAATACTGCCCAGGAATAGTCAACACTCAGATCTAGATGAATCTCAAAAATGTGTTAACTTAAGCCTGACACAAAAGAGTACATAGTAGTTCTATGTATGAAGCCCTGAAATAGGACGAAGTAATCCATACTAGCAGATGACAGTATGGGAATTAATGCACCACCTATCTGGCAAATATCATGTAACCCTTCTATTAATTACAATAAAAATATATGAAAAAAATAGCAGATGACAGTGGTTGCTGGGGGGGAGTGGTCAGCTGCAAAGAGGTGAGAAGAGACTTTTCTTGAGTGATGGAAATTTTCAGTGATAATTACAAATGCAGATAACAAACCCCACTGGAAAGAGCACAGAAGACCTGTGCATTGGTTAGAAGAGGAGCCTAGGTGGTAGAAACTTATGTAAGCAGACGCCTCCTTTCTCTGCCTCCAGGCAGAGATTCTACTTTGGGCAATCCAGGAAAAGCCTCTAAGCTCTGAAATGGAGCACTGGATGGTATTAGCAAGCCTTCTGGGGTGGTTATGAAGACTGAGTTAGATAATGATTAAAAAGTATTTAGCACTGGCAGCAGTGGCTCATGCTACCTGTCATCTTAGCAATTTAGGAAGCTGAGATCTGAGGGTTGTGATTCGAAGGCAGAAAAGTCCCATGAGACTCTCATTTCCAATGAACCACTCAAAACCGGAAGTGGAGCTGTGGCTCAAAGTGATAATAGCTGTAGACTTGAGGAAGAAGATCCCAGGGACAGCACCCAGGCCCTGAGGTCAAGCCCCACAACTGATGAAAAACAACAAAACACTTAGCTTGTTGAAAGCTCAATAAATAGCATCTCTTATTTTTATACACTGATACATTTTAGCATTACTGTTAAGAGCATTCATATGTCAGTATGTAAGCCATCAGACGTACTTAAGGTTATCAGAAATATTTAACTGATATGCTTAACATTTCATGTATCTTCATTTTTTTTTTTTTTTTTTTTTGCCAGTCCTGGGCTTGGGCTCAGGGCCTAAGCACTGTCCTTAGGTTTTTCCTCAAGGCTAGAGCTCTACCACTTGAGCCATAGCACCACTTCTGGCTTTTTCCTATGTATGTGGTACCAAGGAATTGAACTCGGGTCTTCATGCATGCTAGGCAAGCACTTTAACCACTAGGCCAAACTCCCGGCCTGTATCTTCATTTTTGTAGGTCTTTTTTTGAGTTTGTAGGGAATTGAAATGGAAAGTTTAAGCCTACCTAATGAAAATATCAATATAGCTTCTCTTTGAAAGTAAACCCCAAAAGAGAGACAGGCGAAATCCTCCCTCCTTCCCCCTCACCCCAATTTCTTTCTTTCTCTCTTTCTCTTTCTTTCTTTCCTTTTTTATTTGTCAGTCCTGGGGTTTGAACTCAGGGCCTGGGCACTGTGGACACTTTTTGCTCAAGGCTAGCACTCTGCCACTTGAGCCACAGGGCCACATCCCACTTTTTCTGTGTATGTGGTTCTGGGGAATGGAACCTAGGGCTTTGTGCATGGTAGGTGCTACCCTTAAGCCACACTCCTGGCCCCAATACTGTGGGAATAATTGTCATTTCAAGTTTCAGCAAAATGATAGATTTACTTACCAAGTTTCACTTTTTTTACGATCCACAAAGTTGTTATATAATTTTTTCCTATTCCTGTCCTTGGGTTGGTTTAATTCACTCAGTAAACATTTAGCAAACATTTTTGGAGAACGGTTAGCATCTGGCAATTAAGTGATGAACAGTGAGGACATTGTACTACATTGTTTGTGGATATTCTGATTTTGAGTGTCAATGTTTCTTTTGGGATGTTTTGTACAGCACAGTGTCTTTGGTTAGTCTTGTTTTTGTGTGTGTGTAATATGTGTTTTGTTTCTAAAACCTGTGGCTTAAAGCAGCAATTGAAGATGCTGGTTGATTTTCACTGGTGCTGTTTTCTTAAACACTGGAGTTTTTTTTTTACTGTTTCCTCCTGTTACGCTTTACTAACAATAACAAAATGATCCTCTATAAAGGCGGTTGAATGTGGTAGAGAGGTCACAAACAGTGGAGACATTGTGACCTATGTTTGAATGTGAGCACTGTTGGCTGGACTGGTGATGTGGGGAGTCTTTTAAGCCCTCTACATCCACAAAATAAGGTAATGCCTTGAAAGACACATTAATATGTACCATATTAAGGTTGTTTTAAGCGTTCAGTGACACAATGCATGTCAAACTCACTGGCCAAGCATCTGGTGATGTTAACTGAAAATACTAAATATTGACTAAGAGTCAAACTGTCTGTAATTGCCCTTGCATCATCTGATTTCATCTTCTCATACTTTACTGAAAGAGGGGCCCTTATTTCTTTTTTATTTCCTTTCCTTTTTCCTTCCTTCCTTTCTTGATTTCTTTGTGTGTGTGTGGGGGGGGCCCATGCATGCGCGTACACACGCATGTGCCAGCCAGTCCTGGGCCTTGAACTCAGGGCCTGGGTGCTGTCCTTGAGCCTTTTTCTCAAGTGCTCTACCACTTGAGCCAGAGCTCTACTTCCAGCTTTTCTGGTAGTTTAGTGGAGATGAGATTCATAGACTTTCCTGCCCGGACTGGCTTCAAACGGGGATCCTTGAATCTCAGCAAGGAGTAGCTAGAATTTCAGACATGAGTGCTGCCTGTTTGCTCTTAATGCTTGCACACAGGTAGCAGGATTAGACTCCTATGTTCTTTTGCTCTGTGCCTCTCCCTCCAGCCCCTCCCTCTGTCCCTCTGTCCCTCTGTCCCCTGTCTCCTGTCCTTCTCCCTCTCCCCCTCTCCCTCTGCTTTTCTTGATGAAATTATTTTTGAGATTTAATTATTGTGGGACAAGAATAACACTAATAAGTGGCCGCAAAGGGGTTTACTTATTTTCCAGACAGAATCTTTCCGGGTAACCCAGGCTGGCCCAGAACCCTAATCCTCCTTACTCAGCTTCTTGAGTGCTGGGATTTTGTGCCCAGTAGTTAGTGAAGTTTTCCTCTTGTTGCTGGAGGAAAGAGTAGTATTGCAAAGGTACAATGGATATGGCAGGTTCTTTTCCTCAGCCCCTCTGATGTCTATCTGTCAGTGACCCTTTTGCAATTGAATTTCACTCCTTACTACAGTGACTTCCTATAGAAGTTCATTTAGAAGTTCAAGTTGTGAAGGGAGGAGGGACCAAGGGGAGAGGATCAAGACTCGGACCTCTAGGCTTGTAGAGGCTGGGTAGGGATTGAAATAGATTTTATCTCCAGAGAAGGTGGGGTGAGGCAGAGAACTATTTCAGTAGAAATCAGTTATCTACACAGACAATTTTATATTCTATTGGCACTTTCTCAGCTCCCAGATTGTGGAGAAACCTGAACTAAAACTTTAATAAATGAGAATGAATTGCAAGATGCAGATTGAAAACCATATGCCATTAGCAGATAAACAGGTAGAACTGTAGATCATTATGTAAAGCACACTGAACCAGTCTTGGAGACAAATACTGCTTTTTTGTTGTCTTATATGTGGAATATAGAACAAAAAGGGGCATGAATGTCAAAGGGGAACTATTGAGAGGGACCAGTGTGAGCAGAGGGACGGAGAACAAAGGGTAATGGGAGGAGAAATTCTGTTATATCTTAGTCATTATATATTAAAAAACACAATAAAACCAAATTTAAAGTCATTTAAAATCCGTGTCATGTAGGAGGGGTGAATGTTATATGCATGTAATAGAAACATCACAATGAAACCTATTACTTTGCACAATTAATATACTAATAAAAAAAGAAAACTCTACTGATGAAGGCTTAAAAAGTTCTTTTGGCCAACTTATTAAAACTATAGATGCCAAGGGAGAAGGCAGTTAAATAATGCAATACTATATGGACACTACTGTTTGTTTTATATTTATTTGTTTTCTCTGTTTTGTGGTGCCAGGTGTGGAATCTGTGACCAACCAATCCCCAGAACCTAGTATATATTTAGATATGAGCCGTTAGCTCTCCCAGCCAAAGCCTTTATTATTGGGCTAGATACTCTGGATTATTAATCTCTACATCTAAAACTTTCCTTTTAAGACAGGGTTCGCTAGACATCTGGAATCCCAGGGCCACTTCCTTAGCCACCCAAGATGTCGTTTACAGAGGCCAGGAGCATGCCCAGTGCCCAGTGGAGACATGGCGGAAGTCAGGTGGTGCAGGGAGGAGGGGACTTTACAGTGTTGTCTGTGACCCTGTGTTTGCAGGAATGCCATTGGACCAGCCCTGTGCATCCTTATGAGCTGCATTATGGCAGGGTAGGATTCCTGGCCAATCAGATTTTGGGTAGAAAAGAAGGGGAGAAAAGAAATGTGGAAGATGACTCTACAAGGATCTCAGTTCTCTGGTTGTCCCTGACACCCTTGAGCTGTGCACAAGCTCCACTTTAGTCATCCTGATTCACAATAGAGGCATGGCTGGTTAGGAGAATGCAGGACTGTCACTGCAGTCCTCCTTAGCCTTTTCTCTATCCCCTCCAGCCTTTCCCTCTCACATGGGCCTTTTGTGTCCAGTTTCCATGGTTACCTCTTCACTTACCAGCAGCTGGAATGTGTAGTGAGAGGAGGCTGCCTCCCCTACTGAGCCAGGTCTGGCTGGGCGGAGGCCAGGGAAGGCTATTGATCCACAGCTGGATTCATGAAATGGGGTCACAGCCCAGAACCTCTTCTTTGTCCTAGGTTCTGTACCTTTCCCAAGCCTGACATATCAGGGTTACAGAGGGATATGACCTGGGGGCTGATGGATGACCATACTCAGAATTTCCTGTCCAAGGCTGGCCTGGCTGTCGCATGACCTGCCAGACTTCTGCTTAAGGCAGTTCCTCAGTGTCAGTGGCCGAGCTAGGGGGAGGGGCTGACCTGTCAGCTCAGAGGAGCTGATCACCCACGTCCCTACCTGCTTTCTCTTGGACTTTGTTCCCCAAGCCATCTGTTTAGGAGTTTAGCTGACATGTAAGAGGCAGGTCTCCAGGGCTGGGGGAAGTGGGATGAAAAGCAAGTTTTTAGGCTGTCAGACCAGGCAGGCATGGGAAACAGGGAAAGCCTGTGGCCTTGAGGTTTCAGTGAGAATAAAACCAGCCAAGAGTTCTTCTTAGAGCTCTCTCCTGCAGATCTTTGAGGGCTCCTCATTTGGAATCCACTTGGCCCCAGAGAAGTCAGAACTGGTAACTAGAGTGGGGGGGGTTGGAGTAACGGAGGGTGGAAATTAATGCAAGCCTGGTAGGTAAAAGGAGGTTGTCATGAGCAGAAACTACCCCAAATCATCACCCCCGAGGAATGCAGAACCGGAGGAATATAATATTCTTCTGGGATTAGAAACTTCTAGAAGTGCCAGGCCTCACAGAGAGGCCATAGGCCTCAACCATAGGCCATCCAGATATGGTGGACAGCAGTTAACGGGGCTCCTCGGAGCCTTCTGTGGTTGAATCCTAGCTGTTAGTTTGTGATCTTGATCAAATTACCCTGTTTCACTTTCCTGTAACCTGTCATAGGATTGTGTTAGGTAAAAGTACATCATGCAGTATTTTTACATGGTAACATTTTTTGCTAATTCTGACATAGATTTTAACTGACCTACATCTATATTGTATAGGCCCAGTGTCTTTAACCTGAAATCCTCAGGAAGGCGTTGGGGTTTTGGAATATTCAGGTGATTTTTGACCAGTTGAGCATCCCTAATTGAAAGATCCCAAATTAATGCTCCGGAATTCCAGAGTTTTAGAGCATCATGTCAGTGCTCAATAGTTTTGAGATCTGTGACTGATTGGAGATTTTTGGATGAAGATGCTCAACCTGGATATGGTAATGGGCCCAGAAGTCCCAGTGATAGATTGTGGGACCTCATTACCTCATAGTAACCACCCACGACAGGGGAAGTAGAACTCAGCGTAGGGTTACCGACTTAGAAATCAACAGCAACAATCACTTCTCCACATCTTGGCTGCAATCTTGGTCTCACTTTCTATGTAAATTGTCATTCCACAGAATTAAAGCAACTTAATTTGGGAAGAGGTTCCCAGCAAAGGTTAGAAGCCTTTTTGTGTTTGAGATTTGGAGACATTAAATTACATGGAGCTCCTGTTATCCTAAAGAGCAGAGAGCATCTTAGATATTGTAGACACAAATGCAGTTGGCACAGGCATTAACAAGGTGCAGGTGAGATCCTTTCTAAGCCCTAGTAATCCTCTTGGGCAAAGTAAGGATTAGTCTCCTCACAAACAAGGCAGTGGGTTCATTTCTGCTAAGATTTCTCAGCTCACGCCAGATTTAGCAAGGGCCTTGTTTCCTTCCTGTGAATGACAACCTCCATTTACTTTTTTTTCCCCTGGTGTGTATGTACGCTGGCTTGAATTCAGGACCTGGACATTGGCCCTTGACTTTTTCTCCCAAGGCTGAGACTCTACCACTTGAACCATAGTAGCACTTTCTGTTTTTTGTTGGTTTATTGGAGATGAGTGTTTAAAGACTTTACTGCCCTGGCAGGCTATGAACTGTCATCCTCAGATATTAGCCTCCTGAGTAGCTAGGAGTACATGAATGAGCCCTGGTTCCCCCACTTGTGCTTATGTGTGTGTGTGTTGGTCCTGTGTCTTGAGTTCATGGCCTAGGTGCTATCCCTGAGACTGTTTTGCTTAAGGCTAGCTTGCAGTCTACCACTTGAGCCATGGAACCACTTATAGCTTTTTCTTAGTTTATTGGAGATAAGAATCTTACAGATTCTGCCCTAGCTGGCTTTTTTTTTTTTTTTTGCCAGTCCTGGGCCTTGAACTCGGAGCCTAAGCACTGTCCTTGGGCTTTCTCAAGACTGGAGCTCTACCACTTGAGCACCATTTCTGGATTTTTCTATGTATATGTGGTGCCAAGGAATTGAACTCAGGTCTTCATGCATGCTAGGCAAGCCCTCTACCACTAGGCCAAACCCCCAGCCCAAAGACAGTTGTTGTTTTTGTTTTTTGACAGTCGTGGGGCTTGGACTCAGGGCCTGAGCACTGTCCTTTGGGCTTTCCTTAAGACTAGAGCTCTACCACTTGAGCCACAGCACCACTTTTAGCTTTTTTTTTCTATGTATGTGGTGCTGAGGAATTGAAACCGGGTCTTCGTGCATGCTAGGCAAGCACTCTACCACTAGGCTAAATCCCGGTCCCTGGCTGGCTTGAACTGTGATCCTCAGATTTCAGTCTTCTGAGTAGCTCTTGGCTTCATTTTGCATCTTTTGAAGAAGCATTTCTTTCTCCACACTGTATCCTCACTGCTAAGTCTATTAAGGGCCTGTTTACCCCATAATCACATCAGCATCTTGTCACAGTCCAGTGGCGACATCCCACCTTCAGCTCTTTTGTATGAGTCACAGTGATGGAATGCTAGTGGTGGTTATGGTTAGTATACCACAGGTCATCTATAGTACCAGCCAGGTTCTGGGGCTCAGAGCACAGGGAGCAGACACTAGTGGCACCCACATTCAAACTTCAGCTATATGCTTTCAAATCATGTGTGTGTGTGTGTTTAGCAGGACTAGAGGCCAAAAGCTGCCCTTTATTCCATGGAGATTGCGGTGTGGAGTGGTGTGGATCTTCCTTGATGATGTTTTCTCCGGGTTTGTGGTATGTGTCTCTTTCCACTTTCGCTCATAATAATCAGAGCCATCTAGAACAACACCCTCATTTCACTCATGAGGAAAAAGCCCATGATGCAAGTGACCTGTCAGAGTGACCCAGGGCCTAGTGCTAGTGGGTACCCACTACCCACACTCCTGTTTCCTAATGTTTTGTGGAAATAGGGAAGAGACAACCATATCTTTCTCCTGAATCTGTGTTGCTGTCTGTCTGTCTCTGTCTGTCTGTCTCTGTCTGTCTGTCTCTATCTCTCTCTCTCTCTCTCTCTCTCTCTCTCTCTCTCTCTCTCTCTCTGTCACACACACACACCCACACACACACACACACACAAAACTTTCTAATAGTGCTTTCCTAGAGCTCATTAGTCCCAGTACATGGGTGTAGTCTAGGGAGGCAGGTCAGAGGACTTTGGCCTGGGGTATGTCATAGGCTGGCACACTGCCATTTGAGCCATGCTCCCAGTGTAAGATGGGGATGTATTCTATTTGCTTCCCACTTTTCTAGAAGAGTCAAGTGGAGCAGAGTGTCAGCCTTTGGTGGTCTCCACATCGGTAGGTTATATTCTCCTGAGTCCTTCTCTCCACCCAGTGAACTGATACCGGCAGGCAGAATAACAGCAGACCTTCACTCTGTTTAACAGTGTTCCCTATCCAGAAGGGCTAGGAGAGACTGCTTAATGTAGTCTTAAGATCTTTTATTTATTTAGCTATTATTTTTTGCGTGTCCTGGTACTTGAACTCAAGGCCTGGATACTGTCCTTTTGCTTTTGTGCCCAAGGTTAACACACTACCACTTGAGCCCCAGTTCCACTTCTGGTTTTTTGGGTGGTTCATTAGAGGCAAGAAATAAGCCAGCCAAATCTGGCTTCAAACCACGAGACTCTCAGACCCCAGCTTCTTGTAGCTAGGATTATAGTTATGATCTACCAGCTGCTGGCTTCCGGATCTTTTGTTTTTTAAATAGTGCTGGGGATTGAGCATGTTGCCTAAGCACTCTCCTATTGAGCCATAGTTCTAGCTGGTCTGCCTGTCTCTCTGTCTCTCTCACTCTCACAGTGCAGCTCAGGCTACCCTTCAACTCTCAGGTCTCCTGACCCCCTAAACGGAGCAGTGCTGAAGTTACAGGCATACACCTGTGGCCAGCTACTCAGACTATGCTCTTATAAGACAGATATGTATTGAGCATCATCTTCGAGTTCCAAATAAGGTTAAGACTATAGAATAGTGGTAAAGAGCACAAGGCTTGGCTATCAGCCAGATCTGCTTTCAAATTCTTTTTCTATCTGAGCTTGAACAGCTTCCTTTGTTTCCATTTGATCATCTTTAAGAAGGTAATAAAAGGGCCAGGAGTTTGGCCTCGTGGTAGAGTGCTTGCCTAGCATGCACAAAGACCTGGGTTGATTCCTCAGTACCACATACATAGGAAAACCAGAAGTGGTGCTATGGCTCAAGTGGCTCAAATGGCAGGGCTCTAGAAAAGCCCAAGGACAGTGCCCAGCCCCTGAGTTCAAGCCTCAGGACTGGCAAAAAAAAAAAAAAATAACACAAAGGTACCTGCCTTAGAGATTGGTATGACTATAAGAAGTTAAGTGGGTTATAGTTTTGTAGCACAGTGTTGAGGGGATTGGAATTCTGTCAACTGCTGCTTTTATTCCTGCCCTCCAGGTATCACAAAGCAGGTGGCTGGGGAAAGCAAGAGTATAGATAGCCTAAGAGTAAAAGAGAAATGACACACTGAGGTAACTTTCCTCTCATGGTCTATGTATTGTGCAGTTTTGTTGCCTATCTTACCTTTAATCTGTGAAGATACAGAGGGAGTGGCTGTGTCTATTTGTCTTTTTTTGCCAGTCCTAGGGCTTGAACTCAGGGTCTGGCCACTATCCTTGGCTAGCACTCTTCCATTTTGAGCAGCACACCACTTCTGGCTTTTTCTGTGTGAGTGCTACCAAGGAATGGAACTCAAGGCTTTATGCATGCTAGATGAGCACTCGTATCACTAGGCTATGTTCCCAGTTCTGCTGTTTGTTTTATCTCCATTGAAAGCCTAGTGTTCCGTGGTTGGTTCTTGGGGACTGCTGGCTGAGTAGATGATTGAGCTGGGTATAGAAGTGGCCTGGCTTTGGTGTGACAGCATGAGCCTATCCTTCCCAGAACAGGAGTGCGACCTGGGAGGGATGCTTTCAAAAGTGACATTGTTTCTGGGAACCTAGGGAACAGTTGGGAGGAAAAACAGTTGTCGCTGAATTTCCATAACTTTCCACCTTCTTTTGAGGCATTCCCTTTAAAGAAGTATGGGTATTAAGTATTTGCTACTTGTCTCAAAGGAGTTCTGGGAGTGAGGAGTGCAAAGGCAGTATGAGGTAAGAGAAAAGGCACAGCCATTGGAGCTGGGGACTCATTTGTGGCAACTGTGTAGCTTGTAAGCATTGACCTCAGGAAGTAACTGTCCTGTGAGGCTATCACTGCATCTGTTGGGTGGGGATAAATGGTGCCTGCTCTGCATATCCTCTAGGGTTGTGTATGGGAAAGGACTTTGCAAGCTAGTGTCTAATATTAGCAAAAGAAATTATAGTTTGCTCTGAATGGTTCTTTGGGCATGCCTCTTGAAAATGGACTGTGAGACCTGCATTGAATCTTATCAGGAGGCACTTTTCTCCACTGACTTCAGCGTGTCAGTACTGAGGCTTAAACTCAGGGTCTAGGCACTGTCCCTGAGCTCTTTTTGCTCAAGGCTAGTGCTCTACCACTTTTAGCAGTTACTTTTATACACACACACACACACACACACACACACACACACACACACACACACACACACATATATATATATATATATATATATATATATATATATATATATATATATATATATATACCAATCCTGGGCTTGAGGTCAAGGCCTGAGCACTGTGCTTGGACTTTCTCAAGGCTAGAGCTCTACATCTTGAGCCTCAGCACCACTTTCTAGCTTTTTTTTCTATGTATGTGGTACCCAGCCCCTATGGTTAATTGGTTTTAAGAGTCACAGAGTTTGCTGCCCAGGTCAGGTTCCAACCATAATTTTCAGCTCCCTGCCCCTGAGTAGCTAGATTACAGGTAAGAGCCACAAGTACCCAGCTCAGTGAATAGGTTTTGAAGCTCTCAAAGCCTTCCACTAATGTGGAGTTTCCACTGTCCAGGGTTGCCCACTTCTGTTTCCTGACTCTTTGCTTTAAAATGAGTGTGGTAGGGCCAGGAGCTTGGCCTAGTGATAGAGTGCTTGCCTAGAATGCACGAAGACCTGGGTTCGATTCCTCGGTACCACATGCAAAGAAAAAAGAAAGAAGTGGTGCTAGGCTCAAGTGGTAGAGTTCTAGCCTTGAGAAAAATCCAAGGACAGTGCTCAGGCCCTGAGCTTAAGCCCAGGACTGGCAAAAAAAAATACTGTGATAGACAGGATTACGCCTAGGATTATGCCTGTAATCCTAACTACTTAGCAGGCTGAGATCTGAGGATCTCGATTTAAAGCCAACCCCAACAGGAAAGTCCGTGAGACTCTTATCTCCAATTAACCACCAGGAAACCAGAAGTAGTGCTTTGGCTCAAAGTGGTAGAGCCCTAGCCTTGAGCCGAAGAACTCAGGGACAGGGCCCGGGCCCAGAGTTCAAGCCCCATGACCGACAAAAAAAAAAGTGTGGAATGTGGGCACCAGTGGCACACACCTATAATCCAAGTTACTCAAGAGACTTTAAAACGGTAGTTCAAAGCCAGCTTAACAGTGAAGTCCAAGAGACTCTTACCCACAATTAACTAGTAAAGAGCTAGAAATGGAGCTGTGGCTTTAGTGGTAGATCATTAGCCTTGCTTGACAAAACTAAGGGACAGTGCCCTGGCCCTGAGTTCAAGCTCCAGTATTGGCACACACACATGAAAAATAATAATGTGTTGCGAAAGGGACAAAAAATGTGGAAAATTTTGACCTTTGACTCAAGCTAGTGAGAAAAATAACAAAATGAATCTTACGTTCTTTATCTACTCATTGAAATAATAGGTCATTGTAAACAAGTGGCAAGATGGGGGCAGTGAACAGTCACCTGTATCTTTCACTTAGCATATTCTTCTTGACATAACTTGCTGTTCTTGGTGTCCTGCGCCTACTTTTGTCACCTGAACAAGAAGGGAGATGTGGAACAGCTAGGCAGCATATGTGCCACATAGCTGAGGCCTGAGAAAAAGTGCTTGGTGCACAGTGATCCTGATTGGAAGCTCATGAGATATGTGGCCAAGAAAACATGGCCCTCACTCAGATGTCTTTCTTACTTCTTTTCATCTGTAAAATGAGGATTGTCACACAAGCTCCATGCTAGGATGACTGACTACTGTCTTTAGAGTGTGCTGTCTGCTCCAGTCCATGCACTGAAGCCTGGATCTGGAGCTTTCCCCATTGGCCTGTGTGTTAAGAGGTTTGGTCTCCAAACCTCTTGGTGCTTTTGGCAGTTGTTTTAGAGGTAGGGCCTAGTAGGCCCTCCTTAGTTCATTGAGAGTATGACTTTGAAAGAGATAGAGGGACCCAAATTTTGCCTTCTTTCTTCCTGATTGGCTTTTTCACTCCCAGCCAGTACTCTGTTCCATGAGCCCCAC
Source organism: Megascapheus bottae (assembly GCF_031878675.1). Classification (NCBI taxonomy): domain Eukaryota; kingdom Metazoa; phylum Chordata; class Mammalia; order Rodentia; family Geomyidae; genus Megascapheus; species Megascapheus bottae. The sequence goes on along the minus strand of NC_143521.1, from coordinate 16,593,482 downwards.
TCTGTTTTTGGATTTTTGCTGATTGAAGTAGGAGTCTTGTTGATTTGTCAGCCTCGATTGGTGATTCTTAGATCTCAGCCTTCTGAGTAGTTAGGATTACTGGAGAAAGTCACCAGTATCTCCTTCCTTCTTTTTGCCCTTCCCTTCTCTTTCCATCCATGAAGTGGGCACTGTTGGTCTGTCATACACTTCTGCCACATTGGGCAGAAACAGCCCAAAACAGTGGGGCCAGCTAGCCATGGACTGAAATGTGTGAACATGTGAGCCAAAAGAAACATTCGTATTTTTTCTTTTTTTTTGGTGGGTCATGGGGCTTGAACTCAGTCTGGACACTGTCCCTGAGCTCTTCAGGTCAAGGTTACCATCCTACCCTCAAGCCAATCCCCAATTCCTATTTTCTAGAGGTTAATTGGAGAGAAGAGTCTCAGATCCTTTAGTGCCCAAGATGGCTTTGAACCTTGATCCTCAGATCTCAGCCTCCTGAGTAGCTAGGATTATAGGCATGAGCCACCACACCCAGACTTTTTTTTTTTTTGGATTTTTTTTATTAACGAATTTATTAACATTGATTTTTGCATCATATTTCAAATGTTTTTTAAACCAGAGCAGAGTAATAGTTTTATTGCCAAGTAAGAGGGAAAAATAAATTTTATTGTTATTTAAATAGTTGTACAAATGGATTACAGTTCAGCATATTAATTTATGAGTATAATGTATCTTTAGTAGACTAAATGTATCTTTAGTAGAAGTGCGCTGAGTGCCATAGGTATACATCACTATGTGCATAAATCCATTTGAGAAATTTTAGGCAAGTGTGGGTGAATGTAGCACAGGCCTGGGATATACACAGCACTGAGAGGCCAAAAGGTTTTGTATGACCCTCCCAGTACACGACGCTACAGCACCGGGTGAAGGAGCAGAAAGATAGAAAGCCAGAAGTACACGTTAATGGTCAGGCCTAGAATTAAAAGCACTTGAGCCAGGTGCTGGTAGCACAAGCCTGGAACCCTCACTACTTGTGATGCCCAGATCGTAGCCTCTTAACTTGAAGCCGGCCCACACAGGAAAGTCCATGCGGCTCTCCAGTTAACCAGCAAAAGCCAGAAGTGGAGTTGTGGTTCAGTGGTAGAACACGAGCCTTGAGCACAAAAGCTTGGGGACAGCACTGGGGCCCTGACCTCAAGCCTTAGCACTGGCGCGCGCACACACACACACACACACACACACACACACACACACACACACACACACACACACACACACACACACACACACCCCACTTCCTAGGATATGGGCCTGAGGTCATGAAGAGGGAACACCCAGATTGTACAGGAGGGCAAAGAAAGCAGTGAAAGGTCCTCAGTGACAAGATCAGGACCTAAAAGTCTAAAATATGTATAGGTCTCAAGAATAAGGGAACTTTCCAGAAAGGGCAGCTCTTTGAGGAGTTCTGTAAACTTTATCCTAAATAGTCAGGCATAAGTTGAGGAGGAGTGGCTGTGTTTGACTGAAAACATGCATCTGTACCCAAGAAGCCCAGAATGAAGACATTGGATCTTTCCTTAGACTGGGGACAGGGCTGGGACCCTGTGATAATGGCTTTAGAAGAGAGGTGGGTGAGAGGTTGGAGCTGTGGCTTTGCACGTGAAGGACACAGAGCAGATAAAAAAAAAAACAAAAAAAAAAAACCTTGGCAAACCAAGAACATGGCTCTTAAGCTAGGTGTCCTACCAGCACACGTACCAGAGAAGATCTTAAAGAATTTCTCCAAGTGGTCCCCAGGACAAAGTTAGCTCTGATTAAATATGTACTACCTACTTAATCATGAAAAATACCTGGTTTCCTTCCAAACATAAGACAACAAAACCTCGTTGAGCCATGCCAGCTGTTTGTTCAAGGATGTGGCCACAGTTTCGCCAGCAGAGGTCTACTGTCCCAAGAAAGGCCACACCAAAAATCAATGGCTGGATTTCTCCCCCCACCTTTTTTTTTTTTTTTAAGATTTTTGGCAGTACTGGGGTTTTGAACTTGGGACCTGGCAAGCTCAAGGTGCTCTGCTCATTAGAGTCATGCCCCCAATTTTTTTACTCAGTTATTTTTCAAGTAGGATATCATACTTCTTTGAGCCAACCTGAACTGAGATCCTCCACCCTCCATTTCCAAAATTATAGGTGTATATAACCATGTACTGCTGTTTTTTGGTGCTCATACCAGGCCTTGAATTCAGGGCCTTGTGCTCTTGCCCAGCTTGTTTGCTCATAGTTGGCACTTTGCTGGGTGCTGGTGGCTCATGCCTGTAATCGTAGCTACTCAGGAGGCAGAGATCTGAGGATCACAGATTGAAGCTAGCCCAAGGAGAAAACACTAACGACTCTTATCTCCAATAAAACATTCAGAAAAAGCCAGAAGTGATGCTGTGGCTCAAGTGATAGAGCCCTAGCCTTGAGCACAAGGAGGCTTAGGGACAGTGCCCAGGCCCTGAATTCAAGCTCCAGGACTAGCAAAAAAAAAAAAAGAAAAAAAATTGCTGGTGCTTTGCCACTTGAGCCACACAGCTAGTGGAACATTGTTGATTAATTGGCATTTCACAGACATTTCTACCCTGACTGGTTTCAAACAATGTTCCTCAGATCTCAGCCTCTGAGTAACTGGGATTACAGGTATGAGTCACCAGCGCCTAACTTCTCTTTGCTCTTCATCCCCACCCTCTGTCCTAGGGCTTGAATTCAGGGTGTGGGCACCATCTCAGAACCTCTTTGTGCTCAAGCTAGCATTCTACCACTTGAGTCACAGTGCCACTTCTAGCTTTTTCTGAGTAGAGAGAAGAGTCTCACAGACTTTTCTATCTGGACTGGCTTTGAACCTCGATCCTTAGATCTTAGCCTCCGGAGTAATTAGGATTACAGGCATGAGCTACAGCCTTGTTTGTTCTTCAGGATAAGTTTTGCTAACTTTTCCTCAGCTGGGCACAAACTGTGATCCTCCTATGCCTGCCTCCCACATAGCTAAGATTACCCATTGTGAGCGCTGTACTTAGGCCCAAATTCTGTTTTCATGAAGAAATTGATTCATAGCCTCATCTAGAATGTAACTTAGAGACTATAAAGTTTTTATGAAGATGTGATGTGAATAAAATAGGTGCTGTGAACAATTTAGGGCCTTTTATGTGTATAGTGATTTATTTTGGAAGCATTACACATTATATAATACCCTGTAATTTATTTACCAGATACTATAAACCACTCATTCCTATCCATGGCAAAAAATTAGCAAGACCCTATCTCAAAGAACCAGTAGTCCATGGTAGCACATGCCTATAATCCCAGCAGTGCTGACCCTGGTAGGTAGTGGTTAAAAACAAAAATCATGTGGGGACCGTGACCTGGCTGATACACACTCTTACTGAAGCAGGCTGTGTGCAAGTGAGCAATTCCATGAGGCGATAAGAGGCACTAGAGAGAAACATCAGATAAGCATGGTGGAGAGAAACATCACATGGCAGGAAGGAGAGCATTTGCGTCAGATAAGGTGGCCAATGAGGCGATATTTGACTTGGGACCAGAAGGGCTAAGGAACAGCCAGCTTTAAAAACAAAACAACAACCCAAAATGAGAAAAAAAATGGGAGGAAGCCTGTGTAAAAGCAAAGAGTGTGATGGGTTTGGAAAATGTGGGGTGCAGGTGAGGTTGCAGCATAATGACTTGGGGGAGGGGGTTGGGAGGTATAGAAGGAGGCCAGCCACTTGAGACTATGGAGGCCAAGTGAGATGATAAGGAGCTTGGAATTTACCCAAGTGCAGAGAGATAGGAGGAGGACCGTCTCAGTGGTGTTTTTCTACAGGTCATCTTGGTTGCTAGTAGACCCTAGACTAGATGGCGAGGTCAGCCAGGCACTGCGTGAGCCAACCAAAAAGAAGTGGCGGATTCTGCCATATATGCCAGCTAACACCAGGGAGGGGTGGTTCCTCCATTCACCCTCCCTTCAGCTCATAGAAAAGGCTCCTCCTTCCTTCTTCCTTCTGCTTTCCTGGCCTGTGAGTTTTATAGTGCTCAGACAGGCCAGGGGAACAGAATGAGCTGGAACATTCTCTTCTATATTGGCTAAAACTCGGGTCAGAACTCATTAATGGCCTCTGTTAAAATATGAGCAGCTCATATTCAGGAGTTAGGATCACGAAGGGCGCAGCGTGTTAGCACTGCAGACAGGAGTATGGAGGTGGCTGGCCTAGCTACCTTCCCTAAAAAACAATCCTGTATTGGGGCCTTCGCTTATCTACCCAGGGCTGGCACTCTCACTTGAGCCATATCCTTCTTTTTGCTGCTTAACTGGAGTTAAGAATGTCACACACTTTCCTGCTCAGGCTGGCTTCATGCTTCTGGAATAGCTAGGATTACAAGGCATGGACATTGGACCTGGCTGCAGTCTGGCCTCTTCATGAACGGGGGAAGAGACATGGAGCAGTGTATCTTTGTGGCTGTGGAGTGGCCAGCAACAATGTCATCAGTTAACAGCTCCAAGAAATGTCTCATTAGTTTTACTGACAAGTTAGTGAGTTAAAAGGCAACAGGAGGGACGAAAGGTGGAGGATGTGTCGCCTAGCCGACAGAGCATTCATCCAGCAGTAGTGGGCTGGAATACACCAGGCCTGCTGGTCTTTGCTGAGGCGATGGGGGAGGGACCCTGAGGTGGGATGAGTTCTTGGACTGCTGCTTTGTATGCCTAGAATGGGGCACACCTGATCTGCCCACCGTGGCTGTGTCAGGGTCACCCAGAGGGAAAGGCATCCTTCCTACTAGGGAAGTAACTGCAGAGGTGTCAGTTCCTGCCTGCGTGCCAGTCACAAGGGGAGCCTGTAGCAAGTGGGAACATGTGTTCTGGAGACAGCGTGGGTTTGGTGTGCAGCTGAGTCAGGGAGAGAGAGCCTGGTAAATCCAGGGCTCTGAGGTGATGACCCCTCTCTCCCACACTCGTCTCAGGACTGTCTTCCATCCAAATTCACTGTGGGATTTCTTTTGATTAAAACAGGGATTTTTGAGTGGGAGCACTGCAGCTCACACCTGTAATCCCAGCTACTTGGGAGACAAAGATGGGGAGTTTGTAGATGGTGGCTAGCCTGAGCAAAAAGTGTGTGAGGTGCCCCATCTCAACCAAATAAAGCTGGGTAGATAGTGTTTGCCTATCATGTCAACTATGTGGAAAGCATAAGTAAGAGGACAACAGTCTAGGCTGAGCCGGGGTAAAAATGCAAGACCCTATTAGAAAAATGAAAAATAAAAAGAGCAGAAGCATGGTAGAGCACCGGGCTAGCAAGCCTGACTTCAACTCTTAATATCACTTAATAAAAGGGAACATTTCACATTTTAAATATTTATTTGTAGCAATGTGTAATGAGGTATGCCTGCAATCCAGGAGATTCAGGGAGTAGAGGCAGGAAAATCTTGAGTTCCAGGCCAGCTTGGGCCAATGTAGCAAGACCCAGTCTCAAAAACAAAAGCAAGTAGGTTCCCCCCCCACCCCATATGGGGACCAACAACAAAACATCCAGATTATTCCCACAGAATAGAAGAAGAGCGGGAAGGCATGCTCTAGGTGCTGGTGGTTCTTCTGGCACTCTTTGCTGCCTGGTTCCTAGATCACGTGGCACGTCTTCCATGCACCCATTTGGGTTCTTAGACTTCTTTTTTTCTCTGGCATCCATGATCAGCCTATTCCGGGTAGCAGGATGAGAATTAGCCTAGAGGCTGCTGTGCCTTCGCTTGGACATTCCAATCAGCCTGGTGGGTTTCTGGAGTCTCGCGGCCAGATGCTTGTCCCAGCTGGCTCTGAGATGGCAGGTGGCAAGGCAGCATGGCTCTGGAGGGCAGTGTATCTAAGTGTGGGAGGGCCTGTACACTGGAAATATCTACAGGGCCAAAGCACCCTTGTGTTGTTCTTCTTTCTCTTTCTCATGGCCTGTTTGTCCTGCCAACCCTTCATGGGGCAGCTAGAAACTCGGGCCTCTCCCTGTCTCTAAGAGACTCCCAGAAAGGGAGGGATGGAGCAGGAGGGAGAAAGCACTCAGCCTCCAGAGGCTAAGCCATTATGCAGAAAGGACAGAGCCAACAATTGTGGTTTAGGAAAAAAATGAGGAAGTTATTAAATGCCACAGAGGTTTGGTGAAAGTCAGGCCTGGCACTGATGTTTTTTCTCCTAAAGGAGGACGTAGCGGATGATCTAGAGGACACCTGGAAAGTTAAAGTGTGACCCTTGCTGTCTGATGGATGCTACCCATGTGTGGTCATGCTTTTTATATTCTTTTTCTCCTTATGTTTGGGTATCCGATGATGATTTTTTTTTTATATATTTTGGATAATGGTACTGTACCGTTTTTGACACATTCCTGGCCCTCTGCTTTAGTTTATTTTTCAAATAATCTCATTCTAACTTTGCCATCCTGGCCTCAAACCATAAGCTATTTCTTGCCTCTGGAGTAGCTGGAATTCTAGGGTGAGTCAGCATGCCCAGCTAGGTGGGGTACCTTTTGTTAGGTCCGCCTGGAAGAAATGACTTCTTCCATTGGCTCTCTCCCACCTAGCACCGTAACCCTGGCAACTGGCATGCCTTGGGGCAGTGGGAGGTCCCCCAGTCTGAGGCATTTCCCCATCTTCTGAGATCACATCCACTTCCACTATGGCCACACCCCTCCCCCTATATAATCTCTCACTTCCCACCATAAGCTCTCTTGCTCACCCGACTCCATTTTGGGCGGCAGGCATCTGCTCTTTCCTCACGCAATAAACCCTCTTCCCCTGAACTGCGTAGAGTTTCATTTCGGCAGACCTTACACCTTTGAGTTTACGTTTTCTCTTCAGTTTAAGCCAAATGGACTTTGGGGTTGTTGCCTCTGAATATCATGTGAGAATTTCTAATTAAAAACTAGATAGATTTTCCAACAGTTTTCAGCCAGTCCACTCATATTACCTCAGCTTTTGTGCTCTTCCCAGTAGAAATCAGGTCTTTTCGAAAGTATCTTACATGATATCAAGCTGATAATTATTCTACAGTGAAGAAAATATGGTCTAGGACGTAGTTAAATGGCAAAGTGCTTGCCTAGCAAGTATAATGCCCTGGGTTTGATCCCCTGTACCAGAAAAGCAGGAAAAAAAAAAGAAAATTATGCAAATTGCTTATTAAGTATATACTATGTGTGCTTAGACAATACACACTCTCTATAAATTTTGTAGCAACTCTGCAATATAAGCATTACAATACTAGCTAATTTACTGAATGATTTATATGTACCAGGCTCTGTTCTAAATGTTTTCCTAGGGATGAGCAAGCACGGAGAGTGAGCTCACCCACCAGTGGGCGAGCCAGGGTGACCTCCAGGGCACTGCTCCTATCCATTACTCATTGTGTTCTGCTATGGCTCAGTTTCTAAGACTTTAGATTTCAAGATTAGAATTATATTGAATATCTTAGAGGCCAAGAATACTAACTTTGAGAAGTGTGAGGTCCAGGAAAAGGTGGTAACACTTAGATATAACCAAATTTAAGTTTTGCATTACTATAATGGAAAACCCAAGGCTGGCTGAAATCATGAAGAAAAGAGTTTGGCTGAGGGGACAGTTCTGGAGACTTGAGAGTACAAGATGAGGCAAGCCCATGGATGTGGCCTCTATTGAGGCTCTTGGCTGCCCCATGCTTTGACAGATTGTATCCTAGATTGAAGATCTGCTTGGCTATACCACATCCTAGTAGGTTGTGTCCTGGCACAAGGCAAAGTTTCTATCACAACATCAGAAGCCAGAGAGCAATTTAGAGGCCCTGCCTGCTCTGCCAACTCCCTTGGGGAACTACCTTAATTACTTCTAAGGGCAGAGTTGTCAAATACACCCCCCCCCACACACACACCTCAAACTTCTTCCCCTTCAAGGTCTCGCTACCATAAGTATTAGTCCTTGGGAGACATGCTGAAACTCCACCCATACCATAGTACTAAAGCAGTGAGGAAAACTGTGGCTTGGAAATGGACCTGATGGCCTCTGGTTCATCCCTTCTGTGTCCTAAAAGAAAGATCCTTTCACTTGCCTTCCGGAGCTCTTTTGCTACCATTCTGTGTTCCAGAAAATCTGAGGCCAGATGGAAAGCTTATTCCTAACAGCTGTTAGGTAATCCTGCCGTTGGCAGAAGAGAGGCACCCTCACTGTGCTTTCCCCCAGATTCCTGTTTGCCGGCTGACCAGCTGGATCTCAGAGGCTTAGAAAAATCCTTGTAGACAGAAACTGAACACACACCACCATATCGGAAAGCTGGGATGGTGACAAAGCTCACTTCAAAGCCCAAGCCAGAGGACAGTGTGATTAAAGAGCAGTGTCTGCAAACTCAAGACCCCACGACTCTCCCAAGCAGCAGAAATATGCTTGTTTCCCCTGGGAGGATAGAGGAAAACAGTTTTGGGAAGAGGATGAGGGACTGGGGGTGGGAGTGAGGGCAGAGATGGACACACAAAGGCTTGCCTCCCAGCACGGTGGAATCTAAACAATCTGAAATAGTCAGAGCAGAGTTGGCATATACTTCCAAACTCCCTGCCACCCACTGACTAGATGAGCATTGTTAGACTTGGAGATCTGCCTGCCTCACATTGAACTTGAGACATGAGCCAATGACTTAGTTTCAGGGAATCACTTGATTGATGATGTGGACTGGGGAGTTGGTTTTTCCTTGTCAGTATTAAAGTATAGGAGAAACGAGGTCTTGGTTGCTTCTGCTTGTTATCCTAGCTATTCAGAAGGCTAAGAGCTTAAGGGTTAAGGTTCAAAGATGGTCTGGACAGAAAAGGTCATGAGATTCTTATCTCCAGTTAACCAACAAAAGCTGGATGTGAAGGTGTGGCTCATGTGGTAGAGCTTCATTCAGCCTTGAGGGAAAAAAATAAAAGCCAAACAAGAATGTAAGACTCTTGAGGTCAAGACACAGTACCAGCCTGAAAATGAAGGTAAGTATAGGAGAGCATTTCTTCAAAACAGTTCATACGGAGATGAAGCTCAGGTAGAATGTTTGCCTAGCATGCCCAAGGTCCTGGGTTCCACCCTCAAAACTACAAAAAAAGAGGGAGTTTAGCCTAGTGATAGAGTGCTTGCCTAGCATACACCAAGACCTGGTTCGATTCCTCTATGCCACACACATAGAAAAAGCTGGAAGTAGTGCTGTGCCTTAAGTGGTAGAGCTGTAACCTTGAGAAGTTCAAGGACAGTGCTCAGGCCCTGAGTTCAAGCCCCAGGACCGGCAAAACAACAACAAAAAAAACTACAAAAAATTAGAGGATTACAATAGCTTAAAAGCTATGTGCACATGGCCATATAGGATGAGGCTAAGTGAAATGAACTCTGGGATAGGGAAGCAAGAGGTTTATCTTTGTGATTATTGATCTTAATATACTATGTGAAGTTATTTCTTTTCTCCTCCCCTCAATCCCTTATGGTTTATTTCATGTTGTTACTGTATCTGACTTTGTTACCTGGTATATTGTATTATTATTTATTTGAAATAGGGAAGGGAAGGGGAAAAACAAGATGACTGCAAGAGGGTTGGGGGAGGGAAAAGGGGAGAAAATCGTGAGAAGTAATGTACCCACTACCTGACAAATGTAACTGTAACTCCTCTATATGTTACCTTGACAACAAAATACAATTAAAAAAAACTACAAAAAATTATATCAAGCTGTTATTGCGCCTTTCTCCTTGTTGAGATAATAGGAGTTTTAAAGACAGGAAGGGAGAAGACCCTCCCTCATAGCAGACTTTAGGGTGGAGATCTTTGTTGGCCTACACTTGGCACCCTGCACTCAGCCATGCTGCCTTGCCCTGACGCCAGGGTCCGTTTTCCTGTTACTTTCACTTGTTATGTATACGTCGTTACATCCACTCATCCTGCTGGTGAACATCATTATGCTTAGTTTCTTTTTTTCTCTATTTCTGACAGAGATGTGTGTGCAGACCGAGGCCGTACAGACCCTGGCACTTCTGACTCCTCTGGCCCAGAGCCGCTCACGTCTGCCCTCCAGCACAAGAAGGCATTGTGGTCTGCAGGGGTTAAACTTCGACTGAAGCACAGGTAAGAGGAATGGAAGTCATTGCCCAGCCATGCAGAAAAAACACAGCTCCTACGAACAGGACATAGGACAAGGATGGTTTGAGTCACAGATATGTGCGGGAGGTTAGATGTATATGACGCAACTCCCCCAAATCATGTGGCTCAACTGTTGTTTTTAAAATACGATTATAGCTTCAGGAGCCAGTGTCTCAGGCCTGAAGTCCTAGCTGCTTGGGAGGCTGAGAATGGGAGGATCATAATTCCAGGCTGGCCTGACCAGAGAAGCTCACAAGGCCCCATCATCTTGGAAGGAAGCTGGACACAATGATGCCCATCTGTCACCTCAGCAAGGAGGGGAAGCTTAAAGTAGGTGTAGTATGGCTCAGGTCTGTACCTGAGTGGGAAACAAGACCTTTCCTGAAGAGCAGGGCTGGAGGTATAGCTCAAGTGGAGTGCCAGTCTAGCAAGTATAAGGTTCTGAGCCCAAACCCAGTCCTGGCTCAAAAGAAAAAAAATACACATTCATAATTACTTTTAAGGCTAGAACTTACTAAGCTTGATACAGTTCATGTTTGGACTAGTCCTTAATGCTTAACCATCTTTAGCTATTGTGTATCTGGGATAACAGTAGTGTTAGCCTAATGAGATCTGCTGCCTAAGCCTGTGTGAATCAGGTTGGAGAGCCAGTGTGCCCGAGTGCTTTCTACGTGTGAGATGCTATGTTATTGCTCTGCCTATGTCATGAAATCTCACACCAATCTTGTGAGGCATGTACTTAGAACATTTGAACTAGGAGGCAGTGAGGCTGAAATCAGGCCTTGGGCTGATACCACTATGCTCTATGGCTTCAGTACTGGAATCTATGAGAATTTGATGAGATAAAGCACTTAAAGGACTGGGCTCTTCTTAGAGGAGTGGTGGTAATCCCAGGTTCTCAGGGAGTGAAGACAGGAGGATGGCAGTTTTAGTTCAGCAAAAGAAAGACCCTGTCTCAGAAATAAGGTGCGCATGGAGGTGTATGTCTGTGGTCCTGGCTACTTAGGAAAGAGAGGCAGGAAGATCAAAGATCAGGGCTAGTCTGGGCAAGCACAAAAAAGTAAAAGGATTGGACACATGGCTCAATTGGTAAAGCTTTTTTGAGATCCTGAGTTCAATCTCCAGGACTGTTAAAAATATAAATAAAAATATAAAGCCTAGTCACAGAGAGTGAGAAATGTGTTAGATGATTGTTTAATGCAGTTCGGATGTTATCAGCTCTCCAGCAGTATAACAAAATACGTGATACTATTAATTGAGAAGAATTGCCTTGGCTCACAATTGTGATAGTTCTAGGCAAACATGATTGCTTTCTAGCCTCTGGTAAGGGTGCTTGGCAGCAGGGCAGGGAGCCCCGCTCATGGTGGAGCAAATTCCTCAGCAGGAAGACTTTAAGAAGTGCAGGGACAGGAAGAAGCATCCCACAATTCATTTGAAGCACATCCCAGTGACCTAAGGACCTCTTTTTGGCTCTACCTCCTCCAGACGCTACCCTTCCCATTTGCAGCACCCTGGGGAATCAAGCCTTTCACACATGAAAAGACCTGGGAGACATAAATTGTCCAAACTATAGGTGGTTGTCACTGTCTGCATCATGTTATCACCACAGAAGTGACATGCCAGAATGAGAGATGGCATAATGCAGGGCATCCTCCTGGGTTATAGTTCTAACCTCTGTTCTGCCTCTCACTGTATAATTTCAGCCTATGTGTTATGCTCTCTCCAACTCCAGTCTGTAAAATGACTAACTGAGCCGCCTTCCAGGGTTCCTGAAAGGATTGAAAAGCAAAGACAGTAAAGCACTTAGGATTGTTCCAGGCATGACAGATACTCAACAGATGTTGGTTACGATTATTTTTTTTTCTCTCTTTGTGCCAGTACGGGTGCTTGAATTCAAGACCTGGTGTTTATTAGCTTTTATTGCTCAAGGCTAGTGATCGATTTGTGCAACATCTCTACTTCTGGTACTATTCTGGTAAATTGGGGTGAGGGTCTCAGGAATTTTGCCTGCCTAGGTCAACTTTCTGGATAGCTAGAATTACAAGATGTGCACCCATCAGTCAACATTGTTATCCAGTGTCCTGATTGAGTAGGTGTCTCCTGAAGCCATGTTGACCTGAAGGCCTCAGGACATGGCTCAAGTGGTAGAATACCCACCAAGCATGTGCAAGGTCCCAACTATGACAGAAGAAATAAACATGTTGACTTGCAGTATCTGCAAGCAAGTATGTAAATGCATTTATGCTAACCAAAATTTACATGCTTGAATTGTCTACATTTAGAATATACAAATATGCCTCAATATCTATTATACATAAACATCTGAATTTGGGGTTTACATTGAGATTTTTTATACTACTTACTTTGAAAAAAAAAAGATTCAAAGCACTCTGATCATAAGAGGTATAAAGAAACAACTGCCCGTGACCTGGAGTCAGGCTGGAATAGGGTGAGAATCTTACAGCTGAACCAGCTGGGTTGCCACACCAGCAGAAAGCCCCAATGTCATGGATCCTCCTTTGGCCTCCTGGCCCCTTCACAGGGCAGACTCACTTTTCTCCATAGGCATCTTCTGGGCCCTATTGGTTAATTTCACAGGTTTCAGTACCAGTGTGGAGGCCCCTAGGCCAGGAATACAGTGAGCAAGACCCGGCCTTGAGCCAGTGCCATGGGACAAGCAATGAGACAGGATCAGTAAAGCTAGGCTAGATGTTATCCACATCCGATTGACTGGGAACTGACTGGACCCATGTGCTAAGAATCTTCTATGGGTATATTGTGACTGCATTGTAAATTGTAAGCCTTTATATCTATCACACCTGGTTCATAATGTCGTAACCTCATAGCTGGCTCCTACCTGCCACTCTCTGCATCCAGGCATTCCTGGTGTGCATGGAACTTGAGGGCTGGAGTGATTTCTCTGATTAACACTCAGAACATCTGCTCTATTTATTCTATTTTGAAACCATTTAGACTCACAGCCAAGTTGTAAAAATAGTATGAGCTTTCCCAAACCCCTGTCACCCAGCTTGCCCTATGAGTGTCTCTTACAAACATTGTAGAATATCAGATTAAGAAGTTAGTATTGGTGCTGGGTGTGGTGGCTCATGTCTGTAATCCTAGCTATTCAGGTAGCTGAGATCTGAGGATTGTGGTTCAAAGCCAGTCCGGGCACTAAAGTCTGTGAGACTCTTCAATTAACCACCAGAAACCAGAAGTGGTGCTGTGGCTCAATGGGTAGGATCGTAGCCTTGAGCTGAGGAGCTCAGAGACAACACGTGGGCCCAGAGTTCAAGTCCCATGAATGACCAAAAAAAGAAATTAGCATTGGTAGTTGGGATAGTAATTGCAAGCACTAGAAGCCTATATTGAATTTGTCACAGGTTCTCTCATCTGTCATGTTTTCTGTCCCCTTGGCTCTATGACCGTCACAATTTTTTTTGGGGGGGGGCGGGTGTCATGGGGCTTAAACTTGGCCTAGGCACTGTCCCTGAGCTCTTAGGCACAAGGCTACCACCCTACCCTTGAGACAAGCCCCACTTCCCATTTTCTAGAGGTTAATTGGAGATGAGTCTCAAGTCCTTTTGTGCTATGACTGGCTTTGAACCTTGATCCTCAGATCTCAGCCTCCTGAGTAGCTAGGCTTACAGGCGTGAGCCACTTCACCTGGCTATGATTCACATTGAAGCATCTGGCCAGTTGATTTGTGTAGTGCTTCAGTTTGGGGTGTCTCTCGCAGTGAAGTTGGAGTGTGTGCATTTTTGCAGAAATTCCATAGAACAGATGAGTGTTTTGCTTATCCAACTGGTCATATCCAGGTTACTTTGTGTTGAGGCTTCACTGTTGGTGACGTTCACTTTGACGACTTGGTTATGGTGAGGTCTGCCAAGTTTCTATGCTTTCAGGGTACTGTTTGTCCCTCTGTAATCTAGAAGTGTGTTGTGTTGGGAGAGAAAACTGGGGTGATTCAACGGTCCTGTTTCTCCTCCAGCTTCTTGACTAATTTTAGCATCTGTTACTATTCTCTCTGATGACTGTTAATATTCTTGAGCTGATGCTTCACTGACTTCATTCTTGTGACATTTATTCATCAGAATTCTTTCTGTGCTACTTATAGATATTTGTTTAACCAAATAGTACTGCTTATTTTGTTCAAATTGTTTCAGTTTTGGCCAGTGGGAGCTCTTTCTGGGTGGCTCTGATGTGACCCCTGTTTGGAGGAACATGAAGGGGTGGGGCGCTGCCATCTTGATCTTGTACCTGGAGAAAGCTTGTCATTGGAGGTGTCTTACAGATGCTGAAGTGGGAGGTCTTGGGATCCACAGTGGCCTGTACCCTGATTTTGAATTAGAAAGTTACGGGGGTGATGACCAAACCCAAGAGGACTGAGGTATAGCCTTGTTTCTCCTTCATTTAGAAAAGAAGCTAGAAAAACAAGAGAGAGAGAAAAAAATTTTAAAAAAAGCTAGAAAGGATTTCCTCACTTGTTTTTATGAAAAAGGAAAAAGCAAATGCTCCCTCCTTCCAAGAGTACCTACAAACCAGCCAAACCAAGTTTTAGACGGATGCTTTCAATGGCCTGGGGCTTCTTTTATTTGCAGATAAAATCCCAACCTTCCTTTCCAGCTTAGATTTTAGATTCACTATTATTTCAGTCATTAATAAAATTTTTTATGATCGAACATACTATCTTGACAGAAATATCTCCCTAAAAACCTCAAGCCTCCGGTCAAGACAGTTCGGGGAGTTTTTAAAGGAGACAAGATCCTGTAGTTTACAATGAAGATTTTCTAAGCCAGAGTCCATCTACAACACTCTCACTCCTTCCTCACTTTCTATCACCAGTCAACACCACCACTAAAATAACTCAGATCAGCCAGCATTTACCCACATATGGTAAAATGTCATGTGCTCTGTAAAGAGATTCAGGATGAATGGATCAGGAGAAGCTCAAAGTCACACTCCCATTGAGCAGCAAGGGTGAGTTCTGCTGGTATTTTTCCTGGCAGTGGGTTGAGCCCCGCTTGCTTTCTGTTGTGTGTGTCTCAGAGAGCCTGAGAAGTAGCTGAAGCACCTCTGTCCCACTGGGGGAGGCTTGAAGCTGTCAGCACACACTTCTGCAAACAGTAGTACTTTTGCAAGTGCACTGGGGTCTGGTGAAGTTTAGCTCAAAGAGATCCCTTAAAGAGACTTCCTGTTTATAGTTTGAGTCGCCTTATCAGCATGTGTTTTTCCTTGCTTTCCTCTTCCAGTCTACAAAATAGAAATCCAGCATTTCAAAGCTTAGCTAACATTGTGGATCTTCACAAGAGAAGTTCCTTTCTTTTCTTCCTCCCTCTTACAGAGCAGAAATTGGATTTTAATTTACAGAGAAGACTGTGAGTGATGCTTCCTTACTTGAAGTGAGCTCAAGGTGGTGTAGACCATCCTACCAAAAAGTACAGGGAATTGTGGGAAAGCCTTAGTTGCCTGGGCTGGCATGTAGCTTTTTACCCTATGCTGGAACGTGCCCCACATTAGCCAAAGGAGTGCTGTTTATGGTGTCTGGATTTGCCACAAGGGAATTCCCAAAGTGTTGGAATGAGATTAATATTCTTTTATCATAGATGCTCAGCTATAGGATCTGTAATAGTCTTTGTGGGGTGTGTGTGTGTGTGCCTATACTGGGGTTTGAACTCTAGGTCTCTTGCTCTCCCATAACATTTTGCTCAAGGCTAGTGATCTACCATTTGAGCCACAGTAGCACTTCTGGATGTTTGTTAGTAAGGGTCTTTCAGACTTTCTTCTCACTGGATTCAAGTCACAATCCTTAGATCTCAGCCTCCTGAGGAGCTAGGATTATACACATGAGCCACAGGTGCCTGACTATGCAGATGTTTTCTGAGCCAGTCCTCATCTGTGTGTATGTTTGTTTGTTTTTAAGATAGGGTCTCACCTTTGCCTTGCCTTTGCCTAGGCTGGCTTTGGCTGTGATCTCTTACGTACACTTCCTGTTGTAGCTAACAGGCACTTGCCACCTTGCCCAGCCTTTTCTTTTGAGATGAGGTCCAGAGAACTTTCCTTGACCTGGAATTGTGATCCTACTGATCTCAGCCTCCCGAGCTGGGATGACACATGCCACTCATCCCAGCTGGAACTCACTCAGCTTACACTGCATGTATATAAAGATTAAAAAAAGAAAGGTGTTAAAACGGAATTGTCACTCAAAATCTGCTTGAGCATCACACCTCATTTGGTGTACTGTGCATACTTGTTAGGAAGTATCTAGCTTGTGTTCTCTGGTTTGGCATCTGACTTTCATTTGGAGAAAATTTTCAGTCAGCATTTCAAATTTTTCTTCTGTCTTCTTTGCTTTTCTCCCTAGGCCTATAATGAGTGTGTGATACCTTTTGGACTTGTCTCATGGTCCTTGAACGCTCTGTGCTGCACCCTTCCTCTTCTCTGCTCTTTAGTTTTACTTGTTTGTTTGCTTTGATTGTGGGGCTTGAATTCTGGACGTAGGCACTGTCCCTGAGCTCTTCTGCTCAAGGCTATCACTCTACCCCTTGAGCTACAGTGCTACTTGCAGTTTTCTGGTGGTTCCTTGGAGATGAGTGTCAGTGACTTTCTTGCCCGGGCTAGCTTTAAACCACGATCCTCAGATCTCAGCCTCCTGAGTAGCCAGAATTACCAGTGACCAACCTGGGTTTTTTGTTGTTGTTGTTTGGTTTGGTTTGGTTTTTGTTCATTTCAAATATTCTTGGGCTTAGCCATTTTTTCCTCAGTGAGGGCCTCCATGTCTACATCCCAGGGAAGAGGGCTATGTGAGAAGTCTGCATCTTATGCTCCAATTTATTTTAAAAATTAAAGTCAATTTAACAAGAAAAATAAAAAACATAAAAACAAGAGGAAGAAGTAAGCTGGGCATGGTAGTACACATTTGTATTACCAGCATTTAAGAGGCTAAGGTAGGAAGATGACAAATTGGAGGCTAGCTTAGATTACATACTAGGTTTCAGGCTAACATGAGCTATGTAGCAATTCTCCATATCAAAACAAAACAGTAAACAACCAAAAAAGGAACTTGTGAGAATATGCTGTGTTAACTTGGAGGTTATTGTACATGGAAAGAAGTGTCAACTGAGATTCCAGCCACAAATCCACTCTGAAGCAGCAGAAGGTTTGGCTGCTTCAAGATCTTTTTCATAGC
Organism: Megascapheus bottae; assembly: GCF_031878675.1. NCBI lineage: Eukaryota > Metazoa > Chordata > Mammalia > Rodentia > Geomyidae > Megascapheus > Megascapheus bottae. The sequence goes on along the minus strand of NC_143521.1, from coordinate 16,576,183 downwards.
CATTTGAAATCTGCTTTTATCCTTACTCCATCTTGACCCAAAATGTGTCCATGTTTAATGCCAGTGGCTTGCCTTTAGGGATGTTTTTTATCTAAAATAAAATATAGTATGGAGAAAAGGATGATGCTCTAGATCTCCAGTTGATTTGAATATTTATTATTATGCCTTATAAATGGTAAAAAAAAAGATATAAACTTATGAATTTCCCTCATACTTATATAGAAGGCAGTGGCAGGCTGAGTTTTTAAAGGGTTTTATTTGGAGTTTATTTCTGAGTTTTACTGGCGTAATAAAACTCCATGAACAAAGTGTGAGGTTCTGTGGTAGCTGTGGCAGTAGCTGTACCATTGGCTGAACTCCTCCTGTGGCCAAATGGAGTGTGGAACCATTGGTCAGGAGAAATGGAGGAACCACAGAATATTCTTGAAGTTTTCTGTCTTGTCAGTTGCTCTGCCCTAAAATCTTTTTATTCAGTTCCAAATTTGAAACCTTTAATGAATAGGATATTTTATGGTGTTAACATTATTTCCAGTATGATTTAAAAATGATAAGATTCTATTTCTGACCAGTGCTGAAGGTCTTTTTTTTAATATTTTTTTATTGTAATTAGTAAAAGGGTTACATGATATTTGCCAGATAGAAGGTGCATTAATTCACATACATTGATACCCTTTCACAGTGCTGAAGGTCTTTAACTCAATTAGTGCTGTCTTCCCTTACCTTTAGATTCCTCAAGTTGTAGCCTTTTCCTTCCAAGGAGGGAGAAGTTACCATCATCAGATTTACTCCAAAAGAGCATCTATTTCTTGAGTGTCAGAGAAGTTATGATGTCCGTACTTAAAGAAGTGGTACTTAGAAGAAATTATCATGATATGAACTATGCACTTTTCTTTTTGATTCCAGAAATACAGCACGTGCTTTGGCATTGTATACAGTGAATTAGCTTGATTTCAAATATTTTGGTTGGCATTTAAACTCTTGGAGAACAAGGTATGCCCAGCTAGGCAGCAGATAGCCTTTCCCAACCCTCTGCCCCATGGAGGTCCAGGTAAGGGAGGAATGTGGGGACCTGTGCCCTCTCCCGTGCTGAGCCCCCTTCCTATATCTGCAGTACCAGTCAGTCCTCTGGGAAGGTCCCCAAACATCATCTAGCAAAAAGGCACGCACCATCTTTCTAAGTCCTGCAGATCTCCAAGTTTTAGAGATACCCACTTAATCTTCGTGCAGCTGTGTTGGAAGACACTAAAGCAGTGGGGAGTGCTTTTTCCATCTGAGTTCTAGTATATTCTGTGGCACAGAGAAATAGTAGTGAAGAAACAGGCAGGAATCAGTTTCTATCTCTTTCCTTCCTCCCTCCATCCCTCCCTCCTTCCCCTCTCCATTCTTCCCTCCCTTCTACTTTCCACAAACAAAATGCATGGTTCCAAGTTGAGAACTAAGTTACCTGATAGTGTTTATGCTGTCCACATTATTCTGTTGTATTTGCAAGTTAATGAATGACAAAGAATTACAGTTAACATCAAATTTTGCCCTGACTTACGTGCAGATGTTGAGGTATGGGAAGAGTGGTTGTGTATTCAGATGTTTCTGTGTGTTTGAGAGTTCAGGGGGAGGTGAGAATATTGAGGAAAAACATTTCGACATTGCCTGGGGTGAGTGAGTGGAAAAACACTCCACTGCTAGCCCCCTCTTCTATAGAATATTTTTTTCATGCCAATCAATAAAAATATTTGGGAATGAAGGAGTTAAATCCATAATGAAAGGGACCATGGATGAGTGTATGGTAATGGGTACAGCTCAGTATAAGGAAGGGGGTTTTATCTTAACTGTCAGTTTTCAGTGATAGAATTGTTATGTTTGTATGACAGCAGCCTTCACTCAGTGATTCAGTCATCAAAGCCAAAAGTCCCCAAGGCATGTGATGAGGATGTGACATTTGAAAAGAATGTTTCCTTTCAGACTAAGGCTGCATTACCTAAGGCAGACCTTTCCAGCCCTAAGCCATTGCTTTGTTTTTCAGAGCTGGTTGAACCCAGTGCCTCCTACATTCTAATACCCTCTGGGGCAGCCTCAGGTCCTAGATCCCTTAAGAGAGGGGTTCACATAAAATCTGAGGGAGAGCCCTGTGAGGGTCCCTGAAAGAGTCCTGGGAATGGAGATTAGGAATGCTGTACGAACCAGTCTCTCCAAAATAAAAATCTTTGGCTGGGTACTGGTGGCTCTTGCCTATAATCATAGCTAGTCAGGAGCCTGGAGCCTGGAACCTGGAAGATGGTAGTTTGAAGCCAGCTTAGGCAGAAAAGTCCTCAAGATTTCATCTCCAATTAACCAACAAAATGCCAGACAGGAAGTGTAGTTCCAGGACTGGCGGGCCAGTTGAGTAAAAAAGTTGAGTAAAAGTGTGGGTCTTGATTTCAAGACCTAGTACTGGCAAAAAAAAAAAAAAAAATGGGTTTTTTTTGTGTATGTATGTTACTGGATATCTCCTTTAGACATAGGAAAAGCACCCCAACATGGAGTGCATCTCATTTTGGAGAGTTTGATTGGGTTTATAAATGGTGCCATGTTACAAGTGCAGCTAAGTCAGTGTAGCATGACTTGGTCCTAGGTTTCAATTGCTGTATGTTTTTGTCATCAGGATTTGGGACCTATCATTTCCTATTAACCGAAAAATGCCTAAAAAGGCATTGTTATTTAAATATGAATCAGCTTTTCTTCTAAACTAAGGATGAATCAATCACCCTAAAATTATTTTACAATGGCATTTAGTTCTTTAAGCAGAACTTGTTTGCTCTTGGAAGCTGCAGTGTGGATTCCACTTCTAAAAATGTCTATAGACATATCAACCTATGTAGAAAACATGAAAGAAAAACCAAAGCATTTCCTCGGAAAGGGTCTGGCTGAGTAAATAGGACATACACACAGAGTGGAATGACCCAAGGAAACGAAAAGGTTGAAGAGGTCTGCCACAAAGTAGGGTGCCAGCAATTCACACGTGTTATCCTAGCTATGCTACAGGTTGAGATCGGAAGGATCATGGTTCAAAGCCAGTCTATGAGTCACTACTGCTAAAATAACCAGCAAAAAGCATAGCTGTAGTCAGGGTCAAATGGTACAGCACTAGCCCAAGCAAGGAAGCTGAGCAAGATATGAGGCCCTAAGTTCAAACCTTGGTATATTTATTCAAAATAGAACAATCCTTTCCGGCCATTTAGCTAACTCTGGACCCCATTTGTTTTTGTTTTTGCCAGTCCTGGCTTGAACTCGGAGCCTGAGCACTGTCCTTGGCTCTATGACTTGAGCCACAGCACCACTTCTGGCTTTTTCTGTGTTTGTAGTACTGAGGGATTGAACCCGGGTCTTTGTGCATGCTAGGTGAGCACTCTACCCCTAGGCCAAGCTTTCGGACCCCCATTTGTTTTTGGTGCTTTTATACAAAGTGTCAAGACCCTTATAAATGATTTGAGTTCAGAACAGTGACCTTTACTAACAAGACTAAGGCTATACTCAGTTGTGTTCTTTGACTACTCCAGACTCCTTCCCACCGCAAAACCTGCATTCCTTATCCCTTCTCTACTGTCTCTGCTCTTCATTACCTGTGTGACTTTGGGCAGTTAACTTAGTCCCTTATATTCATCCCATTTCCCTCATTCTATTTTAAAGATGGTATAAAGATTGAGGAAATTCCCACATTCTCTGTCCCAGTATTCCCCTCAAGTCCCCAGCCTTATAGTTCATTTTCAACATATTGTCTATTTAGTGGGTATCTTTGCTACATTTGTTCAGCATTTGTTCCTCCATTTTTGTGCCCCCAACATGCAAACCTTTTTTTTTTTTTTTTTTTGGTCTTTTTTGGTAGTGAGGATCGAATCCAGGACACCGCACTTGCTAGGCAAACGCTTTGCCACTGAGCTACATCCCAACCCTCAGACCTTTTTTTAAATGACTAGTTAACTTGGAAGTTGTTTAACACATCCTAGGTCTCTACAGCAAGACTATAAACTGCATAAGGCTCCCATGACCTTGCTGACCTCCAAGCACAGCTTAGCAAATTAAAAGGCCCAGAGCAGATGATCAGCGAACACTGCTTGAAAAAAGCAATATCTGATTGGCTTATTGTAGAGTGTTCAGAAACGTGGTTTGCATTCCTGAACCTTTACGCCAGGGCAACAGCAGCTAAGGAGGACACCATGTCACTTGATCATTCCAGTTTCACTGGTCTGTCCCATCCCACACAGGCAAACTTCCTTCTTTGTGGTTAGGAATGCAACAAAGGGACATTGTTTGATTTATATTCATACATAAAACTTAGTTTGCTGAATTTTAAAATCCTTGCCAGTATCTCAGGATTGCAGTTCAAAACCAGACAAAGCAGATCTGAAGAATGTATTTCTAATTAACCAACAAAAAGTTGTAAGTGGCGATTGAACTCAAGTGGTAGAATGCCAGCCTTGAGCAAAAAAGCCAAACAGTAGTGCCAGGCCCTGAGTTCAAGCCCCAGGACCAACATAAGTGCGTGCATTTATGTACGTGCAAACAGACACACAATCTTCTGATTCTTTATATGTTCATTAGGAAAAATATTTTATCTTTCTGAATATGAACATGATTCTAAAATGTAAAATAATGCTGTATTCTTTAGGAATGTTCATTATTGACACTATCAAAAATATAAACATAGCCCAGTGCTGGTGGCTCTGGTTTATTATCCTAGCTACCCAGGAAGCTGAGATCTGAAGATCATGGCTCCAAGTCTGAGACTCTAACCACACACACACAAAGCTGGAAGTTGGAAGTGAAGTTACAGCACAAGTAATGGAGCACTAGTGACTAGTTAACTTGAAGTTGTTTAACACATCCTCACTCTCTACAGCAAGATTATAAACTTTGTAAGGCACTCATGGCCTTGCTGACCTCCGAGCACAGCTAAGAAAAAGCACAAAAGCTCAGGGACATTGCCTAGATCTAGAGTTCAAGTCCCAGGACCAATAAAAAAATTTTTAAAAAGAGAAGAAAAAGAAAAAAGTGGGCAAAATAATCCCGAACTTCATATGGAAATATAGCCCCCAACAAACAAAAGTAATCCAGAGCAAAAAGAGTAGTGCTAGAGGTATCACAATCTTCGACTTCATATTAAGTTTTAAACTACAGAGCCACAGTAACCAAAATAATGTGGTACTGGTACAAAAGCATATCTGAAGACAAATAATATAGAAAACTCAAATCACACCATCTACAGCTATCTCATCTTTCACAGAGGACCCAAAAATATGCACTGGAGACAAAACCTCTTTAACAAATGGTGCTGAGAAAACTGGTTATTTATACCAGAAGACTGCATCTCACCCTACACAAAAATCAACTCCAAATGGGTCAAAGATTTGACACTTGAATTACAGAAAAATCTCTGGAAGATACAGGTGATTATTTTCTGAATAAGACTGCAGTTGCCTGAGAAATAAGAATAGTAGTTGACAAATCAAAAGAAACAGTTATTAGAATTAAGAGCCAACTCATAGTACAGGAGAAAATCAACTATTCAACATAAAAATGATTAATATTCAGAATATACAAAGAAAACACTAAACACCAAAAAGCAAATAGCCCAGTCAATATGTGGGCAAATGAATTGGGCAACCAATTCTCAGAAAAAGAAATACATATTGCTAAGAGATATGTGAAATATTCACCATCCTTAGTGATAAAGACAATACAAATAAACCAGGCTAAGATTGCATCTCCAGATTGGCCATCGTGAAGAAAACAGTCAACAAATAATGAAGATACAGGGAGAAAATAAACCCTCAACTACTGTAAACTAGTGCAACCACTATGGAAATCAGTGTGAAAATGTTTTTTAAAAAAACTACTAAAGTAGATCTTTGTTATAATATATTATGTCACTCCTTGGAAAGTATTGGAAGGATTTAATAAGTATACAAAAAGACACCTGCATGCCTTTATTACTTTTTCTTTTTTCTTTGCCAGTCCTAGAACTTGAGCTCAGGGCCTGAGCACTGTCCTTGTGCTTTCTCAAGGCTACAGCTCTACCACTTGAGCCATAGCACCACTTCTGGCTTTTTTCTGTGTATGTCGTATCAAGGAACCGAATCTGGGTCTTTGTGCATGCTAGGCAAGCACTCTACCACTAGGCCAAACTCTTGGCCCGCATATCTTTATTTTTTGAAGCTCTGTTCACATTAGCCAAATTCTGGAACCAGCTGAGGTGCTCAGTAACTGATGATTGAACAAAGGAAATGGGTGTGAGTGTGTGTGTGTATGTATGTATATACACTTACCATAGAGTATTAGCCATAAGAAAAATAGATGAAACTGGAGAAACATGCTAAGTGAGATAACCCAAACTCAAAAGCCATATATGTCACATTTTTCACTCATTTATGGATATATAGGTACATGGTTATAACTATATAATCGTTTGAGGAGACAAGATGGATAGTACAGTGTGTGACTACATGAAGATTCCCACTGAAAGCTGTTAGGCAATAAGGGGTGGGGAGGGAAGAGAAAGAGGGAGAATAGGGCTATTCTGATCTACATGTAATATGCAAAATACCATGGGGAATCCTTTGGCATTACTAATATAAGCTAAAAGAGAAAGTTGGGAATGGGTACCAGTAGGATGAGGAGGGAAAATGAGGGTGAATCTGATATCAAATCTGCATCTATGAAAACAGACCAGTGAAACTAGTTGAGTCCATTGTGAGATTCGGAGCAGGGAATGAGGGAGAGTGATGAGGTGAGACTGATCAGGCTTATTGTATGCTGTACAGATGTACCACAGCGAACCCCCCCATCTATGACTAAAGTGGGCAAATTGTTTTTCCGGTTGGCAAGCATCTTTTTTACTTTTTTGGTTATCTTAGGATACAATTGCATTTCCAAAATGGGAAGCTATTTTTAAAAATTATTCTTGAGTAGATAATACAAAATGAAACCATGGCACAGTAAGGTTTCTTCCCCGGAGGCAGTCATTATTTCTAATGAGTCCTTCCAGAATACTCTGTTCACAAGCACGTATAGGAATATGCACATATCTGTGTATTATAGACAGTTCTATACCTCATCACTTCATAGATATTTTGGAGATATTTCCAGGTTAATATAAAGATAACCAGTCCATTCTTCTTAACAGCCAACTAGTCCTCACTAGTCCACTGCAGATGGGTGGATGGCTTGTTTTTCAATGCTTAGCTAGGTATATATTATTTAAAATAAGTTCTTACTGTATATTTCCAAGCCTCTCTTGTGCTGATTTATAAGGAATAGCATTGGGCCATTTTAACCTTTTTTTTTCTTTTTTTTTCATTCTGTCACTTAGCTACTCTATGTACAGTTAGGGAAGAATCTTATAAAACGAAGATTTCTGAAGTTTTCTCCCAATGTATGTCCTGTGTTCAGAAGAAAGGACATTATGTTTTCATTGCTTCAAAAATCATCCTGTTATAGAGGACAAGCTGTCGGGCTGATATAAAACTTGATTACCTTAGCCTGGACAAATAGTTACTTATCAAATCCCCTCAAGCTGGGTCTCCAGGCTCACCATTACTCGCTGTAGCTTGCTTTCTGAAGCACTTGCTTTCTCTTTGCTCTGGAACTGTTTTCATTCATCTCCCCTCTATAATGTGCTTTCCTTAAGGACAGAAACATGATCCTTGTCATTCATTCCTCCAGACATCTCAAATGAGTTTCAACTCTTGTAATCCTCTTTTACCCACCATACCCCTCATTTCTGGGCTAGGGAAATGGAGGGCCCTGGGTATGATGTCCTAGCCACATCTGTCATTCTTCCAGGGGTCAACAGCATCATGCCTCTCCTGTGTTCTTGTCCCAGTGGCCCTGGTTTTCCTCCTACACAGATGATGCCCCATGCCTGAGCTCTGGAATCCTGAGGAGTGTCGTCCTGTCTCTCATATCTCCAGGGTCTGCATGCATCCTCTGTCTCCTAGAAACTTGCTCTAAAGCCAACAGTAACAATCCTTCCCATTCTGCCCCTTTCTGCTCTTCCAGCTGCCATGCATAGGACTCCATTAAAGCCAAGTGTTTGAATGCTTTGCCTTTCCTGTCTCAGTGGCATCTCTCATTGTTTTTCTTTGTCCCACTGTAATCTGACATCGGCTTGATCCATCCTTAGCAAAGACATTTCTGGTTGCCAAGTCCTTTGGACGCAAATCCACTTTCAAACTCACCCACCCAGGGCAATGGGTGTGGTAGACAGTGTCCTATTCCTGCATCATCTGTGGAACTTGCCAGCTCTTCCTTCTTTTCTGTAGGTTCCTTCTTGGGCCATTTCCCACATCAACTGTCAGCTATATTGTGACAGTTCTAAACTACTTTCAAAGTCTCCCTCAACATTCTTCCTGTGGGAATTTATTTCTCTCAAGGGCTGTGTGTTCTGGGACTAGTGAGCCCCTCCCCCCCACATACTTCCACTGTGCACACACACCTCGCGTTCATGCATGCCATCTGCTTCCCCAGCCTAGCTCCTTCTCATAGGTGTTTCTACTTCAAGCCAGCATCACAAAGGCCATCCATCCTCTGTGACTGTGCCTTCCACTCTACCATCCCACCCACAAGTGGCTGCTGTGACAGGAGTCTGACTCATGCCTGAGCCAGGCCCTCATTCTCCTTTATCCTGGCTGATAAAGTAACCATAATTGGTCTTTCTCACATTTATTTCCCTTGTGAGTGGCAGTATCTTCGTGATATTCCAGTTTGAGCCTGCCTCTTCCTAGCAGAGGTTCTGTGCTACCCTATATGTGCTAGTTTGTGATCTGGCCCCTCCTCCCCTTTCTCCTTCTGTAAAGTACTTGTCTTTATAGCCATCCTCTCTCTAGTTCATGTCTCATGCTTTTATCTTTATCATGCTGTTCTTTCTGCCAGAACACCTTAGGCCCAAGCCTACTAGGCTTGAATGAAAAAATTGTTGCTTTTGGATGATATACTTGGAGGCGCTCCATATCCAGATCATTTTTGGACATAGATCCAGATCCATAGATCCTTAGAGCTCAGCTCCTAAGTAGTTAGAATTAGAGGTGTGAGTCGCTCCTACTACTCAGGAGGCTGAGATCTGAGGATCACAGTTCACAGCCAGACCAGACAGGAAAGGCTGTGAGATACCTCCAAAAACCAGAAGTAGAGCTGTAGCTCAAAGTGGTAGAGCACTAACCTTGAGCACAGAAGCTCTGGGATGTTGCCCAGGTCCTGAGTTCAAGCCTCACAACTGACAAAAAAGGAGGCACAAGCTACAGCTATTCTCTTCACCTTATCCAAGTGTATTCCTGGATCCCATCAGTGTTTCTGAACTGCAGAACAACTCCCCCAAAGTCTAATCTTTCAGAAGTTGTCTGCCTGAAATGCTTGCTAGATCACCTCACGCTGGCCAAAAACAAAACAGTGTCTTCTCACTCTGGCCTTGTATAGTAGTATCCTCCTCTCAGCCCTGCAGCCCGAGGGACACCCACGGTTTCCGGCTGCTTGTGTCAGTTCTTTGTGTTTTAAAGGATAGATGTTTAAAAGTTGAAGTCACTGACTTGCAAAATGAGAAGCTATTTTGGAGATTTCATTGTTTGGGAGATTTTGCAGCTTAGAGCATTGTTACCACTGAAAAACTGCAATTTTAAGGAAGAAAAACAGTTTACTCAGCGTCAGGATATGACGGCAGAATTCACCTTCCCCACAAAGCCTTCTACCGTGTGTCCACGCAAGATCTCAGGGAAGGAAGGAAAGAATCATGATCCCATTTTGTGATTTTTTTTTTTTTGCCAGTCCTGGGGCTTGAACTCAGGACCTGAGTTCTGATCTTACCAAATGGCAGAAGCCTGAGGGCTTTCTCAGGGCAAGTACTCTACCACTTGAGCCATAGCACCACTTCTGGCTTTTTCTAGAAATGTGTACCAAGGAATCAAATCTGGGTCTTTGTGTATGCTAGGCAAGCACTCTACCACTAGACCAAACTCCTGCCCCACTCCCCATATTCTAATTTTGTTTTAGTTACTAGTGCTGTTACTGGGACTGACACTCAGAACCTGGGCGCTGCATCTTGGTTTTTTCACTCGATGCTGGCTGACTCTATTACCAGCTAAGCCACAGCTCCACTTCTGGCTTTTTGGTGGTTTATAAGAGTCTCAGAGTCTTTCCTGCCAGGGCTGGCTTTAAACTTTCATCCTCAAATCCCAGCCTCCTGAGTAGAACAGGTGTGAGTTCCCAATTTTAAATTAGGAGAGAGGCCCAGAAAGGTCAAGGCAACCCTGCATGCTTCCTGTTCATGCAGTGTTAAATATCAACATCTAGAAAGTCTAGGTGAACTATGGGAATTTATTGTATTTTGCAACATTGCTATGTCATCTGAAAGTATATCAAAATAAGGTAAAATGGAAATATTTGGCAGGAAATAACTATAAGGATATAGCAGCTGTATCATGTTCTTTGCAATAGTTACTTGATTGTAGTTATTTTTCCATCTCTGAAGATACAGTAGACTCTGCTTTCACCTTTGTGGGAAACTCAGCTGAGTTGATGCTAATGTTTAGGGGGGGTCCCTTTTCTGTGTGTCCCCAGGCGCAGTGAACCTGCAGGCCGCCCTCACTCTTGGCATACAAGTAGATTTGGGGAGAACCAACCCGATGCCAGCATGATGCAGATATCTCAGGGCACTATGGGCCCTCCTTGGCACCAAAGCTATCACTCCAGGTAAGTGACAGACATGTTGGCCTCAAATGGCATATTCCTAGACAAGAAGTATTTCTGTGGCTTCTAAGTATCACTTCTCTATCTGCTACCTTTTTTTGTGTGTGTGGGTCTTGGGGCTTGAATTCATCCTGGGGACCGTCTCTGAGCTCTTCAGCTCAAGGCTACCACCCTACTCTTGAACCAAGTCCCACTCCCCATTTTCTAAAGGTTCAAGATAAGAATCTCAGATCCTTCTGTGCCCGGGCTGGCTTTGAACCTCGATATTCAGGTTTCAGCCTCCTCAGTAGCTAGGATTACAGGTGTGAGCCACCATGCCTAACTCTATATGCTACTTTATCCTCTTTTTTTTTTTTTTTTTTTTTGCCAGTCCTGGGCTTGAGCTCAGGGCCTGAGCACTGTCCTTGGACTTTCTCAAGGCTAGAGCTCTACCACTCGAGCCTCAGCACCACTTCTGACTTTTTTCTATGTATGTGGTACCGAGGAATCGAACCTGGGTCTTCATGCATGCTAGGCAAGCACTTTAACCACTAGGCCAAACTCCCGGCCCCTACTTTATCCTCTTAAACTCCATCTCCAATTAGCAAAAAAAAAAAAAAAAAACTTGTCTCAAAACATGGCTGAGGTGCTAGTGCACCAGTCAAGCAGGCAAACTGAGAGGGCCTAAATTCAAATGATTTATCTGTTTCTTAATGTGATTGTTGCTGCTCATGCACTTGAACTTTCTACTGCTTTTTCTCCATTTACCAAAGCAGTTTACCCAGCATAGCTCAACAATAGAGACTAAGATAGGAGAGAACTTTCTTAGGATTGCATGTAACTATGTATGTACTGTGTGTGAGTATACATTTGTATGCATTTGTGCCATTACCAGGACTTGAACTCAAGGCCTCTTGATCCTGCTTAGCTTTTGTGCTCCCACTCTACCATTTGATCTATGCCTCCACTCTAACTTTTCTGCTGGTTAATTGCACATGAAGTCTCTTTCTGTCCTGGCTAGCTTTGAACCTTGAAATCTCAGTCTCCTGAACAGTAGCCATTATTAGTGCCTAGCTGTGAGTTTTCATGAAGTTTTGTAAAGCAATTATTATTAATGTTTTTACAGATCAGGAAATTGAAGTTTGAAAAGATTAATTTGTTCAAAGTCAAACAACTGAGTACCCGAGTTGTATATAACGGCTAGGTTACATTCCTGCTTTCTAGTTTTGTCATGGTGGTCGGGAATTTAGTCAAGAAACACTATTACCATGGAAAGGATTTAAGCAAAAGGGAGAGAACCTAGCCACTGAGTCATAGTAAAGAGAGAACTCAGGACTCCTCACTGATTGCAGAAACAACCTGATCTCAAGAGAGATTCCATAGACCCATGCCAGTCCCCAGGAAGGCAGGTTGATGTGTCCTAGTACCACCTGCCCCTCTGATGCCAGGCTGTTGACACTGAAGCACCCTGTCGTCACAGAGGGGGAAAGGACAGGTCGGATTACTGCACCACTGACATGTGCATTCTATCGGGCCCCTGCTCAAGTCATCCTGGGAGCTGTTCCTTCATGCTGTGAGCTTATAGCTCTGGCACAAGCTTTGCCTGCCTTGGCTGTGCTCATGAGTTCTGGGAGTGGCAGCTGCAAGTGGTGAAGTGCTTCAGGTGTGTGCCAAGGAGCACAGTGGCATCTAGTGGTCAAGTGGCAAGTCAAGTGGCTGCTTTCCTTCTTACAGCCTCAGGCCTAAGTTCAAGGATATGTTTCTTATTTTAAAAGGAGAATAAGCTGGGCGTGGTGGCTCACTTATGCCTGGAATCCTAGCTACTCTGGAGGCTGAAATCTGAGCACAAAAGAACCTGAGACTTATCTCCAATTAACCTCTAGAAAACAGGAAGGGTAGAGTGGTAGCCTTGAGCTGAAGAGCTCAGATACAGGGCCCAGGCCCAGGAGTAGTGTAGTAGCCTTGAATTGAAGAGCTCAGGGACAGGGCCCAAGCTGAGTTTAAGCCCCATGACCCACCCCCCCCCGCCTCCCCCCCAAAAAAGCAGACAGATTAAGGATGGAGAAGGTGGAGTAAGGTGAAGACAGAGGCAAAGAAATAAGTCATCCTCAGTACAAGCTGAGCTGGACTTGAAGATTGGTGAGTGTGTGAGTGTGTGTGTGTGTGTGTGTGTGTGTGTGTGTGTGTGTGTGTGTGTGTGTGTGTGTGTGTGTGTGTGTGTGTGTGTGTATGTATGCGTGTGCACGTGTACAAGCAAATGTATGCATCCACATGTGCTAGAACTGTAGCTTAAACTCAGGGTCTTGCATCTTTGCTTGTCTTTTTTACTCAAGGTTGACACTTGAGCTACTTGAAGCTACACCTTTGCTTCTGACTTTTTGCAGAAGCAAAATTGGAGCAAAATTGGTCAATTGGAGCTAAGTCTCAGACTTCTCTGTTCTGTCTGACTTCAAGCTGGGATCTTCAGATCTTAGCCTCTTATGTAGCTAGGCTATGGGCATGAGCCACCAGCACCCAGCTATTTCACTGAAATTTTCTCAACTGCTGAAGCTAGACCATTGCCACTGTTTGTTGCTTGTGGTACTACAGTATTAAGATGCTTACGGATACCATAATGTTATGTATGTCATTCAGCCCTCTGATTGGAGAGAGTAAGGATTACATTTCAAAATATTAACCTAACAGCCAGGCACCAGTGATTCACACCTCTAATCCTAGCTACTTGGGAGACGGAGATCTAAGAATCACAGTTCAAAGCCAGCTCGGGCAGGTAAGCCCCTGAGACTCTATCTCCAACAAACTACTCAGAAAAATCCAGAAGTGGAACTGTGGGTAGAGTGCTAGCCTTGAGCCAGAGAAGCTCAGGGACGGCACCCAGGCCCAGAGTTCAAGCCCCAGAACTCAAAAACAAAACACACAACTAACCTACCAGTATGTGAATGACTCATCAGCAGACATGAATCCTCACTTTCAGATGGTTCTTGGTCTGAGTGTAGAAGAGAATGAGTTACAAAGGGCACCCTATAATACTTATGTCTCCGTGTGACTCATAGAGTGATTATTCATTAGATGCTCCTTAGAAAAAGTTGATAGGGCCAAAGAAGTTTAGAAAATATTGCTTAATATATTTATTTGCCTCTTAGACCAACATACAAGCAATACTTAGAAGTCTTACAGTAAATAAAAGTGTTTAGCTTATTTAGCCCGGTGTTTTCCAAGTTCTCGTTAAGTACATTTAAGGAAATAATTTCATATATTCTTTTGTGTCCTCTTTTATATTGCCTTCATTGTTAAAATACTTTGAGACACACAAAATAGACTAATGTATGAGTGCATTTGTCTGCCACACAATTAACAACACATTATTGTATATGCTTCAGATCTTGTAGGGATAGAATTCTTCCATATAACCAGAATTATAACCATTATTTCATAATGTCAGGTAGTGCTCAGGTATACAAAGAAAACAAAGAGACTGAATGTAAGCAGTGCAGAAATGGAATTTAGTGCCTGGAAAACTCTAGTTGGAAGCAGCCCGTACAAGGGCTCTTGGGTAGGAATGGATGTCATGCCTTTAGTTACAGTTGGGAAGCTATTATGCTGCAGTGCAGTGAACAAGAAGGAAGCAAGTATGGCTGCTGAAGGAGCAGATCCTGGTAAGGACTGTGACCCACTTAGACATCCTTGCTGTCTGAGTTGGGGATGGTGACAGGATTGGAAATATCATCCCAAATTATTCTGTCTCACCCCCACTCATTAATGCCACCTCCACAGGAGGAATGGTAAAATTAGTAGAAAACAGTATTTCCAGACAGTAGTGGGAAAGTACATTCCATATTTCCCAGATTATCTGGCTATGATTCTAGGCAGTCTGTAGTTTGAAATATATTCATGATATCATTTTAGCCATTTAGTCGCGTGTGCGCGCGTATGCGCACATGTGTGATGTGTGTTCTCAAGCTGGGTTTAAATTATTCTTTCAGTAAAAGACTAATCAAATTTGGGGGCACGGGGAGGGTTCAGTAGTGCTTATCCCTTGGGATTGGTGAGTGAGACAGCCCTCAGGGCCATCTGCTTCCTTTACCCCTGAACATACTTGGTCTGAATCTTCTGTTAGAAATACAAGGAGGCATAATGGGACTTAGAACGTTCTTCAGCTTGGCACTCTTGTACTTTTGTAACACGTTTCCCCATTTAGTGGGGAGGGGAGAGAATTGGGAAAGTGGAAGAGATGTTCAACAAGATCTGATCATGACACATACCTTGTGATTGAAGGCCAGGTCTGACTTTTCCTAAGCTGCCCGGTTGGGGAACCATTTTCCTCCTCTCTTTTGAATTTAATATCTGTCCCTCTAAAAGTAGAATGCCCCATTCAAAACGTTGAATGTTTTCTAAGAAGACAGTTGGATTCTGTTGAAATAACTTATTGAAAATGGAGTCTTTTTGTTGAATTCCATTACTACTTGTGACTCAGAATGTATTTTTTTCAAATCTTTAGACATTCTCTAGAGACATTTCAACCATCAAACATGATTACGTAGCTGAGCACTGGAGAGTCATGCCTGTAAGCTCAGCTGCTGCTCAGGAAGCAGATTTGAGGATCGTGGTTCAAAGCCAGCGTAGGCAAGAAAGATTGAGGCTCTTATCTCCAATTAACCAGCAACTAGCCACATTCAAGTAGTAGAGAGCTAGCCTGAGTGAAAAGCTAAGAAACAGCAACCAGGTCCTGAATTCAAGCTCTAGTATCAGCACAAAAACAACAATCAAAACAAAATACCCACACATTATTACATACCTGGTAATAAGAGGTCATTTTCCTCATATGGAATTTAGAGATATAATAACTCCATGAACTTCAAAAAAATACCTTCTCAAGCTGGGCGCCATGGCTCATGCCTATAATCCTAGCTACTAGGGGGCTGAGATTTGAGTATTGAGGTTCAAAGCCAGCCCAGGCACTAAAGAATGTGAGACTCTTATCTGCCACTAGAAAAGCAGAAGTGGCACTTAGCTCAAGGGGTAGCCTCGGACAATGCCCAGACCCAGAGGGTAGGGCAGTAGCCTTGAATTGAAGAGCTCAGGAACAGCGCCCAGGCCCAGAGTTCAAGCCCCATGACCTTTTCACTTAAAAATGAGAAATCTAGGTAAGAACTTGAAATCAATTACCTTTCTTTGAGGAACAGTTAATTACAAATGCTTGAAATCTAAAGATTGTTGTTAGTCTTTGAGCCATTTATTCCTTCCAATATGGCATATGGACACATGTATATCTATCTATATATATATATATACACATATATAGATGTGTGTGTGTGTGTGTGTGTGTGTGTGTGTGTGTGTGTGTGTGTACACACCACACCACACCACACCACACACAAGTAGACACATTTTCTTTTCTTTCCACCCTCCTCTCTTCCTTGTGCTGGTCATTGAACTCAGGGTTTTATATACGATAGGCAAGTGCCCTACCACTAAGCTTATATAGCTGCACCTGTTAGTAGATATTTGAGGGCATTTTTGGTTTGGGAGAAACTTGGAAGTACAGAGACGTCCCACATCCTCCCTGACACATGTATACTGTTCTCCATATCAGCATAAGCTTCCGGAGTGGAACAGTGACAGTGGAACTTCATTATCACCCCAAGTCTAGAGTTTACATTGGTGTACATTTTGTGAGTTTGTACAACTTTTATGATGACAGATATGCAGTGTTAGGAAATACTGACAGACCAATTTCACTGAGCTGAAAGGCCCATGTACTGCTTATCCATCCCTCCCATCTCCCCAGTAAATCACTGATCTTTTGACTGTCTCCATGTCCTTTGCTTTTTCTAGGATTTTATGAACTTAGAATCAATAGAATATAGCCTTTAAAGTTGGTTTTTTGCATTTGGTAAAATGCACTTAAATTACATTTATATGTTTTTAGGAATTGACAGCTCATTTTGTTGTTTTTTTGTTGTTGTTTTTGGTGGGTCTTGGGGCTTGAACTTGGCCTGGGAGCTATCCCTGAGCTCTTCAGTTCAAGGCTACCGCCCTTCCCTTGAGCCAAGCCCCACTTCCCATTTTCTAGAGGTCAGCTGAAGAGTCTCAGGTCCTTTTGTGCCTGGCAGGCTTGATCCTCAGAAAGCCTCCTGAGTAGCTATGATTACAGGTGTGAGCCACCGCTCCCAGCTTCATTTCTTTTTAGAAGCGAGGGATAGTCCACTGACTTGATGAGCCCTAGTTCATTTGTTCACCTGTAGCAGGACAGCATGTTTGGTTCCAAGTTGTGCCAAGTAGGAGTAAAATATCCATGTGTAAGTTTTTTTGATAGCTTTTTTTCCCCCAGAGCTGAGGACCAAACTCAGGGCCTTGCACTTGCCAGGCAAGGGCTCTTCCCCTGAGCTAAATCCCCAACCCCTTTGTGCAGGTTTTTGTGTGGACATTTTTAGCTTCTTTGAATAAAGACTGAGTAAAGTTTGTCAGATTTTCCTTATTACAACAAAATACTAGAAGCTGCTTTTTAAAGGAAAGGGATACATAGAGACATCAGCTTTGGAGATTGAAAGTCCAAAACTGAACAGTCCCATTAGTTTGTCTTTGGTAAAGATCTAACAGGATGGCATCACAACAGGGAGAAGGCATGTGGGAGATAGAGGTCACATATCTTGAAAACAGGAAGCCAGAAAGCAATTCAGGGATTAGGCTCAATGCTTAGTACAACTCTCTAGAGAGCTTCCAACAGAGACAGCTTACTCTCTTCCATAGGTAACATTCAACGACTTCCCTTAAGGCCCCCACCTAGGGATCAAACTTTGAGCACATGAATCACAGCCCCAAACCATGACAGTAGGTGACTGATGGACACATTCAGAAATCTAGAATATCTTTAGTTATGTAAAGAACTGCCAGACTGTCTACATATGAGCTGGTACTCCTTTGCTCTACATTCTGACCAGACTTTGGTGTCATACAATACTTCCTGATTTTAATTGTTCTAGTTACTGTAAAATGGTATCTTGTTGTAACTTGGCAATTCCCTAATGGCAAATGCTATGGAATATCTTTTCATAATGTTTATTTACCAACTGTGTCTTTTTTTTGGTGGAGTCTTTGCTCTGTTGTTGGTTGTTTTGGTTTTTTTGCCAGTTGTGGAATCTGAACTCAGTGCCTGGTCACTGTCCTTGGACACTTTTTGCTGAAGGTTAGAACTCTGCCGCTTGAGCCACAGCACCACTTCCAGCTTTTTCTATGTATGTGGTACCAAGGAATCTAACCCAGGGCTTTATGCATGTGAGACAAGCATTCTATCACTATGCTATGTTTTGCTTTTAAATCAGGTTCATATTTACCTGTTGAGTTTTGAGAGTCCCCTGTTGCAGTATATTTTGAGCTTGTAATTAAAGCTCGCTCTTCATAAGTAATTTTGTTTTGAGGGAATTTTCTGGGGTATCCAGTACCTAGATTAAGATTCCTTTCCCCTCTCCCTGTCCAGGGTCAGAAAAACCACCTGTTAACACAAATCTGGCTTGGGAAGTCACTCATAGATGATTAAGACTTCTTTTAAAGCCTCCTCTCCTTCCCCCTCGCTCATTATCCCTTTCTGACTCTGATCTGTATATTTCTCTCATTCAGCTTTGTGTTTAGCTTTCTCACTGCAAACAACTTGTCTTTTGTACAGTTTCGATTCCAGGAATATTGCCAGGATGTAGCTTTCAATTCCTTAAAAAGGAAAGATATTAACTAAAATCATACACATCTCCCTCTGCCCTCACATGCCTGTTCTTATTCAGCTTGCCTCTTTCTTTCCTCCCCAATAGACAAAAAATTTCAGCTCCCTTCTTTCCTCTCCCATCTCTCGGCACATGCAGAATGTCAATTCCAGCGTAGCAGATCACATCAATATGCGGCCTGTGTCAGGCCACATGACTTCCTCTGTGCATCCCTTCTTCTAGCTAGTCTGGATGATTCATTAGCAGCACATAAGACTACAATAGTGGGTAGTTAATCCTAGTGATGACACAGTGAAGCTGAACAAAGCCCAAATATGGCCCTTTTTTACCAACCCTTTCAGAAATCCAAACAGCTTACATAACAGTACAATTATAAACTGGGTTCTGTGTCTGGAGACCTACTAAATATCTCTTCAATGATCCTGACTGCTTTGTCTCCCTTTCTTCTAGCTCATCTACAAGTGACCTCTCCAGCTACGATCATCCTTATCTGAGGCGAAGCCCTGACCAGTGCAGCTCCCAGGGGAGCATTGAAAGCCTGGAGCCCAGTGGGGGATACCCAGCCTGCCATCTTCTTTCCCCCGCCAAGTCTACCAGCAGCATTGACCAACTCAGCCACCTCCATAACAAGAGAGATTCTGCATACAGCTCCTTCTCCACCAGTTCTAGCATCCTAGAGTACCCTCCCCCTGGGGTCGCCAGCAGAGAGCGTTCAGGCTCCGTGGATACTACTTCTGCTCGAGGGGGCATCCCAGAAGGGATGCGACAGGCAAGTATCCGCTATGTCAAGACAGTCTATGATACCCGGAGGGGGACCTCAGCAGAGTATGAGGTGAACTCTTCAGACCTGCTGCTTCAAGGTCGGGAGGCCCATGCATCAACAGAGGATCAGGGATATGATAAATGGCATAGCATTTCTCGGAGCAAAGGAACACCATCCCCTTCCTGGAGCCAGCAGTGCTCCAGTTCCTTAGAGACTGGCGCTGACAACCTGTCTCATAAATTGGGTGCACCGCAGCCCCCAACTCGGAGTGACAGTTACGCAGCCTTTCGGCATCGAGAACGGCCTAACTCTTGGTCTAGTCTTGATCAGAAGCGCTTCTGTCGGTCTCAGGCAAACTCTTTGGGCTCCTTGAAATCTCCATTCCTAGATGAACAGCTCCATACTGTCCTCGAGAAAAGTCCAGAAAACAGCCCCCCAGTGAAGCCCAAGCACAATTATACTCAGAAGGCCCAGCCTGGTCAACCTCTGCTGCCAACTGGCATCTACCCTGTACCATCCCCGGAGCCACACTTTGCCCAGGTGCCCCAGCCTTCTATGAGTAGCAATGGTATGCTCTATCCTGCATTAGCCAAGGAGAGTGGCTATCCAGCTACCCCTCAGGGAGCTTGCAACAAGATGGCTGCCTTTGATGAGAATGGAAACCAAAATGGAGCGAGCAGACCTGGATTTGCCTTCTTCCAGCCATACGAACATGACTCACTATCACCAATGGAGAAGAAGCCAGAAACCACAGCCAAATATGTCCCTTACAAAGTCCATTTTCCTTCTGTGCCTGAAAACGAGGAGGATTCCTCCCTAAAGAGTCATCTCATGGCTCCTGAAGGCAATAGTGTTCATTACAATGAGAGAAAGAACACTCATAGCAACAAATCATGTTCTAATCACCATAGCCTCAAATCTCCTCTGGCCCAGGCCTGGCAAGTGAGTGGAGACAAGAGGTCTTCTAGGCTCCTGGAACCCTGCGAGAGTGATTTCCAGGAAGACCACAATGCCAATCTCAGGCAGAAGCAGGACAGAGAAGGCCTAGGCCACAGCCAGCCAGGCAACTTTGGCAAGACCAAGTCAACCTTCTCATCTCTCCAGAACATTCCAGAGAGTCTGAGAAAACAAAACAGCCTAGACCTGGCTGAGGGAGCCCAGGAGAGTTACCCTGTGGGCAGGTCTCCCTGTGCAGTCAACACCAAGGTGGAGGACTCAGGAAGGAAAGTGCTCCCTGATCACAGAGGCCACCTGGACAGGCCCGTTTCCTATCCAAGGCCCCAAGGGAGATCCAGTACTTCATCCTCTGCCCATCGTGCTGATTCAGGCTATGAAGAGTCTCCCACCCCTCCATACCAGCAAACGTCCAGCCTGGGCAGGAGGAGACTTAGCTCAGGCAGCACCTCAGCCCTTCAGGGCTTTCAGTACAGGAAACCCCACTGCTCTGTGCTGGAGAAGGTGTCCAAGTTTGAGCAGAGAGAACAAGAGAGCCACAGGCCCCCTAGCACAGGCAGCTCCGCCTACTGCCATGGATACAGAAGGGCCCCAACTTCCGGGAGTGACCTTGAGGAGACAAAAGCCAGCATCCCGGGCCCTGAGACCACTGAGCCCTTGGGCAATGGGGAGCCCAAACTGGAAGAGTCCTCCTGGCAGCCTTGCGGCCAGCAGCTGAGGAGGACTGACGAGGGGGGCCGTGGCCGAGTCAGTGAGCCCCCAAAGCCTAATGCCCGCCTGCTCCGCAGCCAGAGCACCTTCCAGCTCTTCAGCAAGGCCGACAGAGAAGGTGCAGGGCCCGAAGACAGGCCGGGCACCCCAGAATCGCCCCTGCTCGACGCGCCCTTCAGCCGCACCTACAGGAACAGCATCAAGGACGCGCAGTCCCGGGTCCTGGGTGCCACTTCCTTCCGCCGTCGGGACCTGGAGCTGGGAGCCCCCGGGACCTCCAGACCCTGGCGGCCACGGCCTGCCTCGGCCCACGTGGGACTGCGATGCCCAGAGGCCCCAGTGCCAGCCTCGGCTTCCCCGCACACCCCGCGGGAGCGGCACAGCGTGACCCCGGCCGAGCCCAGCCCGGCCCCCGCCGCCCTGCGCAGAGGCCCGCGCCGGCGCCTGACCCTGGAGCAGAAGAAGCGCTCCTACTCGGAGCCGGAGAAGATGAACGAGGTGGGGGTGTCGGAGGACGTGGAGCCTGCGCCCCTGCGTCCGCAGCGGCCCGGGGGATCGCGGTACCCCGAGAGCAGCGTGGCGGATCGGCGCCGCATCTTCGAGCGCGAGGGCAAGGCCTGCTCCACGCTCAGCCTGTCGGGGCCGGAGCTGAAGCAGTTCCAGCAGAGCGCGCTGGCCGACTACATCGAGCGCAAGACGGGCAAGCGCCCCGTCACCGCCGCGGGCTGCGGGCCCCAGGAGCCGGGGCTGCCCGAGCGCGCCCAGAGCACCTACCTCCAGGCCCTCGACGGCCCGGGCCTGGCCTCGGCCTGCAGCCGGCAGCCCCGCCAGGAAGCCACCCTCTCCCCGCCACTGCCGCCAGCAGCCACGGAGACCCCCAGGGCACCCCGAGATCGCAGCAGCTCCTTTGCCTTTGTGGGTGCACGCTTCTATGGAGAACGGCAACGCTGGGAACCCCAGACCCCGAGGGAGATACTCGCTGGTGCTAGCTGTGGACCGAGGGGCACCCAGAAGCCAGACAGGAACCCTGGAGGGTCTTCTTCTTGGGGGGCCGTGGCTAGGAGGACCGGGAAGTCCATGTCGGCCGAGGACCTGCTGGAGCGCTCTGATACCCTGGCTGTCCCCGTCCACGTGCGCTCCAGGTCATCTCCCACCGCAGACAAGAAGTGCCAGGTAGGTGTGGAGCCCGTGGGTCTTGGCTTAGGACTAGCCTTTGGTCCTGGAACATTTGGAGGGGGAGAGGGTCCTCTAATCCCAGCCTTCTTTGTTCAGTTTCCCTTTTACATATAGAAAAGCAGCATTTATTTTCCTGTGGATTCTTTTCCCCTCAGTGCCCCAATGTGGTTTACCTTCAGAAATATATACATGCCTGAATTGTTAAATAGGTATCTGATATATAGCGGTGCATTACGTGGTTAGGGAAAGTTAGATTATCCCCTTCCCAAATCCTTAGAGACCATGTATGAATAGTGTATCTATAAATTAACAATTACTGACATTGCTACTCATTGGTGTTTTGAGTTCTTCAGTTAAATCAGTTAATGATACTTTATCCTCACAGTAGATCTATGCTGCAGAATATATTGCCCCAATCAAACCCATCTCTGAGCTCTGAAGGAGAATTATACTTTGAAGAGCTCACATCAAAGCATTTTTCAAAGAACGCTCTAGACAAATATTTTAACACATCACCCCCCACACACACACACACCCAAAGCCTCAAGCAGAGCTAGGCCCAGAATTTGAGTATTTAGACACCTAGAAGTTTAATTTTCCAAATCTTCACTCCTCCTCTGGCTCTACATTTGGACATCAGAGGCTATCCCTCAATTTCCTTCCCAGCAAAGATCTTAGGAATTCCCCTATGGGTTAGCCAGGGGAGAAAAAATATGTCTCCTTGTTAGATTTATCTGTGTTCTCTGCAGAAAGTTAACCATGCCACAAGGTTTTATGTAGCTTATGTGTTTTGAAAAATGCCATGTTGGAGAATTGAAGGAAACAAAAAGAAAATAGCACTCGTGCTTTGTCAGGATGAGCGAAGAATATGAACTAAAATATCAGAAAATACTGGAGAAGTGGAGTTATGCCAATGCTACAGGAGAGGAGATTAATTTAAACTGAGGAAACTTCTGAAGGAGATGGGATTTGAATCAAGTACTAAAAGATGGGCAGGGTGTGGACAAGGGATTTGGATATGCACAAACAGGAGGAAAGCATTTTTACTTAAAAATAGCAACTAGTAAGTCTTCATTGTTTTTGAAATGTAGTCATACACACAGCCTTGAGAGAAAATTCTGTACTCTTCCAGATATTTTCTGCTCATAATTATCCAGAGATATCCTCTTCCAGTATAAATCCCCACCCCGCCCACACATACACATTCTATAAGCCTTCCATGGCCATTTTCCTCCCAATCGAAGTGAAAAACAGCTAATTTCCATTCCGTACCTTACCATTAAAACTCACATAAAATTCATGTATACTATTGATATTCTAGCTGGCTTTATGGACACCAGTATTTGACTGATACCAGTTCAACAATTTTCTGTCTCTCCCACTATTGTAAAGAAGATAGAAATTCTTAGGTGAAAGCCAACTTAGCCTCCCATTTTTCTGCCTCGGGGAATTGGCTGGATGACTATGAGTGTTATTTTGCCTTTTCCTGTAAATATTTCACAAGCCTGGCCTGTTGGGAAATAGAGTTAAGGGAAAACACAGGTATTATAAGGAAGTAAACAAACTCCCTCAAGCCCCCACTAAGTATATTATTTGAAAAGCTTGAAGATAACAATGCAGAACAGTGCCCAGGTTCCGAATAATAGCTGTTTCTCTCACCCTCTGTCTGTGTGTGTGTGTGTGTGTGTGTGTGTGTGTGTGTGTGTGTGTGTGTGTGTGTGTGTGTGTGTGTGTGTAAAACTAATGCAATTGTATCAGTATAATTATGTGTCCTAGTAATAGCAGTATATGCATTTATGTATATGTGTATTACTATATATTATATATTATTTATTATCTCTGTGTTAAAGAGGAATGGAGGTCCAAGGAGGGTGAGAAATTGGCCTAAGGTGGTTGGGAATCATAATTCGACCCATACTGTGACTTCAGAACCTTAAGTCACTGTGCTGACCTGAGGCTAAGGTCCCTACCATAGGAAACAAGAGTCAAACATCTTCCCTTCTGTCCATCAGTGAAATGATTTCATGTTTACATTTATCAATTACATTTAAATGGAATTTTTCCTGTGGATGTTTAATTTTAATAGATATCTCTGTGGCATAGAAATTAGAATGTCTTAACATGGGTCCAAAGAATGATGATTGGGATTCAATACACTTACAATCAGTTTTGAGATATTAGCAAAAATAAATTACCCACTAAGTTGATGTAATTCTATGCCTGATATTTCTCTCCTAATGTATCTCTTCACTCCACTATGTTCCTTATAGAAAATTACAGAAAAGTCTTGACAATGACCAGATACTAAAATCACAGTGAGAAAGTGCAATGAGAAGTCAGGTACCAGTGGTTCATACCCGTTTTTAGGTACTCAGGAGGCTCAGGTCTGAGATGGACGTTCAAGGGCAGGTCAGGCAGAAAAGTCCAGGAGACTTATTTCTAGGTAACCACCAAAAAGCCAGAAATGGAGCTGTGGCTCAAGTGGTAGAGTGGTTGAGCAAAAGAGTTCTGGGACAGCACCCAGGCCCTGAGTTTAAGCCCCAGGACTAGTGCCAAAAAGGAAGGAAAGACGGAAGGAAGGAAAGAAAAAGACGATGCGAATTTAGACATGTTAGGCTTCTAGCTTGGGAAATATTTTTCTTAGTTCCAAATGGTATTTTGACAGGAAATTTTCTTACTAACCTAGTGCTAGATCTGATTTCATTTTATACATAACTCAGATAAAGTTGATAACTCGGTGCCAAATCATTCGAATGCAGAAGTTAGGTTCATTCCATACTAAAATGCAAAGGATACAAACATATGTAAACTTTACTGCAGAGTCCAAATGGGGTTTGGGCTTATTCCAAATACTGACAAAGTAGCACATTCATGTCAATGGAGGAAAGGTATAGGGGAGGATGTAAAAGACCTACCATAAGGTTTTATGGGGCACGGGAATTTCTGTAGGCTGCTTTTTTTTCTCTGCCTCTCTCTCTCTCTCTCTCTCTCTCTCTCTCTCTCTCTCTCTCTCTCTCTCTCTCTCTCTCTCTCTCTCTCTCACACATTATGAATGCTAATAGTCCATAATTTGTAGACTGCAAGGTACTTAGTGGTATCTGACACACAGCAAATTCCCAAGAAGGGAGAGCTTCAGTGCTCAATACTCAAATCTTGTTTGTTCTGTTACCTCCTACTACCTTTGTGCCTTTCTTGCTTATGAATGCCTCTACTTTGAGGGGAAGAGAGAAAAATGGGATAAAAGGCAATTAACTCTTTGGACAGGCTAAATGGTGGAATGAAATGTTAAAACTTGCAAGATTGTCTATGAATTTTATTAAGGAGATGGATGCCTCATCTCAATCATGGACCAGCCCACCTGTGATAGACTTTGCATTATCATTTTAAATTATCTTTTCAGTGCTCTATAATATTTAAAAACAAAATTATCCCAAAGAAGTACTCTGACTTACTGATATCACTTGTGAGAATTTTTGTTATTACTGAGTGGGAATAGTGAGCCTGATTACAAACCAAATTCACATCATTCAGATCTTCTCTTAATATATGTCAGAGTACATGAGATTCTTTTCAAGATTCAATAATCCTCCTTTTCCTGTCATTTCTCACGTCTCCTTACAGCCTTTGGACTTACTGTTATCAGTGCATTTCAAAGGTTGCAGTTGTTTTGAATTCTGAACATAATCAGACTTCTGCTTGGGAAACATTTTCTGGCAGAGATTTCTGGTGAGAGATAGAAGTTCAGACCTTGACTGTCACTTTTGGTCTTGAGCCTCTCTCCTAGTTGATGCTGTGGAGGCAGTAATATTAGCTAGAACTTTGACTGTAAATGAAAAACACTGCCATAGTGCCTGACAGTACTAAGGAATAAATTAGGTTTCCTTTCTCCTCCCTGCACACTACTGGCAAATGTAAACATCTGTTTTTTGGTAATTTGGCTGTGCCTTTGTTTCAAGGATGTGCTCCTGGGGGAAGACAGTGGCTTTGGTTTTGTGAAGAATCCATGTTACCCGGCTGACTTTGGATCTAGGTATGTATATGTGCTTCTGATGTCCTCTGCCTGCACATACTTTTGGGATTAAGCAACTACTGGTCCTTTATACAGGAGATGGAAATAGGACCTGTTGAATAACATCAGGGGGTGCCTTTTCAGTAGCCTGAGGAAAATGTTTCATTTATAAGTTGAATTTTTCTAAGAATGATACTTGATGCAGAATGGGCTTTGAATAGGTGCTGTTGAGGAAACATTTGATTTCTATCGAGTTGACTGTCAGGGTTATTAATGGCAATGCTTCTTTCATATATTAGTGGTAACTTGCACACATGGGGCCTCGCTTGTATGGCTCATCTCTCCCGGGTGTGTATGTATGCGCGTGCACATGGCACACAGGTTAGGTCTGGGGACAAAAGAGCCAGGGAACAGAGTAGGCTGAGCTGCTTCACTGAACAAATGTGGAGAAAGACACCAGAGGGAACGATGACCTCATAATCACGAGAGGTAAAAGGCAGCAAGAGGTCATTTAAGAAAACCAGTCTGCTTCAGAATCATGTTTTCCAGCTGGAAAGTTCTGATGACTTTTTTTTGTAATGATTTGAACTCTGTATTCACACCTTAGTAAATACAGATGTGCCAAGAGGGTTTTCCTTGAACTGCATCTATGAATAGCTTTAGTGCCACAGCCTGAGAGCTGTCTGCTACCATATATTATTACTAATGGGAATGTGTTTAAACCTTCTCTGCTACTTTGCATGATTTTTTTTCCATTTTTCTCAACCATGCCATGGAAGGGAAGACCATTCCCAGAGGATCTGCCTCTGGGTATCCAACTTCCTTCTTGGGGAGCCCTCCCAATGAGTGCACCACAGCCCTTCTTAGGTGTGAAGGGGGCTGCGATGGGAAGGAAGGGGTGGCATCTGGGAGAGAGATGGGCTGTTGCTTAATCATCTGCTTCTATAGCACAGAACAGTAAGTATCCCCTGGAGAAGAGCTGACTGGGTTCTCTGCAGGCTAAGTTATCCTGGCACGTAGATGGTTCAGTGGCTGACCCTACAGTGTTGCTGTGACATAGATCTGAGTCACCACTCTCTCCTAGGAGGAGGTGACATCCACGCTCTAGTCAGGGACTGTAGATATAGTATTTCCAAGTGATTTGCTAGAGATTTTTTTAATCTGTTAGTTTGGGCATTGCTGGATGTCGGTGCTACAGTCTATTTTCTTTTCAAACACAAAAAGTATTGGTGTCTGGAGAACAGTTGAATCACAGTGCACTATTTTTGCTTCTTATTGCCATTGTCTTTCTTGAGAGGTAACTGTTTATGATAAGCTCCTTAGTTCAATCTTCCCCACCCCCCCCCACCTCCCGTTTTCTAATTTTCATCTTGGGAGATGAAAACACTAGGATACTTAAAAGTAAACTTTCAAACTTGCCAGCTACTGGTGGCTCATGCCTGTAATCCTGGCTATATAAGAGGCACAGATTTGAGAATCATGGTTCAAAGCCAGCTTGGGAAGGCAAGTTCATGAGACTCTTATCTCCAATCAACCACCAAAACACCAAAAATGAAGCTGACTCACATGGTATGTCAGCCTTGAGCAAAAAAGCTAAGGGACAGCACCTGGGTGCCTGAGTTCAAGCCCCAGTGCTGGCAAAAATAAGCCCATAGCAGCATTCCAAGTGCACCTTCCCCAGGTGGCGCTGGGAGGAGCCAGGAGCCGTTCCTCCAAGCAGTCCTAAAAGGAACTGGCAGTGTCTTTCTCCTGTCCTGCAGCCTACCATCAGATGCCACGTGTGTGGTGTGTGTGTGCAGGAAATGCCCTGAGTGTAGGCACAGCATGTGGCATTTTTTTTTAGGCCTTCATAAGACTTCGTCCTGACTATAAGCAGCCAGGGAAGAGCAGTGAGTAGCGGCTCTATGGTCCTTCTTGTTTCATGTTGTTCCTCTATGTCTATGTGAACCTAGGACTCAGTGCCTTCCTGTCTGTGGGCACTAACTCTCTTGTCTGTGCCCTATTTCCAGGTTGCTCAGTTGTTCAGATAGAGGCCAAGAAGAGACTCCGGCATCCTTCCATCCTCCTGCCCCACAGTGGGACAGCCTGGGCTGCAAAGCAGCCAGTGTCTGTTCAGGTCCTAGTGAGTGTCCCAAAGCCAGCAGAATGCAAGGGCACATCCCAGACACTCGGGCTGCCACCTTGACCCCACTCAGCTCCCCTCTGCCTTCACCGGTTCCTTCCAGTTACTGCACGCAGCTGGCCTCCGATCAGCAGAGTGGAAGGGATGGGCAGGCAGGGCAACAGCCTCTGGCACCCTACACCCCTGGAGGGGCCCACAGAAGTGATGGTCTCATCCAGCCTCCCAGCCCAGAGCACGGGGTGGTAGAGGGTGCATGGAAGAGGGCCAGTCCGCCCCAGCGGCCCCCTCCTCCTCGAGTGAAATGGGCTCACATAGCAACAGAGGACGGCCTCTCCCAGGATGCCTCAGCACCCGAGTTTGCAAACCCAAAGCACTACCACAAGCAGCAGCCGAGTCTTCCGAGTTCATGCAGCACTTCTGACCCAGACACTCCTGGGAGGCTCTCTCTCCGCATCTCCGAGTCAGCCCTGCAGGCCTCCCCACCCCTCCGGGAAGACTATGAGGATGACGTGTTTATGAAGGACTTGCACAAGGCCACCTCCAGCCCCACGTTCGAAGCCCTCCCTCCACCTCCACCTCCTCCAGTGAGCCAGGAAACCCCCATGAGCTCCTCAGATGATTTTCCTCCCCCTCCTCCCCAAGCCGTGTTCGAGGCACTGGCAGATAGCCATGCCCACGAAGAGCCTGGCAGCAGGTGAGTGATGCCTCCAGGCCTGGCAGCCATCAGGGAGGAGGATCAGGGCTTTCTTTGCTAACAGAACTCCATGTACAAAGCCAGGCATAGTGGCTCGAGCCTGGAATCCTAGCTACTCAGGAGGCTGAGATCTGTAGACCACAGTTCAAAGTCAGCCTGGGCACTAAAGTTTGTGAGATTCTTATCTCCAGTTAACGACTAGAAAACCAGAAGTGGCCCTGTGGCTCCAGTAGCCTTAAGCTGAAGAGCTCAGAGGTAGGACTCAGGTCCAAAGTTCGAGCCCCATGACCGACAAAAAAAATCCACGTACAGGTTTCCCAAGTCCTTTTGCTGTCCGTGGAAAGCCCTGGGCTTTTCCAGAGCTCAGCTCAGGTAGCTAGCAGACTTGTTTCTTTCGGTAACCTGGGGTGGGTAGTTATCCTGCCAGTGTTAGCACCAAGAAGGTAGTGAGAAAGCCCAAACCCAACCCTCCTCCCTGCCTCCATGAAATAATGAAAAGAAGGTATATAGAAGTGCGGGGGGAGGGAGGGACTTTTTTCCTAATAGAATGTCATTCTTCAATTTCTACTCTATCAAGAGTATATAGGGATCTTCCCAAAACCAAACCCCAAATTAAGCAGGTTTGTCACAGGCTGTGCTAAACACACACACACACACACACACACACACACACACGCACGCACGCACGCACGCACACACGCACACGGGCAGCCTCCTTTCTGTCAAGAGCCACCCTGTGT
The DNA here is from genome assembly GCF_031878675.1 of Megascapheus bottae. Classification (NCBI taxonomy): domain Eukaryota; kingdom Metazoa; phylum Chordata; class Mammalia; order Rodentia; family Geomyidae; genus Megascapheus; species Megascapheus bottae. The sequence goes on along the minus strand of NC_143521.1, from coordinate 16,546,610 downwards.
CCACAGGCAGGAATGAAGAGTAGAGCTAAATATCCATGTTTAGGGGAGAGCTCTTTGGAAGCCACAAGGGCAGCAGGACAGGCGAGAAGCACTTCCTGGAATGGGAATAGGAACTCTCCCAGCAACAAAAATCAAATCCAAAACAAACCTCTTGGGGTGGTGTACCCAGTGCGACAACTGTGACTTGTCACTGCTACCTTCTCTTTGCTCAGCCTTTCAGAACATTCTAGAGTGCAAGAGCAACCTTCACCCAAACTGATGAATATCAGATCTGTGTCCCATGGATAAACAAGTCTGAGCTGAGAAGGTCCTTTACAGCCTCCAGTTTGGGGGAGGACGACCTCAAAATGCAACTCTCACCTTCACCTTCTCCTGACTCTTAACTCCTTTTTTTACCCTTAGCAGCTCCAGCAGATTTTCGAAGGTGGCAGTTACAAGGGAAAGACATATGCCTAGTGCAGCCCCGGTAATAAGCAGTCAGATCCTGGCTTCCAGACCTCAAACTTCTATCAAAGGTTCAGAGGCCAATGAGTCCAACCCACACTTCATCATGAGTGTTCAGCCACAACTTGCTGGGTCTCTTGGCCAGCAGCCAAGCCTAGAGCAGCCATCTCCCAGCCAGACCCAAAGCTTCATCCATGAACCGGTGAGTGGAACTCAGGGTGTGGAAAAGAATGTGAGTCCTGTGCCTCAGAAGACCTCAGAAGACCGCAGAACAGAGGCCCTGGCCAAAGAAATCGTGCACCAAGACAAATCTCTGGCAGACATTTTGGATCCAGAATCCAGAATGAAGACAACTATGGACTTGATGGAAGGCTTGTTCCCCCGAACCGTTAATGTGCTAACGGAAAACAGCACAAAGAAGGCGGCCCTGCAGAGAAGTGTCAGCTGCCCTGGATGTGAAGGCAAGAGGTAAGGCCCTCTCAAGGACCCTGGGAGGCTCCAGCCCCTTCCACGGGATGATGCTGAGGCCAAGTGTGCTTATTCCATGTTCCGTGTCCACACATCTCTGGCCCAACAATGACGTTCCACCCCAGCCTTAGGGAAGCAGCGGCAGAGTAGAGGATAGGGCACATGTCCAACAACAAAATAATTACCTATAATACCTTCACCTTCTTCACCTTCCGTGTGGTCGTTTCTTTTACGCATTATCTCATTTCATCTTCACAAGCCCCTCTGTGGGAGAGCTGACACTTTTGTTTTACAAAATAAGGGAACTGGGGAGGGGCTGGGGGGAGGGAAATGGGGACAGAACCATGAGAAGGGGTTATCATTGTGAGAAGTAATGCACCTCACCTGACGAATATAACTGTAACCCCTCTTTCCATTAGCCTGACCAAGAAAAAATAAGGGAACTGGACTGAGAGCATCTAGGTTTAAACTCGGGCCTCCACGCCTGAAGCTAATGTGCTCTTTATAAAGAGGAGGAGAACCTAGAGAGTGGTTCTGTAGTACATTGAACATACACCCTCAACTTGTAGAATATGAACAGGTGAAAGTGGTTGTTCTCTCCAGCCTCTGTGTGGGCCCTCAGCCCCACTCCAGAAGCTCCTCTTCCACATCCAGTGCCCCCCACACCGTGAGAGAACAGGACAGTATGAACTTCTTTTAGCTTGAATTATTTCAGTAGTTTCTCAAATGTTTGATTTCCTTGAAGGACTACTGTGAGGATTTTTTTTATTCCCTTGATTTCCAATGGAAACTGTATGCTGACAGATTGCTGTGCAGCAGTGAGTAGCTTCCAGACTAAATAGAAACAGAACATTTCATCCAAATTTCAGCTTGCCTTTTAGAAATCTCCAGCTGATTGTAACTTCATTGCGAGCAGGAATAGCATATTTTGTAGGAAGCGGAGGGAGAAGGGAAAGTTATTTAAGCTGTCCACCTATTTAAGCTGTCTACCTTTTCAAACTGTCTACTTCTGCTATTGGAGGTCATCTTCATGTAAGGCCCTACAGTTACCTTTTCCCTCCCTTGATTTTCAGATGTGGGAAATAGAGGCTAGTTGAGACTTATCAAGGGCTATGATGGGTGTCCTATGATCGTATCTGATCACCTGCTGTTACACGACTTAAGCTACTTCAAATGCACTGCATGCAGGTGCATTGAAAACCTAAGCCAGCCAGGCACTGGAGGCTCCTGCTTATGTGATTGTAGCCATTCAGGAAAGGCTGAGATCTAAGGGCAGGTTCAAGGCCAGCCCAGGCAGGAAAGTCCATGTGACTCTTGTCTCTGAATTAATTTAAAAAAAAAAAAAAAGTGTGGCTTAAGTGGTAGAGCACCAGCTCTGAGCAGGAAAAGCTCAAGGATAGCACCCAGGCCCACTAATAGCACATGTGCACACACAAATTTGAAGTAATTTTAAAATACATCCTTAGAGCATCCTTACAGGAAAGCTTGCCAGTATACACAAAAGTTCAAATCCCAGTTCACACCCAAGGGAGGGATCCTTAGAAGTACCCTTAGAACTCTGTTTCTCTCAGTCAATTTGGTAGTGAAATGGTCCTGCTGCCTTTACTAAGACCTTCAGAAGGACAGCAGGCGCCATCTCCTGGTGAAAAGAAACACTGTGTGAGGAGATAAAGTAGCCATGGTAAGGTTTAATCAGACACCTAAGATGCCCATTTGTAATGCAGATACTTGGCGAAAGTTGACAAAATGTGTAAGAACTTTTTCCCATTTTTCTCATCATCTGGGTTAAAGGTAGATATGCTACTTAGATGGGCAGTCATTAAGCAGGAAACCAGTAAGGATGATTGTGTGTGCCTAATGCCATAATAAAATCATGGGCTCTATTATTAAATAATACCACAAGACTAAATAAAATTCCTCTCCAGAAAAGCTTATCTTATTTCTGTAGAGTCATTATCTGAATTCTTGTTTAGGTTCAGGCATGTGGCTCAGGGGTAGAACACTGTCTAATATATGTGAAGCTCCAGGTTCCATCCAGCACGACCAAAAAGTAAACTCTGGGATGAAAGGCCAGATTGCAGTGAATTTAAAAAAAAAAAAAACGTAGATATGCTTCTCACTTCCTACTCCTTTGTCTGTGTGCACTGGTACTGATGCTTGAACTCTGAGCCTTGAGCTCTCCCTTGGCTTTATTGCTCAAGGCTGGCTATTTACCACTGGAGCCATACCTCTACTTTGAGCTCTTTGCCTGTTAATTGGAGACAAGTCTCACAGAGTTTTCTGCCTTGACTGACTTTAAACTTCGATCCCGCACAGGCCTGAGCCACCAGTGCCTTGGCCCACTCTTGTAAAAACAAAACAAAAAACCCTCTTCTATAGCTTTGAAACTTCTGTACTCAATGAACAGATTTTACATTTTGTGTTGGGCCAACACATTTCAGATTTCCCATGTTTACATAGGTATGCAGATTAAGAAAAACGTACAAGTATCGAAGCAATAGTACCTTAGGCATCAGAAAGATGGGTAACTGCAGAAAACAAAGAAATAACCTTAAACATAAATTTGAGCAACACCTGGAAACATCTTCCTTTTGATCGAATATTGCTCTGTCTTGGCTTTTCATGAAACAAGGAAACAAACAGGCTAAATGGCTTTCCTGAGACCTGACTCCCACTACCGTCTCCAGGACTGCCTTTGTGGTTTTGTAGCCCCGTGTGCCTCACTTTAGTAGTTCTGGACACAGGAACCACTCATTAGTAAATGTTTGCTAACCTACCCCAACTTCTGGGAAAGATAATTATGTATTTCTGGTCAGATGAAGCTCCCGATTTGTGCTATGTGTGTGACGGTCCTTTGTGTTCTTTGTGGCCCAGGAGTGAAGACAAGGAAGTACCAGGAGTCTTGATCAACTGCCCTGCCTACTACAGTGTGTCCGCCGCCAAGGCTGAGCTTCTGAACAAAATCAAAGATATGCCAGAAGAGGCGCACGAAGAGGAGGAGCAGGTGGATGTTAATGAAAAAAAGGTACCTAAGCCATGGGGCTCCTGGTCCCTATTCCTGCTTGCAGTTAAGGCTTCTGACCCCCAAATCAGGAGAGACAAGGCCAGACCTTGCCAAAACCATTATTAGACTAGATTTCCTTGGCACTCTGGTTTCCTTTGAGTATCTATGGCAGGTAAACTACTCTCATTCCTAGTTTTTTTTAGATGGTAAAATGAAGCACAGAGGGCTATCTTAATCTCATGCCTATCTTAATCTCATGCCTAAGAAGCTGGACCTGGGATCCCAACACTGTCATAGTTTACAATCAAAAGGAAAATTAGAAGCTGGGAGGTAATTCAGTGATTGAGTCCTTGCCTAACATTGCACAGGCTCAGATGATCTCCTCAGTACCTCAAAAAAACAATACTGAAAATGTGCTTTGTTTTCCATTTTTGGGGTGTGGGAAAGGGGCATAGGAATGAAGGGAAGAAGGATAAGTAAATGCAGTCAGTACTCAGAACCTGACCTCTCAAATTGTAACCCCTTTGTACAACTCTTTTAAGGTAACAAGTGAAAAGTGAAAATACCGAGTGAAAATTAAAGAGAATCTAACAGATTTAACATTAACCTTGATCCATTCCCCACCTCTCTCTGTAATACCTCAATGAAGGGCTTAAAGGAACAGAATTGGAATTTAGTTTTTAGCATTTGGTCCTCCTACAGAGATTTGAAATGTCAAACATTTCTAAAATGACCACACGACTCCCACATACCACGGAGTTGTAAGCTAGGCTGTGTCTGCAGGCACAACGTTCTTGCCATTCCCCTCTGTCTTGCAGCTCTCCTGCACCCAGGCATGCATACTCAAAAGGATACTTCAGGCTCACTTCATGTTGTGAGTGTAAGTTTTCAGTGAAGGTTTCTTTTGTTCTATGTCTCCCAAAACTTACTGGAGGAAGCATTTTCACCAGGAATAGGAAGGAATTGGAGGCATTCTTATCCTTCCTAGCATCCCAGGGCTGGAGGTCATATGCCACCTCCCAGACAAGGATTTCTATCCAGATACTTCATCTCCAGCACTCAACACCACATTCTCTGTATACCCCAAGGACTGAGCCATATAAAATACCATTGGATGTGTCATGTTGCCATGGCAACCTAAATATTTATAGAGATGTCTGTTGTCCTATTCTTTGTTATCAACATACCTGAATTACAGTAGCAATTACTCTTCTCCCATCTTAATGTTAGGTTTTAATTCCTTTTATTATAACTTTCTGAGGGCCAGGAGTTTTTCCTAGTGCCTAGCATGCACAAAGACCTGGGTTCGATTCCTTGGTACCATATAACACAGAAAAAAAGCCAGAAGTGACTCATGTGGTAGAGTGCTAGCCTTGAGGAATGCCCAAGGACAGTGCTTAGGCCCTGAGTCCAAGCTCCAGGACTGACAAAAAAAATTTTTAATTAAAAAATAACTTTCTCTGATAACATGATAATGTGGCAAAAAGTATTTTTGGACTTTGAGAATATGAAAGGATTTATTCATTTTCATAGGAAATAATACTAGATATGTTTCAGGTATAGGCTATGTTTTTCTACATACTGATTTTGTATGCACTGGAGCTTGAACTCAGGACCTACGCACTGTCCCTTAGCTTTTTCACTCAAGGTTAATGTTCTGCCTAGTGGAGCCACAGCTCCACTAGGTAATTGAAGAATCTCATGGACTTTTCTGCCTAAGCTGGCTTTGAATCATGATCCTCAGATCTCAGCCTTCTGAGTACCTAGGATTACAGGTGTGTTCCACTGGTACCCAGGTCCCATGCAGAGTTCTATTTGTTCTTCCAGTTTCTTTTTCTGAGGCTGTAAATGACTTGGGGGTTGAAGCGAGTTTGTAAGTGTGAGAGGATAAGTTCATAAGATGGGCTCCCTGAGAGCACACATTGCTCCTTCCAGACCCTTCTTTGTAAACCTGAGCAAACATTGGGTCTGCCCTAGAGCCCATGGGCTGGGGAGGGAGATGGATTACTTTAGGACAATCATTAAAAACCTTCTGATTGACATACATGTGGTGCTAGGGGAGCATAGAAGAGGGAGAATTGAGCTCTGTGGGACAACGTGACCACATGAGTCAGGACAAGAGAAAATGACAAGACAGGGAAAAACATGGGGGAAACTTGAGAAGAAAAATCAGATGCTGTGAACAAGAAGAAGAAATATGTGTTAGGAGTTGCCATTTAGGAATGTAAAAATAAAAGGCCTCAAGATTAAAGGATCAAAAGAAAATTATAAAGGAAGACCACAAGTGTGGGAAGTAAAGCTGAAAGGATCACATCACAGAGGTCACCCAGGCTGCGTGGGAAACCACATCGCAGTACAGAGCTCTTTAACACTGTTTCAATATATTACACATTAAATATATCCTGGACTTTCCATTGGTGCAACTTAATATATTCAGTTTGGAAACAACATTTAGGAGCTTTAAACAAGGACAGTGTTAAAGGCTCTATTACCATTCAGCCTATAAAGTTCAGCTTCTTCCTAATATCCAGCATGCTTTTCTAATTATGGCTTTAAAAAGTTAATAGTCCCTAAGATTATTTCAAGCGTCCACCAGCTTCAGCAAAGTATTAATTCATTACCTTGTAATTGGTTAATTGGAAGATACTAGTACGCTCTTGCGTATAAATATTAAAAAAAAAAACTGCCTGGTGCAATGACTCGTGCCTGTAATCCTAGCCACTCAGGAGGCTGAGATCTGAGGATCAGGGTTCAAAGCCATCCCGGGCACTAAAGAACATGACTCTTAGCTCCAATTAACCACTAGAAAAAAATCAAAACAAAAAACTAGCAAGTGGGGCTGTGGCCCAAGGAGTAGGGCAGGAGCTGAAGAGCTCAAGGACAGAGCCCAGGCCCAGAGTTCAAGCTCCTTGACCCCCCCCCCCCAAAAAATGCTAGCATTTAAAATTAGCCCTTCCATTTTTTATTTAACCAACCAACCAAGATTGTGAACATTTCCTTTTTAGAGTGATCACAGTTCCATATCCTGAAAGCCAAAAGAAGAATGCTTGTCCTAGGACTCAGTTTGCCCCAAGGGACCCATATGTGGCTCCTCCAGTTCTCAACTGCTCCTCATTCCTTAAGTTCCGCCGTGGACTTCCTTTCAGCCTGCCAAGAATTCCTTTCAGAATAGATCTTCTGGTGGCAGATTCTTCGTCTGATAGTGCCCTTTCATTCCTGAAGGACATTCTCATTGCATCTGGAAGTCTGTGCTCAGCATTCTTTTTTCTTTCCATACTGTAAAATATGCTGCCCCTCCTCCTTACTTCCCTCATTCCTGGGACACTCCTGGTCCTCTAAATGCCTGCCTTCCTCGTGCAACACTGTTGTTACAGGCGTGGTGTGCTCTGTGTTTGTGCTGCCTGAAGGATGCTGAGCATCTTGAATCTGAAAATTTTTACCTTGGGGATATTTTTGGCCATCATGTCTCCAAATGAAATTTCTTAATCTCTTGCCTTCTCAGAAACTCAGAGAGACAAGATTAGACTTTTACATATTATCCCTAAAGCTCAATTTATTCAGTTACTTTACTAGTCCTGGAATTTGAACTCTGGGCCTGGGCACTGTTCCGAGCTCTTCAGTTGAAGGCTACCACCCTACCTCTTGAGCAATAACCTCGCTTCTGGTTTTCTGGTAGTTGAGGATAAGTCTCACAGATGTTAGGGCCTGGGCTACCTTTGAACTGTGATCCTCAGATCTTAGCCTCTGAGTAGCTAGGATTAAAGGCAGGAGGCACTGGTGCCCAGCCTGCCTTTAATTATTAACACTGGATCATTTCTGTGGATCTGTTCTCAAGTTCAATGACTTTCTATCCATGTGGCCAGTCATTTTTTCAATATTTCAAATATTGTAATATTCTAAAATTTCACTTATGCCTTATTTCCTTGCTGAAAATTTCTATCTTTCCATTCATATCAGGAGCATATGCTTTTACCATGGGATATGCCTATATAACCTGCTTTACAGACTTTGATCCTAATATCAGGTTTTCCTCAGATTTAGCATTTGATTCCCTATTCCTTTGAGAACTAGTCCTAGTGTACTTCTCTGTATACTGAGTAACTGTGTATTATATTCTGAACATTTTCAATATGCTTTGACTCTGAGTTGTTATAGTCCTCTAGAGAATAATTGATTTGTTCATGTGGGTTTCAGGACACAGTCACCATAGTTAGGTTTACACCAAAGCTTCTGTGTCACCTTTGGGTAGTGGTGCCAACATCCATTCCATTTTCAGAGTCTGTATTTTGCTGTGCCAACCTGTCCCCCTTTCTGAGGTTAGTCTGAAAGTTGATTGTCATTTCTATTACAGTTTAGTTCTTGAAACTTTTGCTGTGCTGTTGTGGATATACCCCAGATATACACAGCTTGAAAGTGAGCCCAGGATTCATGTGAATGCCTGCACAAACTTAAAAGAATGCCTTCCTGCCTAACTCCCTGCCTGCCTGCATTTTTCTCACACTCTGGCCCTGGGGACGGCTGGTCCTTCCCTTTTCAGGAATCCGCAGCCTGTACAATGCCATATCCACATGGAAAAACCTCAGTGGAGAGGGAGGAAAGTGATGGATCCCCATACACACACATGACCAATTTCTCTGAGTGAAAAGGAGAGGGGGATGGAAAGGATCCCATATCGACTCACTGGAGCTAAAGGAAGCAGTAAGCACTGTGAACTGGGCTGTCCTCAGGTCAGAGTTAGAACATAAAGAGCTGAGGAGACAGGAAGCACACGCAACCCAGTTGTCCTTCAGGGTGCAGTCTTTGTGGTAGCTAACTTTCCAGAAAGCTTTTCAGAACCTCAACAGTTAAATTGTAATATAAGGTGAGGAGCGGATGGAAAGGGCCATGGCCTCATCTGTCCCCACCTAGGTTTTACCAGTAGGCAGAGATACAGCAGCTGTGCCTTCTAGAACCCTCTCTCCACCAGCTGTGTATGGAGAAGACAGGAGAAGGAAAGGGCTGTTAGCAGGGTCACTGAGGGGTGAGAGATCTTCCGGCCATGAGGAGGAATGTGGTGACAGCCTCCACGCAGAGAAGTTTAAAGGCAATGAGAAAGAGGAATGAAATAAATAAAGGCAGGCAGGAACTGGTGACAGATTAGATCTGGAGAATGGGAGAGAATAAAAGGACTAGGGAGACCCTTTGGGAGAGAGGAAATGAGATTCGTGGAATTTAGAGATTTAAGTACAGCTTCTAGCCTGTTGTCAAAGATTCTTGGGACCATAGATTCATGAGTTCCTAATACACAAGCCAGTGTTTGGGCTGCAAGCCTCCTCAAGAGGAAATGCTACAAGATTGTTTGCAGAAAATGTGCTAGAGAGAAAATGCTTGCCATGGCTGTCAGGCCCTATAGTCTTTCTGCTTTGATCAGGTTACATAGCAGGCAAGGAAGGTTTAGTTGCTGGACAGAAACTGCCCTGACCCTGTCTTGGTTGAAATTCTGGCCAAGACAGCAGTCTTGTGCTTCAGCCAAAGAAAGAACCAAAGCTCTGAGATAGAAGTGGTTTTCTGCCGGTACTGGTTTTACCAGCAGAAGCCTAACCTCCACTCTGTTTCCTTTTCTTTTTTGGTTGTAATGGGATTTGAACTTAGTCTGAGCACTGTCCCTGAGCTCTTTCCCTCAAGCCCTAGTGCTCTACCACTTAACCATCAAAAAATCAGAAGTGGTACTGTGGCTCAAGTGGAGATAAGTATGTCAGGGACTTTCTTGCCTGGACTGGCTTTTGAACCACAGTCCTCAGATCTCAGCCTTCTGTGTAGCTAGAATTACAGGTGTGAGCCTCAGAACCCAGCTTCCTACTGTGTTTATATCCTGCTAGTAGGCCTGAATTTTGCTTGTGTAGTTGAAGACCATCAACAGAAGCCATCTGTGTAATGATGTCATTGGCATCATTGTCAGCAAAAGTCAACCAGCATGTTTGGGGAGAATCTGGGTATCCTCTCAAGGAATCTACCTAAAAGTGACTAGTGTGGTCTTCAGATTGTGATCAGTTCTTAGGCCAGTGCTTGTGTGTACTCCGGTGTGCACCCACACATACACACACTACCAACTGGGTGTGATACTTCTCTGCTGGGTCAAGTACTTGCATAGCCTTATTTCATTTGAGCCTTATAATCACTACATTAAAATAGTTTGGAATATTATAAGTCTGAGCCCCAAAGCCAGACAACTTGAAGCATGGCTTTGCCACTTACTAGATGAGTAAGCCAGTTTAGTAACCTCAGTCTCCCTCACCTTGCTCATCAGTGAATGCAGATGACAAAAATACATACCTCAACCAGGTGCCAGTGGCTGCTGCGTGTAATCCTACCTACTCAGGAGTTTAAGATATGATCATGGTTCAAAGCCAGCCTTGGCAGGAAGAGTCCTCAAGTTTCTTACCTCCAAAAAAAAAAAAAACTACCAAAATGCTGAAAGTGATGGTGTAGCTCAAGATGGTAGAGTGCCAGCCTTGAGCAAAAAAGCTAAGCCACAGTGCCTAAGCCCTAAGTTTTAAGTCTCAGTACCAGTGTACACATGAAGTACCTATCTCATGAGATTGGACAGAGAATAGTAAGACACTTAAGCAGACACTGACACCGGAGGACCTCAGAGATTATAGCATTACTAGTTTTAGCAAATGTTACCATCCCTCTTGCTATGGGTAATTGAGGCACTGGCGGTCAATCATCCTGGTGGCTAATTTTATGTCAGTGCCCAATCTCTGACTTAGACTGTGTTCATCCTGGAGCCATGAAACAAGAGAAAAAGATCCCACCAGGCCTTCTGCGTGCAGATGGTGAGGTAGGAATGAGGTCTGTTAACCTATGGAAGTGTGCCGTTATAAATCATATCTCATGCAGACAAAGTTAACAGTTGATGCCAGGTGACAAGTGGATAAATGTCAACGATCGGATAAATGTCAACGATTTCTCAAATTAAGTGGCTCCTGAGAGACTATTATTGATACACCCTTCCCTTCTCCCCCAGCAAATTCTGCTGGTAGAAGTTAGTAGTTTGTCAGGTAAATCTGCTTTTTAAAAAGTTCCCAAAGAAATGACTGTTTACAGCCAACTTTCCCTGATGCCTTCACTTATTCAAAAATCTCTCTTCACTGCATTTTTTAAATCCAAATTTTCTTATTTAAGGACTTGGTAGAATAAAAATCCTTAAATGCTATCCAAGTATGTTCCAGTGAGCCAGGAGTGCCTGCAGTGACCACCCAGGAATCCGTGCCTTGGATCTGTCACCAAGCTGTGAGATAACACACTGTTGCCCTGCACATAGCTTTCAGAAATCAGAAGTCCACACGTGTATTAGTTTCCCCACAGAAGCATCCCTCTTCTCCTCACCCGAGACATTTTCCTCTACTCCTTAGACCATGGAACTTTTCAAGTACCTGTGAACTCCTGACACACATTCGTGTCTGACCAGCATCCGTGGTCTGGAAAGGAAAGCCCTAGCAGATGAGACTCTCGAGCATGATCCCTTTGGCCATCCTGCATGCACAGCCTGGTTGCCCTGGCACACTGCCGATTGGGCTGAGGGCCCTGAGAGGAACCTCAAGAGGTCGAGTTCTCCTCATCACTGTACACCCTGCCTCCCAGGCCCATCTGCTCATCCCTGCTTGTTTCTGCTCACATGGCAATAGATACATGTGACCTTTGTCCCTTTTGAGCTCAGCTTCTGAAAGTCATAATGACTAAGACATGAATTAAGTTACTAGCAGAGGCTGAAGTTATTTCCAGGAACAATGTTACTTTCAAAAGAAGTAATTTGAGCACTAATCTTAATTACTCAGGAGTCCAAGAAGAGTCACAGTTCAAAGGAAGCCTAGGCAGAAATATCTGTGAGACTCTTCCCTCCTGTTAACAAAAAGCAGAAGTGGAACTGTGGCTCAAGTGGTAGAATAGCCTTGATCAAAAGAGCTAAGGGGGGCGCTGGGAGTTTGGCCTAGTGGTAGAGTGCTTGCCTCGATGCACAAAAACCCGGGTTCCATACCACATACATAGAAAAAAGCTGGAAGTTGTGCTGTGGCTCAGGTGTTAGAGCTCTAGCCTTGAGAAAAAAGTCCAAGGACAGTACTCACGCACTGAGTTCAAGCTCCACAACTGGTGCAAAAAAAAAAAAAAAGAAAAAAGAAAAAAGCTAAGGGACAGCTCCCAGGCCTTGAATTCAAATCCCAGTACCAGCACATAAAGGTAAAGAACTTGGAAGGATAATGAAAACCACAAGGCTGTTACCTGTTACTTTCATTTCTTCACACAGTTCAGATTTTAAAGTATTTTCTAGAAATTTTCCTCCTCAGGATATGAGATTGAAATGGATGCCAAAAAAAAATGGAATGAGCAGATGGCCTTTTCCTGAGACTAGAGTGTGTGTGGTTTGTTGTAACCCGGTTTTCTACAAGGTAGTGTTGTCATAATATTTAGAGTGTGCAGCCTAACAGGGCCATACTACAAGGTTAAAAACTCCAGGGCTGGGGCTGAGAGTTTGGCCTAGTGGTAAAGTGCTTGCCTAGCATGCACTAAGACCTGGGTTCGATTCCTCAGTCTCACATACATAGACAAAAGCAGAAGTGGTGCTGTGGCTCAAGTGGTCGAGCTCTGGCCTTGAAAAAACCCAAGGACAGTGCTCATGCTCTGAGCTGAAGCCTAGGACTGGCAAAAAAAAAAAGAAAAGAAAACAACCTCCAGGGCTGACCTCATCTCTCATGATCTACCTAAAAAATAGTAGTGGCTGGTCTTACCCCTGTCCCTCGGGAGTACTGGTGACACCCAGCATTCAGCGCCGTTTCCTCTTCCATGTCCATGCTCTTCTCTTCATATGAACTTATTATTAGCCCATCGCCCCGCCAGGCATATACCACAGCCACTAGCCAGAAGTGCTGAAAGCAATGGAGTTTTCCAGAGAAGATAAGGAAAAAGAACCTAAGATGGGCAGATCAGGGAGAAAGATTTTCCTATGTCACCATGGTAGTGTCCCTAATTGTGCTCATGTGAAGAGAAAATATAGGAAGCTGTCAAAATCCTTTGGTTCTACTAGACACAAGACTGAACCTTCCCCACCAAGGGGGATTGTTTTCCCTCAATTTTTAAAATGAAGATAATAGAATGTTGATTGGAGCCTTGATTTTTTTTTTTTGTAAACCAACTTTTCAGTTGGAGTCATACTACAACTTGGCTTAAAAGAGTATGGATTAAGCTGGAACTTGGTGGGGAGTGTTTTGGTTTTGGTTTTTGTGATGCTTGGAATTAAACCCAGGGACTCACATGTGTTATTACACATCCCTTATCCCTAAGCAAGCTCAGTATTCCACATCCCTTGTTCCTAAGCAAGGTCAAAACTTTTTTTGTTTGCCATAGATGTTTCCTGGCTGCCTTAGGCTATGAAAAAGATGAAATCAGGAAAATTAAGTTTAATTTCTCTTGGAACAAGGTTGTAACATTCATTAATGCAAATGAAGCCAGGCTTGAAATCACTAAGACATTCACTTCATTCCTTCAGTTGGATATGTTAGGTATTTGTGTAGCCCTGCTGTATAGGTGTACAGGGCTTGTACATGGCTCTGGTCACTTGAAACAGCGAGGTTGAATGATACCAAGGCATTGGCTTTCTGGTGACGTTTGGCATCCGTGTGTGTAATGGCAGCACAGATGAGCCCCTCAGTCAGGCAGCCTGCACTCAAGGCAGTCTACTTAATGCATGTGACTTAGTGATTGCTAAGTCTTCCTGGCCTCCGCTGCTGGGTGAGGAGTCGTCATCTCTACAGGACTGGAGGAGGAGGGGTGCGGCGGTACTGAGTGAGATCTGACTCAGTTTCTAACTCTCACTGAACATGACAGAGTGACTGCTCTATAAAGGTAGCTTCGATTAATATTCAGCTCAGCTCTCAGGCCTGGGGCAGATCCAGTCATTCTTCTGACTCTTCTTTATTTGTAAAACAAACATGCTATCCTACTTCCCACTTAGCGAGGATATCGTTGTACCACACAAGAATATGCCACAAAGTGACTTTCACTGTGAGTCACTCACAAACCACCTGGGAAGACAGAATAGCCTGACTATTGGAAACCATGAGGCCATGTGCAATCAGTCAGGTTCCGAATACAATCAGAGAAAGGCAGTTGTAGCTGCTCAAGAAAAAAGACTGAATGGGTGCTGGTAGCTCAGAGCCTATAATCCTAGATCTGCAGTTGCAATTTCAAACTAGCAGGAGCAGGAAAAATCTGAGACTCGTCACTTCAAATAGCCAGAAGTGGACCTATGGCTCAAGTGATAGAGTGCCAACCTGGAATACAGCCTGATTTGGGAGTGCGGGGAGGTAGGGACGTTCAGCATGACATCCATCATGTGTCTGCGGTGTGAAGCTGCGGGCTCATCTCTGTGTGTATGTCTTCTGTCACAGGCTGAGCTCATTGGAAGCCTCACCCACAAACTTGAGACCCTCCAGGAAGCGAAGGGGAGTCTGCTCATGGATATCAAGCTTAACAACGCCCTGGGCGAAGAGGTGGAGGCTTTGATCAGTGAGCTGTGCAAGCCCAACGAGTTTGACAAGTACAAGATGTTCATAGGGGACCTGGACAAGGTGGTCAACCTGCTGCTGTCCCTCTCGGGCCGCCTCGCCCGGGTCGAGAATGTCCTCAGTGGCCTTGGTGAAGACGCCAGTAATGAAGAAAGGGTATGTAGTAGCGCGTTTTGCGAGCTTTCTCTGAGCCTGTGCACACATGACAGTGCAGTTAGACATGGTCTCTTGACCATCTTAGAGCTGGTAAAATAGAAAGTGCTTCTGCTATGCCAGGTTCTATCGTGCTGACTTTTAGAAAAAGGCTGAAAGTGGTGCTATGTGGCTCAAGTGGTAGCCTTGAGAAAGTCCAAGGGAAGTGCTCAAGTACTGAGTTCAAGGCCTAGGACTGGCAAAAAAAAAAAAGGAATGTAACTGTAACCCCGCTATACATTACCCAGACAAAAAAATAAAATAAATGGGAAGTTCCCTTTTCTATCCATTGAGATAGACTGGCTTGAGCTATACAGGGAGCCCCTGTCAATGAACTTTTTATTCTGATTGGTGATTTGTAAGAAACAAAGTGGCCAAGCACCAGTTGTTTCCACCTGTAATCCTGGCTACTCAGGAGGTTGAGGTTCAAAGTTAGCCCAGGCACAAAAATCCTTGAGACTTCACTTCCAATAAAACCAGCAAACGGGACTAAAGGTGTGGCTCAAGAGGTCTAATGCCAGCCATGAGCGAAAGCATTGAGGTCCCCAAGTTCAAGTCATCACATCAACACAAGAAAATAAACGAAACCTTAATAGAAGAGCAGGTGGTTCAGTACATGCAAGTGGCAGGACAGTAGTTACACATTGGACAATACCCATAAGGCTTCAATGGAATCACTAACCTTTTTAAATCTGAAATACATATAAAAACTATTAACAGACATTGGGCACCATTGATGTGAATGGACAAGAGTGACAGACACTTGCTGATGTTTACTGTGCCTCATGATTTCTTAAAAAGCGAGTTCAAAGTTCAGGGTTTTTGTTTTGTTTTAAACTCTACCATATTTTGAAGAGTGCCTATATTCAGAGTTGCTGTTTTAGGTCTGTTTAAGGAAAGTAGCCCGTGAAGATGGTGGTATTTGTAAGATAATGTTATAAGCTTACACTTTCTTTCTAGACATTGTCATTTGAGAGCTGACATCTGGTTAGGGGATCACTTTAGCCTGAAAAATGACATTTAAACCTTCATTTTTTATTCAGAAGCTAAAAAAAAAACCTAGAAGCTGGAACTTCATTGCTTCAAAGATAGAAAATGTAGGGTGGAGAGTTTTGCCTAGTGGTAGATGCTTGCCTAGCATGCATGAAGACCCAGGTTCGATTCCTCTGTACCAGGTATGGAAAAAAAGCTGGAAGTGGTACTATGGCTCAAATGGTAGAGCTCTAGCCTTGAGAAAGCCCAAGGACAGTGCCCAGGACCTGAGTTAAAGTCCCAGGCCTAGCCAAAAAAAAAAAAAAAATTAAGCAAAGATGCAAAATTGTTTTAATAGAGACCTTCAAATAAACAGGAAGTCATGTTAAAGCACAAATTTCAGGGTCCCTCCTCCAGAGCCTGTGGAATCGAGTTTCCCTCAGTGGTGCCCAGTGGCACTATCGTAAAAGTACTCAGGACACCTCTGATCAATCACTGCTAAGATTAGAAGAGTCCACGTCATTACCCCAACCATTCTACCCTGTCAACCTGAAACTGCCAAATGATTTCATGAGAAACACATACTATGTACAACAGGGTTATAAGCTGATTTTTGAATTATGTCTCCTTACTGACCATATTTGAAATAATAACCAAGCACAATTAGTTTGTCAGTTGAGCGCTGTCCCTGAGCTTTTGTGCTCAAGGCTAGTGTTGTACCACTTTGAGCCACAGCTCCACTTCCAGTTTTCTGGTGGTTAATTGGAGGTAAGAGTCTCAGACTTTCCTGCCTGGGTTGGCTTCAAACTTCCATCCTCTGATCTCAGCCTCTTGAGTAGCTGGAATTACAGGTGTGAGCCACTGGCACCCAGCTGAAACTTAGTTTGCAGTCCTACAAACCTTGCCCTGTGGCTAGCCTGACTCCCTCCCTCCCAGCCGGCCCTATGCTAATCTCTCCATCTCACCTTGGCAGAGCTCTCTGAATGAGAAGAGGAAGGTCCTCGCCAGGCAGCACGAGGATGCACGGGAGCTCAAGGAGAACCTGGACCGCAGGGAGCGGGCCGTGTTGTCCATCCTGGCCAGTTACCTGTCGGAGGAACAACTCCAGGATTACCAGCACTTCGTGAAAATGAAGTCCACACTCCTTATCGAGCAGCGGAAACTAGATGACAAGATAAAGCTGGGCCAGGAGCAGGTCAAGTGTCTGCTAGAGAGTCTTCCCTCCAACTTCACTCCCAAAACCGGGGCCCTGGCTCTGCCTGTAGACCTCACGAGCTCAGGGACCCCTGTTGGGGGCTGTGCCGTCACCAGACCGGGCCCCACATTAACCTCTCCACTTTAACCTCTAAGAGACCCCACCAAAAGATCACCACTTCTCTCAACACTATTTAATCTACAGTGTTTCATTGTCAACCACCGTGTAAACTCTGGCTTCATGGGAATCCTTACTGGATTCTATCCAGTAAGAAGCCTGGTTATCCCTTGCCTTTCCCGATTGATCTGAGAGCTTGGATGCTGCTGGAAACATACCCCTTTCTATTATTACTTTAGTAGTAGATGGAAAGTTAATTGAAACTGTGACAAGTGGGTGGATAGTGTTTGGTCATGTAGATTTTAACAGACTGAGGCAGCGAGATCAGGGAGTGTCACCCTCAGGAATGTATCACCAGCAGCCTTCCTCGCTGGTGGGTAATGTGCCCTGATCACAGGTACAAGTTCCGTAAATGAAGGGTCAACAACACAAAGCCTTAAAAGGACACACACGCACACACATGCTGAGAAGAAAGTTGTAAAGCCTTGACCTTTGTTATTTATATTTTTCAAAATGGAGATCATTATGTCTGTGCTAACCATTTATTTGATTCTGTTTTGTGGTGGATGTAGCCAATTATGTTTGAGCTTTGTATTTTGTGAAAACCTTAATGAAGAATTCCAAAGACAGTCGCATCGAGCGTGGAGACTCATTTTTCTTGTTCTCATTACTTGTCTGATTGTATTTGATCAGTATCAGCAGTTGTTCTATGCTTGCATTCAACTGAGGGAATCCCAGTTCCATTGCTGACCTGGCCAAGATTCTCCTGTGCCAACCAGCATCACCTGCCCTTTTCTCAGTGGAGAGACTCAACCCTGTACAACTGGAGAAGAAAGTTCGGAATCCAGGCCAATTCAAAACATTCACACAGTCATCCCATACAATTTGGTCTACCTTTTGCTTAGAGATTCATCAGGCTATTTCAATGATGGTTGTTAAAGTTAGGTTTGAGGAGCCAGGAGTTTGGCCTCGTGGTAGAGTGCTTGCCTACCATGCATGAAGACCTGGGTTCGTTTCTCAGTACCACATACATAGAAAAAAAGCTAGAAGTGGTGCTGAGGCTCAAGAGGTAGAGCTCTCGCCCAGAGAAAGTCCACAGACAGTGCTCAAGCCCAGGCCTGGCCAAAAAAAAAAAAAAAAAAAAAAACCAGGTTTGATGATTTAGGAAAACCATCTATTACACTTCTAGTAAAAACTTGTTTGTCTTAACCTCTGAATATGTGCTGTGGTGATTTGCTGGTAGCATCCTAGGGGATGCGGTAGCCCAACCTGGCAGTCAAACTGGAAGGAGGAGGAAGAGGAGGCTGTGGGCCACTCACTGGGCTATTTCTAGCCACTGGAGATGGCAAAGATCCTTGTACTTTGCGTAGGTGGTACCTCCTGAGCTGTCTGATGATTTCCTACATGTTTAAGCAGCACTGGAAGCTTCCTGTTCAGATGAGGGTTTGCAAGTACTGTAAGTAGCCAGCCATAGAAAATTCAAAGAATAAAATTTGTAGGTTAGAAAGGTTGTGTGCCAGCGGCTCATGTCTATAATTCTATTCAGGAAGCTAAGATCTAAGGACACAGATCTTGCCAGCTGGAGCAGAAAAAGTCTGAAATTATCTCCCATTAACAAGCAAAAAGACAGAAGTGGAGTGGTGGCTTTAAGTGGTAGAATGACAAGCCTCTAGGGAAAAAGCTAAGGGACAGCATCTAGGCTCTTAGTTCAAGCTCCAGTACTAGAGCATGCACTCTCTCACACACACACATCCCAAAGATATACCAAATGTTCTTTTTTCCTTATATTTTAATTACCTACTGACTTTATCATCTGGTTAAGAGAAAGTTGCATTTCATTTCGTCCCAGTGTAGATGGCTTATGATTAACTAGAATCCACATACCACCCAGAAGTTGCTGGTGAAGAACCAAAGCTACCTTAGGCATGTGCTTAGTAGAAATGGATCACCACTTTCCCAGGAATGAATGGGTTCAGAGGCTTTTCACATTTCCAGTCCCCATCTTGCAGGAAAATCTGGACAGGCAAGGACCCTAGCCAATAGCCACATGAACTGGGAAAGACAAAAACTGCATCTGGGTGATGGGTCCTCCCCCAGGTTCTGCTGTCAGACCAGAATGGAGCTGGCCAGCAATGCCTGCTTCTCAGGAGTTGACTTGGTGGGGCATGTGGTACACAATCAGTTTCCTTGGTGACTTTTCTAATTCGTCGATGAAGTCACACCCCTCCCCCAACAAAGTGACAGGTGATGGTTGACATGCCATGGCACATGCCCACACAACACAGGGTGTCGTGTGAAATGAGGCAGGTACTAAGTGGGGGCTTTCAAATTTGATTCTCCAGTAGAGTTCATGTGTATTGGTACTTGACCTCTGTGCTTTGAAGAAATCACATATTCAGCTTTCAAATTTTACCTTGATGCCTGTGAGAAAAGCAGCCTGTGTTCTCATCCCTTCAACATTTTGCATTCTTCTCCCTCTATTAAGTAGTGTTACAACAGAAGCCTTTACTCCTAACAGGATACCCCAGACAGACCATAAGAGATGGCTGCAGTGTGTACTTTGGAACAGATCTGAAATATTGAGAATGCTCGTTCAGGATCAGTCATGTCAGAGCCACACTTCTATTACAAGTGAGGTGGGTATTTTGCAATATTCAGTCAATAAAACTGGAGAATGGGGAAAGGACAATGTCCTACCACAAAGCCATGAGGTCTGCTCAGACTGGGTGACTCCAGGCTCCGCCAGGGCCTGTCCCTACCTGCCAGGTGACTCCACCTCTTCTGCTGTTTTGTTTCACGTGGCTGGTCAGTCCCAAAGAATGCAGGGAGGAGTCACAGTGGAAGTGTCTGGGTTTCTCTGAGACTCTTATCGAAACCAAACAATTTTGCTCCAAGGGAACATTCGTTTCATTTTGTTCAATTGGCAGATTAGACTGAAAGATTAGCCCACTTGGGTTAACCCTTAAAAAAACAGTGGCTACATTTGAGGTGAGAAGAGCTTGAATGAAGTCCTCTGGGAAGGTATAATCCCAATTCCCCTAATAGTGCATTGCTGATATCTGACCTAAAGTCAGAAAAGTTTAAAAACTAAGGTAGGTAGGCTGGAAATCTACCTTTATCTTTAGTTTGTATCATTACTGGGGCTTGAACTCAAGGCCTAGGTACTGTCTCTGAACTTTATTTGCTCAAGGCTAGCACTCTGACAAGAGAATCTCAGCTCCACTTCCAGCTTTTGGGTGGTTTATTGGGAGATAAGAGTCAAATGGGCTTTACTGTCCAGACCAACTTTGAACTGCAATCATCAGATCTCAGCCTCCTGAGTAGCTAGGATTATGGGCGTAAGCCACCGGCACCTGGCTTCTGTTCAGTTTTACCATCCAAGACTGCTAGCTTTACCCTGTTAATTGGAAAATTACTCTTAGAACAATCTTAAGCTCTATTTATCTTACTACTAGGAGGGGGGAGGGGGAGGCAGGGGAGGGGGAGAGAGAGAGAGGGCGCTTAGAACTCAGCTAGGTGCTGGTGGCTCACATCTATAATCTTATCTACTTAGGAGGCTGAGATTGGGAGACTCAGTTCCAGGACAGCCTAGACAGAAAAGTCTGTGAGAACCTTTCTCAGTGGAAAATGTCAGCCATGCTGGTAAGCACATGTCATCCCACTACAATTGGAAATAGAAGTAGGAGGACCAAAATCTAGATGCTTTCAGAGAAGAAAAGTCTATAAGACTCACATCTTCAATTAAGCATCAAATGCCAGAAATGGAGCAGTTGACTCAAGTGATACAGAGTGCTAGCCTTGAACAAAAAAGCTCAGAGACAGTACCTTGGCCCTGAGTTCAAGCCCTTGGACTTGCATAAAAAAATGCATATAGGGACCAGGAGGGTAGCCCTAATAAAGTGCTCGCCTAACATGCACGAAGCCCCAGGTTCGATTCCTTGTTACCACATGCACAGAAAAGGCAGAAGTGCTGCTGTGGCTCAAGTGGAAGAGCAGTAGCCTTGAGAAAACCCAAGGACAGTACCCAGACGCTGAGTTCAAGCCCTAGGACTGGCCAAAAACTAAATTAAAAATAAACTTTAAAGCAGGAGTGATGGTTCATGCCTATAATCCAAGCTACTCAGGAGGCTGAAATCTAAGGGTCAAGGTTCAAAGCCAGCCAGCCCAGGCACAAAAGGACCTGAGACGCTTATCTCTAATTAACCTCTAGAAGTGGGGCTCAAGGGTAGGGCAGTAGCCTTGAGCTGAAGAGCTCAGGGACAATACCCAGGCCCAGGGGAAGGGCAATAGCTTTGAGCTGAAGAGCTCAGACTGAGTTCAAACCCCATGACCCACAAAAACAATTACATTTTAAAATAGAAAATAAATCGATCTTCCCTATGACCCATCTAAGCCACTCCTGTACATCTATCCTAAAGATCATGAACCACGATATGACAAAGACACCTGCACACCCATGCTGTACTATTCACAAAAGCCATGTTGTGGAAACAGCCCAAATGCCTTACCATAAATGAGCGGATCCAAAAACTAGTGTACGTATACACAACAGAATGTCACAAAACTATTAGAAAGAATACTGTGAGGCCACACGCGGTGGCTCACGCCTGTAATCCTAGCTACTCAGGAGGCTGAGATCTGAGGATCAAGTTCAAAGCCAGCACAGGCACAATTAGAGACTCATCTCCAATTAACCTCTAGAAAACAGGAAGTGGGGCTTGGCTCAGGGTAGGGTGGTAGCCTTGAGCTGAAGAGCTCAGGGACAGCGCCCAGGCCAGAGTTCAAGCTCCATGACACCCCCCCCCGCCTCCGTCCCCCCCCCACACACAAAAGAATACTATGACATTTTGAGGGCAATGGATCTAGAACCAACCATGTTAAGTGAGGTAAGCCAAGCTCAGAGAGAGACAAATGGTGTGTGCTTTCTCTCATATGCAGAAGCTAGACCTAAAATCCACTGGGGCATAAATGACATGTCTCTAGGCATTCACACAGGGTGAGGCAGAAGGAGGATACCCTTAGGAGAGAACACTGCTCATGTGCATCCGATCATACAATGTAATATTCATGGAAATAAACTCCAGGAAATGGAAACAAGAGGTGTTTTCTTTGGGGCTGTAATTGTTTCCTTTTAGTCTTGATTGTCCATATGTGTTTTTGGAGGGTAAGGAGGAACACAAAAATGGAAGGACAAGGGGTGAACAAATGCAGGCACGATATTCACTAGACACTAGGTTGAAAATAAACTATACAACTTGTGAGTGGGATGGGAAAACAGAGAGAAAGGGAAGGAGTGACATTGTCCAAAAGGAAATGTATTCTTTGCTTGATTTATGTAACTGTAACCCTCCTGTTTTGAGCATTTTCAAATAAAAATAAGAAAACTAGACAGGGATGCCCACTCTCTCCACTTCTCTTCAATATAATGCTGGAACTCTTAGCCAGTGCAATAAGGCAAGAAAAGGACATCAAAGGGATCCACATAGGGAAAGAAGAAATTAAACTATCCCTATTCGCAGATGACATGATCCTCTACTTGAGTGACCCAACAAACTCCACTCCCAAACTTCTAGAATTAATAAACCACTTTAGCAAAGTGGCAGGATACAAAATCAACCTTCAGAAGTCAGTAGCCTTGTTGTACACCAACAATACACAAACAGAAGGCCAAATCAAGAAAATGATCCCATTCGCAAAAGCCACCAAAAGAATAAAATACTTAGAAATATATTTAACCAAAGATGTAAAGGAATTATTCAATGAAAACTATAAAAGCCTAATGAAAGAAATTAAAGAGGACACTAGGAAATGAAAAGACATCCCATGCTCATGGCTAGGGAGAACCAACATATTGAAAATGGCTATACTACCAAAATTGATATACAAATTCAATGCAATCCCCATCAAAATCCCAAAGACATTCTTTATGGAAATTGAAAATATAATCCAAAGATTCATATGGAACAAGAAAAGACCTAGAATAGCCAAAACAATTCTAGGCAAAAAGAGCAATGCTGGTGGTATTACAATACCAGACTTCAAACTCTACTATAGAGCCATAATAACAAAAACTGCTTGGTATTGGCACAAAAACAGACCAGAAGATCAGTGGAACAGAATAGAAGATCCAGAAATAGAAATACATACCTATAGTCAACTTGTATTTGACAAAGGAGCCAAAGATATACAGTGGAACAAACACAGCCTATTCAATTATTGGTGCTGGCAAAACTGGGCAGCCACATCCAGAAAACTAAAAATTGACCCTAGCCTTTCGCCATGCACAAGCATTAACTCAAAGTGGATCAAAGACCTCAATGTCAAACCAGAAACTGTGAAACTGCTACATGATAAAGTAGGAGAGACACTGGAACCATAGGCACAGGCAAAAGATTCCTGAACAGAATCCCAGGGTCACAACAGATTGGAAAGAGACTCGATAAATGGGACTACCTAAAAATAAAAAGTTTCTATACAGATAAAAACATAGTTGCAAAAGTAGAGAGACAGTCAACCAACTGGGAAAAGATATTCACCAACAATACATCTGACAAATGCTTAATATCCAGTATCTACAGGGAACTCAAGAAACTAATCCCCTAAAAACCCAATAAACCATTCACTAAATGGGCAAGGGAACTAAAGAGAGACGTATCAGAAGAAGAGATTAAAATGGCAGAAAAGCATATGAGAAAATGTTCAACATCTATGGTCATAAAGGAAATGCAAATAAAAACAACCCTAAGATACCACCTTACCCCAACAAGAATGGCCAAAATTTTGAACTCAGACAATGACAGTTGCTGGCAGAGTTGTGGAGAAAAAGGAACCCTACTACACTGTTGGTGGGAATGTAGTCTAGTTCAGCCACTCTGGAAAGCAGTGTGGAGGTTTCTAAGAACTGAAAATAGACCTTCCCTATGATCCCGCCATACCACTTCTGGGCATCTATCCTGATCATCATGACCCAAGATATTATAAGGACACCTGCTCGGCTATGTTCATCTCTGCACTATTCACAATAGCCAGGCGATGGAAACAATCCAGATGCCCTACTGCAGATGAATGGATACAGAAAATGTGGTATATATACACAATGGAATTCTACATAGCCAACAGACAAGATAAAATAATGGCATTCGCAGGGAAGTGGATGAATCTAGAGCGAATCATGTTGAGTGAGACAAGACCTAAGGAACAAAAGGCGCATGGTATCCTAAATATGTGGCTATTAAATCCAAAGAGTACAAGAGCGAGGACTCAATAACTGCATACCCAAAGCTATGGACATGGTAATGGAAATACAAACATAACTATATAGACATAAAAACCTATGACTCTATAGACATGTTTTATTTCATAAATTAATGTTTCTATGACATACAAACCCTTAGCCTAATTTTGATTAAGTTCTTAATACTAAGTCCCAGTGATTGTATATAAAGATTCCTTCCTTGAACAGTTGTTTGTTAAACTTGTCATTTAAAATATGATGTAAAAATCAATGTTAATAAATTCTCTAATAAAAAAATAAAGAAAAATTAGGCAAAGAAAAATTAGCAAAGAAGAAGCTGGACCACTATTTTTACTTTAATTTTATAAAGCTCTTCTTACTAAAACTTCAAAATTGATATTGATTTATACAATGGGTTCAACAGAAGAGATTTAGTACAAAGAATTACTAAATTTGGGGGCTGGGAGTTTGGCCTAGTTGTAAGAGTGCTTGCTTAGCATGCACAAAGACACAGGTTCGATTCCTCGGTATCACATACATAGAAAAAAGCCGGAAGTGGTGGTGTGGCTCAAGTGGTAGAGTTCTAGCCTTGAGAAAGCCCAAAGACAGTGCTCAGGCCCTGAGTTCAGTCCCCACAACTGGCAAAAAAAAAAAAAAACAGACTAAATATGCAAGCCGCCATAACATATAAGAAAATTCTGGCCGAGTGCTGGTGGCTCATGCCTGTAAAACTAGCCACTCAGGAGGCTGAGATCTGAGGATCATGGCTCAAAGTCAGTCCAGGAACAATAGACTGTGAGAGTCTTATCTCCAATTAATCACAAGAAAACCAGAAGTGGTGCTGTGGCTCAAGTAGTGATGTGCTAGTCTTGAGCTGAACAGCTCAGGGACAGCATCCAAGCCCAGAATTCAAGCCCCACAACCGACTAAACAGGAAAAAAGAAAATTCTATGGCAGTGTCCTGCAACTGATTCTATATGATATCCTAGAATTATATGATACCCAAGGAGGGAAAAGAAAGGGCCTTCTCCCCAAGGCTGGGGTCCAGACCTTGGAAAAACGAACTTGGTCCAAACAACAAGGAAAGTTACCTTGTTTGCCCAAAATTACACTTAGTTTACACTCCCTGGGTAAGCAAAATACATCCCTCAAAGGGAATGCAAATACCATCAGACATCAATCACCAGTGATGCTTACAGTAAAAAGGTGGCATCTTAGTGGGAACCCTCTGGGTTTCAGGTGATTCATAAAGATTAGAGTTGGTATTGGCATTTAACCCAGGCCACACATGGAGACAGGAATCTTTCAGGGCTTGGGTTCAGTATGCACAGAAGAATGTTACCACCAAAGCTGGAGCTGCAAGGTGCTGAGATAACACACATTCTAGGCACCTGAGATGAAGCCTTCAATTAGATTCCCACCCTGC
This sequence comes from Megascapheus bottae, assembly GCF_031878675.1. Taxonomy (NCBI): domain Eukaryota; kingdom Metazoa; phylum Chordata; class Mammalia; order Rodentia; family Geomyidae; genus Megascapheus; species Megascapheus bottae. The sequence continues at coordinate 16,521,014 of NC_143521.1, read as the reverse complement.
CCAAACCACTCACCCAAACAAGCAAGAGACTCTAATGCTAACAGTAAGAATGCAAACGGCCCTCAGCTTATAATGAATCTATCTTAGGACTTTTTAAAAACTTTTATAAAATGGCACAAAAGTACATCCATATAGACATTTTCATTTCACTTTCAATACAGAATTCAGTGAGTCAAGTGAATCTTCAATAGTCTGTTTTGTAAGTGTTCTGAGGCTGGGCTAAGCTAGGATGTTTGATAGGTTATGTTGATCAAAGTTATGTTTATTAAGTACATTTCAATTTACAGTATTTTCAAATTGCAACAGACTTAATGGGACCTAGTCCCATCCAAAGTAGAGGAACCACTAGTCTTTCTCCTCCTCTTACTGCTCTAGCGCCCTCTGCTGAGGAAGAGGAGTATGGTGCAGGACGGGATATGGTCCTTCATTCTACTGTATATATAGGAGGGTGACCTTACAGCTGAGAGGCAAGAATTGGTAAAGAGCACAAGGATATGTCTCTAAATTACCACCTTAGTTTTATCTTCTGGAATCACTAAAGTTTGGAGTTGCTGATATGTTAAGAACTATTTCTCAGAAAATAACACCTATCAAATGGAAAGCACATTTTTTTTTTTTTTTAGTGGGTCATGGGGCTTGAACTCTGGGCCTGGGCGCTGACCCTGAGCTCTTCAGCTCAAGGCTACCACCCTACCCTTGAGCCAAGCCCTACTTTCTGTTTTCCAGAGGTTAATTGGAGATAAGAGTCTCAAGTCCTTTTGTGCCATAGCTGGATTTGAATCTTGATCCTCAGATCTCAGCCTCCTGAGTAGCTAGGATTACAGGTGTGAGCCACCTCGTAGTAGAAAGCACATTTCTTACAAGAGAAAGGGTTAAAAAAAATAAGTGCCAATGCTCCCTACATCTGCCCTATCAGTAGGTAGGGATCGAGGTCAGTTTAAAGTGGTTGTGAGCTGGGTGCTGGGGCCTCCTGCCTGTAATCCTAGCTACTCAGAAAGCTGAGAACTAAGGATCACCATTCCAAGCCAGCCAGGGCAGAAAAGTCCCCATTAGACTCTTATCTAGGTTTCTTCTACCTCTGAATAAAGTAGAAATTCAGCATTTTTTGAAAAGAAAAATCATTTACCTCATTTAAGCTAAAATATTGAAGGTATCTAAAGAAAGATTTTGAAGTATTGTTTAAATCCATGTGAATGGATGAGAGCTATATCCTTTCTCTAATGGATTGTATGAGTTGGCTTTGTTTTATAGTAATAACAGTGGAATAATTGTTTAAAAGGACCAAATCAACAAAAAAGGGCTCATGGATAATACAGTGAAAAATTTTAAACTGGGGCTGGGAGTTTGGCCTACTCACAGAGTGCTTTCCTAGCATGCATGAAGATCTGGGTTCGATTCCTCAGTATCACATACATAGGGGAAAAAAAGCCAGAAGTGGTGCTGTAGTTCAAGTGGTAGAGCTCTAGCCTTAAGAAAGCCCGAGGTCTTAGGACCTGAGCCCTGTTTTCTGAAAGCAAAAAAATAAAAAAAAATAAAAAAAACATACTATCACTTGGTTTGAAATAGTTTGGGGAAATTTTTCATATGTACTAGGGTTTATACCCAGGGCCTGAGTAGACTGCCCCTTAACTTTTTTTTGCTGAAGGCCAGTACTCTTCCTCTTGAGCCATTGGTCTACTTACAACTTTTAGGTGTTTTAATTGGAGATAAGAACCTCACAAAATTTTTCCTTTCCCAATATCCCCCCCAAAAAAGGTCAATACTACTTAACATATTCTATAGACTTAACCTATTCTATAGATTCAATGCAATACTATCGAAATTCAAATGTTATAAGAAAAAAAAAACAGAAACCAATCCAAATATTTGTATGGAACCACAAAAGACCTCAAATAGCTACAGCAATCTTCACCAAAAGGAGCAAAACTTCCAAAACACAAGAAACTCAAACTGCTCCTTGACAAGGCAAAAAACTCCTGAAAAGTGAACAGTAGATCTGACAGATGTTTCATAAAAGATATGCAAGTGACCCACACATGGAAAAAAAAATGCTCCCCAAAAGATACAAAATAAAGCCGCAGTGAATTATCACCTCACACTTGATAGACTTAGATGACTGTTGATCCTGAAGATACAAGGTCAGTACTAAATTAGGAGAAAAGTGAACCAAGTACATGATTGATGATAAACTAATGCAGTAAATTCTTTAAAATGTAGAAACAGAATTACCATCTGGTCTAACTGGTCCAGTACTAGGGGAATTGAAAACCCAAAGGAATTGAAGTCATTATGTTCAAGAGATTTGTGCAATTACTATGTTTATTGTGGCATTATTCACAATAGTCAAGATACATGGAAATAACCTAAATCCATACACAGATGAATTGATATTTAAAATTCATGATATATGGGGCTGGGAATGGGGCAGTGTGTGACCACCATGCATGAGGCCCTGGGTTTGATCCCTCCATATCACAGAAACAGAAAAGATAATATAGATGCAGTAAGAGTCTAGTCTGTCTTTTAAAATGAGAAATTCTGTCATTTGTAAATCATGGGGAAACCTAGAAGATGGATGAGGTGAACTAAGGCAGGGCTGGGAAAATGGTCTGTGTAGAGTGCTTATCTAACATGCACAGTACGCAGCTAGGGGAGAGGAAAGGCAGGGAGGGAAGAGAAAACCAGGCACACACATATACATAGCGCACGATCTCATATGTGACAGTGTGTGAAGTCAGTCCAAGAAGACAGAGCAGAGGTTACTAGAGGCAGGATGTGAGAGAGACAGTTAAAGGGGAAACAGAGTCAAGGTGAGATAGGAGGAATTATTTCTGCCATTACATTGCCCAGCCCAGTGACTGGGCTACCACCATATGATTCCAGATAGTTAAAAGAGAGGCTATTAATGGCCTCATCATAAAGAAACAAGTATGTGAAGTGATGGGGAGTTAGTCTGATTTGTTATTCCCACAATGTACTGAAGAAACTTAAAATCGGTATATCAGACATGCATCCTTAATTAAATATAATTCCCTATTAAAAACAGAAGGGCTGGGCACAGGTGTCTCATGCTTGTAGTCCTAGCTACTCAAGGGGCTGAAATCTGAAGACGGCAGTTAAGGTCGGCCTTGGAGGAACTCTTTAGCCTAGGGAGGAACACTTTCTTTTCTCTTTCTCTCTCTCTTTTTTTTTTTTTTTTTTTGCAAGTCCTGGGCTTGAGCTCAGGGCCTGAGCGCTGTCCTTGGGCTTTCTCAAGGCTAGAGCTCTAGCATTTGAGCCTCAGTACCACTTCCGGCTTTTTTTCTAGGTATGTGGGACTGAGGAATCGAACCAGGGTCTTTGTGCATGCTAATCAAGCACTGTACCCCAAGGTACAGTGTTTTTCTTTTTTGACAGTTGTGGGGCTTGAATTCTGGGCCTGGGTGCTGTCCCTGAACTCTTCAGCTCAAGGCTAGCATCTACCACTTGAGCCACAATGCCACTTCTGGTTTTTCTAGTAGTTAACTGCAGATAAGAATCTCATGAACTTTTGTGCCCAGACTGGCTTTGAACTGTGATCCTCCTTATCTCAGCCTCCTGAGCATCTAGGATTACATGTGTGAGCCCCCAGAGCCCAGCTTCCCTGACACTCTTATCTCCAATTAACAACCCAAAGAGCTGGAAGCAGAGCTGTGGTTCAAGTGAAAAAGTGCTATCTCTAAGCAAAAAGCTCAGTCAGCACCTAGGCCGAGTTCAAGACTTAGGACTGGCAAACACAGGCATACATATAAACACACACATGCATACATACACATACACATACACATACACATACATACACACACACACACACACACACACACACACACACACACAGGCACAATGAGTTGAAAAGGGAAGAAATAGCAAAAAGCCAGCTGATGATTGCTGTGAGAAGGAAATGAATTCAAGTATGAAATCTCTCGGCGGTGGGGCAGGTGTGCTCCTCTTTACTCTGGACAGTCACCCAGGCCTGACGCGAGCTAATGAGAGGACATGGTGTTTTTACTACCAAAAGTGCAACTAGCTCTTCACATAAATCTCCTCAGAAATCACTGGCAGGAATCTAACAAGGGACTTGTACTTCTAGTACATAGATACTTCTATCTCCAGAGAGGAGGAAAGGGAGTGCTTCCCCTTGTGCATTGCTAAATAAATAAGCAAGCAAGCCAGAGGAAAGCCTACTAGCTGGTGTGATAAAGGTTTCACCTGACACAGGAGCCTTCAGAAGTGAAGATGTAAGGAAGCAGGGAAAAGTGGAATTATGCTCAGGTCCGATGAAGAGTGGACAGTCCTGCAAAAGTCAGCACTCAACAAAAGGCTATGACCTGGGGAAGAAACAGGGAAGATAGGAGGATCAGAGAACTTGTTCTGCCATTTCCAGGACAGTAGGAGCTGGGTCTGTTTTCTTAAATACCATATTGCCTTATTTGGAGGAAGCATTCTATACTCTGTCATATGTGTTACAAAATAAAACCCCCAAGGTTGTGTTTTATATTAAATATACAAAGGCCCTAGCCAGGTGCTAGTGTCTTATGCCTATAATCCTAGCTACTCAAGGGGAGAGCTCAGAGGATCATGGTTCAAAGCCAGCTGTGGAGTAAAGTTTGTGAGGCTATTTCTAATTAACCATCCAAAAAAAGTAAAAAAATAAGCCAGATGTGGAGCTGTGGCTCAAGTGGTAGAGCACTTGTCTTGAGCAAAAAGGCTCAGGGCCAAGAGTTCAGGTCCCAAGTTCAAACCCTAGAACTCATACATACATACACATGTTTTTCAGCTGGCCCTCTACTACTTGAGCCAACCAGTTAATCTGAGATGGAATCTAATGGACTTTTCTGCATGTGCTGGCTTTAAACCAACATCCTCTGGATCTCAGTCTCCTGGATACCTAGGGTTACAGATGTGAACCACCAGCACCTGATGTGGAAATGGGGTTCTTCTGCACTGTTCCTGAGCTTGCACAACTCAAAGTTTGAGTACAAACCTAAAAAATTTACTTCTACTATGACCTAGCAAATGCATTTTTTAAATTTTAGATTTCACCCATATTTTTTATTAAATAATTTATTAACATTTTTACATCATATTTCAAATGACATGTTTAACAAATGAATACTCAAGAAGGGAATCTCTATATATAATCACTGACAGTTTTGAGAACATAATCAAAATTAGGCTAAGGGTTTGTATATCATAGATACATATTAATTTATGAAATAAAACATTATGTCTATAGAGTCATAGGCAAATGCATTCTTAAAGTACTTATTATAAATAAATGAACATACAGATGGTCCCCAATTTAACAAAGGCTTGACTCACTCACTCTGACTTGGACGTATGAGCATACTTTGAATGGTCAGTCTCTATCTTTTCCTAGGCTAGTGATACCCTTCCCAACAGTGGGGTGATGGCCTCTAGTCACAGGCCCTGCCCTGCCATGTAATCACTTGGTCTCCACACAGCAGACTGTCAGAATATTTTGCCAAACTCGGATGTAGACTAGATGTACTTGAACTTTAACCTGGCATAGTTTCAGTCTTACAGTGGATTTTTCAGACCATAACCTGGAAGATCTCAGTTCTAAGCCAGCCCAGGAAAGAAAAGTCTGGTAGCCAGCATCTTTAATGAGGAGGACACAAGCCAAACTGGAGGCAGGGCTCCAGTGGTACAACTCCAGCTGAGCAAGCACAAGGCCCCAAGTTTAAGGCCTGGTACGGGTGCGCGCGCGCATGTTGACACGCACACACACACACACACACACACACACACACACACACACACAAATATATACAAAATCATAACTCGCTTGTCAACAGCTTCAATGTCTACCAGCAGCTGAACTGGATGAAATAAATTTCTACAAAATAACACAACAAGAAGTAGCTACATAAAGGAGAGAGGAAGCGGCAGCCGTGGTTCAGTGGTAAAGCACCCACTTACCTTGCCTTGAGCTTCATTCCCAGCATGGCCAAAATAATTTTACCATAAACTATTTATGGATCCATGTGACTGTTCAGACTTAATTCAAAACCATTGCATCAATCCAAAGAACTCACACATAAATGAGTCACTTAACATCTAGAGGAAGCCAGAACTAATCTCTCACGATTACAAGAAACAAGAAACATGAAAGTGGTTCCCTGGGGAAGAGGAAATCTAATGGATTGAAAATTAACTCAGGGAGGAAATGTCTGGAATTGTGGAAATATTCTGTATCTTGTTTTGGGAGGTGGCTCTACATTACAAGGTTCTAATCCTTTATCTCCAAACTATGGCATTGGAAGTAGGTTTGACTGATGGCATTGGAGATGCAGTATATACAAGAAGACATTTTGGACCTTCCCCCTACTTCTCTCTGAAAAGGATTTCTCCTCTTCCCTTGTGGCAGAGCACCCAGCATGTGGACCGCTTGCCTCTGAAGATGTGTGGACTCAGAAGCTGAGCCACGAGCCTCGCCAAGTCTCCATTCACCATGGCGTTCATGACCAGTCACCGCTCCAAATCCAGTGTATGATGCTCGGGTTGCTCTCTTCCTTGTGAAGCTCCCATAGCCCATGGGCTTGCATTAAATAAACGTGCAAGCTTGACTATCTTCTGTCCTTAGGGCCTCAACCAGTAAAGCTGGGCATAGTGGTCCATACCTGTAATCCGAGCTACAGGGGAAGTGTCGGCAGTGTTCGTGGGCTGAGGCTGGTCCTGGGCAAAAATCTGAAACACCTGAAAAAGTAGGGAAGTGCTGTAGGAATATGTACCACTATGGCCAGCTTTACTGGTTGAGGGGGAAGCTGGCCTTGAACCTCAATCCTCCCACTCTCTCTCTGCCTCCAAAGTAGCTGGGCAGATACTATAATCTTCCTAGCTGTGGTTCCTACTTAAGGTTTCATGCTCAGCAAGAGGAGAAAAAAGAACATAGGAGGCAAGTAAATTTCTTTAAAGAGTATGTATTCCCTAGTTACACATACAGCTTGTGTGGCAAGAACTAGGCAGAGGGCCATACCTGGAAAACACTTCCTCTAGGTATGTGACCACGTTCAGTTCAAACTGAGTGGGAAATTTCATTCCAAGTCTGAGATTAGTCCTAATGAACAAATCCTCCTACCGTTACAAACTGTAAAAGCTACACCAACTACAAAACATCCAGCTGAAGACTCTGTCAAGTGGGAAAGAGGAACTAAGAAATCACTACTCATGAGCCAGGCACGAAGGCCATACCTGTAACCCCAGCTAGTCAGGCTGAGGGCTCAAGACCAGCCGCAGACAGAAAAGTCAAACTCCATCTCCAATTAACCAGCAAAACACCAGGCTAGAAATGTGGCTTTAGTGCTAGAGAACCAGCTAGAGCTTAAGGCCCTGAGTTCAAGCCCCAAGTTCAAAAATAAATATAATTATGCAACCAAGTAGAGATAAAGCTAGAGAAAAAAAACAAAGAATACAGAAAATAACAATTATTTTAAATTTAATCTTAAGTGACCTTATACAGAATTATAACCCACATCTTAATTAACTATTATTCCAATTTTTTATTGTAATTAATAGAAGGGTTACATTATATTCACCAGAGAGAAGGTGCATTACTTCACAAACATTGATACTCTTTCCCATGACATGGTCCCCATTTCCCTCCCTCCCTCCCCCCACTCATCTTGATTTCCCCCCTTCCCTATCCAATTTCAAATAACCAATTAAGCACATATAAAATATATCTGATAACCAGGTGAAATACTGGAACAATATGAGATAACCAAGAGATAGCAAAAGAGATGAGAGATAACATAGTACATTAAGGACAACAGTCACTCATTATATGGCTTTTGTTTCTATATCCTGGAGGTCCTTACATATAGTGTCATACTATTTGGCCTAATGTCTCTAGACTTTGTTCTATTGTAAAGCTCTGCTAGGAGAGCCCAAGGTTTCTACTGATTATAACAAATGAGGGAGATTATTGGGCCTATGTTCCTTTAAGTCTGGCTTACTTCACTTAATATTTTTTCTAAATCTTTCCATTTCCTTACAAATGGGACGATGTCATTCTTTCTGACAGCAGCATAGAATTCCATTGTGTATTAATACCACATCTTGTAGATCCACTCATCAACTGAGGGACATCTGGGTTGGTTCCATATCTTTGCTATGGTAAATAGTGCTGCAATGAACATCGCTGTGCTAGTGGATTTAGTTTGTCCTTGTTTCTGGGTAAATGCCAAGTAGTGGAATTGCTGGGTCATAGGGGAGCTCTATGTTTAGTCTTTTGAGGAATTGTAAAGGCAGAAATTTTGAGTAAAGTACACATACAAACCCCTCTATATATTTTCTATAACACACACATATATGGAATTAGAGTGAAAGCATTACATCAAGATTGACAAACCATGTAATCAATAAGCGTAAGATTGGAGTCACTATACCATTAGAAAAAAATTGAGTTTGGTACTAAAAGTATTGCCTCTAGATAGAATATTTCATAATGAGAAAGCCTCAATTCATCAGAAAGACATAAAGACATGCAACAAAAATATGAGCACACCTATTTAAAAAGCTCAAAAGACAAAAAAGAACACTACAATTCCGTAATATTAATCACTTAAATCAATTGATGATAAACTAAACTTGTGCAAGATCAACAATGACGTAATACTATGAAACTGTACTTCTAATGAAACTGTACTTCTAACTTCAAAAGACTACCGTGTGTCTGTGGGATCCCAGCCCTTCGGGAGGTTGAGACAGAAGAATCATGAATGTGAGGCCAGCCCACATTACATAGGGAGACCCTGTCTCAAACAAAAACAAATGAGAGGTGGGGGAGAAGAAAGGGAGGGAGGAAGAGAGAGAAGAAAGGAAAGGGTGAGAGGAAGGAAAAACTGTAGAGCTGAAAGTATTATGGCTCAGTGGTAGAGTATGTTCCTGGCATGTATGAAGTGCCAGAAAAATAAAAAGATACGTTACTGGCTTAAGGATTATCAGGTATCATCTGTTGTCACTGAGGTCACCATTCATCACACCATTTACGGGTCCCTTCAGGTTCAGTGGCATGGTCTAGCTCTGAGTGGCCTTTCGTGACCTTTCTGATCTAGGTATTCCCATTTGTCTGGGACAGTCCTGGTAGACACTCACTAATGCAGTGAATGCAGTGTATTACCCACAGTACCCTTCTCCTCAAAGGGCTCTGGCTTTGCCCTAGCGAATTTTGTTGGAATTTAACTAAGCCATAGGCAGTTCTCCCCCTCCCCCCCCCTTCCCCTCTCCCCTCTCCCCTCTCTCTAGCCCTCTCCCCCTCTCCCCCCTCTCCTATTCCCCTTCTCTCCCCTATCTTCTCTCTCCTCCCCAGTCATGGAGCTTGAACTCTGGCCTGGATGCTGTCCCTAAGCTCTTCAGCTCAAGGCTAGTGCTCTGCCTCTTGAGCCACAGCACCACTTCCCATAGGCAGTCATTTGTAATCAGACCTTCATTACTTCTTGAAGCAAGCCAACAGGGCCCCCATTTCCCCAGAGCAGTGTTGGAAGCAGTGCTGTCCTCCAATCTTCAGGAGCCACAGACTGTGCCAGGAATGCGGGTGTGGACTTAGACTCACAAAAGCTCCTGTGCTTTACTCAGCTTTTTTAACTGAAAAACTACAACACCTGAGTCGGGTCATTTGTATCTCTGGCCTCAAAGAATGAGTCCACAGCCATCCAGGGAGAAGTACAAAAGCAAAGGCTTACTGAAGAAACACCAAGAGAGCTCCCAAAGGATGGCTGCGGGCTGGGATGCATCATGCAGGAGTTAATGAGGTGTCTGCAGGAGGAGCTACGATTCTCAAGGTCTCTGGACAGCCTGAGGGTTTCCCCAGGGTCCCCGAGGGCCTATCAATGCCAAGACCCAACCACAGGCTCCGCATGGCCTGCATGAGCTCTCCATGCACTGTGTAGCTCCTCTGGCTAGACACAGGTTCCAGTGTACACCTGCAGAGTCCCATCTGCACTCTGTGTTCACAAACAAGTCTTCTGGTGGGGGGGCTATGACTCGATGCCAATAGTCTACACGTATGAAAGACTCTCAAGGCTCTGGGGCACTGAACACAGGACAGCTCAAGGGTACAGTAAGGAACACAGGACCTCTATGGGAGAAAGGAGGGGAATTTTGCCCTTATTGGCCTGCCAGGCTCTTTTCCTGAAAAATATTCTCCCGGGATCTGTAACTAATTTCTATTGATTTAAAGTTGCTTAAGGGCAAAGATTTCCTTATCTCCTCTCCCCCTCCAAAAGATAATACTTCCATTCCCAAGTGAGCAAAGCCTTAGGGGTAAGTTCATTAAATGCCTATTGAATACGTAATTAGCCATTTTCACCTTAGTGTGAATCATGAGCATAAAACCCATGCTAAGGTACAAAGAGGTTATTTATGGTTCTTTTCTGAAGAACAGTCTAGAAAGTGAGAAAGAAAGGTCCAAATACCTATGCCATTAAGAGACATGGAGATATACCACCCAACATTCAGCAGAACAAGCTGCACTCTGGCTGTATAGGACTCCATCTCTGCTTTCCCACTGAGCCGGGGCAGAAATACAAGAGCAGTTTCTTCTATGGGCTCCTTCACTGTCTATCTGCACCTGCAGTGCTATAATACCTGGGACACCTGCTGCAGAGCTGAGTCAGGCAACTGGGCCACAACCTGGGGAAGCATAGTAATCCAAACAGAAGCAGAACTTTGAAAGGGCCCTACTCTCAAACACCAAGAGGAAAGACAGATGCACACATACTCCTGCAAACCCTCTCCCTAGTCATTCTTCCGTTCTGAGGCTCAGTGTGTCCCCATCTCCTAATGGAGCCTCATAAGCTCATTTCTGGCCCCTGTCTTTTGTAATTATACCATTATAATAGAAGCATCACTTCGTATCCAGACAAGCCATGTTCGAATCCAGATCACCTTAGAGTGATCACCTGCCCAATAGGCCCGGATGCAGCCTCGAGCCAAGTACACATGATCCCTGACTTGAGGTTGATTTGTTGACTTACCAGTGCTGCAAAGACTGTATACATTCGGGCGAAGCTGTACTTTGAATTTCGACCTTCTCCCTGGCTAGTGATATGCACTACAGCCTCTCCTTGGCAACCATGCAAGCACAAGGGCAACAACCTGTCCCTTGAGATGGGACGTTTAGAACGTCAGGTGTAGTAAATGCACTTAAATTTCTAATTTGGTTTTAAAGAGATGGTATCTTGCTGTGTTGCCAAAGCTGCCTTGGAATCCCTGGGCTCAAGACATCTTCCTGCCAGGACTTGTGAGCAGCCAGGACTTACAAGCAGCCAGGACTTACAGGCTTGGGCTACGAACCCCAACCAATACATTCATTTTTCACTCACAATTTAAGTTCTAGGGGACAGAAGTCAACACACAGTGCCCTTTTCTGGGTGGTCAGGGCTTCCAACAAAAACAACAGGAATAATACCACTCACTGTAACAAAATGACACACCCCAGCAGATCAGCCTCGAGAAGTTCTAGAATGGTCCCAACTGGCAACCTAGCTGGGCGTTAACTCTGCAGGACTGAGGCCTGGCAGAAACCAGCTCCATGCCACTTACCTTGAGTTTCCACCTCCAGCTGGCTGGTACCACCTGGCACTGGGTACCTCCTCCCAGGTCAGTGTCCTTGGTGACAGGAGCGAAGGTGGTATTGGTGGCCCTGGCATCTAAAGGGCTATCTAGCCTCTTGGGCACAGTCAACACAGACTGCTTGTCTCCTCTCCTCGTGCCTCAGTTTCCCTTCGTCCCCCCCCCCCACACACACACTGGCTGCTCCTTCAGCACCCTCTTCCTGCCTCTCTATTACTCCAGGAATCCAACTGTGCCAAGACCACATCTCTCCTGGCTGCGTTTATATAAACCCCCAGCCCGAGGCGGGAGTGGTCCACGTGGCCTCGGCTTCCTCCAAACAACTGCAGCTGTGGTTCGGCCCATGCTTCTGAGAGCTAACGGGAAACATTTGTGTCTAATTATGCATTTCAACATGGAGTGCCCGCTACGGAGAGGCCTGGGAAAACAAAAGAGTTCCATCTAGAGAGCAAGGTACCAGAAGGCAGAATCAGAATGCCCTCTTCTTGGCCACTTCCAGGCCCACCAAGGGATGGGGCTTCTGCCTGCCCTGGTGAAGCATGTGCCAAGGAAGACACCTTTGTGCCCTCTGGTGGGCCAACTATGTGCTCTCTTCTGAGTAGGGAACAGAGGCTACCCCCCTCCCTTCTCTCTCTCTCTTCCCTCAACCCCCCTCCCTTCTCTTCCCTCCTCTTTCTCTCCCCCTCCCTCTCTGCTAAGCCAGTAATGGGGCTGGAAATCATGGCCTGGGCATTATTCCTGAGCTTTTCTGCCCAAGGCTGGCACTCTGGTACTTGAGCCACAGCACCACTTCTGGTTTTTTGATGGCTAATTGCAGGTAAGAGTCTCACAGTTTCCTTCCAGAATTGGCTTCAAACTTCTATCCTAAGATCTTAGCCTCCAGAGTAGCCTGAATTACAGGCATCCAGTCTTGAGCCACTCCTCGGTGACACACTCTGAACATACATTGGGCCCTGGGGCACAGTCCTGTGAGCCCAGAACTGGGGAGGCTGAGGCAGGAGGAAAACAAGCTTTATCGTGGCCTGGGCTATATAGAAAGACTCTGTCTCAAAAAAAAGGGGGGGGGAAGAATGTCAAAACAACCACAAAAATGTGTGGTATATTTTAAAGGTCTAATAAATCAATCGAAAGACATTTTGAAAGGTCTTTAATGAAGCAAAGCTGTGATGTGCGTGCACTAACAAAAGAGCTGTGTGTATAATCTCATCAGAGGGCAAGGCCAAAGTGCCACATGTGAACCCTTGAGGAGCATAAAGCCAGGACCAAATAGCCGTTCATCTCTACTCTCTCCTGAGTGGGGCCCTGCGCCTTCAACAGTCCTGGAGGGAGGAGGAAGTCATGTGCGAGGAGTGGAGAGGGCTGGCAGGAGGAGACCTGAGCCTCGGCTACAGGTTGAGATGTGAAAAAGGGTGGACTTCTGGACTGGAAGAGCCAGGTTTATACTGAGTCTCACTTCAGGTACCTCTTCAAGCCTCATTATGTTTGTAAGCTGAAGCATGTTGGAAAAAGATATAAAGAGAACAAAAAAAAGAGTTCTAACAAGAATACCAGAGGCTTAGGAAACAGGAATGCACTGCAAAAGGACCCTAAAGATACTTCTTACCTCTAGCCCTTCCTTTTATTGGTGGTGGTGGTAGTCCTGGAGTTTGCTGTCCTGAGCTGCTGCTGCTGCTTTTACTTTCTTCTTTCTTCTTCTTTCTTTTCTTCTTTCTTCTTCTTCCTCCTTCTTCTTCCTCTTTCTTCTTCTTTCTTCTTTTTTGTCATCGAGAGGCTTGAACTCTAGGCCTGGGTGTTGTCCCTGAGCTCTTCAGCTCAAGGCTACCATCCTACCACTTGAGCGACAGTGCCACTTCCAGTTTTCTGGTAGTTAACTGGAGATAAGAGTTTCATAGACTTTCTTGCTCAGGCTGCCTTTGAACCTCAATCCTCAGATCTCAACCTCCTGAGTAGCTAGAATTACAGGTATCAGTGACTGGCTCCTGGCAACAAATGGATTTTTTTAAGGCAGGTACTCTCCTCTTGTAACACTGGTAGAGAGTACCCACATGCACTTCGGAAGCAAACAGACCTGAGTTCCAGTTTGCTCTAATTTATGCAGCTGTATGAGTTTGGGAAGATGACATTTCAAAGTCTCAGTTCCTTCACATAAATTTCAAAGAAATCTGGATAAAGTGACAGAAGACCTAGGTTTATAAAATGCCAGGCACAATATTAGTTGCAAAAAAACTTGAATTTAATTCTCAAACATAACCATAAATACGAGAACCATGAGGTAATATCGGGTAGGTAGTATACTGCACCACAATACCCCATCTAACAGGATACCATCCACATTTTAAGCATCTTTGATCTCTTGCAACAATTTTTTTTGGCACTTGACAAGTACCTTCCTTGAATGCATATATTACAAGTTTCAAAAGATGAAAAAGTGTCCTGAGAGGAAGCAAATCGTATATCCATGGTCCTTATGGATTGTGTTGCCTGGTGTCCAGTCACCGCCTGTGTCACTCCAAGCCTTACTTTGTTGTCAGTTGACTCCCCGAGCTTGGCTTCAGCCATTGGGATTTCAGCAAATGTGACACCCACAGGTTCATAGGACTCACAATCATCAAAGCCAGCTTCTCTGAGCCTCCTTAAAATTTCATCATCAAAAGAGGGCTGCAATAACCTATTTCAAGCACTGAAATAGAAATGGCAATAAGAGACCTCCCATCCAAGAAAATCCCAGGGCCAGATGGATTCACAGCTGAATTCTATAAGGTCTTCAAAGCAGAGCTCACACCAATACTCCTCAAGCTCTTCAACAAAATTGAAAACCAAGGCTCGTTGCCAAACTCATTCTACGAAGCCACCATAACCCTCATCCCAAAACCAGACAGAGATTCATCAAAGAAAGAGAACTATAGACCTATATCTTTGATGACTATTGATGCAAAACTTCTGAACAAAATACTAGCCAACCGACTTCAGCAACTCATCAAAAAAAAATATACACTATGATCAAACAGGATTCACCACAGGGATGCAAAGCTGGTTCAACATACACACATCAATTAATATAATTGAACACATCAACAGGAGCAAGGACAAGAATCACAATTGTCTCAATGGATCTTGTCAAATGCCTTTTCTGCATCTAACACCCCTTTATGCTAAAAGCTCTGGAGAAACTACGAATCCATGGAACATTCCTCAGTATAATAAAGGCTGTGTCTGACAAACCCACAGCTAGCATTATACTTAATGTTAAAAAGCTAAAGCCATTTCCTCTAAAATCAGGAATGAGATAAGGATGCCCACTCTCTCCACTCCTCTTTAACATAAGTATTAGAATTCCTAGCCAGAGCAATAAGGCAAGAAGCAAGCATAAAGGTGTCCAAATAAGAAAAGAGGAAGTGAAACTTTCCCTCTTTTCAGATGACATGATTCTGTATTTAAAGAACCCTATAGACTCCGCTCCCAAGCTGCTTGAGCTGATTCGAAACTTTGGCAAGGTAGCTAACCCTCAAAAATGAACTGCCTTCCTATATGCCAACAATAACAGGAATGAAGCAACAATCAGGAAAGCAACTCCTTTTGTAATAGCCTCAAAGAAAATAAAGTACCTAGGAAATTAACTAAGAACGTAAAGGACCATTTTGATGAAAACTTTAAAACCCTGAAAAAAGAAATTAAAGCAGAACTGCAGAAATGGAAAAACCGCCCATGGAAGAATTAACATCGTGAAAATGGCAATCTTGCCAAGGGCTATCTACAAATTCAATGCAATACCCATCAATATCCCAATGTCATTCTTTAAAGAAATAGAAAATGCAATCCAAAATTTCATATGGAATAATAAAATACTCCGTATAGCAAAAATAATTCTCAGCAGAAAGAACAGTGCAGGAGGAATTTCAATACCAAACTTTAAACTCTATTACAGAGCTATAATAACCAAAACAGCTTGGTACTAGCACAAGAACAGGCCTGAGGATCAATGGAATAGAACTGAAGACCCAGAAATCAACCTACAGACCTATGGCCACCTAATCTTTGATAAGGGAGCCAAAAAGGATGGAGGAAAGATAGCCTCTTCAACAAGCAGTGCTGGCAGAACTGGTTAAGCACCTTCAGAAAACTAAAGTTGGATCCTTCTTTGTCACCCTGCACCAGGATTAATTCCAAATGGATCAAAGACCAGGAGGTAAAGGAAAATACACTGAAAACTTTACAAGAAGGAATAGGAGATACAGTAGGTCTCCTTGACACAGGTCAAAACTTTCTTAATAAGGACCCAGAAACACAACATATAAAGAGAGTCTGGATAAGTGGGACTGCATTAAACTGCAGAGCTTCTGTATGGCAAAGGACATAACTAGCAAACTAAATAGAAAGCCTACAGAGTAGAAGAAGATCTTCACTAACCATATAACAGACAAAGGCCTCATATCTAAAATATATCAACAGCTCAAAAAATTGAAGCACTCCAAAACTAATCTCCAAAGAAACAACCATGCCATTAAAAGATGGGCCAAAGACTTAAAGAGAGTCTTCTCTGAAGAAGAAATAAGAATGGCCTATAGACACATGAAGAAATGCTCGACCTCTCTGGCCATAAAAGAAATGCAAATCAAAACAGCTCTAAGATTCCACCTCACTCCAATTAGAATGGCCAGGATCAAGAAATCTAATAACAACAGATGCTGGAGATGTGGCCAGGAGGAATCACTACTACACTGTTGGTGGGAGTGCAAACTCGTTCAACCACTATGGAAAGCAGTATGGCAGTTCCTCAAAAAACTAAACATAGAACTCCCCTATGACCCAGCAATTCCACTACTTGGCATTTACCCACTTGCCCAGAAAAAGGACAGACTAAATCCACTAGCACAACAATGTTCATTGTAGCACTATTTACCATAGCAAAGATATGGAACCAACCCAGATGCCCCTCGGTTGATGAATGGATCAATAAGATGTGGTATTCATACACAATGGAATTCTATGCTGCTGTCAGAAACAAGGACATCACCCCATTTGCAAGGAAATGGAAAGACTTAGAAAAAATTATATTAAATGAAGTAAACTAGACTCAAAGAAACATAGGCTCAATGATTTCCCTCATTTGTCATAATCAGTAGAAACCTTAGGCTCTCCTAGCAGAGATTTACAATAGAGCAAAACCTAAATACATAAGGCCATATAGGATGAGGCTAAATGAACTGACCTCCAGGATATAGAAACAAAAGCCATATAATGAGTGACTGTTGTCCTTAATGTAGTTATCTCTCATCTCTTTTGCTGTCCCTTGGTTATCTCATATTGTTATAGTATTTTACCTTGTTATCTCATATATTGTTTATCTAGTTATTTGAAATAGGATAGGAAAGAGGGGAAAACAAGATGAGGGGTGGGGGTGGTGGGAGGGAAATGGGTACCAAAACATAAGAAAGGGTATCAGTGTTTATGAAGTAATGCACCTTCCATCTGGTGAATATAATGTAACCCTTCTATTAATTACAATAAAAAAATATATGGGGCTGGGAGTTTGGCCTAGTGGTAGAGTGCTTGCCTAGCATGCATGAAGGCCCGGGTTTGATTCCTTAGTACCACACATAGAAAAAAGCCAGAAGTAGTGCTGAGTCTCAAGTGGTAGAGCTCCAGCCTTGAGAAAGCCCAAGGACAGTACTCAGGGTCTGAGCTCAAGCCCAAGACTAGCAAATATATATATATATATATATATATATATATATATGTGTGTGTGTGTGTGTGTGTGTGTGTGTGTGTGAAAAAAGATGGCTGCTGTAGACTCAAACAGCTGCACCACAGCTGCACTGAGATGCAGAATGAAAAAGGAGCCACCAGGCAATACCAATCAGAGCTGCTTTTATTAGAAAAGCAAAGCATTTACTACCAACATTCCAGCAGTCTTTCATTTACATCTCATTGATCTGAATTATATGGCCATTGCAATCTGGAAGGGTGTAGGGAGCAAAAGAATATTGAGCTTTTCCTATTTCTGTAGTAGCACATAGCAAGAGAATAGGAGTTGGGGTTGGCTACAGTGCTGTGTTTACAAAAGAACTTTTCATCACGAGTCACATGCTTGCAGTTATCTCACGGAGACATACATACAGACTGTGAGTAACCAATTTCCAACCTTACCTTATAATTCCCTGGTCAGAGTTGATCCCCAAGGCATTGACTTATTCCACAAATATTTACTGAATGCCTTTGAGGTAGGCACTGAGCTGGTCTCTGCAATATCCTCGGAGATACAGGGACACGCCTCCTGGCTTGCTGTAGACTTAGAGAGATGGAGGTAGAGGGCCATCAACCTCCCATTACAGTTTAACTTTCATTCTTACTGCCACTCTCCTTGAATCACTTAGTCTTTGCTGCAATCATTAACTGCCCCAAATTCAGTGGCTTTGCAGATCTTGTTTTATTGTTCCCAGTTTGTAATCAGATAGCAAGCTCTTCTGATCTAGAACTTGCTTGTAACAGGGTTTGCTCAGGAGTTCAAAGTCAGCTGAGGGTGGTTGGTTGAGGATATCTCTCCTCACAACCTGATGGTCTTGCTAGCTGTTAGCAGGGGTAGTGGGGTGCTGGGGTCAGGGATTCCTCATTATCTGGAAGGCTCATAAATGAGATGGTGTTTGCATGGATCCCAAGAATAGTAAAAGTATACAAGCCCCAATGTTCAAGCCAGTTTCAAGTGTTTCTCTCAAATTTGCTATTGTTTTTTGGTCCAGAGCAAGTTACAAATGTGGTAGTGCATGCTTATAATCCCAGCACTCAGGGTATAGGAACACCCTGCATTAGAAAGCCAGCCAGGACTGCACAGCAAGACCCTGTCTCAACTTCCACTTCCAAATAAACACATAAGCAAAAGCACAAGGTGAGCCCAGATTTCAGAGATAGGAAAATCAAGTTCACCACGTGATAGGAAGTTACCAGGTTCCACTGTGAGAGCAGGAGAGCTGAAAAGGGAAGCACTTATGATCATTGTGCAAACGACCACATTCCCTTTCTTCTGTGACATGGTATATCATAAATTAGTTACACTGGCAAATGATCTCTAGGGCCAGGTGCAGACATGAGTAACAGTTCCTCTACAAAGAAATCACAGTACTTCCTATAAATCAAAAGTGGCACCCCATCAAGGAAGAAAAAGCTTGAATTATGCACTCCTAAGCTCCTCCTCAAAATGTATAGCTTGAGACCCATTAGTAAAAATTTACTTCATATCAACCAGAAGGCATACATACATATTTCATAAAACAATACCCATCTCTGTTACAAGATACAGTTCAATATTTCTTCTGATGTTTAAATTCACTGTAAGAGTTGTGGCTATTTGCTAATCAGCGTTCCCTCACAGAGACAAAGAATCTGAGATGATGTAGATTATCTCAATGGATCATGAAATACAAAACCTAAAACTAAAGGCAGAATTTGTTTAGATTTTGAGGTTTTGACCCATTTAGTCAGTTGTCCTGTTGCTTTGGGTCTATGGAAAGACAACAGATCATGGTGGGAGCACAGAGAAGAAGGAACTATTTACTTCATAGAAGGCAAGAAGCAAAAATAGAGACAGGAAGAGGCCAGGATTCTAACATTCCCATAGAAGTCATATCATATCCTCTTACCTCTCTCTGTCTGACCCACCTCTGAAAGTTCCCATTCCTCACAGCAGCAGCACCACCCCGGGACCAAGCCTTTAACCACAATTATCTGGGGGGAGGAGGGAAATCAAGATCCAAAATACAGTAATAACCCACAAAATTGAATTCACCACCCACTAAAAGGGCTTAGCCTGTAAGTAAGAAAACATAATCGTAAAGTGAGTTCCAGAACAACAACTTTTTCCTCCAAGTTTGATTTTATTCATTTATTTAGGTGGTGCTAGAACCTGAACTCAGGGAATTGTATGTTAAATATCCAATGAATCACTGAACTATGTCCCCAGACCTTTGTTTTGAATTAATATGTGCATATTCTGTGCATATTTATAGAATACAGTTTGATATTTCAGCACATGTACACAATCCACAGAATGGAGTCTTCCTAATTTTGTACTTCTTGGCCAATCTTTCCCCGTTACACCCTGTGTCTTTATGACACCAGCCTTTAGTAATCACTAGTATATGTACTTCTATGAGATCAGATCTGACAGAGGAATGAGATCATACAAAATCTGACTTATTTCATTTCATGACCTCTAGGTTCAGCCATGTTGTTGAAGTATGCCTGAGGGTTTGTGCCTGACCTGTGTGTGTGTGTGTGTGTGTGTGTGTGTGTGTGTGTGTGTGTGTGTGTGTAAGTCCTGATAGTTTCAAGCAGGGAAAGGCCATGACATGATCTATGATCCAACATAGTTTCTCCTGACCTCATGGACAGCCCAAGGATGCTTCCAGGATGATCTAATTTTCTCTAAATTTAAAATCAGTCTGGGATGACTTAAAGACCCTCTGTGGATGACTCTAGCTCTGCCCACATTCATTCCATCAAACTCATTTCCTGCCGCCTCCTTCTTCAGCTGAGCTCCCTGGAGACTTGGACCAGAAGCCTGGAGACACTGAAATCTTGAAGAACTCTGCATTTCCAGGCTGCCCCGCCCATGTCTGGAGTCAGAAGCATGCATACCTAGTCACTGACAATGTGGATACCTGAAAGAACAACTTTTTGTTTTGGCAGCTGGCTCCTCCCAGCTTGGAAGCAATCCTTCTCTCCCAGTGGAGTCCATCTCAGCTGGGGACATCTGCTTCCGGGAGCTGCCACATGGGGGTCTAAGTCCTTGGGTACAGAGACTGAAAAGGAGCAAGAGGGGCTGTGTAACTAGAGGCCAGCAGATTTCCCAGGGCCGGGGCCTCCTTATTGGCTTGTCCCCAGGAGATGAGTTCCAGCTGCTTTCTGAAGTCTTCCTCTCCTTCCCTCTCTGCTTTCCTGTTGGGCCCCCTTCTCTGTCTTTCTCCACCATCCCCCTCTCCACCCCCCACCACCAGACAAGACTTTGGGAAGACATTACTGTCCAGAGAGAAACATCCGGAGAATGGAAGCTGAGAGCCAGTGGGGGAAGCGGTCCTGCAGTCTGTAGCTCTGCTGCCTCTTGTCTGGGGTGAGACAGTTAACTATGCAATCCTCCAGCCTGTTACCCTTGCCTCCTTCTGTCCCCCACCTTCCTTTCCCACACTCGTGTCTCCCCGACCTGTGGACAGCAGCCAACCAGATTTCTTTTATTTACTTCACAGCTTCCAAAATAGTCATTTGCAAAGCCTCGGGTAAAGATACTCTGAGGAATGAGAAAAGCTGGGATGCAGGCGCTGGGAGGGAGAACTGAGGAGCTGCAATGAGAACATGGAGGAGGCAGTAGATTCAAAATTCATAATGATTGAGGCAAGGATCTGGATTCACCTTCAGCCCAGTTTGGTGTGTGTGTGAGTGTGTGTGTGAGAGTGCTGGTCCTGGGACTTGAACTCAGGGCCTGGGCTCTCTGCTCTTCAGTTTTTTGACTCAAAGCTAGCAATCTATCACTTGAACCACAATTGACTTTCTGGGGTTTTTTGGTGGTTATTTGGAGATAAGAGTCTCATGGACTTTCCTTCCTAGGCCGCCTTTAAACCTCCATCCTCAGATCTCAGTCTCCTGTGTGGCCAGGGTTACAGATGTGAGCTACACAATGCCTTGCTCAAGGTTTTCATGGAGATGTGAAGTATGAAATGATTAGATGATTAGATGGTGTATTCACATTCCACCCATGAAGATACAAGCACTTGGCATGTTTGTAACATAAAGCACACACACACAGACTGCACACACACACACACACACACACACACACACACACACACATACATACACTGCACACAAGTTTGTTTCTGGGCTCTGACACTGCACAAGCTGACGAATGATGGGGCAGTTCTCCAGGACTGCATCTCTCAAGAGGAAGGAAACTGTCCCAAGTTTAAGCTTTGGGAAGAAAGACTAATCTGGGAACTTTGTGGCTCATGGAGGGAGATGGTACCTCCAGACCAGAGGACAGGCTTTAAAATGATCCAATCCAAGGTACTCCAAAATTATGCCTGCAGACTCTAGTCAGGGCATAACAGATTTTTAAATGGGAGGTAAACATTTTGAAAAATGAACAGTGAAAATATCTCTCTGGTGACAATCTTCTTCAAGGCAAGTCACGCTTGACAACAAAGAAACCATTCTTAATGACATAAAATTAGGGCTCCCATTCTAAAATCTCCCACAACTAAAGAGTTTCAGCCTGACTTTCAAGTCTGGGAAATGATGGCCTGGCTTTCAATCTGGAAAGACATGAAACTGGTTTTATAAATAAGAATGAAGAGAAGCTGGCTGAGTGTGGGTTACTAGTTGAAAACAAACACATCCATCTCGTACAGGAAGACGCTAGAATGACACAAGCACCACATCTAGTCCTATATTCTCTTTGGAAGGCTTCTGAGCAACACACACACACACACACACACACAGCTCAATCTCTTTCGAATAAAATTAAAGCTGATATTTCCCTTAGGGTAGCTGCCAACTTGGCTCTATGGCAAGCCATTTCACACAGTAGTAACGCACAAAGGCCTCATCAGGCCTGTGTTGCCCATGCTACCAGCACTGGGCAATGCCCAGCTCAGGCCTTGGTCACCTGCATTGCTCCTCTGGGTTGCTAAAGCACTGAGCAAAACCCAGCCACTCTAGCAGACCCTTCCCCCCACACCCCTCGCCTGCAGTCCTCCCCCACACTCCAGTAGATCACACAGCCCAAGCTCCAGAAACAAGAGCTGGGGAAAGAGCAAAGGCCATTCCAGTGACCCAACAGGTGTGTCTCCTCTTTGGGAGACTATTTGGCAGACTCTCATCTCACTGCAATGTAAGTTGTGTGTGGTATAAAACCAAATGTATCATTTTAGGCTTTTGAACTCAGGGCCTGAACACTGTCCCTTAGCTTTTTCACTCAAGACTGGTGTTCTACCACTAAGTCACAACTCCACTTTTGGCTTTTTGCTGGTTCATTGGGTATAAGATTCAGACATTCTTGCCTATGATGGCTTCAAACAACAATCCTCATATCTCGGTCTGCTGTGTAGGTAGAAAGACAGGCATGAGCCATTGGGACCAATAAGCCTTTTTCTTTCTTTCTTTCTTTCTTTCTTTCTTTCTTTCTTTCTTTCTTTCCTTCCTTCCTTCCTTCCTTCCTTCCTTCCTTCCTTCTTCCTTCCCTTCTCTTGTCTTTCTCTCCCTCCCCTTCGTTCCCTCCCCCCACCTCTCTCTCTCTTTCACCAGTCCTAAGGCTTGAACTCTGGACCTGGATGCTGTCCCTGAGCTACTTTTGCTCATGGCTAGCACTCTACCAACATGAGCTACAGCACCACATCTACCTTTTTCTGTTATTTAATTGGAGATAAGAGTCTCACAGACTTTCTTGCCCAGGCTGGCTTTGAACTATGATCCTTAGTTCTCAGCCTCCTGAAGAGCCAGGATTATGGATATGAGCCACCAGTGCTCATCAAGCAACCAGCCCTTTTAAATTGTACCATCTGGCGGACATGGAGACAACCCCCTGCTCTCTACTCTGAAGGCTAAGGCAGAAAGACCCCTTAACTTGGATAACTTGGGGCCTGCTTGACTACATAGTGATACCTTTTAAAAATTGTGCAGCTTAGTAGCATTCAGGACAGTCACACTGTGTAACCATCACTGCCATGCATCTCCTGAACTTGGTCATCTGCTTCACCCCAAACTGAGTACCCATTAAACACTAGCTTTTTACTCCTGGCTCCCCCATGTTCCTTGTACCCACCTTTCTACTTTCTGCATCTGATCACTGTACATATCTCATGCAAACAGAATTTCAAATGTTTCTTTTTGTATCTGGTTTATTTTACTTAGCATAATGTCTTTAAGAGTTATCTATCTTTAGCATATATCAACCCTTCATTTCTTTTTTAAGGTTGAATAATACTTCTTGTGTCTATATGACCCATTTTGTTTATCCCTTCTTTCTTTTACAGGCATTTTGCCTGGTTCCTCTCTTTAGCTAATGTGAATACTATTGCTATAAATATTGGTTTACAAATATCCACTTCTTTGGGTTGCATACTCAGAAATGGAGTTACTAGATCATCCCATCCAAGTCCCTTAATTTCTTGTCTTCCCAACCAGACTGTGAAGTTCAAAGAGACAAAGATTAAGGGTTTGTTTGTTTGTTTTTCCATTGGGTCGGTCATGAAACTTGAACTCTAGGCCTGGGTGCTGTCTCTGAGCTCTTCAGCTCAAGGCTACTGCCCTACCCCTTGAGCCACAGTGTCACTACCAATTTTTCTAGTGGTTAAATGGAGATAAGATTCTCATGGTCTTTATTGCCCAGGCTGGCTTTGAACCATGATCCTCAGATCTCAGCCTCCTGAGTGGCTAGGATTTCAGGCATGAGCCACTGTACCTGGCACAAAGACTAAGTTTTAACACAAATATTTATGGAATCACAGATAATTACTCTTGTTAAAAGGGATCCTGGGGGCTGGGAGTTTGGCCTAGTGATAGAGTGCTTGCCTAGGCATGCATGAAGACCCAGGTTGGATTCCTCAGTACCACATACATAGAAAAAAGCTGAAAGTGGTGCTGAGGCTCAAGTGGTAGAGCTCTAGCCTTGAGAAAGTCCAAGGACAATGCTCAGGCCCTGAGCTCAAGCCCAGGACAGGCAAAAAAAAAAAAAAAGTGACAAAAGGGCCCAGAGAGTGGTCTAGTGGTAGAGTGCTTGCCTAGCATACATGAAGCCCTGGGTTCAACTCCACAGGACCACATACACAGAAAAAGCCGGAAGTGGCATTATGGCTCAAGTGGCAGAGCGCTAGCCTTGAGCAAAAATGTCCAAGGACAGTGCCCAGGCCCCGAGTTCAAGCCCCAGGACTGGCCAAAAAAAGACAAAGAACAGGGTGCTGGAGACTCATGCCTGTAATCCTAGTTACTCAGGATTTCAGGATCACTGTGTGAAGCCAGCGTAGGCAGAAAAATCTGAGACACTTATATCTAATTAATTACAAAAAAATAAAACAAAACAAAACAAACAAACCTGAAAGTGAAGCTATAATCAAGTGATAGAACAGCGGCCTTGAACAAAAATGCTAAGTTCAATATCTAGGCCTTAAGACAAATAAATGAGAGAGGGAGGGAAAAAAAAGTTGCTACTAATTAAACTATATGATCATTGATTTGAAGATACATCATTACTGCAATTTCTACAGTACAGATAAATAGAAAACATGTTGCCAAGTGAAAAAGCCAGTTACCAACCATCATACAGCATATGATTCCCTTTACTGGAATATCTCAGGTAGGTGAATTTAACTACAGAAACAGAGAGTAGGTTGGTGGTTATGTAGGACTGGGAAAGATGGAAGAATTCATAAATGACAGCTTCTGGGTACAATGCTTCTTTTTAGGGTAATGAAAATAGTCTGGAATTGATTGTAAGGATGGTTTTACAACTCTGAGACTACACTAAACACCGTTGAACTGTTCACTCTAAATGGATAACTTGTATCTCAATATAGCTAGAACAGTGCCTGTTAGACTTAAGGACATACAAGAATGACACAATGGCAGTGTAGGAGCTGGAAAAGACTGCATCACGTAGAGGGAAATCTGGATGCAGTTACATTAGTCTTTGATAGTAGGAATATTGGCCAGAATCACATCCTACAGAATCAGTCAAGAGCGTAAAGAAGGGGTCCTGGCAGAGATATCTGCTCAAGAAAGGAAGGTCCAGGAGATGCGGGTAATGGAGAAGGTAGAGGGAAAGCTGAAGGAGCACAGTTTTAGTGGGAGCAAATTCTGGGGAGACAGGCTGGCCTTCCGTGGAGTAGGGCAACACATGCCAGGCTGCTTAAACTTGGAGACAGACACCTTGAAAGTTTCCTTGAGTACCACCAGCCTTACAAACTTTGGCAACTCCATACCTAAAGGAAATGCATTATTTAGGCTTCCAGTGCAGGGCACTGTGTGTTACTGACCTGACCAGAAGTTAAATCCCCAGTGGAACTTGGAGCCAGATGACAAAAAGGTTAAGAAAGCAAAGGGCAACGCCACCGGAAGTGTGGTGTTTAAACAGATGCTGGGAAGAAGTGGAATTTCTGACAGTGAGCCAAGAAATTCCAAAGGTTGTGTCTGCTGAACCAGGAAGCCGGAAGAAAGAAATCACTAGACCTCACCCAGGAGGAACTGAAAACAGAACAAACCACCACGGAGGGGAAAGGGTGCCGAGGTTGTGAGGGAAACTGCCTCTAACAGAGAGAGCCAGTCTAATGGAGAAGATGCTCCTGGACTCAAAGCCTGAGGTCTGTGAGCAGCCTTGCACCAAGCAGCGTGAGCCCGGGCCATGGAGAACACCAGGGGACAAAGGAGACACAGACTAGACTCCACAGGCAGATATGTGGGCCCGTGAGCCCTGAGCCTGAAGAGCCCTGAGGAAGCCCAGCTGGGGAGGCTGGGCAGGCCTGGCCCAGCCCAGAGTGACCTCTTGTCCTTGGGAAGGAAGATCTGGGCAGCACCAGCTAATTCAGCACAGCTCCCTTGGGGAAAGGAGACAATGGAAAGATGGAATGACTAAATAGTGGCCCCCAGAGTGGCCCCTAGAGACCCCCAGCTTGGTGTGCTAGGTCATCAGGAAAGAGGATCTGCACTAAAATCCTAGAAAAAGCAAGAAAAGAAGCAAAGAAGAGAGGGAGGGAGGAAGAGAGGGAAAGAGGGAGGGAGGGAGGGAGGGAGGGAGGGAGGGAGGAAGGAAGGAAGGAAGGAAGGAAGGAAGGAAGGAAGGAAGGAAGGAAGGAAGGAAGGAAGGAAGGGGAAAAGTAAGGGAGAAAGAGAGGAATCTGCCATGCATTGGTATCTCACATTTATAATTTTACCCATTTGGGAGACTAAGATCTGGAGGATCATAGTTCAAGGCCTTCCCAGGCAGAAAATTTTGCTATACTTTCTCCAAAATAATTATCAAAAAGCAGGGCTGGGCGTGTGGCTCAAGGAGTAGAGAACCACCCTAGCAAGTGCAAGGCTCTGAGTTCAAACCCCCTTTACTCCTAAAAAAGAAAGAAAAGATGCAGGCCTTCTTCTGGAGATATTGGTCCTTTGCTTACTTCTTCTGTGTGTAGTAGAGCTATGGACATTTCAAATAAGCTGATTGCTCAATGTAAATGATATAAACAGAATAGTCCACTGCTAGTGTTTCCAAAAGAAATTTGGCACTGTTTCCCAGAAGCACAGAGTGCAGGGAGCATGGCAAGCTTGCCCTAGAGGGCCTCACATGCTCTGTTCTTCTGGGGTAACAGTGGCCTGGCAGAGCCAAGCAGGTGACCAGTGTCAGCTGTTGGCAGTGTGGCCTACATTGCACTGAAGGGTTTATTTGACTGGAGTGTAAGGCCGCCCCTTGTTACAAAGGCCACAGCGCAGCAGTGTGCGCCTGCAAGCTCAGTGACTTTGCAGATTAAGGGCTGGCTTTTTACAAATTCAAAATCTTCTCCTCTTGATCTGTAGCCATCTATCCATTGAGAGCACTATCTCTGATCGTATCAGATCTCCAGTCAAAGGTCAAAGGTCTGTATCTGTCCCCTCTATCCTATGCTAAGCCCCATGCTTCTCAGCTCAGAGGCCACAACCCTTGGTGAAAGAGATGGCTCTCCCCTCTAGGCCCATTCTTTCTATGTATCCAAAGATGGAATATGCATTGATCCCCATCCTGTTTTCCTCAGGTGCATACAGATACCAGGCAAGCTGCCAAAGACAGACTGCCTGACTCCAGCAGGGGAATCTACCTAAGCCTAGCTATAAACATCCCATTGTGGGCCCAGCTGGGAAGCCCCCACCTCCCTTGAGCCAGTGGTTTTTGCATTAACTTCTGCCCCCTTGATTAGACCCCATAAAACCCCAGGTCCTGTCCCAGCTCAGACACATAACCTCCAATCCCAGAGGAAGGTCTGTGCCCCTTGCTGTTTCTCAATAAACAGTCCTCACCTGTTGATGGTCTGGTTCTGGCATTTCCTCTTCTGTTCTCCTCCATTTTTCCTGACACTTGGGCTCTTGTTCTTGCTGACTGGCATTTCCTGTGAAAATGCAAGGCAGGATTGAAGTAGGCTTGGCTCAGCCCCAGATAAAAAGCATACATGGGGCCAGGAGTTTGGCCTAGTGGTAGAGTGCTTGCCTAGCATGCATGAAGACCGGGGTTCAATTCCTCAGTACCACATACATAGAAAAAGCTGGAAGTGGTGCTGTGGCTCAAGTGACAGAGCTCTAACCTTGAGAAAAGCCCAAGGAAAGTGCTCAGGCCCTGGATTGGCCAAAAAAAAAAAAAAAAGAAAGAAAGAAAGAAAGAAAAGAAAAAGCACATAGGTACATTCCTCAGAGAGATTCCAATCCTAGGGAGTTTGGAGACCAGGGCTGAAACCTAAATGTTGGATGGACTATGTTTTCAGAAATGCTTACGCAGTGGGTACCTCTCCTGGACAGCTACCCCAAGCTACCACCTTACCTTCACATACAACCCAAAGCAATTCTGGTAGACATAATTCTCTGTCTGCCTGTCTGTCTGCCTGCCTGTCTGTCTGTCTATCTGCTTCTCCCCCTCTCTCTCTCTCTCTCTCTCTCTCTCTCTCTCTCTCTCTCTCTCTCTCTCTCTCTCTCTCTTTCTCTCCTTGATGTCAAGCTGAGTTCGTAGATGGCATTATCCACACCGCTTGGCTCTGGAAGTATCACACCACAGGGCAATAATAATACCCCTCCCCAAGAACACATACAAAACAGACATCAGATTGCTCTCCAGTTTTTCCTTCTCATGCTCCATCCATATTCTCTGGCAACAGTAACATTACTTTATACTCACTCAACCATACACAAAAGCTACACCTCAAGAATGGCTATGCAACCAGACTCTACATAATCTAGGTATTCCATCTCCCTGGATGCCACAATTTATTTAGGATGGACATAGGACCCAAGCCACACTGAGGAGACTTCACTGTAGGAGTTTTGTTTTACTGAAGTACTAAGTGTCTTTCAACTGGACTTGAAATTGGGAAGGGGCTAGCAGGGACCACTCCCTAGCAGTAAAAACAAAACCCAACATATAGCTGAAAACAAAGCCCCCACAGTACAGCAAGCCCAAAGGAGTTGGCCAATTGCATTGAACCTCACCACGAGCTGTGCCAGGAACTTTACAAACTCTGAATTGGGCTTTACATCTTTCATAGTTAAAAGAACACTGACTAGCCAGTCACCAGTGCCTTACAACTATAATCCTAGTTGCTCAGAAGGCTGAGATCTAGAGGACCTCAGTTTGAGGAAAGTTGGCTAGATTTCATTTCCAAAATAACCGGCAAAAATCAGGGCTAGAGGTGCAGTGCAAACCTAACAAGCACAATGCCTTGAATTCAAATCCCAGTACTGCAAATAAATACATAAGCAAATAAATAACACAGCCCAATGTATAACCCCTGTCTATAATCTAGACACCCAGAGTGAAATTGATAAGCCAACTCTCTTATCAATGGACTGGACTGCACTGCAAACTAGAAAACTATTTTTTTTTTTGCCAACCCTGGGCTTGGGTTCAGGGCCTGAGCACTGTCCTTGGGCTTTCTCAAAGCTAGAACTCTACCACTTGAGCCACACCACCACTTCCGGCTTTTTCTATGTATGTGGTACTGAGGAATTGAACCCGGGGTTTTTGTGCATGCTAAGCAAGAGCTCTTACCATTAGGCCAAACTCCCAGCTCTGCACTCCAAACTTCTAAAAAAGGACCAGAATATCATGATAATTTAATAATTTTTTTAAAAAATATAATAAATGAACCTGGCACTGGTGGCCCACTCTTTTTTTGGGGGGGGCAGGGTTCATGGGGCTTGAAGTTGGCTTGGGCACTGTCCCTGAGCTCTTCAGCTCAAGACTACCGTCCTTCCCTTGAGCCAAGTCACCCTTCCCATTGGAGATAAGAGTCTCGGGTCTTTTTGTGCCCAGGCTGGTTTTGAACCTTGATCCTCAGATCTCAGGAGGCTAAGATCTGAAAATTGTAATTCCAATCCAGCCGCGGCAGAAAGTCTATGAGATTCCATCTCCAAAATAACTAGCAAAAGTCTGGGAGGTGGAAAAGTACCATCTGAGCAAGTAAACTAAGCAACTAAGAGACCCTGAGATAAGTCTGGTACTTGCAAAAAAGAAGAAAAGGGAAGAGCAGGAAGAGGAGGAGGAGGAAAAAAGAGGGCATTCGTTGGTAGAATTAAAGGTGTTCAAGATAATGTAGAATAGCCCTGATCCCATATACACAGGGAATAAAATTCCAGTAAAGCTGGCTTTACCTTGGACCCAATGGCCTTTGATGTTGGATTTCCCCCTGGTTTGCTGGAAACTGATTTGGAACACCCACAATGCCAAGCTTTCTGAAGAACATTACATAGGAAACAGATGTTCTAGTTCAGCT
The DNA here is from genome assembly GCF_031878675.1 of Megascapheus bottae. Taxonomy (NCBI): domain Eukaryota; kingdom Metazoa; phylum Chordata; class Mammalia; order Rodentia; family Geomyidae; genus Megascapheus; species Megascapheus bottae. The sequence goes on along the minus strand of NC_143521.1, from coordinate 16,490,928 downwards.
CGCTTCATGTTCTTTGTGGGGGTTGTTTTGGGCTCTCCTCTCTGCCTGAGGCATTCCCACCAGTTAATGCATAGTGGGGGACCAAGTCTTGAACAGCCGAGGAGAAAGCCTCTGAGCAGGCTGGCTTAAGGAAACAAGCCAGGGCTTTCTGAGCAGCACAGTGGCCTCAGGAGAAATCTGAGTGAGGAGGCAGGATAGGTGTCCTTGGAGCATTTGGCATTTTTTTTTTTACCAGTCGTGGAGCTTGAACTCAGGGCCTAAGCACTGTCCTTGGACTTTTTCTTGAGGCTAGAGCTCTACCACTTGAGCCACAGCACCACTTCCAGCTTTTTTCTATGTATATGGTACTGAGGAATTGAACCTGGGTCTTTGTGCATGCTAGGCAAGCACTCTACCACTAAGCCAAACTCCCAGCCCAGCCTTTGGCTTTTTGAAGCTGATTTCCACTATTGAACTTAAGCAGACTACTAACAAACTTTTGACCTGTATGTCCTGCTGATTCATTGGAAATAAGTTTCTCAAACGATCCTCAGATCTCAGCCTCCTGAGTAGCTAGCAGTACAAGTATCAACAATTAGCATCCAGCCTAGTCCTGTTCCTAAAAATCCTTCCATCTATTACTTCTGGGTTCATTTCTATTGACTAATTTTCTTCTGGAAACAAATCATGTTTCTCATTTTCTGACCATGTTTGCATTGGAGTCTAGCCATTATGAATGTTGTCTTGTTGTGTGTGTTGATTTTCCTTTAAAAAGTGTCATGTTTTATTCTTGCCAAAGGCAGTTAATTTGTTTGGAATTCACTCTTTTCTGAGTCTTATGTTCAAGTCTGGTGGGGAACTCCTGAAGCACCCTTCACTGCACGTCTACTCCATACCCAAGTCCTTTCTGGAATCTGCTGAATGTCTTGCTGATTGGAGTTAGATTGCTGTTTCCAGATCCTTCTGTGGAGCTTTCTCTTTCCCCATAGTCGTGTGTGGCTGTGGATTCTCACCTTACATGTGTGCATCTAGGATTTGGCCAGAGGCAAAAGCACCATAGGAACCTATGTATACTCCTTTCACAGTAATAGTCCCTTCTCTCTGATAACTTTTCCACAGGTTCCAGTTGCCTCAATCTCTCCAAAGTATCAGGCTGTCATTCTCCTCTTGTGACTCCCTACCTCTCACCAGCTTTGTCTCCAGGGAACTGGAGTGATATTGAATTTGCTTTCCTTCTTGCAGTTTCGCATGCCTGTGTTCCAGAGCCCGAAGACAGTCATCTCAATAGCCTGTCCGGTTTTCTAGACACTTCATAGTAGAGATAAATCAAGTTTTTTATGCTATCAAAACCACAGCAGATACCAGACGACCTTATTAAAATAATGTTTACTGTCTTTAGATGTCATGTTAAAATATTTACGAGTATTACTCTTTCTTAAGTCTTCACATAAATTTCACAAAGCAGGAGTCATCAGTTCATTCTTTTCTTTCGTGTGTGTGTATGTGTGTGAGTGTGTATGTATATGTGTGTGAGTGTGTGTGTGTGTGTGTGTGTGTGTGTGTGTGTGTGTGTGTGTGTGTATTGGGCCTTACTAAACCCAGGGCCTGGATACTGTACTGTACTCGAGCCTTGTGTGCTCAAGGCTAGACTCTACCATTTGAGCCACAGCTACACTTTTTGGGTTTCTTTGGTGGTTTACTGGAGATAAGTGGCTCATGGACTTTCTTGCCCAGGCTGACTTTGAACCATGATCCTCATTTTAACCTCACTGGGATTGCAGGTGTGTACCACTAGTACCCAGTTTGAGTCAATATTGGGTTTTTTTTCTTTAGATACAAATACATAAACTGAGGGAGGCTTAGGAAATATAAGAATATAATCCTAAGTACTTAGGAGGCTGATATGAAGATAGATTCAAAGCCAGCTGCAGCAGAAAAGTCTGTGGGTCTCTCATTGCCAATTAACTAGCAAAAAGAAGCTGAAAGTAGAAGCATGGCTCAGGCAATAAACTATTAGTCATAAATAAAGAAGTCAAGCAATTGTGAAGCCCTTAGTTCAAATACCAGTACACAAGACTTGCCCCAGGTCCCACACCTGATATGTCAGGAGTTGGGACTCAACCTTCTCAGATTTTTCCCCTTTATATAAAAGATATAAAAGACTATCTTCCCATTTAATGTTTCAATATTTGCTGACTATTAAAGTAATGCAGAGCCAGGCACCAGTGGTTCACACCTATAATCCTAGCTTCTCAGAAGGCTGAGATCTGAGGATTATGGTTAAAAGCCAGCCCAGGCACAAAAGTTCAAGAAGCTCTTATCTCTAATTAACCACCAGAAGTGGCAGTGTGGCTTAAAATGAGTGCTAGCCCTGAGGTACACAGCTCAGGGACAGCATTTAGACCCTGAGTTCATCAAGCCCCAGGACTGGCAAAAAATAAAAATAAATACCATTTATGTAAAAAAGCCCCCCCACACACATACACATACACACACACACACACACCCTTTGATCTTGGACTTTACAACCTCCAAAATGGGAGAAATAAACTATTGTTTCTAGCCTATGATAGAAATGGACTAAGCAGTCCAAATACTTCTCAGCAATTGTGGGCAGAGTTCCAATGGTTGTAAAGATTCACTCAAAATTGATCAAGTAAAATTATACACAAAAACTCCCACTAAAAATTCAGATCATGCAACGACTCATGTCCTGTCTCTCATACTCCATTTACTGCACACCTTCCACTTTCCTCATATTGATATTGCCAATTTCATTTGCAGTGAATTAAAAATCACTGCGCTGAAGATAGACCACATCTTTTTTTTGCTACTGTTATTATTCAAGCCCTGCTGGGCATTACTTTTTTACAGTAAAAATGATTCTATATTATACCACATGGCCCCACTCTAACTTTTACCGTAGACTCAACTGAACCTCATTCATGCCAAGGACGATCGGTGTCTGTCATTGACCTATCTTACGTGTTCTCAGCTAGTTGAATGATGGCTTTGATACCTTGCCCTATTTTTAAAAATCACCCTGATACCTAGCTTTCCAGAACAGTACACTGATGTCTCTGATGATAAAAGAAAAGAAAAACACATGCACACAACAAAGTAATAATTAAATAGAATCCCAGGCTTCTGTCTGGAGGATTGATGAGCCTGTGAACTAGTTTGTTTTATAAGTCAAATATATCTTGGAATGAGGGCATTAGGAAGTCAAAAAGCAGGTGCCTCTTTGATGAAGCCTTTGGGAAATCCCAGGTTTGAAGAGAATAATGACTGTTAAACTTCAGAGAGCATATCAGTCATTTGAATCCTTACAGAAATTCAAACAGTTTTGACCTGAATCCCAGGACTTACCATTTTATTCTCCTCACCCTTCAATGGAAAGAATGTTCAACTCTGAGAGAAACTAAGATAAGATGACATGGTCTTATGAGTTTGTTTTGATTCTGAGATTTCCTGCCATGAAATAACAGAATGATTTTTAATAAAAAGTGAGTAACAGAGTGAGGATAGTTTTGTTTGTTTTTTGTTTGGGTTTTTTTTTTTTTTTTGCTAGTCATGAGCTTGAACTCAGAGCTCAAGGCTAACACTCTGTCACTTGAGCCACAGCACCACTTCCAGCTTTTTCTATGTATGTTGTACTGAGGAATCGAACCTGAGTCTTCATGCATGCTAGGCAAGCACTCTGCCACTAGGCCAAATTCCCAGCTCCATAGTGAGGAAAATTTTGGATTAGACTTAATTAAGTTGATTACAGAAGAGAGGGTTTGATGAACTCAGGGTAGCTTTCTGACTGGCCCCAAGCTCCATCAATAGAATCAGACTAAGCTGATTGTCCCGTTAAATGTGTCGCCTGAATGACTAGAATCAGCACCTTCTCAACCAGGTCACTTTGCTTCTTTGTCAACTGCAGCTTGGCCTCAAACTCGGTGGTGATTACAAATTACACCTTTGAGGTCCCTAAAAGCTCCTTATTAATGTCATGTTAGCTTGAAAGCAAGATGGTAAGGTACTTACCTCAGTAAGGCACTGCCCTTTACTATCAGAAGATTGTATCGATTATTTCCCAAGAAGTCCCAATTACATTTCACTTCTTCCTAGGAAGAACAAGATCAGTTTGTTCCAGTTTTATGAAGTGTATTTGTTTCTTCATTAAAAAAGAGTTGCTTGGAGGGCCGGGAGTTTGGCCTAGTGGTAAAGTGCTTGCCTAGCATGCACGAAGAGCCAGGTTCAATTCCTCAGTACCACATACATAGAAAAGTGGGAAATGGTGTTGAGGCTCAAGTGTAAGCCTTGAGGAAAACCCAAGAACAGTGCTCTGGCTCTGAGTTCAAGCTCCAGGACTGGCAAAAAAAAAAATTGGTCAGAATTCATAGCAATACTCTACCTGCTGCCTCTCAGTCTCTGTCACTCCTTTTGGGTCTGAAACTAGAGGTTCCATAAGATAAGCTTTAGCCTCTTTCTAATAACTTCCTATGAGTACCTATCAAATGATTCTATTCAATTTGCTTTGTTTTGTTTTCTATCAAATTGTTCTTTTTGCTTTGTTCTTTTTTATTTCTTTATTATTATTTTTATTCATTTATTTATTTATTTTGCCCATCCTGGGGCTTGAACTCAGGGCCTGGGCACTGTCCTTGGACACTTCTTGCTCAAGGCTAGCACTTTGCCACTTGAGCCACGGCACCACTTGCAGCTTTTTCTATGTATGTGGTTCCAGGGAATTGAACCCAGGTCTTTGGGCATGCTAGACAAGCATGCCACCACTAGGACATGCTCTGGGCCTGCTTTGTTCTATTTTCTATCTACCTGTGCTAGAAGATAAAGTCTACACAAAAGTATGGTTTTGTCTGTTTTGTTCCTTGGGATTAAACCAGTACCTGGTTTAAATTCTTAATTCTTAATATTTGAGGGGAGAAACAAATGAGATTGTTTCATTTCTGACATGCTGAGGAACAGCAGGATCATGTGTCTTCAATCTAAGAGTTGGGCAAGTAGTAGCTTATAAGGACCAGGGTTTGACAAGATGTATCATTTAAAGAAGCAAGATCCAACATGGCAAAGAGATCATCCTGATTAGAGTTTAATACAGAGGAGTCTGGGACACTGACCCTGGAAAAAACACAAAATCCTAAAACTACAATGGACAATGACAGAACTGTGGTTAGAGATTAGACAAAAGGTCAGAGGTTGAACAGGCAAGGAGGGTGGCAAATTCTGCTTCCTTTTGTTTTCTCCTAGGGAAAAGCCCTTCAATAGCTTCAAACAGTGCTATATTTATTTAATTCACATTGAGTAGTGGCAAGTTATTATTGACATGAGATACTCACCAGGGAAACTTCTAAATGATAAGGAAATGAAAATACTCGTTAAGCAGGTAAAATATACCACCTAAGCCAGGCACCAGTGTCTTACTTCTGTAATCCCAGATACTTAGATGGCTAACAGCTAAGGATCAAAGATCAAAGCCAGGCCAGGCAGACAAATCAGGGAGATTCTTATCTCCAATTATCACTAAAAAACTCCACAAGTGGAAATGTGATTCAAGTGAGTAGAATACAATTGTGAGCAAAATAAATAAATAAATATTCCAATCAAGAGGGTGTGGCTGGGCCAGGAGTGTGGCCTAGTGGTTGAGGGCTTGCCTAGCATGCATGAAGCCTTGGGTCTGATTCCTCGGTACCACATAAACAGAAAAGACCAGAAGTGTTGCTGTAGCTCAAGGATAGAGCACTAGCCTTGAGAAACCCGAAGGACTGTGCCTAGGCCCTGAGTTCAAGCCCTAGCACTGGCAAAAAAAAAAAAAGAAAGAAAGAAGGAAAGAAAGAAAGAAAGAAAGAAAGAAAGAAAGAAAGAAAGAAAGAAAAGAGCCAAGTGCTGGTAGCTCATGCCTAAATCCTAGCTAAGAAGGCTCAGATCTGAGAATCAAGGCTCAAAGCCAGTCTGGGCACAAGAAATTCTGTGAGACTGTTATCTCCAATTATCAACCTGAAAACCAGAGCACTGTGGCTCAAGTGGTACAGCAATAGCCTTGAGCTGAGGAGCTCACGGACAGTGCATAGGCCGAGAGTTCAACTCCCATGACCAACCAAAAAAAAAAAGAAAAAGAGGATAAGGCCCTGAGTTCAAGTCCCAATAGTGGCATAAAAACAAAACAAAACAAAACAAAAAAACAGAAATAGGGCCAGGAGCTAGTGATAGAGTGCCTGCCTACCATGCATGAAGCTCTGGGTTTGATTCCTCAGTATTACATACACAGAAAAAGCCAAAATGGTGCTGTGGCTCAAGTGGCTGAGCACTAGCCTTGAGCCAAAATGTCTAAAGACAGTGCCAAGGCCCTGAGTTCAAGCCCCAGGACTGGCAAAAAAAAAAAGTGGAAATAAATAAATAGAAAACCACATATAACTTTGATTTTGGACTTTTTTTTTACAGTGTAGAACCTAACGGATTCATTAACATTGCAAGGCATAATTTGATCTCTGCATTTTTCACATTTTAAAGAAATGCATTTTATTATTATCTTGAAGTAGTTGTACAAAGGAGTCTCCATGTAACAAAGCAGTTTGTGAATACAATGAATCTTAATCAACGTCAGTCACCTCTTTCAATGTTATGTGCTAGTCCTGGGGCTTGAATTCAGGGCCTGGGTACTATCCATGAGCTTTAGTGCTCAAGGACAGCCCTCTACCACTCGATTTTTGGTGGTTAATTGGAGAAAAGAATCCCATGGACTTTCTTGCTGAGGCTGGCTTGGAACTACGATCCTCAGGTTGCAGCTTGCTGATAGGTAGGATTATAGGCATGAGCCACCAGTGTGCAGCTTCATCATATTTCTTACACAAATTTCACTTTTGTTGTGTTCTATTGGTTCTAGGGCTTGAACTCAGGGCCTGTGCTCTGTCCCTGAGCTCTTTCACTCAAGGCTAGCTTTCTATCATTTTGAGCCTTAGTGCCAATTCTTGTCTTCTAAAGGTTAATTGGAGATAAGACTTTCACAGACTTAACTGCCCGGGCTGGCTTTGAGCCATAATCTTTAGACCTCAGCCTCCTGAGTAGATAGAATTACAAGGGTGAACCACCAGAGCCAGTATGTTTAACATTTTATTTCGAAACAATTATAGACTTTTAATAAAGTGGCAAAAGAAGAATTTCTATATACGAGATTCTCCAAAATGTTGGCATTTGCTGTTTCCCTCACCTCTCTGTTCTATTATGCTTTTTCTCTGAATCATTTTAAAATGAGCTATAGATACAACAACTCTTTGCTCCTAAGCAGCAATATGTATATCCCTAAAAAATAGTACCTTCTCTTATATGACCAACTTATGAAAATCTAGATAAGAATTAAATAACATTCACTACTCTATTGTAATCTGCATATCTCATTCAAATTTTAGTGATTGTCCCACTAATGTCTTTTAGAGCATCTGGGGACTAGGCCTTCACTTTGTCCCCTGCTGTGTTCAGTCACCCAAGAGAGCATGACTGTCATGGTGAGTCCAAACAGCTGGGACTGTCCATCATTCTCCCCATGGGGAGAGGGCTGAGTGGTAAATTTCCATGGCTGTCACAGGCTGCATTCTTGTGACCCAGCAAGAAAGACCAAAAGAATTCCAGAAGTCTGTCCTGAACAGTTGGACTGTCGAGCCTAGGCTGGCAGCTGTCTGACTCTCAACCTCTTCGTAGGTCAGAAACATAGACACATACCCACCTCAGCTACCAGAAATCAGGCCTTCTGTTAGTTGTGGCCATGCCCATTTCTGATACAATCCTCGAAAAGTGCAAATATGAAATTTTATGTGCATGTGTGCTTGCATGCATACTCTCTCTCTCTCTCTCTCTCTCTCTCTCTCTCTCTCTCTCTCTCTCTCACACACACACACACACACACACACACGTCTGCCTGCTTCCCCTAAACACATTCAATATACTTTTCTCACCTCAACTTACTTGGATGAATTTTAAGAGGCATGGTATCTTTCTTTAGCATCTAACCTCACCAGGTCACAGAATTTTACAGAATTTTGGAGTGGAAAGAAACCTGAGAGGTGCTGATTTCATCTAACCTTTTTTACACTGAATACCTTTTAAAATCCTTGTTTACACATAACAGACGTAACTGTGAAAGGTGAAAGGATGATGTCACCATCCCAGTGGCTGGAGCCACTGAGTCCAGGTAAAAGGAGGTAAAGGGTCAGGCACCATAGCCATAATCCCAGCTACTCTGGAAGGTGAGATTTGAGGATTCCAGTTTGAAGATAGCCAAGGCAGAAGTCTGAGACTTTTATCTGCAACTAACCACCAAGAAAGCTTTAAGTGGTAGAGCATCAACCTTGAGCAAGGGGTAAAGCCGGGGTCTGAGTTCAAGCTCCAGTATCAGCATAAAAAGAAAAAAAAAGAGAAAAGAAAAGGAGGGGCTTCAGTAATCTCAAAAGTTCTACTTTATTAATGTATCAATTAAATACTTTCACTACAATGTTCTCCATAGTAAGAATCATAAAATCTGTCTTCGGGATTTTATTATTGTTACTGTTTCATTGAGGGCATGCTCTGTACCAGAGTTACATCCCCAGTCCCCAAATCTATTTGTCTGTCTGTCTGCCTGTCTGTCTCTCTTACAGTAAATACAATAGCAGCACTGCTAAAGTTTTGGATGTTGCTGGTATGGTGTGGTGGAAAGAAGCCTTGATCAGTTCTACCATCAGCTCACCACTAGCTAAGAAGGGAACAGTAGGCAAATTGTTTGCATTGTGCGTGTGTGTGTGTGTGTGTGTGTGTGTGTGTGTGTGTGTGTGTGTGTGTGTGTGGACGTACTCCCATGTGCATATGCATACATGTACACACCAGTGCTGTTACTTGAACTAAGGGCTTCACAGTTGCTTGGCTTATTTTCTTTTCTTTTTTCTTTTTGTGGGTGATGGGGCTTGAACTCAGCCTGGGCACTGTCCCTGAGCTCTTCAGCTCAAGGCTACTGCCCTACCTTTGAGTGGGGCTTGCCCCACTTCCCATTTTCTTTTTTTTTCTTTTTTTTTTGCCAGTCCTGGGCTTGAGCTCAGGGCCTGAGCACTGTCCTTGGACTTTCTCAAAGCTAAAGCTCTACCACTTGAGCCTCAGCACCACTTCCGGCTTTTCTTTTCTATGTATGTGGTACCAAGGAATCGAACCTGGGCCTTCGTGCATGTTAGGCAAACACTCTACCAATAGGCCAAACTCCCAGCCACTTCCCATTTTCTTGAGGTTAATTGGAGATAAAAGTCTCAGGTTCTTTTGTACCTGGGCTGGCTTTGAACTTTGATCCTCAGATCTCAGCCCGGCCTTGCTTGGCTTCTTTACTCATGTACTGGTCCTGGGGCTTCAACTCACAGTCTTGGAACTGTCCAGGGCTAGTGCTCTACTACTTGAGCCATAGCTCTACTTCCAGCTTTTTTTGGTGGTTAATTGGAGATAAGGGATTCAGGGAATTTCCTGCCCAGGCTGTCTTTGAACTGTGATCCTGAGATCTCAGTCTCCTGAGGAGTTAGGCTTACAGGTATGAGCCACAGACAGCCATCTTGTTAGTGATTCTTTTTTATCTCTAAATTGAGTCTGCTGTCATATTAACTAGGTCCTAAGTATTTGCAAGGTCTCACATATGTAACCACTTAGAACTTGTGGGCTGGTGTTGCTGTTAGTACAGTGTGGAAAGCTGAGTCTGGTGCATTCGTTATATCATAGAAACAGACTGACTTTTGTTATCCTGGTCTTTACTGGCTTTAGGGTGTGCTCTGCATGGGTTAATGAAGGCTGTACCCTATTTCCACTGAGTCTGAGTGGGCAGCCAGTCTGCTTGCCTTTCCATTGTTGGCAGGAGGTTTCGGCCTCTGATCTTTGTACTTTGGGGACCTTTGAACCTGAAATTACAACAAAAGGAGGGCAGTTTAAAAGGCTTAACTTGTGTTGCCATAGAAATGGATCTTTTCCCAACCTTCTGTCCACACCTTTCAGTACAAAGTCACTGTGCCCAGAAGATTTTAACTGATGGAAAATGACTGAGCCTAAAGCACTCACCACCCAGCTGACAGCTTGAGAACTGTCCTTGCTGCACACACCACTGAACCATCTCCCCTCCCCTTCCTCTTGAGCAAATCCATGGTTTTGGAAGACAGCCTGAAACCAAGGCCACATCTGCTACTGGCATCCCTAATGAACAGAGACACTGCTGTCGAAACCTTGAAACTCTTCAATCAAAATAACATGGCTCTCCTACCCCACCTCCATCTCCCCTCACTTCCATCTGCACCCCACTACACTCTTTTTGCCTACTATTTATAAAGAGACCCTAGTTGCAAAGGAGTTATGCTACTTGGCTTTCAGCAGGGCTGAAGAAGAGATCAAGGCCCAGGATGAGCAAAAAAAAAAAAGTGAAGTAAGTCAGATCCAAAGAAACATGTTTTCCACATTTGTAAGAATTAGAATGTGCCTATTAATTTACAAGTAAACCCAATGTAAAAGGTAAAGGTTGTTGAATCATGTTTACAATCTATAGGAAACCATTCAAACAGGAACTTTCTTAAAATCAAGGAAGTTCCTTTCTTACGTTTATTACTCATTAGAGATTACTGATGCTTTGATCCTAAGTATTATTATTAACCTTATTATGGCTTGGGGTCAGATTAAAAATAATAAATAGGATGCCTAAAAATAATAAATAGGATGGAAAATGAATTGTACCAAAAACACTGTTATTCACACTCCTTGCCCATTTGGGCTACTAAAAGACGTGGGGGCCTAATGAGATAGATATCACCTCTGAACCTTGGGCAAATCACTTCCTGGTCTTCACTTCAAAGTCCCAATTCACCCTTCATTCCTTAGTAAAGAGGAGTGTTCCCAACTCTTTAGAGTTTGACTGTAAGGGTGAGAAAAAGGAAGCCCAGGACCAGTTCTTTCTGAAGTGACAAACTTCCAGACAACCAAGAATAATGAGATTCTATCTCAGTCTGTTTCAATGTGTTTAGGAAACTTCTTTTGAAAAGTGGAGCATTCTGTAATCCCAGCACTCAAGAGGCTGAAGCAGGAGAATCACAAGCTTGAAACTAGCTGTGCTGCAGTACAAGATCAGGTCTCAAACAGATACATGAAATAAAACTTTGCTTTTGCTGATAACTGTTTTCACCTTCCTCTCTAGGGACATTTCTGAGAAAATAAGAAAAAAATGCTTCTGGAAAAAAGAAAGAACAAAGACAGGCATTAAAAATTTCCACACACATGGGCCTGGTCTGGTGTATTCTAAACTCAACCTCTGAGAACAGTTCTTCACTAGTTTTCAAGCATGACATGAGAGTGATTTTATGAAGTTTTAAGTAAAGAGAAACTCTTTAACTGTGTTTATGTGAAGAGTTGGTGGTTAGTGTCTACAATGCCTTTTTTTTTTCCCGTGGTGAGGATGGTACTGTGGTTAGAACTCAAGGCTTCATGTTTGCCAGGCAGGGGCCCTACTGCCTGAGCTTTTTTACTCTGGGTATTTTTGAAATCGTTTCTCACTTTTCTCCTGGACTGCAATCCTGTAATTTAGACTTCCTGCTCTAATTGAAATCATAGGTGCTATCATTATTCCTAGCTTTCTCTGTTGACATGGGGTCTAGTGAATACTTTGCTACAAGTTCTCCTGATCTCAGCTTACCAAGTATTAAGGATTGCAGATATGAGCTAACATGCCTATGATTTTTAATATTAATGTTGGGATATACCTGTATAAATGTATAATCTACGATTCATATATTTGTTAATCACCCAAGACAGAATTAAAGCAGAGGAAATAACTAATAGGTAAATTTTGTTCCATAACTAAAAACCCACCTATATTTACAAAATTTTGTGATTCTTTGTATTCTGTTGTGGAAAAGAACTGTTCTTGTATTGATCTTTTACTTCAAGTGGCCAGTGCTAAACTCAGCATAATTGATTGGATGTTTTCTCTGTCCCAGGCATTGTGCTAAGCATGAACAGACATATATCACACACTACATATGCATATGTGTATATGTGTGTATATTTTGCCTATATGTATATACATATATGTATCGTGTGTGTGTGTGTGTACATGACAAGAACATATGAACATGTTAATCCCTGGCCTGAGGCCTAATGTCTCACAGAGACTTTCCCTGGCTATTCCATTATGAATTTAAACCTCCAGCCTGTCTGGCTCTCTCAGCCACCAACTACTCCAGTAAAAACCTTAGCCCCTCTGTAATAGAAACAAATACCCATATTTTCCCAGGAGTAACTTTCAGCTATGTCAACATTCTGTTCTATTTTTCACTTTGGCAAGTTCCTTTTAAAATTTATTTTATTTTTATAGAGTGATATAGGAGTATAATATGTATAGCATATATGTTATATATTATAGGGGTTATATTTACATGTGTTAGGTAATTAAGTACATTTCCTTTCATACAGTGTCATCTGTTTATTCATTCTCTCCCATTCCCTCCTTCCCATCTCCGCTCACGAGTTATATAGTTCACTTTCCTCAATGACCTTGAGAAGTTTTAGATTTATAAAAATTGCAAAGTTATATGGGAAGATATTTTATTGGTAGGCTTTATAATGCAATAAATAATGATATTAAGAATTAAATTAGGGTGGGGGAAGGAAACAGGGACAAAAACATGAGAAGTATCATTGTGTGAGAAGTAATGCACCTACTACCTGAGGAATGTAACTGTAACCCCTCTTTACATTATCTGATAATTTTAAAAAAGAATTAAATTATACGGCTGTTAAAAAGAATAGTTGATTTTAATAGGTTAACTGTAAAGCACACTTAAAAATAAAACTGCAATAATGGTTCTTGCAGGAAAGAGATCAAGTGGTCTCCTGAACAGTCTACTTATAATTACCTGAAGATATTGCACATCAGAGTTCTATAAGATGCCAATGTTGGAGGAGAATGAGAAAACTGGATAGTTCACAGATGAAAGTTTATGCATGATATGGTTGAATCACCCAAAACCTCCCAAAAAACTCACATCAGAGAGTGGTATAAATGATACCATGTTTAGCTGCCTGTTAATGGGGTTTTTTCTTTTCAAAAACATCTAGCAGAGCCAGATACCAGTGGCATACACCGTAATCCTAGCTACTCACAAGGCTGAGATCTGAGGATTATAGTTCAAAGCCAGCCCAGGAAAGAAAGTCTATGAGAAAAGCTGTGGCTCAAGTGGAAGAACATCAGCCTTGAGTGGAAAATGCCAAGTTGAAAACATGAGGACATGAATTCAAATCCCAGTACTGCCTCCCTAAAAAGTATTCAGAGGTTCATTTTTTGCGGGGGGAGGTCTTGGGCCTTGAACTCAGCCTGGGTGCTGTCCCTGAGCTCTTCAGCTCAAGGCTACCACCTTATCCCTGGGCTTCAGCACTCTCCCTAAGCTCTTTAGCTCAAGGCTGCCACCCTACTCTTAAGCCAAGCCCCACTTTCCATTTTCTAGAGGTTAATTGGAGATAAGAGTCTCAGGTCCTTTTGTGCCCAGATTGGCTTTGAACCTTGATCCTCAGATCTCAGCCTCCTGACTAGCTAGGATTACAGGCGTGAGCCACTATGCCCAGCTACAGGGGTTCATTTTTGTTAAAGCTATTTTACCAATGCATCATGTCTTAGTTGGGAATTCATGGTGATGGGAAGCTATTTCCCACCTAAATGCTCCTGAGCAGATATAGTTCTGGTCTATAAAATATGTGTTGTATATTCCAGGTCAGTTTGTAATTGTCCTGGACTGACAGACAAGTAGGTCAAGTAACTTCCTTGTCCTTTCCTTCCTTTGTAATAACACTTTTACTGCAAAGTGAAAGAAAATAGCCAACTGGTTCCAGTCAGCTTGCCACTCCTCTGCCCTCTTCTGCCCCACACTCCACCCTGTGCCCTGAAACTGGTGGCTACCATCAAAGGAAGGTCTTGGGTTTTACCATAATCCAGACGAGCCCTCCTAAAGTCACTCTCCTGTGGCTACCACCAATGGAGGGTCTAGGGTCTTGCTATAACCCAGGCTAGCCTTCCTACAAGCTACCAAGAAGGGGCGGGCCTTAGGTCCTGCCATAATTCAGGTCAGCCTTCCTGCAACTCACCATCCTATAGCTATCAGCCAGGGGATGGTCTCGATTATTAAAAAAACAAAATAATCACCCTTTTAAGTGTTAGCTGTGTCTATGAAAAATGTATTTACCTAAAGTTCGTAAGTTTTGTGTTGAACCCAGATGCTCTATTATATAAACATGTAAACTCTGTTCTTTATTCACTAACGATCACTGCAAAATGACTAGAAATGAAATTGTACACATGGATGATTAGGTTATATTTTGCAAATCTCCCAAACTTTCCAAATACTGTGATTTTAAAATTATGGAGTACTTTATTGCTTCCTAGGGTTGAAAATCTTAGTTTTGTGGGGGATATTTTATTAAAGAATTTATTAACATTGATTTTTACATCATATTTCAAATGACATATTTTACAAAAAAGTATTCAAGAAGGGATTCTCTATATACAATCACTGGCACTTAGATTTTAGAACATAATTAAAATTAGGCTGAGGGTTTGTATGTCATAGATACATATTAATCTATGTAATAAAACATGTCTATAGAGTCATACATTTTTATGTCTATGTAGTTGTGTTTGTATTTCCAATATCATGTCCATAGCACTGGGTACACAAATACTGAGTCCTCGCTCTTGTACTGTTTGGATCTAATAGCCACATATTAAGGATACAATGCTCCTTTTGTTCCTTTGGTCTTGACTTGTCTCACTAACATGATTCACTCTAGATTCATCCACTAGTTTTGTGTTTTTTGATGAACGGGAGGTCTTGTTTCTATACTACCAGAAAAGAAGACCGCACAATACATTTGTTTTTTTGTCAGTCCTGGGGCTTGAACTCAGAGACTGAGCAGTGTCCTTGGGCTTTCTCAAGGCTAGGGCCCTACCACTTGAGCCACAGCACCACTTCTGACCTTTTCTATTTATGTGGTACCGAGGAATGGAACCCGGGTCTTCATGCATATACTCTACCACTAGGCCAAACTCCTGGCCCCTCCACAATACATTTGTATCAAAAGCACACAGTCTTAGGCTAGGCAACCAACAAAGATTCTCCTCTAAGGGCTTCCCTGGGCCTCTGATAAAACCAAGCTCCCAGCTACAGTTTTATGACCCTTGGAGATCTAATCCATTACCTTCTAATTTATCTTAGACACTCCTAATTCATTCTCTATGTTTCAGGCTTTGTGCATTTCACAGCTCTGAGACTTTGAGGTCACAGCTCAATCACAAAAGTGTTGAGTTCTTGCTCTTTTTGTGTGGGGATGGGGGGGAGGTGGTTGTGGGGCTTGAACTCTGGGCCTGGCTGCTGTTCCTGAGTTCTTCAGCTCAAGACTACCACCCTATCCTTGAGCCACAGCCCCACTTCCAATTTTCTAGTGATTAATTGGAGATAAGAATCTCACGGACTTTAGTGCCCAGGCTGGCTTTGAACCTCGATCCTCAGATCTCAGCCTCCTGAGTAATCTAGGATTACAGGCGTGAACTACCATGCCTGGTGCTTCTTTTTTTTTTTTTTTCAATAAAATTTTTCTTAGTCAGTTAAAGGAAAGAAAGGGGGAATTGTTGAGTAGATAGGCATAAAAAGTGATGGACATATCACATAGCATGTAACGTGTAGTTCATTATGGTACTTCGTGTTCCAATAGTGTATTCATCTCCTGTTCAAATGCTTCTTCTTCCCATAATGCTGTGGGTTTCTGTTCAAATGTTTCTTCCTATAATGTCCTGGGTGACCACTCAAGCAATGAAAAAAGCCAGGCTGCACATGTACAAGCCATCAAGCAATCATTGAACAAAGTCTGCTGCAGCAGGTATGGGAGGAGGCTTGTACTATAATAATGGCCTTGGAGAGAACACCCCTGAACTCATTTTGGGAGGCCCCTTTCTTAAGAGTTTTTTCATTGCTTTCCTTTCGCTTTCAAATGAACTTGCTATGTCTTCTCTATATACTTCCCTGTCTTTTAATTCTTCAAATGGTGAAGAAAATGAGTAGTATCCCTAGATGGTATCAAAGCAAAAAAAGTGTTATGTTGTAAAAAGAAACAGGGGGCAGCCAGCAGGCAACAAGGGACATGTCACTGTGGCTGTATTAATGGGGTTGAGGTAGGATGGAGTTTACTAGGGGCTTCATTGGTTGGTTGTTTCTTTCTCATGGGCCTTGTCTCTTCCTGGATCATGGTTAGAAATGCACATGTGGAAGATTATTTTTTTTTCAATAAAGCAAAAAGAACGTTCCAGGTTTTGGTGGCTCACATCTATAATCTAGTTATTCAGGAGGCTGAGATCCGAGGATCATGGTTTGAAGCCATGAGACGCTTATCTCCAATTAACCAGCAGAAAACTGGAAGCAGAGCTATAGCTCAAAGTGGTAGAACACTAGCCTTGAGCTAAAGAGCTCAGGGACAGCTCAGGCCATGAGTTCAAGCCCTACAACCAATAAAAGAATGAGGAAAAGGAGGAGAAAAAAATAAAACAAGGTAAAAATGTACCAAAAAGTTACCATTTTAATCATTTTAAAGGGTATTATTCATTATCTCGAATTCTATCAACTCTATTCAAGTCTAGGAACATTTTTATTAATCCTTAAACAAATGTTATACTCATTAGCAGTACCTCAATTTCTTTGTCTCCTAACAACCACTAAACTATACTCCATGTCTCTTGCTGTACCCGTTCCATAAAATGGAATTGTCTAATACATAACTTCTGTCTCAGTGTAATGCTTTGAAGATTCAGCGACATTGTTGCATGTATCAGCATTTCATTCCATTGTACACATATACTACATTCGCTTTTGCATGCATGTTTCCAATTTTTTTGTGTTATTATTCACTTTTTATCACTGCAACAAATGCCTGAGAAAACAATTGGGGAAGGATTTATGTGGGCTTCCAGTTTCAGAGTGTTCAGTCCATAATTTCCATTCTTTCTGGGCCTGGGCAGGAAACATAAGGTAGAACAAAGTTGCTCCCCTCTTAGGAGACAGGAGGCAGAGGAAGGGGCCAGGGACTTCAAATCATGCCCCAGTGACATACTTCCTCCAACCATCCAAATAGGCTCCATTCCCAACAGCTCCTTCTGTGTGATCAATTGATTGGCTCACAATAGGACCAGTGCCCTGATGCAACAGTGCCTTGAGCATAAGAGCTTTGGGATACATACATACTCAGACCATTTCCAGAGCGCAATTGTTGGGCCATATGGTAACTATATCTTTTTGAGAAACCCAACTGTTTTATCTCCAAGATGTTTTTATTGGCTACTTACAACAGTCTCAATTTGCCATTTCTTATCCTGGAATGTACATTCTTTCAGTGTCTAGTTTAGATGTTAAATCCTCAGAGAAGCCTTCTCCAACTACTTCTGCTTAAACCAGATGTGCATAAGAACTGGGGTCCACAGCTCTAGCCCATCACATTCCACACTGTGTTTACTTAGGTGGCTTGTCCTTTCTCCTCTGGACTGTGAGCCCTGTAACTTGTAATATACCTCATTCTCCAGTACAGTGCCTGGCATCTGAGGCATGCTGTGACAAACTGTTTGAGAATGAGTGTGGCTGTGTATGTTCTAGTCAAAACAACCAAAGCCTCCACTAAGCCAGACATGATGATGTACAACTGTAACCCCAGCACCTAAAAGAGGCAGAGTGAGGATCCTGAGTTCCAGGCCAGCCTGGGCTACCTAGCAAGAGTCTGTTTCAAAGCAAACAAAATGTAACCAAAAAAACAAAAACAATGTGATTGTAAATATTTTTAAAAAGGGTTGCAGATATTGCCAAACTATGGTAAGAAACATATCAAAATGATAATGGTATGCAGTAGGACAATGTATAAATGCCTGTTTTTACCAATTGTCTAATATTTAAGTACGATATTAATACTTTTCGGATTGAAAAAAGTACAATAAACATTGAAATAAATAACATGAAACTTTGTACAGGATGGGATTTGAGCTCAGGACCTTGCATCTGCTTAGCTTACTTGCTCACAGCTTGAGTCTACAACTTGAGTCGCACGGCCAGCCCAGCTGGCACTTTGGAGATGAAGTCCCATGGATTCCCCACCCTCACTCCACTCACATTGGCTTCGAAACAAGATCCTTCAGATGGCAGCTTCCTAGTAGCTAAGATTGTAGGCATGAACCTCTGGTACCTGGCTAAATAACATGGAACTTTTCAAAGGCTTATATGACTAAATTAGGTGTCTCCAGTGAAGGTTTTGTATAGAAATTTCTCATTCAAACCATGAAACAAAAGTTGCTCATGATTTAGGAGATATCATAGAGCCACCAGGAAATCAGAAAATGTGTTAGCCAAAAATTAACTGCGTAAAGTCCCTTTAAAAGTCCCTCCCACTGTATTGGCGCCATTATCCTCTATTACACAATCCACAGGAGTGCAGAGCGGATGGGCCTCCTCAAACTCTCTGTGTGTGAGCAAGAGTACTTGTCAGAGGCTCTGGGTGGATGAGGTTCTCAGTTCTGCTGCAGAATCAAGACTCCTTAGCTCTGGAATGTAGTTCAGTCATTTGCCATTTTTGCCTCCAAAGCAAAGTACAGCAGAGCCCCAGACCACACGTGAGAAGACTTGCTTTCCCAAGTCAGCATGTCAGAGGTGGCTATGCTAATGAGCAAGTTCCTTTTCAAAGTACTCCACATTCCTTAGCTTCTGCTTGGAAGGGGTAGAGGGGGAGGGAATTGCAACTAGAAAGGATGTGGTGAGAAAATGCTTATGTGCCACTGAGTATTTTATGCCTTGTTATCTTGGGACATTCATGCAAGAGATGAACTATCAGCTTTACCATTTCTATCCTGATGGCTTTGGGAAGTCTGCCAATGGAACTCAAGCTCAAAAAACCATTGCGAATGTTCTAACTCCAAGAATCCCTGTTTACTCTGTCACTGTTTGGATTTGTGCTTTGGGGAGGATGTGACAATGTCTCCTTGGCACCTGGCCTGTAATTTTTACCATTTTCAAATTTGTAGATTGCCATCAGATGGCAGGGATCCACCTTCCTAAGATGCCCCATGGGTATCATGCACCCTGTATATGAGCTTGCTGCCCCATACCTGCCAAACACAGGTCTGACTGCTGCTAGAATCTCTCTAGAAAAACAGGAAATCTAGGCTGCATGTCAACACCTAACCCTAAAGGGATGCTCATGTTCCATTTGCAGATAATCCTGAGATCTACTTGTCCACCAGACATCTGATTAAAGTACAAAGACTTCTTTAGAATCTAAATTAAAAAAAAAATAAAAAAGAATTAGGCAGGTCGGGCATTTGGTCTAGTGGTAGAGTGCTTGCCTAGCATGCACGAAGACCTGGGTTTGATTTCTCGGTACCACATATACATAGATAACGCCTGAAATGGTCCTATGGCTCAAGTGTTAGAACCCTAGCCTTGAGAAAGCCCAAGGACAGTGCTCAGGCCTTGAGTTCAAGCTCCAGGATAGGCAAAATAATAATAATAATAATAATAATAATTAGCCAGACCCTGATGGTTCACACCTGTAATCTCAGCTATTCAGGAGGCTGAGATCTGAGACTGGGCTCGTATTTCCAACTAACCTGCAAAAGCTTTAGAAGTGGAGGTGTGTCACATGTGACACACTGTGAGGTGTGTGGTTTAAGCCCCAGCCCAAAAATAAAAGTGATTGCAGTGGTCTCCATAGCTTGCTGAGCTCTGCTTGTTATACTTTACAGTAACTCCCTGCCTGCCCTTCCTCCTTTTCTTCTTCCCTCCCCACTTCCTTTCCTTCCTTTTTAAATTTTTTTTTTTTCAGTCTAAGGGAATTAGTGAGGATCCTGGGCCCAGAAGACACCTGTAGGAATTGATGGGGAAGGGCAAGAGAGGTTAAGGAAGGAGGCCATGAGCAAGAGATTCTAGAAAAAGTGAAGTCCAACAGAGGGGACAGCCTCAATATAACCTTTCAAAACTACAGTGGGGGCCAAACGCATGGCCTTTTGGTAAGAGTGCTTGCCTAGCATGCATGAAGCCCTGGGTTCGAGTCCTTGGTGCCACATACACAGAAAAAGCTGGAAGTGGCGCTGTGGCTCAAGTGGTTGAGCCTTAGTCTTGAAAAAGCCCAAGGATAGTGCTCAGGCCCTGAGTTCAAGCCCCAGAGCTGGCAAAACAATAACAACTACAAAAACTGCAGTGGCTGCCTGGATATAACAGTTGGATGGTACCTGCACCCATTTTTTTTTTAACCAGGCTAGAAAATAGCTGGCTGTGACTACCCTAGAACAGTTTGGTTCCCTGTCCCATTTACCAGGAGCCTAGCTTCTGCCTAGCAACAGGCCATGTGAAGTTCTCATTGGTGGGATTAAAGCTATTTAATAATACTGTCTTTTTAGATGAAGGAATTAAGTTAATGACTGTTTCCATTTATTATTTTTGTGCCAGTACTGGGACTTGACCTAGGCACTGTCTCTTGGCTTTTTCGCCCAAGGCTATCACACTACTTTATGAGCCACAGCTCCACTTCTAGCTTTTTGGTGGTTAATTGGAGATAAGAGTCTCAAGACTTTTCTGCCTAGGCTGGCTTCACATTGTGATCATCATATCTCAGCCTCCTGACCAGATAGCTGGGTGCTCATACCTGTAATCCTAAGTATTGACATTTAGACTAGAAGAAGACGTTCTAGAAATGAATACTTGATCACTTTTATTTCTAGTTTGAAATACCTTCCAAGTTGGCAGAACTGCAGAATACTTCTGTTTACATTTTACTATAATACTAAGATAAGATCTATCATCTTAGCTCACATTGCCCTTCCCGTCTCCTTCATTTATTAGTACTTTTACAGAATGTTTTAAATTTACAGAAAAATTGAGCCGTTATCATATAGCATTCAGCTACCAATCCTCTCACATTATTTTGTAATTATCTTAAAGTAGTACAACCACTTACCTATAACAAACTAATATTGATACTTTGTCAACTAAAGCCATAGATTATTCTGATTTCCTTAGATTTTTTTCCCCATAAAACTGGTGTTTGAACTCAGGACCTCCTGCATGTTCATTTTGCTTGTTCACAGTTGACATTCTACCACTTGAGCCATGTGTCCATGCCAGATTTTTGCTGGTTATTTTCGAGACAGCCACATGAATTTTCCTGCCTGGGCTGGTTTATGAATGCTGGTCCTCCAGATTTAAGCTTCCTGAGTAGCTAGTATTGTAGGTGTGAGCCATCAGTTCCTAACCAGATTTCCTAATGTTCTTTTCCTCTGTCAGGATCCTACCCAGGGTATTACCTGTAGCTGTTCTGTCTCCTAAAGTTCCTCTTGGCTGTCTTTTATTTTCTTATTTTCAAATCAAACAACTTTTGAGCAAGTAGATTGTGGGGTACCTCTCTATTGGAATTTGTGGAATGTTTTCCTCCTGATCACACTCCTGATTATGTGTGCTAGGGAGGAGACTGCACAGGCAAGTGCCATTCTCATGACATCATGTCTAGGTAGTGACAACAGGACTCCTGTCTTTTGGTACTGACAGAGATGGTATAACTAAGGAAGCATCATCAAGCTTCTCTACTGGAAATCTCCTCTTCTCTGTTCTTCATATTCTATTCTTTAAAAAGGCAGCCGCTCTATTCAGTTCACACTTTAGGACAAGGAGCTCAGGGAATCATTCTCTAGCTTCAAGGAAATTATCTGGCAGGGGGCTGGTGGCTCATACCACCTACCCAGGAGGCTGAGATCCGAAGAATCATGGCTTAAAGCCAGCCTGGACAGAAAAGTCCTTGAGACTCTATTTCCAACTAGCAAGCAAAAGCTAGGCTGAGGGTGTAGCTCAAGTGGTAAAGTATCATCCCAGTGCGTATGCTGAGCTAGACTGTGAGGACCTGAATTTAAGCCCCAGTACTGGAGGGGGGGGGGGGAGGAGAAATGAAGTATCTACATAGTTTGTAGTTTATTTGAAATTCTCTAGGAGATTTGTCTTTCCTCTTTTTGTTTTTGCCAGTCCTGGAGCTTGAACTGAGGGCCTGAGCACTGTCCTTGGGCTTCCTCAAGGCTCTACCACTTGAGCCACAGCACCACTTCCAGTTTTTTCTATATATGTGGTACCCAGGAATTGAACTTGGGCTTTTGTGCATGCTAAGCAAGCACTCTACCATGAGGCCAGAGATTTAACTTTCCTCTTTAAATTTACTCAACTAGTGATTTATAGTGTGAAACAGTAACATATTTGTATCTATTTTATGCTTTGGATTATAATCCAATACTACTTTGATGCTCAAACTATCCCAGTTCTTCCCATTGATTTTACATAATTTTTTTGTCAGTCCTGGGCCTTGTTCTTAGGACCTGAGCATTATCCTTGGGCTTTCTCAAGGCTAAAGCCCTACCACTTGAGTCACAGCACCACTTCCAACTTTATCTATGTGGTACCGAGGAATCGATGCCTTCTTGCAAGCTAGACAAGCATGTTACCAGTAGGCCCAACTCCTAGCCCCGATTTTATATAATTTTTAATCCAGTAAATTACTCTGTTAATCTGGATTTTAAGCCAGTTCTTTTCATTATTTTCTGTAAGTAGCTGTATAAGAGGAGTTGCCCTTTTACAAAGCAGTATATGAACACCATGCAACTTGACCATCCCTTTCAACCCATCCCTCCTCTCACTTCTGAACCAACAACTCTCAAGTGTCATCCTTCACACCTCCACTCCACCCTGACCTCCTTTCCTTCCAGTCCACTTGAACTCCTCTTCACTGCCTCTGTATACTCCCTTGCCTCCAAAGATCCAATCCAGTTCAGCCTTTTGCTGAGCCAGCCCGATGGAAGGAAATCCTGTTTTCAGATAACAGAAGAGTATTTGGATGCATATACCAAGAATATCTTACCTGTTTCTTTTTAATAACACAAATCTACATACATGTCTGTCAGTTATCAAAGACCATTTTTCTAGAAAGAAAAAACTGTAATTCAGTGTAAATGTTGCTCAATTAAATGAGTAAAAAAAAAATAAAATCTGGACGGGTACTTGGGGTTCACTCTTGTAACCCTAGCTACTCAGAAGTCTAAGATTTGGAAGATCAAGGTTCCAATCCAGCCTGGGAAGAAAAGTTTGTGGGACTCCATTTCCAATTAACCAGCAATCACCTCTAGTCTGGAAGTGTTGCTCATGAGATAGTGCACCAACCTGAATTCAAGTCCTAAACACACATACACATACACATACACACACACACACACACACACACACAAATATAGACAGACAGAGAAAGGGAAGAAATTAAAGTTGTAAGATCCATTGTTCAATTGTTACCAGGACTTTCAGAGATACCTGCACTAGGGACACTCAGGTGGTCTGATCTGGAGTAATAGCAGCTATATAATTGTTCAAGAATAAAAAGAACCTCAGCATTATTTTTACCAACATATTAATTTATATCAATACTAATGAGATAAAACCCCTAATTCAAAAGATAAATGACAGTGAGGACGAGGGAGAGGAATGGTGGGGGAAGGTCACAGTGAAATTCCCATTGTACAACTAATGTTCGTTCATACAATCGTTAGTCCCATTACCAGTAGCTGTAACCCTAGCTACTTAGGAGGCTGAGACCTAAGGATCATGTTGTAAAGCCAGCTCCAGCTAAAAAGTCCCTGTCAGACTCATTGCCAATTAACCACCAGAAAACTGGAATTTGGTACTGAGGCTCAAGTGGTAGAATGCTTGTCTAAACAACTCAAGGACAGCAACCAGGCCCTAGGACTGGAGCACTCCCTCTCCCTCTCTCTCCCTCTCTCTCCCTCTCTCTCCCTCTCTCTCCCTCTCTCTCCCTCTCTCTCTCTCTCTCTCTCTCTCTCTCTCTCTCTCTCTCTCTCTCTCTCTCTCTCTCTCTCTCTCTAACACACACACACATTCGATTTCTATATTCCCTTTCATATCCATAAGTTGAATGATGGAAAGCATGCCCAGTGATACTGGTATCTTGGTCATTTTGAATTGAAATCTTACATAGTGAATGTTTACCAGACTCAGCTAACCCACACCTGCTCAATGATATCATGGCCTCACAGGCAAATAGAAAGGCTGTAGCGGGTGGGTGGGTGGTTAGTCACAGAGGAGTTTCCTCATCTTCCTGCTGTGGTGGGGAGCAGGTAAACAATCTTCTAGAGGAAGTCTCCTGCCTGTGCAGTCACAGGGCAGCAGGACAGAATGATTCAAACCTGTAAATCCGGCCCCTTCGGAGAGGGAGATTAGGATGATCAATGCCAACCCCAGGCAATAAGTGAACTAGAATCTGTCTCAATCAGAAGCTAGGCATGGTGGCGAGTTCTGGGTCATGGCATCTAAATGGGAAGCATAAATAAGAGGATGGCACTCTAGGTCCAATCAGGCATAAATGAGTGACCTTATCCCCAAAATAACTGAAGCAAGGCATTAGTGGCTCATATCTGGAATCCTAGCTACTGAGGAGTTCAAGACATGAGGATCAGGTTTTGAAGCCAGGTTCCCTGCCCCAAAGAAAAGTACATGATCTCTAACTGGCAAAAAGCTGCAAGTAGAACTAAATCTCAAGTAGTAAAATGCCAGCGTTGGGCAAAAATAGGACAGTGTCCAGGCTTAGTTCAAGCCCTGATGGTACCACCTATAGTTAAATTATATGTGTGTGTGTGTGTGTGTGTGTGCGTGTGTGTATTTTACATTTTATCAATTAACTAGCTTTGTTGTTTTATTTTTGATTTTGTGCTGGTAATGGGGTCTGAATTCAGGGCATGGTCACTGAGTTTTTTCACTCAAAGCTGGCACTCTACCTTCTTTTTTATTTTGGCCAGTTGTAGGGCTTGAACTCTTTGCCTGGGCACTGTCCTTGAGCTGAAAAGCTCAAGGCTACTGCCCTACCCCTTGAGCCATAGCCCCACTTCCAGTTTTCTAGAGGTTAATTGGAGATAAGAGTCTCACTGTCTTTAGTGCCAAAGCTGGCTTAGAACCTAGATCCTAGATCTCAGCCTCCTGAATAGCTAGGATTACAGGTGTGAGCCACACCTTTTAAGCCAGAGTTCCATTTCTGGCTTTTTGGTGCCTAATCGGAGATAAAAGTCTCATGGATTTTTCTGTGTGGTCTAGTTTTTTGGGTTTTTTTTTTTTTGCCAGTCCTGGGCTTGAGCTCAGGGTCTGAGCACTGTCCTTGGACTTTCTCAAGGCTTGAGCTCTACCACTTGAGCCTCAGCACCACTTTCGGCTTTTTTCTACGTATGTGGTACCAAGGAATCGAACCCGGGTGTTCATGCACGCTAGGCAAGCACTTTAACCACTAGGCCAAACTCCTGGCCCTGTGTGGTCTAGTTTTGAAGCTCAGTCCTTAGTACCCAGCTCCCAATTTACTAATGTGTTGTTTTGTTTTGTTTTCTATGTGTGTGTGTGTGTCCTTCCTGGGGCTTGAAATCAGAGACTAGGCACTGACCCTGAGCACTCTACCACTTGAGCCACAGCTCCACTTTCAGCTTTTTTTTTTGTAACTTATTGGACATAAGAGTTTCATTGCCTCTCCTGCCCAGGCTGGCTTTGAAACATGCTGAATAGTTAAGATTACAGGCATAAATCCCCATGCCCAGCTTATTGATTACTTTTATGTGTCTAAATACTATAAGTGGTTAGCCCAAAGGACTTAAAGATCCCATGCTTTGTTTTGAAACACAGAAATTACCTTCCATTCCATTTGTCACTCTCTGAGAGCATAGTCTATTTCCTTTCAGGAACAGATAGTCTAGAACTTGAAGTCAAAAGGATGTCACAGCAAGAACCTGTGGCTTTAAATTTTAAAGGGTTTCAAATGGCTGTTTTTCAACTCAGAGAATGAATAAAAGACTTAAGAGTTCTGCATGTGAGAAAATAGCACATAGAAACCTATAAACCACAGTGTTGGAGACCAAGAGTCATCAGACCAAGAGCCAGCCTCTGTCCACTGTGCCCGGGGACCAGGAGATTCTGCACACCTGCTCCTCTCTGCCTTTCCAGGTAGCCTGGGCAAGGCTTTTAGCAGAAAATCTCTGGGCCTAAGAGACCAGGGATGTAGATAGCACACATATAAGGCAGTAGGGTTGTGGTGAGGTGTCACCTTTGTCTGTGGACAATCTGTTTTTGCCCTGTGTCCACAGAGTGAATCACATTCCCTTCTCAAACTTGGGCTTTTCCTGAGGAATTTCAGCAGTCATGCAGCCAGCTGCCTACCTTCTCTACAAGTCTAGGAGACAGCTGAAATACAATAAATTGTTGCTGAACAAATATAAGCTCAACTCATTCAGCTTTCGTCATCTATACTGTAGAACATGCATGTAAAATGTCAGTCACCCACAACTGAAACATTAAATAATTTAACATACTAACAAGTAGCAAAGAGAGTCTCAGCCCCTTAATTGCAATTAAGGAATAAAACTAAAGATGAGAATCGGGAGCCAGTGGTTCATACCTGTAATCCTAGCTACTCAGGAGGCTGTGATCTGAGGACTGTGGCTCAAGCCAGCCCAGGCAGGAAAGTCCGTGACACTCTTATTTCCAATTGACTACTAAAAAAAACCAAATGTAAGCCAGGCTCTGGTGGCTCACACCTATTAGTTTAGCTACATAGGAGGCTGAGATTTGAGGACCCAGGTTTAAAGCCAGTGTACTATCCCAGGCATTTTGGGGGGGCTCTGAGCCTCCCAGCAATAGTCACCAGCACTCAGTGAGCCAAGCTAGGAGTCAGTTTTAATAGCAGTGCAGTGGCTACCCTCCACCTTCCTGCTGATAGAGAGCTGCCCGGATCCTCCGTGGGGCTGAGCTTTTAAAGGTAAACACCACACACAGGTGGTAGTCACCTTCTGATGCCATAGTCAATAACCACAGGATGAAACCACACCCAGGTGGTCGTAACCACTCACAGGTAGTCGTTCAGGTTAAGTATTTTTACAAAAACAAAAACAGTTTGGCAGCTAAACCTGCCAGGCTATTACAGCCAGCCCAGGCACTGGGAGATTCTTAGCTCCAGTTAACCACCAAAAAACCAGAAGTGGTGTTGTGGCCCAAGTGATAGAGCACTAACCTTGAGCTGAAGAGTTCAAGCCCTGTAACTGCAAAAACAAACAACAACAAAAAAAAAAAAACAAAAAATAACCCTGAAAAAAGGATCTGTGACTTAAGTGATAGAGTGGTAGTTTTGAACAAAAAAAACTTGGGGACAGTGCACAGGCCGAGATATAGCCCCAAGATTGCCACCAAAGAGAGAGGGAGAGGGAAAGAGAGGGACAGAGAGGAAGAGAGAGGGAGAGAGAGGGAGAGGGAGAGAGAGACAGAGACAGAGAGAGAAACAGAGATATACAGAGAGACAGAGAGACAGACAGAGAGACAGAGTCTTTCTGTCTACTAGTAGAGTGCTTGCCTAACATGCACAAAGACCCGGGTTCGATTGGAAATGGTGTTGTGGCTTAAGTGGTAGAGCTCTAGCCTTGAGAAAGCCCAAGGATAGTGCTCAGGTCCTGAGTTCAGCCCAGGACTAGCAAAAAAAAAAAGAGAGAGAGAGAGAGAAATAGAGAAAGGAGAAAGAAGAGCTAGAGGAGAGAGGAGAGAGATGGAACTTTGTGAACTATCATCTGTGGTACAGTCATTGCTTCTGAAAGAAATGTGTGTCCCCCCATGTTGAAAGTGCTTTGGGAACTCAGAGTGCCTGTGTTTTTAACAACAGGTGTTAGGAATCTTGTTTAAAGTAATCCAGGGCCTTGTCTGTGATCTTTCTTCAATGCCTAGAAAGGCAGGGGAGTAATTAGATGTTACAAAATACTACGTAGAGCGGGTGTCCCCTAGGAACAGAGGGAAAGTTCCTATGAGGAGAATCTATAGCCCCAGGACAAAGCAAGATGAATCTACTCTTCTGTCTTTGCCCCATTTGCTTTTGCACATTAGCAATACTGTGTGTGTGTTTTTAAGCAGTGTTCAATGTCCATTTAGCAATGTCAATCTTACCTTGACTAGATGGCCTTGGGATAGTTTCATATGCTCTTCTCCTTTATCCTGCTTCTGGAGATTACATATTTGGCATATAGTCATTTAGGGCCAAACGAGATAGAAAACTAGTAACATTCCATATGCAACTATATATATACATGTATTTATATATATACATAATATATATATATATATATATATATATATATATATATATATAGAGAGAGAGAGAGAGAGAGAGAGAGAGTTGGATGAGTGACTCATGCCTATAATTCCCACTTAGAAGAATCTCAGTTCAAAACCAGCTGGGCATAAAAATGTGAGATCGTCATCTCAACAAACAAGCTGTGAATAGGCCCATGCTTGGAATACTATCTATGTAGGAGGCAGAGAGCAGCCTGAATCCAGCCCAGACAAAAAGCACAAAATACCAAATGAAAAATAAGCAAAGCACAAAATAAATGCCTAGAGGTGCTGCTCAAGTGCTAGATTGAGAAAAAAAAAAAAAAGAAAAAAAAAAAGCTATGAAAGAATGTCCTGGCCCTGGGTTCAGTCAGTACTGATACACACTGATACACACACACACACACACACACACTTAAGACTGTAGAAAACCAACCAAAGACTTTTTGGAGGAAAGAGCTTCCATAATTGCTGGCTTTGTAGAAAATGCCTACACACCACACAAAACCCTTCTTGCAATTTGGTGTTAAATGACCTTTCCATTTCCATCTCTTTCCATACAGACTTATTGTTCCTCCAGGAAGTGACTACGTGCCTTCCAGACACTTCTCATGGCTTTCCTGGTGTTCCTTCTTCTCTGGAAAGATTCTTTCCAGCTCTCATCTTTACTTCCTGTCCCATTCTGACTTCTTCAGTCAGGAGAACTCCATCAGAACAGGAAACGTGAACTTCATATGTTTATGTTGTGTTTCCCACAAAAACATATAGCCTGGGACATTGAAAATACCCCATATGCATCCTACTGCCTTTCCCAGACCTTGATGCTTTAATTCACCACTGTCAAGGTGCCTGGTTATTATTCATGGGTGCTATTCTCCAGTCAATGCACTCCAGGCTACATGCTCAATGACTGTTGGGATCTTTCGTCCCTGGTCCCTCTCGATCAGCAGGAGGGATAGGGAGAACACGCCTGACCAGGACAAGCCGAGGGAGGAGAGGGCCCACTGACCGCCCGCACCCAGCCCTCCTTCCCCGGAGGACAAACAGACAAGCGTCAAGGCAGGAATTTAACCCCAACCCCCTCTTAGTGAGGAAGTTCCTCCAGCTAATGTAGCACAAAGGTGGGCAGGACAGGGAGGTCCACGTGTTTCTTGTGCCCCGCCTCGTGCGCCTTGCTTCTTGCGCCTTGCCTTATTGCCCCTTGCCTCTAAGCAATAACACTTGCATGTTGCCTTGCCTCTCAGCAGAAAGTTACTCACAATACCGATGATATAGCTCAAAGTTAGACATAGCATTACTCGGCTCCCAGCAAATGACTATCTAGAAAACTTAACCAGGAGTAACAGCGTATCTGAGTTCAAGCTTAATTGGGAGGCTTGTTTGGAATCAGTCAGGGCAACATAGAGAGAGCCTCTCTTGGAAAAGAAAGAGGGGCCAGGAGCTTGGCCTAGTGGTAGAATGCTTGCTTAGCATGCATAAAGAGCCAGGTTTGATTCCTGGCAGCTTAGTCACTTCCTGGAGTAACAAAGAGTCTGTATGGAAAGAGATGGTACCACATACATAGAAAAAGCCAGAGTGGTAATGTGGCTCAAGTGGTAGATCTCTAGCCTTGAGAAATCCCAAGAGCAGTGCTCAGGCCCTGAGTTCAAGCCCCAGGACTGGCAAAAGAAAAAGAAAGGAAAGAAAAGAAAGAAAGAGAAAGAAAGAAAGAAAGAACAAAAGAAAAAGAAAGGAAACATTGGACTCTCCTCGCTCATGCCTGTAATCCTAGCTACTGAGGAGGTTGATATCTGAGCATCATAGTTCAAAGTCAGCCCAAGTAGATAAATCTGAGAGACTCTGATCTCCAGTTAATCAGCAACATGTTAGAAGTGGAGATATGTTCCAAGTGGTAAAGCACCAGCTCTGAGGTGAGGGGAAGCCAAATTAAGAGGGTGAGGCCCTGGAGCTCAAGCTCCAGCACACACATACACACACAAAGAAAATATAGAGAAAATGGTATATTTAGAAGAGTTCAAAATGTATTTGCTACTCTGGCATGTTCCAAGTGTTTAAAAAGCTAAACCATACACTTTGCTTACATGGGCTGTGGAAAGTTGAAATGATAGGTGCACACAGAATTCTGGGAATGCAAGTAAAGTTGCTGGCCTGACTGGCCTGGGATCCTTGTTATAATCTGTCTTTGAGCTGTGTTTTGAACAATATGAGTAAGTTTATCAGAAAAACATTTTTAAAAAATGGTGTCTAAGTAGAAGAAATTAAGCCCCACATCAGAAATTGAGACGATGGGCCCTGAGCACCCAAGGGGGTTCATCCTATGACAGCCTCAATGTGGGCCTCATGGCTGTGGGGCAGCCCTAAGATTTTCAGACTGAGCCAGGCAATGCCGCCCCTCCCCTACCCCAGCCAGGCCTTTGCAACCAACAACAGGTTCAGCTCTGTTTTACTGTCTAAGCGGCATCTTCTGCCTTGCCCGTCCCCAACACAGCATGTTGCTCCTATAAGAAAGTAGATCTGATGGGGTGTGACAGGTAGACAAAGCCCAAGAGAGATGAGAACCAACCTGGGACCTAGGACTATGTCCCAACCAGGGAGCCATTGGCCAACACCAGGGCTGTGTAAAGCACACTCTGAAGCAGAAAGCAAGAATGTGGTAGAACTAACAAATCTGGTTTCATGGGAAGGCCAGTATCAATTCACACACAGATTTCTCAGCCTAAGGGCCCTTGCTCTGGAGTTCTCTCCCTCCTTCCCTCTCTTGCTCTCTTTCTATCACTTGCTCTCTTTTTGTCAGTCTTTCATATCACTTAATTTTATACTGTGACAAAGAATGTTTTCCTTCTACTTTATTATACTGTGTATCTTTATTTTTGGTGCCCTCTTTATCCCTCTTGCCTAGTATTTCAAGATTATATCCCATACAATACAGATTTAAAAGACAGTCTGGGAGCAAGATGAGGTATAAAGCAATCAAGAAAATTGGGGTGTCATTAATCTATATGCATTGTCCTTATAATCTGACTTATGAAACTGGAACCCCTTTGTATAACTACTTAATAGATTCATATAAATCCCATAGTACTTGCAAAATATTTATTGGATATGTTGATAAGTAATAAAGTTTAAGAAAAATCTCCATTATCTTCCAAAAGAAGTTGACAGGCGGGGAGCATGGCCTAATGGTAAAGGGCTTGCCTAGCATGCC
This sequence comes from Megascapheus bottae, assembly GCF_031878675.1. Taxonomy (NCBI): domain Eukaryota; kingdom Metazoa; phylum Chordata; class Mammalia; order Rodentia; family Geomyidae; genus Megascapheus; species Megascapheus bottae. The sequence goes on along the minus strand of NC_143521.1, from coordinate 16,459,524 downwards.
TGAAGCCCTGGGTTCGATTCCTCATTACCATATAAACAGAAAAATCTGGAAGTGGTGCTGTGGCTCAAGTGGTAGAGCACTAGCCTTGAGAAAGCCCAAGAACAGTGCTCAGGCCCTGAATTCAATCCCTGGGACTGGCAAAAAAAAAAAAAAGAAGTTGACATCTACTGATGTGTTCACAAGATGTTTCCCTTGCATTCTTTTAAATTTTCATCCCCTACTAACTATGCCCCCATCCCCTCTTTGCCATTGTCTCATCCTTTATGTCATTTTTTGAGTGTGATCGGGGAAAGCCCACAGATTTAATTATTTTGCCTCTTAGTTATTTTTATTTTCTTAAATTATATGTTCATTATCCTTGAGCAGCTGTACAAAGGGGTTACCATTGGGGGAAAAATCAGTTTATTACTACAATGTATCTTGATTGATCATTCTCTTCCATCTCTCCCAACCCTGTTGTTTAAAGAGATAGGGGCTTCAGGTGTAGCTCAGTGGTAAAGCATGTCCCTAGCAAGACCCTGTGTTGAATTCCTAGAGAAGGAAAGGAGGAAGGGGAGAAAGAGAGAGGAAGAGAGGGAGACAGATTCACTTCAGCAAAATTATAAACTAAAAATACAAAGTTACAAAATATTTAACACTGAGACATAACAGCAACACTGACCAGCATAAATAAAATATAATAAAGATCTTCTGATCCTTTAATGGAGGAAAATAATCAGACAGAACACACACGCACACAAAATGTTTTCACAAGATAGCATTATTGCCACTATACATAAACTTACACACACACATATGAACAATTTCAACATGAACACTTAATTTTCCAGCCCTCTTTGAATTTATATTCACAAATCGTGATAGTGTACTGTGGTTTGTGCACTGGACACTTTTTGTTTCAGGCATTCAGAGTGATTGGTTGCTCCCCAAGGAATGGAAAGAACACTTCCTGTTACACATACAGTACTTACAGGGTAATTTTTAATCTTAATTGGCAAGAAGTTTAGTGCAAATAAAACTATATTTAGCAGCTGAGGAAAATTGTGATGGGGAGACATACTCCTATTAATCCTACTACTTCCCTAGAGTGAAATCCTTTCTTTTAGCGAGAACCAAGTCTGTCTATTCAAACATATTGAAAACTACTAGTGAGAATTCTGTTTGTTCCTCGGGGAGTTTCCCTGAAAGATGGTTTCAGTTACCATGCAAATGAGCCACACTTTTTACACTTGGAAAGTTCCTTTGGGGTTGATAATAAAATGCAGGGCCTGAATGCCAATCATATCTCTCAGGAATGGAGTTGAGGTCACAACCTGATCTTACCCAACTATTTTTCTGCTCATAAGACACCTACAGGAGGCAATGACATCAGGTCACCACCAGCCACTACAGGTGACATTCAGAAGGAGATTTGGGCACAAGGCTGAGGAATCTTTTTAAATCAAATCCTGCTCTCCAATAATTATTCTATTTTAGTGAATGCCAAAAAAAGCATAAACACAGAAAGAAAGCACACCATCTGATTTCAAACCTGGTGCCTTCCTCTCACAGTCAAGACTTATCCTCCAAGTGGAGAGAAGCCAAAGAGCTTTGGACCAGAGAGGAGCTTGTATGAGCTTTGTGAAACTCTTATATTGCTTCTTTTGGTTGGACATCTGGTCCCTCTCTAGCAAAGAGAGGAATTGATGGTTTAGAAAACCAGAGGACTTATCTTTGGCTAGATCTTCGATATCATTGGAGAGGGAAGAGCCCCTCCTGGGTTTGAAATGCCTTGTTCTGTCCCTTGTCTAAATTGTCATTGGACTAAGAACATGACCTTCCAAAATCTGTGATGACCCTGAAGTCCACAGCCCTGATGTGGAATCCAGGAAGGCTACATCATCTGAACCTCTCTCTCTACAACTCCCAGCGCCTTCTAGTCCCCAGATTCTCTCGTGGATGATTCAAAGATGGGATGTAGTTGTTTCACATTGAAGAGGAAACTCCATCAGTCACTGTACTCTTCTCTTTCCTGGGGAGCATGGAACTTCTCAGACTTCCATTTACTGTGCTGATGTTTGAGTTTTGCAGCCAGGGAAGTTTTCCGGGTGACATGTCTAGACACATCCCTGCTCTTGGCCTTCCTAGTGGGGGAAGGGCTTCGGACCAGTGAGTATACTGGGAAAATGGGCTTGCCGCGAGGAGCTCCTAGGAGCTGCCATATTTCTCCAGAAGTATTACTGGTTAGATACTGCCATGGCTTCTTCCCACTGCTGTCCCTGATGTTGACTCGAGAAGCTAACCTCTGCACTAGCAATTTGATGACCCCGTCATGGCTGTGAATGGCTGCGAGATGCAGTGGGGTATACCCACAGCCGGACCTCACATTTACATCAAGGGCAATCCCTGCCTTCTGTGCTCCAGAGACCAAGTCCTGCAGGGCCCAGAGGTCGCCGTGTTTGGCTATCCAGTGCAAGGCAGTGTACCCGGTCAAGAAATCTTTGTGCAAAGCCAGCTGCGGATCCTCCTGGAACAACGTCAACACCCGAACCCAGGAGCCACTGGCAAGTTTCACAATCCATTCGTGCTCCCTGGCATCTAGAGGGACCAGGGGTGACTTGTGCTCCGATCTTCGGGGTACCGAGGCTGTAGGTTCATTCCGGCTGGGACCCCAGGAAGTGTGTGACAGACCTCTGTCAGTCACAACAGCCTTAATATCTGTCAACCTGTATGTCAAAGCAGCATCTACCCGCGGGCTAAGCGTCAGCCCTGCCTTAGAGGGTTTCCTGGACCTGGGCGGGCGCCTATTCCTTTTCAGCAAGCCCTCATCCAGGTACTCCTCATCAGAGGAGGACAATTTGGCTCTGCCTGCCCCAGAGCTCCTTCGGAGGGACCTCCTTATCCTGGGAGCTGGCCAGGGCAAAGGCTCTTGCGGGTGGTCTTTAGCCCCCATCCGGACCTGCTGAGAAGTGCGCCCATCCTCTCTCATCCTGAGAGGCCCAGGACTCTGGCTGGAGCTGCCTTTTGGAGACACAGGTAGTCCTGCAGTAGGATTCCTGGGCTTTTCCCAATCTGGGGTTCCCAGGACAGCAGGTAGCCTCTCCTCTGAACCCCCGGGAGACTCTTTGGGTCCACTGCTGCTCTCCTCGCTGCCATGGCTCTCCTGGTCCACGAAGTCGTGGAGATCTTGGAGGGACAGCTGGCAGCGTATGCTACGAAAGACCTCCGGTGAGTGGTTTCCGGACCACGATTCCGAAGACGCCTCGGGAATGCCTCGACGGAGACACGGTGAGGGAAGAGGGGACTTGGACCGCGCTGAGTTAGGTTCCAAGACCCAGAAGGCCGGTCCGGAGGATAGCTGGAGGAAGTTGTCTGGAAGCACCGACCAGGCCCGGGTAGGACCCTGGTCTCGGGCCTCGGGGGCTCGCGGATGTCTGGCCACCCACTCTTGAGTGCGAAGCTGCTGCAACTGCTGGGTCGAATGGTTCGGGGAGCCTCGGGGCATCAGCTCCGGCGGGTCTCCGGAGGGAATAGGGCAAGGCGGGAAAGCAGGCGGCGATGGCCGGCTCCCAGCAGCCTGGCCGGTGTCAGGAGGGGAGCGGGGAGTTTCAGGTACTCGTGCGCGCTCCGTGGGTGCGCCTTCCTGCGGCTGCCCCGCACCCCCGCGGTCACCCGGGGCCGATGGCGCCCGCGCAGGCTCCTCCCCGGCGATGGCAGAGTCCGGGAGTGCCTGGGCCGGTGACTCTCCCGGGAACAGCCCCAGGTCGTTCTGCTGGCATTCCCAGCAGCAGCGGCCCCGCGTCTCGGCCGCCGCACACCTGGTGGTGCCCACCTGGGCCGCGATCGCCCGGGCCACGGGTGCAGGTGACCTCCGGCTGGGGCTCCCCTTCCGCCGGCGCTCTTCCCGGGCCCCGCTGGCGGGGAGACCATTGCAACCCGCGTCCGGAGCCGGGGCTGCGGCACCTGCTGGCTCCTCCTCCCGCTTCCTCTCGCGGCGCCGCCGGCGGGACTGCGGCGGTGGCGGCTCCCCGCGGCGCGCGCCGGGCGGGGAGCCGGGCGCCGGTCCCCCGGCGGGGACGGCGGCGGGCGGCTCTCGGGGTCTCTGCAGCCCCTCCTCCCCCAAAAGGTCCCGGTACCTCCTCTTGAGCACCACGTACTTGGTGCCGTCGGGGTCCTGGCGCACTGCGGCGACCGAGTTCACGAAGCCCTTGAAGAGCTCGCGGCGCTGCTGGTGCTGGCTGGGGTCCGCGCTGGGGTCTCGCAGGAAGCCCTTGAAGTGGCTCAGCAACGTGGCGTTGGTCACCCGACCCCCAGCCTGGCACAGGAAGTCCAGCAGTGCCTCCTGGCTCAGCTCTCGGGCCATCGCCGCCGGATCCCTGGCCCCCGAGGTGTCTGCGTCGGGTCCTCCGAGCGCTCTCCGCCTCCAGCAGAAACCTGGGTCCGGCGGGTGTCACCTGCACCCAGGGCGGCACCCCTCGCCTCCATCCACCGCCCGCGTGCCGGGAGGGCCGGGGGTCCCCAGGGGGCAGCCCAGGGGCTGAGTCCCCACGCGCGCAGCCCTGGTGGGAGAGGGCGGATCCCGGGCCGCCCCGGTGCGACGCTGGCCTCTCGCGGCGCGTCCCCAAGGCGAAAGTTCCCGGGATAGGTCGGAGTCGGTTTCACCTGCGCCCTGGCGACGCCTCCTCCCGGGCTGTGGGGGAAGGGCCTGGCCCGCCTCCTCCCGTCCCTCCGCCCTCGGAGGTGTCCCCAACCCCCCGCCACCCATCCCAGATGAGTCAGGCAGGTCACAGCCGTGGAGCGCGCGAGGTGAGCTCACGACCGAGCCCGGGCGGGCCGCGCACCGCACCGCAGGGCGCGCAGCCTCTCGGGGCCGGGGAGCGCCGGGCAGGTAAGGCGACCGGCGGCCCCTAGGAGTCCCCGCCCAGCAGCGCAGGAAGCACAAACAACACGAGGTCGGCTTCGGTCCTCTCCAGGCGCGAGTGACGCTCCGGGGCCACCAGGGGGGCGGGCGGACCAGCAGGAACCCCGCGGCCTCTCCTAAAGGTGCTTTTGTTTTGGTTTTGTGGAGGTGGGGGGGGTGGAGGGAGGTTAGTGATTCCAGAGGGTGAACTCAGCGCTCTGGCTTTGTTAAGCAGGTGCTCTATCACTTGAGTCACGTCCCCAGCCTTTTTTTCTTTTTGTGACACTACCTTTGTCCAGACTAGCTTCAGACTTCTGACCCTCCTCCTTCCACCTTCAGATTTGTTGGAATTACAGATGTGTTCCGACACCAGTCGTCCCGGGAGCCTTTTCAGGAGTCTTGAATCAGTGCTGAGAACCAGGAAACTCATCTTGCATCCAAACCAAATCCTTCTACATGTGGAGATCCTGAACAGGCTGCTCCTGGGACCCCAGCCTCTAGAAGCCCAGATACACCCACCCAGATTTGAGAGATTCCCTGGAAGCTACTACTCAGTGCGATTTCTCCCCCCCCCCTTTTCCCTCCATAATTGTGACTGGGGGGAAAAATCACTGTTAGGTAGTTTATTGCTCCCTAAGTCAAAATCAATAAGAATTATGTCTTACCAGTTAAGTATTTCATGCTTATGTTACTTTGTCTTTATTTAGCTTAAACTTTGTGACCAGAAGAGATTCATACAGCGTGTTCTATGCTGGCTTACTGATGTAGTTTTTGCACCGGGAATGGGAGGTTTCCTCCTCAGATTGAAAGTGTTGAGCTGGCCATTGGTGGCTCAGGCCTGTAATCCTAGCTACTCAGAAGGTGAGATCTGGGGATCAGGGTTGGAAGCCAGCCCCGGCAGAAAAGTTTTGTTTTTGCCAGTCCTGGGCCTTGAACTCAGGGCCTGAGCATTGTCCTTGGGCTTTCTCAAGGTTAGAGATCTAGCATTTGAGACACAAACAGCACCACTTTCAGATTTTTTTCTATGTATGTGGTACCAAGGAATCAAACCCAGGTCTACTTGCATGCTAGGCAAGCACTCTACCACTAGGCAAACTCCCCGCCCCAAATCTGTGAGACTTATCTCCAAAAACCAATTTAGAAAAAGCCAAAATTGGTAGAGCATTAGCCTTGAGCATAAAGAGGCTCAGGGACAGTGCCCAGGCCCTGAGTTCAAGCCTCAGGACTTGTATACATATATAATTCATATTCTTTTATATAATGTGTATATAATTTACAATACATAATATATAATTTATAATATATGTGTGTGCATATATATATATATATATATATGACAGGCTAGCTTAGTTTGACCTCATGACTACCAACCAAAGTTACCATTACTACCTGAATCTCATTTTGCACTGAAGTGCCATTGAGTTCACCTTAATTTATTGACCATTTATAGAGCAGAGCTGTATTCCTCATTAGCCTTGTGAAGAGATAGAATTACAGCACTGTCAACCCCCATCCCTGGCTAGCTCTCTTTATTTTCTCTGGCCACATGTTGATCCTTTTAGTCTGACATCCTATGAGCCTCTCATTTTTTTTTTAGTCCCATTTACACAACTAAAATACTCCAGTGTTTTTTTTTTAATCTATGCAACTTAGCATCATTCTCTGTGTGTGTGTGTATGTCTCTTTCTGTCTCTCTGTGTGTGTCTCTGTCTCTGAGACTGGGGCTTGAACTCAGAACCTGAACATTGCTCCATAGCTTTTTCACCAAAGACTGGCTCTCTCCCACTGCTCCACTTCTGGCTTTTTTTTGGGGGGGGGGCGGTTAATTAGAGATAACAGCTTCATGGGCTTTCCTGCCCAGGCTGGTTTTAAATCACCACCCTCAGATCTTAACCTCCAGAGTAGTTAGGATTATAGGCGGTAGTACCTAGCTATCTCATTCTTTAGTTTTGGGGTTTTTTTTTCTTTCTGCTTTAGGGCACCTTTTTTCCCCCTCCTGCACCAGCCCCTTTGCCACTTCTTGGCATTTTCTCATCATTTCCCTGTGATAAATCCTTTATTTTCTCCTTCCCTGTCATGCCACCTTCTTCTCTCCTGTACTCTTTTCATCTTTCCACATTTGCTGACTTTGTTTCACAATTTCTGAGTTTCCATCAGTCCCTATTCTCTATCTTTTTTTAACCAAAAGAAGGCATTGTAAGTATGTTGGTGGTGTGATACCTGTTAGCAGGGACCCATCTTAGTGACTGTGGTAGAGGCCACATTTGCTGGGTTCTATTTAAATCCCCTAGCAGTATCTGGTACTTTTCCATGAATGGATTGGAATCCTTGACTTTAATTTTTCTAGGTCAGAAAGAAAAGAACTGGAAACATACATACAGGACTATTTCTGAGCATTTTTCTAGAATTTAAAAGCCATATAGGATTGAGAGGGAGAAAATGGTTTCCACTGATGATTCTATAACATGATGCCTTTACTGTAATTATTTAAAGAAAGGTTTGCAATGAACTCCAGCTTCTCTTTGTGTCTATTTCCTTGTGTCTCTGGGTGTGACTGTCAGAAAACTCAGGTGGACATTTCAACCTATCCATGAACAGAATTCCTACCTACTCACAGCTACACAGGAGGCTGAGGTCTAAGGATCACAGTTCAAAACCATCCCAGTCAGATAAGTCCAAGAGACTCTTATCTCCAAGTAATTGGCAAAAAAGTTGAAAGTGGAGGTGTTGCTTAAGTGCCAGATTTGAGTGGAAAAAGCTAAGGGGCAGTGCCTAGGGTCTGAGAATCTAGAAGCTAACCACATAATTTAACAAGGGCAATCACAGAATACAGGAGGTACAAAGAGGAAGGGATCAGGATAATGTCCCCACAGGTGGCAACTTTGATTTAAAAAGTAGGAAAGAGATGGGCACTGGTAAATGGCTCACATGTGTCATCCTAGCTACTCAAGAAGCTGAGCTCTCACGATCATGGTTTGAAGTTAGTATGCACAGGAAAGTTCATGAGACTCATCCCCAATCAATTACCAAAAAGCCAGAAGTGAAACTGTATATCAAGTGGTAGAGCACTAGTTTGAGCAAAAATGTTCAAGGACAGGATCCAGGCACAAGCCCTAAGGTAGAAGACATGTTAATGCAGATGCGGGGGGGGGGGGGGACTGATACAGCACAGCAAGTAGCTGCACTTGGCTGCTTGAGGTGGAGCAAGAAAATATGTGGTGTATAGGAAACTACACAGGTAAGGTGAAAGTCGGATAAAGGGCTTTTGGGGAGCAGAGCTTTTAAAGAGTTTTCCAGAGGTAGCAGCTTGAGCAGAGCTATTCTTTACGAAGATCTCCTGGAGGCAAGTGCTGGTTTGCATCAAGATTCAGTGTTAATGAGTAAAAATAGCACATGCAGGGCAATACTAATTTGACCAAATTAAGATGACATTAATTGTATGACACATTTTGACTTCAGAGAATTATCAAATGTCAAAAAGAAGTACTTCCTAAAATGAACAAAAATTACAGCTTTTGGGGGAGGGGTCTGGAATATAGAACCTAGGGCATTGCACTTGCTAGGCAAACATTTTGCCATGGCCACTGAACTATATCCCAACCAATCATATTTAATAAGATTCCATTCATAGAAAAAAAACCTTGTATATATACATTAAAGAATCAGATTTGAGGACCTCACAAAGGATGACTTTAACTTTTTCATTAAAAAAATTTTTTTTTAAGTTGCAGGATGCAGTGGCTCATGCCTGCAATCCTAGCTGAACTCAGGAGGCTGAGATCTGAGGATCAAGGTTCAAAGCCAGCCCAGGAACTAACGTCCGTGAGACTGTTTATCTACAATTAACCACTAGAAAACTGGAGGTGGGGCTGTGGCTCAAGGGGTAGGGTGACAGCCTTGAGCAGAAGAGTTCAGGGACAGCGCCCAGGCAGAGTTCAAGCCCCATGATCCACCCCCCTCTCCCCAAAAAAACAGAAAAAAGTTTAACTTGAAAATACTCTCATAGCTGTGTGCCAGTGGCTCACATGTAATCCTGGGTATTCAGGAGGCTGAGATCTGAGGATTGCAGTTGAAAGCGAGCCCAGGCAAGAAAATCTGTGATTCTGATTTCTAATTATCCACCAAAACCCTGGAAATGGAGATGTGGCTCAAGTGATAGGGTTCGAGTTTTAAGCACAAGTTTAGTGACAGCGCCCAGCCCTGAGTTCAAACTCCAATACTAGTACAACAACAGCAAGAAATCTTTCATAAACTATTTGACAGTGTTGCAATGAGATTATATTGCTCTTTGAAAAAGACACGCAGGAAAAACTTGTTATAATGAGTAAGAACAAAACACATAACAAGAGTGGGTATGATGGAATATACTTGTGATTCCAGCACTCAGGAAGTTGGGCCAAGAGATTTTAAAGTTAGAGAACATCCTATGCAATATCATGAGACATTGTCTCCTAAAAAAGAGAGAGAAAAGAAGAATGAAAGAAGGGAAGAGAGAGAATGAGAATCAAGTTTTTAGGCTGAAGGAGGGAGGTTACTCAGCTATCAGGGACTCCAGCAAATTCAGAGATGGTCCAGAAAAAGGATGAAATAGGGTTTGATTTGAGCAGTGACTAAGAAAAGAAGATGCATAGTGGGTGGAGGGGTATCTGGGAGGGAACTGAGTAGGATTTGTTGCCGAGCAGTCTAGGGAGTAAGGAATAGGCTTAACTTGATCCCATTCACTGGAGTGGCCAGGTGAATGGCTAACTACCTACCTGAATAAAACATTTCAAAGGCTGGGAAGGTGGCTTAGTGGTAGGGTTCTTGCCTAGCTTGCATGAAGCCCTGCGTTTGATTCCTCGGTAATACATACAAGAAAAGCTGGAAGTGGCGCTGTGGCTCAAGTGGTAGAGCACTAGCCTTGAGTAAAAGAAGCTCAGGGACAATGTCAGGCCCTGAGTTCAAGCCCCCAAGACTGGCAAAAAAAAATCAAGATGCTGTTTTTTAAACATGACTAAATTCAGTTTGGGACATATTAAGTTTGAGTTGTCTATGGACCATAAAAACAAATATCTAAAGAGCAACTGGCAATATAAATTTGAGGCACTGAGGATACATGGCATTAAGATAAATAGTGGCCATTTAAATCACAGGATGAAATTGGTTAGGAAGAGCTAGATAAGCAGTGGAAAAGGAAGAAATGGAGACTAAATCTACATTTCCAAATACCATGGAGAAAAGGAACCTGTGAAGGAGACTTAGAAGACATCTGGGAGAAAAGGAGCCCTGGGGAGTGAGTACCATATGGAAGAAGCGGAAGGAGAGACAGTCTTGTAGAGTCTCTGCCAAGGTAGATAAGAAGTCAAATAGGACCAGAGCCAGTCAGATCACTGGGGCAATATGGATCATGTCAGAATCAAGTGGAGGCAGAGACCAGGTCACGGAGGAGCAAGGGGTGAGTAGAGGTAGAATGTGGGGTGCGAAAGACTTCACAGTGATGGAAAGGAGAAAATTCATGTCTAGATAAGGAGAATATTAAATCACGTAACTTAAGATTTTTTTCAAAGGACAGATTGGATCATGTTTACATGGGGAGGGAAAAGAGCCAGGAAAGGATAAGTTGAAGATCTAGGGGAGAGAGTAAATAATTAATGAAACAGAGATTAGGGGTGGGGTGGGAGTCCAGAGTTCAGGTAGAAGGCTTCTCTGCGACAGGGCAGGAGAAAGCTACTTTCTCCACTGTGAACAGAGAGGAGAGGGCAGGGGAGGTAGCTTAGAGGTAGTGCACTTAACCTTAGCACAAAATCCTGGCTTCAATCCCCAGCATGCTGCTAAAAAAAAAAAAAAAAAAAAGAAACAGAATTAAAAAAAGTAAATATTGCACTAAACTATACTGTTGTAAGAAATAGACCCTAACTTGTAATGACCAAAATACCCAAGTTTATTTCTTGTGTCGTATTCAGGGAAGTTTTGACAGAGCATCTGCAATGCTTCATGCAGTTAGTCAAGGGTTAAGGCTGATGGCAGCTCTTCCACCTTTAACACATTGGTTTCCATATCATCCGAAAGCTAGCCAGAAGGGGAAAGACCATGATGATGAGAATGTGGGACCTTGTTTTGGACTGGACACACAAATAGTATAAGCCAATAATACTAAAATTCTACTGGCAAAGAAAATTAATCACAAGATGACATAGACCTGCAAGGCAGAGTGGCATTGTATGTCTTGGAGGAAGGAGGAAGGTCAGGAAGTCTCTGTCTCAGCTGTGAGAGTAGCACATGTTTTAATATACAGTGACCTCCATTCTCTGGGTGTGCTTTGCTAGGCAGTAAGAGAGAAAGAAGCATCAGTAAAGTCTGTGCATAATTTACAGTTATTGGAAGTAGATAATGGGATTATCATTTGGCCAAGAAGCTTGACTACAGACAAAATTGCTATGTGCTTTTTTTCCCTACTAGGACACAAAATCACAGTGGCAGGAGGGTAAACACAGAGAAAGCATGCATTGGACAGTTCCAGGGCTGCCAGACAGATCATGGGCAAATATGGAAGGAAGGTGATGGGGTGGTTGGATCATGAGGAAGTCATCACAGTTGAGGGATAAGAGATTGAGAGTAAGGATTAAAGGAGTTAAAACCAAGTACAAATGGGACTGAACATGAGAGCCAGAAGGTTAGAATAGTGTGGGCAAAACATTTTCTTAAGTCATTTGTCCAGAGTATAATAGCTAGAGATGATGACAGACTGTGGCAATAGGAATGAAATATGGTGGAGGTAAGCCATTGGAAAGGATCATACTTACCATGAAGCACGCTCTCTCTTTCCCTTCGTGTCTCTCTCTCCCTCCCTCCCCCCCCTCTCTCTCTCTGTTGAGGTATTAAGTGATGAGTTTTACAAAGGGACACTGAAATCATCTAATAGGGAGGAATGCCAAGAGCCACCTGTGTAAGTCCTTAGTATTGTGACATGAGTAACACAGGTGTCATTCAGTCAACAGTGTAAGGTTGGAGGGACTTGTGTCACACCTTAGAACACTTCCTTATTAATCTTCAGAACAAGTGTTGGGGGGCGTGGCAAACAGAAACCATTACTACAATGGACTGTTTGTGCTCCCCATTCATCTGCTGAAATCTTAACCCTCAACATGACAGTCTCAGGAGGTTGGGGTCTTTGGTAAGTGTTGCGGTTTGGACTTTAGGTGTCCTCTAAGTGCATATACTGAAGGCTTGGTTACCTTCTTGAGTACTGTTGGAAGTAGTAGAACTTTTAGGAGGTGGAACCTCATGGAAGGAAGTTAAGTCCTTGACATGCCTTTGAAGTAATATTGGGCCCCTGTCCTTTCTTCCCACCCACCCTTCCCCCACTCTTCATCTTTCCTCTCATTTCAGGCCACTATGAGGTGAGCAGCCTCGTCGTACCATGTGCCTTCCACCATGACACTCTGCCCCACAACAGGTGAAAGAGCAATGAAGTCATCTGACTATACACTAAAGTAAGCCTTTCCTTCAAGCTGATTTTTGTTGTTCCGGTAGTGGGGAAATGACAGACATAGTGAATGCCCTATGAAAAGGCAAGGTCACCACACAAGCAGGCTCCTTCTGCGCACAGCTGTTTCCTTTCCAGGTTTTGACAAGATACAGCCAGGGGCCTCTTGGCAGGAAGCCATAGTCATACTTTCCAGCCAATAGAATTATGCTCCAGATGAACTTTTTAATTCCTTTGTGTGTGTGTGCGCGCGCACGCTCGCGCCACTACTGGAGCTGGAACTCAGGGCTTGGGTGCTGTGCTTTAGTGTTTTTTTGCTTAAGTTTGGCACTCTAGTAGTTGAGCCATACCTCCACTGTCAGCTTCTTGGTGGTTAGTTGGAGATAAGAGGCTCACAGTCTTTCCTTCCTGGACTGGCTTTGAACACAATTCTCAGATCACAGCCTTCTGAGTAGGTAGGGTTACGGGTGTGAGCCAATGGCAGCTGCCCTCCACCTCATTTCTTTATCTGTAATAGGGACATAATGACAGTACAAAGTGCTTGTACATGATACCCAAGACAAAGATGGCAGGTGTCAATGGCTCACGCCATGATCCTAGCTACTCAAGAGGCTGGGATCTGAGGATCCAAGTTTCAAACTCACACACAGTATTTTAAAAGAACAACTCCCAAGGTATGCTTTGTAGGTTCTTCTGACAAAGTGCATAATTGCATGATAGACTGCATTGATTTTTAAAGGAGGGTGCAGTTCACCCACATTCCTTTTTACATGTAGCTATGGGCTGTCTATTAGTAACCCACTAAATGTGCTATTAAAATTTGATGTTTATATCCTGCAATTGGCACATAACTAAAGAGTGCTGAGGAATCAAATTTAGCACTCTATTAAAAACTCTGGCAGCCAGAAAAATCCTTGGCAAATGCACATATACAGATAGCTGGAATCCCCCCAAATTTCAAAAGGCTGATTCTTTTTCCTTCTTTCCTTCTCCCTTTCTCTCTCTCTCTCTCTTTCTCTCTCTCGCTCTGTCTGTCTCTCTCTCTCTCTTTTTTTTTTTTTTGGTTGGTTGTGGGATTTAAACTCTGAACTCTGAACTCTGGGCCTGGGCATTGTCCCCGAGCTCTTCAGCTCAAGGCTACCACCCTATTCTTTGAGCCACATAGCCATTTCCAGTTTTCTGGTGGTTAATTGGTGGTAAGGGTTTCATAGGCTTTAGTGCCTGGGCTGGCTTTGAACCATGATCTTCAGATTTCAACCTCCTGAATAGCTAGGATTACTGGCATGAGCTTGTAATCACTGGGCCTGGCTTCAAAAAAAGTTTTTTTTGTCCAAGTTGTCAAAAACTAAGGGGAGCAGTTTTAGTTTCTTTATGAGTAGAGATATAAGATCTATTGATATAAATAACGCTATTAGTGGAAATGTAAAATAGTGCTATCCTTGGGAAAACAGCATGGCAATTCTTCAAGATAGAGAGGTGGGGATCAGGGTAGTTCAAGTGGTAGAGCTCCTGCTGGCTGGGGGAGGGAGGAATGGAGTGGGGCGCTTGTTTCTCTCCCAATACCTACATCTTCCTCAACCTGCCATTACTTATTTAGCTTTAAGGAACTTCCATGTTTTAAATCTAAAACTAAATAGGATATATACCTATGAATAATATATGCATTATATATGAGATATATCATATATATCTCACATACCTCATATATAAGATGTGCCATAATTTGACCATTTAATGTTAATTAATTAATGATGATTTAATGCTAAAGCAAATGTGTATGTTTCTTCCCCATCCATATCTCTCTGCCAACCAGCACTAATCTTGCATACACAGTGGAACATCGTTGTCATTGCTAGCTGCTCTGCTGTTGCAAAGGTAACCTCAGTCTTTATTATGAGTGTTTTATTCTTCTTAATGAGCCCTCTTAAGCATGCCTGAACTTAAGCTACTGAAGTGACTGAGGATGGGCTTTAGGTAGTTTCTCAAGAACTGATTGCCAGGCCAGCAAGAGCAAGCCCAGAGCTAGAGGGCTGGAGTTAATGTTTTAATCAGCTATGCCTATGTAATGAAGTTTGGATGAAAGCTAATGAGGTTCAGCGAAGTTCCTGATTGGTGAACATACAGTATGGGGCAGGTGTGGATATACCTATTGGTGCACAGGAAAAGAAGTTGTCATCCTGACTTCACTCTAATGTCTCCTTTCCAGGAGGCCATTTTTAAGTTGTAACTTGTTTACCCCAAATCATTTGGGGATAGATCTGTCCAAAGGTTCTCTATTCTACAAAACTGTATTTATTCCATCAAGACAAAGTCTCTCTGGATATTGGCAAGAATATTTAGGAAACAAAATAACTATTGCTCTCCATGGAAGAATGAATATTGTAGCAGTTGTGTTTCCTTCAATGGATATTTTTGTTACATTGATTCCTTTACAAGAGCTAGTACTTTCATTGTTGCTAGACTCCCTGGTCTCCTCTATGGCCTCCTTTTTTTTCTTTTTTTGCCAGTCCTGGAGCTTGAACCCATGGGCACTGTTCTTGAGCTTTCTCAAGGCTAGTGCTCTGCCACTTGAGCCGCAGCACCACTTCTGGCTTTTTCTGTATATGTGGTACCAAGGAATCCAACTCTGGGCTTCATGCATGTTAGGCAAGCACTCTACCACTAAGCCATACTCATAGCCCCATGGTTCTATTCTGACTCCCAACAGACTGGACTGTAAATCAGAATGGAATTACTCTTCTTAAAAATTGTATGCCACTAGGGCCGGGAGTTTGGCCTAGTGGTTAAAGTGCTTGCCTAGCATGCATAAAGACCCGGGTTCGATTCCTTGGTACCACATACATAGAAAAAAGCCGGAAGTGGTGCTGAGGCTCAAGTGGTAGAGTTCTAGCCTTGAGAAAGTCCAAGGACAGTGCTCAGGCCCTGAGCTCAAGCCCAGGACTGGCAAAAAAAAAAAAAAATTGTATGCCACTAAATTTTTATCAATTCATGGACATCAATAGAGAAAAATTACAGCCAAATTTCCCAAACAGACCAATTTTAATTTGCCAGCTACTAAAATTTCCTCTATTTCAATTCTTCCTTCTCTCCCAGAAAAAAGTTATCTGAAATAACTATATGTTAACAAATCGATTTGTTCTATTTTTCTGTCTTCCTGTTTCTGGTTAAGAGGAAAACATGTTTAAAATAAACAATCCATGTTTTTGTTCTTTGTTTCTGCTTTCTCTAGAATTTTATCTAGAGAGACACTCCTTATTCAACTTGTTGGAACACTTGGTTTATTCTATAGAATGAAAGATTTCCTAGAATTGCTGGATTCTAGGGTCACAAAGTCAGTTAAGTCCTTTAAACTGTGTTATAAATGATGTAAACGAAATATTTCCTAAATGAATATAAAGATGTGATTTTAAAAAAGAGAGACAGCTGCATAAATAGTGAAGAAAAGAGCTAGTCCAATGTGTGTGAGCAGAAGTTTTCATTTTAAGGAATAATGTCAAGATTGGACTGGGGCTAGAACTTGCTCTATAAGAATCCAAGTGGCATTGACTTGCAAATTAAGATTATAATGAAAGACTTGTTTCTCCCTCTAGATGCAAGCAGTGAGTTTAGGGTTATTTCTGATGATGATGTTTGACTGTATTTTGCTGCACTATTTCAGCACATCATAACTGGCAGGATATAATGTTATTTTTCTCATTTTAAATGATTAAAATTATTGCCTTATGATGAGTCTTTATGGACTTCTTTTTGCACTAAAGAAAACATCTTATATTACTTTTCTAATATTTTAAAACCACCCCACTCTCATAATAACACCATCAGGAAATTGTGAACATGAATAAAATTATGCTGCTGATTTCTAGTTTGCTAATTGAATAACACTTTTGTTTGCCCAGAGGCATTTCTAGAGACTGTAACAAGAAGTTCATTTATTTTTAATTGTTAATTTAATTTCAGCAGTAACAGCAATAACACTCTTATTTAGGAAATGACTTTATAGGAGAAAACATCAGGCAACAAGAACAGAAAAAAATAAATTATATAAGCTTAGAGATGATTAAGTTTCCATCAGGCTCAGAGTTTTTGATACTATTTAGATGAAAAAAGACCCTTCTGTAACTATAACTCTGCAGGGTAATGTGTGTTAAATTGGCAATAAAAATAAACACATCTTTTGTTGTTATTTTTTTTTTCTTAATGGGGTAAATGTAATTATGTGAAGGTGCTTCTGATTGTATATAAAGCTGGAGCGTTGTCTCCAGGTTCTGCTCTGCCACCATGCATTTCTGTGGTCTAAGACTAAAGTTAGTGGAGTATTTCTGAACTTGAGTTCCATGTTGGAGAGAATTTACCTGGAAATATCTAAGGTACTTCCTAATTTGATTCTGTGACCTTCAGGGAGTGTCTGCTTATTAATCTGCTTTAGTAGTAATCTCTTGAGCATTGACAGTAATCACACACTATAGAGCTCAGTTCTATAGCTTATGCAAGGTGCTGACCTTGGGCCAGTAACCTTTCTGAATTCCATATTCTTAAACGAAAGCAGGGTTAAAATGCAAGAGACACTATTGATACTTTTGCTCCATAGCCTATTGCAGGTGCTAGGATAGTTTCCATAGGCTGTTACCTGCCACTGCTGGACCCACCTGCCTTTGTTTCCAGCCATAGGGCAATAGGAATTTGTGTAGCCCAGAAGTACCAGGAACTTACTGCAAGTAGAATCCTCCTCCACCAGTGAGGGAGACACATCTTTCTGATCTTTTATTGATGAACAAGTTGATATATATATATAATATTCATCAATTGATAGATATTCCCACACTGGCTATTATGAATGTTTTAAGTATTATTTGAAAGGTTCTTTATGGACCTGATTTCATTTCTTGAAGTGGCTGTATTATTTTACCTTCTTAGGTAGGCGGTTCTGATTTTTTTTTAATATCACCAACACTGGTTATTATCTGACTTTTAAAATTATGGCATTCTCACAAATGTAGCGTTACCTCATTGTGGTTAGGGTTTGCATTCCATTGAACATTGTAAAGCACCTTTTTACATATTTATGGTCAATTACAGTAGCTTCAAGAAATGTTTCTTCAAACCTTTTGATTATTTTTAATTGGAATATCTTTTTATTTTTGAATTTGTAAGAGTTCTTTATGTATCCCAGGTACAAGTCCTTTATCAAATATGATTGAGAAATATTTTTTCCTACTGTGTTGGTTGACATTTTATTGCTTTTCTTTTCTTCTATTCTTTTTGTTGTTGTTGGTAGTGGTGGTGGTTGTGGGGCTTGAACTCGGCCTGGGTGCTGTCCCTGAGCTCTTCAGCTCAAGGCTACTGCCACTTCCAGTTTTCTAGTAGTTAATTGGAGATAAGAGTTCTCATGGACTTTAGTGCCCAGGCTGGCTTTGAACCTTGATCCTCAGATCTCAGCCTCCTGAGTAGCTAGGATTACAGGTGTGAGCCACCATGTTCAGCTTTACTGTTTTTCTTTTTTCTTTTCTTTTTTGCCATTCCTTGGGCATGAACTCCACCTGAGCACTGCTCTTGGGCTTTCCCAAAGCTAGAGCTCTACTACTCGAGCCACAACACCACTTCTGGATTTTTCTATCTATGTGGTACTGAGGAATTGAACCAGGGTCTTTGTGCATGCTAGGCAAGCACTCTACCACTAGGCCAAACTCCTGGCCATTATTTTGCTTTCTTGACAATGTCCACTGAAGGAAGCATAATGTTTCAAATATTGAGGCTAGATGATTATTTTTTCTTTTGCTCTCCTGTGCTTTTGGTGTCATATTCATTGATAAATCCAAGGTCATAAAGATTTACTTTTACTGGCTGTAGGGAGGAATGCCTGTATTCTGGCACATGAGAACTTGAGATTATTCCTGCCTCAGCCTCCTGGGTCCTGTGCTGGGATGAAAGCCACCTTTCCAGGCTCCTAGAATGATAGAGCTGATATACTGAAATAGTCTTGGCCAATATTAATGTACTTATATTAAATGTTTAGGTTTTTTGGCCAATCCTGGGTCTTGAACTCCGGGCCTGACTACTTTCCTGGGGCTTTTTCATGTCTAGAGCTCTACCACTTGAGCCACATAGCACCACTTCAGGCCTTTTCTATGTATATGGTACCTAGGAGTCTTCATGAATGCTAGGCAAGCATTCTACCACTAGGCCAAACTCCTGGCTCCTCAATGTTTATGCTTTCTATCTCCTGTCTCCTCAAAAAAAAAAAAAAAGGGTGGGGAATTTAAGGCATTTCTTCTAGTCAGTGATAAGATTCAAGGCTGGGCGAAGCTCAGTGATTGCATCCTAAATAGGTTTCTTCAAACAAATGAGGTCTTGGAATATGCCTATGGTTTTGTGATTAGAATAAAGGGACCTACCTGACCAAGGCAGGGAGCTCATGTTTTTATCATTAGCATGCTTTAAAACACAAACATTCACTAACCAGTTCTGTAGCCCAGCTAATGTTGCACAAAGTGGAGAGAGCCCTTTGTGGTTGCCCTTACACCTCGCTGGCAGTGTGTGGAGCTCTCTTTCCATCTGGCTTACCTGCTATCTCCAGAGCATCCAGCGCACTCTCACCTGGGAAGTGATTCCCACTCCGAGAAAGGACAAAATGCCTAGCTACCAGAGCGGCCCATGAAAAGGAGTATTAGTTTTCTGTCTCTCTTTGCATAGCACCCATCCCCTTGTAAACTTCAGCAATTATTGTATGTGTGGCATAAAATGGAAGCCCCTAATTTTAAAAGACTTGATGTCTATGGGACAGAAATTGATCCAACCCACGAGATTAGTGTTGTGCAGGTCTGAATGGGCCACACCATGTCAGTGTCCCTCATCTTTCTTTCTCGACTCTGGTCTGGTCTGGAGTTGTCCTCCCAGCAGAATTCTGTGTAGGAGACCTCCCCACCCACCTACCAGAGCAATCCAGTATCTACTCTACATCAGCAGAGAATCAGAGTCCTCAGCCAAAGGCTTCAGGGTGTCTTCGAATCCTGTGACCTGCAGGAGGCAAGGACAGAAGGCCAGGCAAGCTCTAGGCCTCTAGAAACCTGGGGTTTGAAAGTCTTCCCAGTCCACATCCTTAATTCAATAGGCCTGGTTTTCTCAGGACGCAATTCCCTGGGCGAGTCCCAGCTGGTTAGTGCCTCACCACTTTCCCACGTTTTAATACAGCTGGATCATCCTATCAACGCTGCCAGAGTGCTATCTATAGTCATCTGGTGGTCGTGGGCCCCCTTCTGCTTGCGGAAATCCACAGAACATCACACACAAGCACACACATGTTCAAGTGGTGTCCAGGTGCCGTACAACCCTGCTCGCCCCAGGAACCGCGACATTCCATCCACCACACAGACTCCAACCAGCGTCCCGACATCTGCTAGGAAATCCTCCCCCGTGGGGCTGGGGTGTCTGGGTCCCACGCGCCCGGAGTCACACCCACTCCAGCCACCCACCTGGAGCTGCTGCTGCGCCCGCCTCCGGGTCGAGACCGACATTGGCCAAGCCCCCACGTGTGACTTCTCCAGATACACCGTAGTGGTGGTGTGTGTGTATGTGTTGGGGGGTCCCTACACCCCTACCCCTAAGACCTCCAGCGGCCTTAATTCTCCAAACCCGGGCGTTTCTTTCTCTTAGGAAGGCTGAGCTTGGATCGTCTGCACAGCCTTTTCTTCTCCGATGCGACCTCCTAACCCGGCGCCCCATTACAGTGACGGCTTCCAGCCGTGGCCTTCTGCTGCCTCCCGCGGGAAGGGAAGCCCGGTGCTGGGGAGCTCTTTCCCGGGAGGGACCCGCCCAGCCCCTCCTCGGTGGCCCACCGCCGTTCCCGGAGACCGCAGCCGCTTCCAAGCAGGTTCCTCCGGATGGAGTATGCTCAGCCAGGGCTGCTTTTCCACGATTAGACGTGGCGGCCACTTCTCCGCACCCCCCTCCCCACCATCCCCAGTCTCCTTTTCCCCGCCCCGCCGCTGACCCAGCCGCCCACTGCTCCCCGCGCGCGCGGCGGGACTCGGGGCCGGGACCTCCGCGCCCAGGCTTTTACTTGGACTCCGGCACTTGGTAGCGCAGGGGGTGACATCGGGATATAGGCTTAGGGCCATGCTAGAAGCACCACAGAGAGTCACCGAGAGAAGAGATGGTTACTTTAGGAAAGGTGATCGGAGCTAGCTGACCCTGGTTCGGAGGCCGCCTCGTCTGTTTTCTCCATCGGCCAGGGTCTGGGAGCCGGCTCACACCCCTTCCCGGTGGAAGCACATGGTTCGGTCCAGGCGGGTGGCCATGTTGCTGGGATAAATCGGGAGGGGCGGCGGCGTGGGGGAAGCAGATGCCGCTGGCCGCGAGCGGGAATCGGGTGCGGGCGCGAGCAGAGCGCAGCAGCCAGGCGCGGGGGAGGCGAGCCGGAGCCTGAGCGCTAGCCGCAGCCCGTGTCGCGGGAGAGCACCGGGGCGCAGCCGGAGCCGGAGCCGCAGCCGCGATGGCCGTGGCCGTGGGGAGACCGTCTGTGAGTGCTGGGGCCTCGCTTCCTTGGCGCGCGGCTGCGGGGGCGCGGGGTGGTCTCGGTTTTGGGGGGCGGTGGCGGGGTGGGGACCCGGGGGAGCCGGGCCAGGGCTCTGGACCGAGGCGCTTGGAGCTGTGGGTGTGTGCATGGATTTGAGCGCGAGTCTGGGGCGCAGGGGTGGTCGGGGAGCCGGCAAGCTCGGACCCTACCTGATGCAACAGTGGCTCGCCTCGCGCCCCGATTCCCGGGGTGTGGGAGTGGGGGGGGGACGACCCCTCGCTATCCTAGCTTTAGCGGGGGTTCTCGTGGCCGCGGCGTTTCTCGATTACTTCCCTCTGCCCGCGCGCAGCGGGGCCCTCGTGACACGGGAAAGGCGCGGAGGTTTCCTCCCGGCTCTCCCGCACCCTGGGGGCGGTCGGGGCTCGGGAGCCGCAGCGCTGTGTCTCAGGGTTGGAGAAGCGGGTCCAAGGGAGTGGGATTTCAGGGGTGGCTTTCTCCGGGCATTGTGGGATTCCGGATACCCCCAGGTCCCCACCCGGGTGCCCCAGCCCTACCCAGGATGTGGACAAAGCCCTAGATAGACACACAAAAGTTTCCCAAAGGCTCCCTTGTCGGGGTGGGTGGAAGTACTGAAATGCTGAGTGCCAGGGGCGCGGGTGGGGATGCGAGGGAGAGGGGGGAGAGGGAGGGTGGGCGCGGGGAGAATCCGGAGCCCCTGGGCCGGCGGGTGGGGGGGGGTGAGAAGGAAGAGAGAGGGAGGGAGGGGACGTGAAGGCTCGAGTTAGTGGGCCGCACCTCTTGGTGTGCTAGACTCGGCTACTCCGGAGCTGGCCCTGGGGCAGTGGGACTGGAGGACGCGGTTCCGAGGGTGCTGGACATCCCCCAGTGAAAGGCGGACGGGAAGGGTGGTGCAGCCTTCGCTTTTTTTTTTTTTTTTCTTTTAATTGAAAGAAGCCAAGCCGATCGGCCAGGCGGAGTTCCTTTTCTTTCCTCTTTGTGATGTTCAAAGTCTACTTGTGCCTCTTGGGCTCTGGGGGTGCTTCGGGTGAGGTCTTTCTTTGGGTATTCCCTCCTCCCCTTTTTCTTTCCTGCTGCAGGTGGTGGTGGGCTGAGAGGTTTTGTGGATGTAGACAAAGGTTTTAGAGAGATACTGGAAGATCTGAAAGGCTAGATTACAAAAAGCTATGCCGTCAGACCTCTTCCCACCTCACCTCTCCCAGGCTCGCTTATCTTCTGCACTCTGCAGCCCCAGCTCGGTTGGAAGTTCAAGGGATCCTTTTCTGAAAGGTTTTACCTGGCTTTAGTGCTTGGCTTCCTGAGTGTTTGAAAGACTTTTTCCACGTCAGAAAATGGACAATGGTCATAGCAAAGTGTTGCTGTGCTTCTTTTAAACTATTCGTCAGAATTCTGGTTTTGCTAGGGGTGAGAGGTGGGTAGTGGGCTGAGGCTCATTCCCGTAAGTAACTAACTCAGGAGGGTGCGATATGAGATTGATGGTTCAAAGCCTGCCCCTCTGTGAGACTCTTGCTTCCAATTAACTTCCAGAATGCCAAAAGTAAAGCTGTGGCTCAAATGGTAGGAAAACCATCCTTGAGCAGAAAAACCTATAAGACTGCGACCAGGCCCTGAATCCAAGCCCCAACAACCCCCTCCACAGAATTTTGGTTTCCTCTTGCACAGAAATTATGCTCTTGTTAATTATTGAAACTTAACTCTTGCTTAGTTTCTGAGTGAATCTTTTAATTTTTCAAGTCAGGAAACTGACATTCATGGAGATCAAGGTTATTTGATTAAATCTCTCCCTCCTATAATTATCAGGGCAAAGAGTCAGAGAACTAGAATAGCAATATATGCTATAGATAAACTGAGAATGAAAACGTTCTGTGTAGGGGTGCCTTTTTCTGTAACACCTATTGTGGGTGCATTTTTGAGGGCTGGTGGAGATGGAAGAAATAATTTACTGCACATTCTCTATAAATTAGTAAGTTCATATGTGTCAGTTAAATGGGAACAACATGTGGATTTAAGATTTACTTGTATGATCATAATTATATCCAACTCCAGGTCTGCTGTCCATATGTGAACTTAGCCCCTCAGAATACTGTAAAATAAGAGAGAAGAATTTTCAAAGTATGTGTCTGAAAGAGGTTACTTAAAAACGTTTATTGTTAGGGTCATGTAGAGAGGGTTTACAGTTACATTTGTAAGGTAGTGAGTTACTTTTCAAACATTGTTACCCCTTTCCATGTTTCTAAGAGGTTACTTTTTTCTTCAGGTTCTCAAATGCCTTAAAATTTAAAACCATAAGACTCTTCCTGTGTTCACTAGAAAGTTGAAAAGTCTTTTCATAAACTACAGAAAACGTGATCACTTATCCAAGGACTTGTTGAACCACCACCGGGCTTTACTGGTTAGATTCTTCTCTTAAATTACCTCTGCAAAACAATTCCAGTCAGTGCCAAAATGGCTCCAGTCTACAACTGTGGCCTTAAAGCCTAGACTCAGCCTCTCCAATTCCCCTAAGACTGTAATTTGAACAGCGGAAAGAAAAGGTCTGGGAGGGAAAAGAAGTAGTCCCTTGATTTGTATGTGAATGGAATTATCCTAGTGATGCTTTAGAATTAAATTTTTTAAAAGGTTGTGTAGGAAAACCTAAATATATCTCCTTTTCCTGCAGACTACCTTTTCTATCAACATGGAAGAAAAATACAGTCAGAATAACTTGCTTTCAAATGGGTGCTAATGGCTCATGCCAGTAACCCTAGCTACTCAGGAGGCTAAGACCTGAGGATCATGGTTCAAAGCTAGCCTGGGCAAAAAAGTCCCCGGGAGCCTCTTATCTCCAGTAAACTACTCTGAAAAAGCCCGATATGGCATTGTGGTTCAAGTGATAGAGCACTAGCTTTGAGCACAAAGAAGCTCAGGGACATCATCGAGGCCCTGAGTTCAAGCCCTTTGACTGACAAAAAAAGAATAAAAAAAGTAAATAAAAAATAACTTGTACAAATTTTAGTGTGGTACTATATTTGAAGTAAACAATGGCATTTGAAGGGGCAAAAATGCATCTGTGTCAAATTTATTTATATTTTTGGTAGTGGTATCCCTTTAATCTTGTCCCTTCCCACAAGCTGTTGTCCATTTTTCCTGCTCCCCCACATTGAATCCAGGACGTTGGGCTTCTTGCTCTCTACCACTGAGCTGCATTCTAGCCCATCAAATGCTGTATTTTCTATCTTCTGAAGTGGTTATATTCAACTACAAACAATTGAATCTCAAGGCTAACTTCAAATATGTTTCATAGGGAAAGTTTTTATTGATTGTGTAACAAAAGCTTCAGTTCAATGTCATTCTGTTTTTTCCAGTTTCAATCTCTATCCCTAGTGTAATTCTTTTCCCTTCCATAGAAGACCTACAGCATACACACGTGATGATTAGGAAGGACTTTTCTCTCTTTGCCATGTGTCTCCATTTGTGAATGTGTTAGTACTTTTGCATTCATGTTCCAAAGCAGCTGTTATCTTTATTTTAAACAACACATCATTTTGTTCTGCCTGGGTCCTGGGAATCACATCCACCTTTATGTAGCTAACCCACTCTCCAAATATAGCAAGCATCCTTCAAGTTACAGATTCCAACAGGAACTCAACAGAATGTTATCGGTTATTTGATTCAATCTCTTTCCCAGTGAAGTAGCTCTTGCTTTATTCCTTACCAAGCATATGTTTCAACTCTTCCACTGGTGGACATTTGCCTAGGACATCCTTCAAGACATTTGTTCATTGCTCTTTCATCTGTTAAAGCAATAGAACTAGAAAACCATTTGCTCACTCAGCACCAACCATTCTTGAGAATCTACTTGTGAGCTAGGTGCTGTCCATGTGTTGGCTATCCAGTGGACAAGAAAGAAATTCTTTCCTTATCTGGAGGTTTTTTTTTTTTTTTAATGAGAGTTTCAGGGTCACTGTGTGTTAAAGTGACAAACTGCAGTGGTGTTTGTAAACTAGGGAAGAAAACAGTGATGCATCTGGTCCTGAGTCTACAGTTACCATTCAGATAAAAGATTTTATCTACCTGGGGCCACACTGTAGGCAGTTCCTAAAGATAGTCTATCTTTAAGGGGGTGCTGTGCTTGAGGAAGTGCCAACAGAGAAATGTTAACTTCCTAACAAAAAGAAAAATAACATTTCTATGATGTGAGGACACGACTTTAGATGAGTGAGCTGGCTGATATACCTAAAGAAAGATGAGCAGAGCTGACAAAGGCCTGGGCAAGGGCTATCTAAACATTAAAGGGACTGGCCCATGTGGGAAAACTTTTAAAAGTTAGAACTCTTGTCTGCTGTAGTGGCTCATGCCGATACTCCTAGCCACTGAGGAGGCTGATTTCTGAGAATCACAGTTTGGAACTGACCAGGGCAGACAAATCCTAGAGACTGTTATCTTCAGTTTACCAATAAAAAAGCTATTCTGTGGGGCTGGGAGTTTGGCCTAGTGGTAGCGTGCTTGCCTAGCATGCATGAAGACCTGGGCTTGATTCCTCAATACCACATACATAGAAAAAGCCAGAAGTGGTGCTGTGGCTCAAGTGGTAGAGCGTTAGCCTTGAGAAAGCCCAAGGACAGTGCTCAGGCCCTGACCTAAAATCCCAGGACTGGCAAAAAAAAAAAGCTAGTCTGGAGATGTGGTTTAGGTGGTAGAGTGCCACCCATGAGTGGAAAAAATTGAACAAGAGATGTGCTTTTAAGCCCCTGTCCACATATACACGTGCAGATACACAAATTTGGACTCTGGTTAATTATGTTAATCATATATATATTGAAGACATATAAATAATTATTTTTTAATTGTATTTTATTGCTGGGGTGATATAGAGGGGTCACAATTACATTTGTCAGGTAGTGGATATATTACTTCTTGAACATTGATACCCCTTCCCATGTTTTTCTCCCACTTTCCCTCCCCACCCCCTCAGTCATCTTGTTTTTTCCCCTTTGCTTCCCTATTTCAAATAAATAAATGTATATACAATATACCAGGTTCCAAGTCAGATACAGTAACAACATGAGATAAACCATAAAGGGGGAAAAAAGAGAAAAAATTAAATAATTATTAGAGAAAGTGAGAAGTACTTGAAGTGCAGTAGTCTTCCATTTAAAATATTTTGAAAGCTGTATATGAATCACTTTATCCTTTAAGTGATCATCTTTAAAAGTGATGTGTCTACATCATAACGAAAATAGACTTAAGGAATTGGTTCAAAGTACTAAAACTATTGCCTGTACTAAACATTGGTTAAAAGCATTAAATGCATATGCCTGAATCCTAGCAGTTCTCGAGGCTAAGTTCCTTAGGATCTAAATTCAAAGCCAGCTTGGGCAGGAAAGTTCCTGAGACTCCATTTCCACAGAGGGAAGCTGGGATCACAGGTAGCCTGGAATCCTGAACTAGGCAGATCAGAACTCAGATGGGCCCTAGAGTGTAAAGCCAGACCATGATCTCAGAAATAAAGATGAAAAATGGGGCTGGATTTGTGTCCTAAGTGGTAGAATATCAGCCCATCAAGTGTGGGACCCTAAGTTCAAATCCTGGTAACATCTAGATTGGCATAAAACTCCCTTCCAACTAAAACCCTCTCCCTTGACCCACTCCCTCTATGGTAGTCCATATCTGTGATAGTTCATCTCCTTAGCTCTGGATGAGAATGGAGAAAACAATACTTGGGATAAGGTAATACTGGCAGGCTTCTGAAAGGAGTTTGCCAGGTGATTTTTTTTTTTTTTTGCCAGTCCTGGGGCTTGAACTCAGGGCCTGAGCACTGTCCTTGGGCTTTTTCTCAAGTCTAGAGCTCTGTCACTTGAGCCACAACACCACTTCTGGCTTTTCTGTGTATGTGGTACCGAGGAATCGAACCCGGGTCTTTGTGCATGCTAGGCAAGCACTCTGTCACTAGGCCACACTCCAGGCCCTTGCCAGGTGATTTTTATCTGAAATGAAACATATCACCTCAGCCCTGGCCTGAGTTTTCTCAGAAGTTTCTTCTCAGAAGTGGTGAAAGCCTGGATGTTCCAACCATCTTGCCTTTTTGAGTCAGCATCAGAAAGTATGAGTACACTGCTCATTGACTCGCACAGGAAGTCAGTCTATTTGTGAAGACATGTCTTTCCTGTCTGCCTGCTGAGGAGTGGGCTGGCTTGTGATTCCTTGGGAGAGAAGAGAGAAGAGACAGGCTGAGTAAAGAAAAGGAAAGCATCCTGCTTCACAAAGGTCAGCTTTGGCATCTAGAAAATAGATTCCAGCTCTTGCATTTTCCCATTGTATAAAAAGAAATCAAAGTCAACACAAGTTTACTTTCTTGTTTTTTGATAAATAGTATTCCTTGGGAAGAATTTACAGAAATTCTGTTGTTTTCAATACTGGAGCTTGAAGTCAGATCCTGAGTTTTGTACCTTATTTTTATTGTCATGGATCCATTTCCTGCTTAAAAAATACGTGTGTGCAGTGGCTCACGCCTGTAATCCTAGCTGTTCAGGAGACTAAGATCTGAGGATCAAAGTTCAAAGCCAGCCTGAGCACAGAGGGACCTGAGACGCTTATCTCTAGTTAACCTCTAGAAAACAGAAAGTGGGGCTTGGCTCAAGGGTAAGGTGGTAGCCTTGAGCTGAACAGCTCAGGAACAATATCCAGGTCCTGGGGTACAGTGGTAGCCTTGAGCTGAAGAGCTCTGGGACAGTGCCCAGGCCAAGTTCAAGCCCCATGACCCCCCCCCAAAAAAAAAAATGTGTACGTGCATGTGCCTTGGGGCCTGAGCAAGCTGTCCCTGTCCCTGTTCAGGCTAGCTCTCTACCATTTCAGCCACAGCTCCACTTCCCACTTCCTGCTTCTTGGTGGTTAATTAGAGATAAGAATGTCATGGACTTTTCTGTGATCCTCACAGCACTGGTTTTGAACTAGGGTCACAGTGATATATATAGGTTAGAAATCGAGAAACAGGAATCATTTTTGACTTTGTAATGCATCTGTCGTATGTCCTATGTGGAGGTGGTGATGTGAAGTTGGGATAGGTAGCTCCTGCCACACTCATGAAGTCTCTCTGAAGGATGGACAAATAGCTGGGCTGATCGAGGAAAGCGAGCTGGAGGTGACTGTGGAAAATGATGATGAAGAAGGAACACAGAGAAGGAGGGTGTACTTACAATATGAGAACCAGTTTTCCTCTGTCTAGACTTAGCCTTGAGTCCTTCAAGATTGAAAACTGCAAATTTTTGTTTTCTGTTCAGCATAACTGAGACCTGAATGGTAGAACAGGAGGAAGATGGCAGGATTTGATAGTACCTTGGACCTGAACTGGCAGTATTGTCTCCAATGGAAACTAAAAGCCCACTGGGTCTTAGGAGTTTAAGGGAAAAATATGCTAAAAGCAGTTTTCTTAAGACTTAAGACCTTTTCATTGAGCTCATATCTTTGAGTACTATTTTTTATAAATATGAACATATATATATATATATATATATATATGTGGGTATATATATTCAGAGAGAGAGACAGACAGACAGACACACGCCCAATCGGGGACCCACTAAATTATTTAGACTTGTTTTTGAAAATTTTGACTAGCACCTTTGTGAACAGGTTGCCTGTTTAACATCATTATTCCCCCAATTTTTTTTGTGATGCTGAGATTTTATTTTATTTTATTTATTTATTTTTTTTGCCAGTCCTGGGCTTGGGCTCAGGGCCTGAGCACTGTCCTTGGACTTTCTCAAGGCCAGAGCTCTACCACGTGAGCCTCAGCACCACTTCCGGCTTTTTGCTATGTATGTGGTACCAAGGAATCGAACCCGGGTCTGCGTGCATGCTAGGCAAGCATTCTACCACTAGGCCAAACTCCTGGCCCCTGTGATGCTGAGATTTTAATTCAGAGTCACACTTGCTAAGCAGTGTCTGTTTAGCTATTTTTCAGGTAGGGGAGCATCTTGTTTTTCTTTCCCAAACAGCTTGGACTATAATTCTACTTTAGGATTCCTGAATAGCTAGGATAACAGATGCCTGCCTGCCACCATGTTTAGCTTTTTGTTGGTTGAGATGATGTCTTGCTTTTTTATTGGCCTGGGCTGGCCTCAAACTGTGATTGATTCACTCAGTCTCTACCTCTTTAGGATTACAGGCATGAGTTATCATACTGAGCCCAATTTGGCTTTATTATTTTGGTGGTACTGGGTTTTAACTCAGGATATGTTACCACTTGAATCACACACTCAGCACCATCCTTTTTAGGTTTCTGAGATAGGGTCTTACTGGCCTTGAGCTTGTTTTGTAGCCCAGACTGGCCTCAAATCCATCTTCTTTCCTTTGCCTCTCAAGTGCTGGGATTACAGTGGTGTGTACCACCACAACTGGCAGTATTTTGACTTTTAAGTTTATTCTATTCAAATGACTGTCAGGACAATTCTATTTCCATTCTCACAGAGTACCTAAGAAGTAATATGGACAAGAAAGTAATACACAAAGTAGTTGTCTGATTGAGCCGGTAGTGGAAAAGCCTAGTTTGGGAATCATCTATATTAGTCGGTTACTCTAAATTATATTGAGGAAACATATTGGCTCTGAGGGTCTTGTCTGTTCCAACCTGTGCTATACTGAGGCTGTATTGACTCCTGCTCCCAAGCCAAGCTTCTCTTTCTGAAAACTACCATTGAGATTGCAGAGGGAAAAAGACATGCAGGCTCTGAGTTGACTTCCATGAGTCCCTTCCACATGGATTGCACAGGCCAAAGTCAGTGATCCTTCTCAGTTCAGCAGGGTGAAGCGTTGGAAGTTACTTGGCAAATGTAAGAGCCTGGAGGCAGGAAGTAAGTCTTCCTCTAAGGAGTCAGTGTTCTCAGTGACAAGCTGATTATAGCATTCTATATTATGAAGCCAAGGGGGCTTTATTATTATTACTATGTTTTTGTTATAATGCCAGGAATTGAACCTAAGGTCTCAGGAATGCAGGGCATCCTGCTTTTGAGATACAACACGAGTCCTAAGAATTTAGATATTTATTTTGGTAGCACTGGGGTTTTATTTCAGGGACTTGCCAGCTTTTTTTTTGGCTTTAGTTTTTCAAGTAGAGTCTTAAACATTTTTTCTGGTCTAGCCTTGGGCCACAATCCTTTTACCTCTGCCTCTAGAACTGTTGAGATTACAGACATGAGCAACTATCCGTGGATTGTGGTTGGCCTTAGGCTACAATCCATGCTTATATCCAGCTTTTTTTTTTTTTTCTTCTTAACTGTCTATCTGTATGATTTTACTTTTATTTGCCCTCTTTCCGATTCCAGCTGAACATGGTGGTCTGAGGGGGATGAGTGTGTGTGTGTTGGGGGAGGGCATGAGAGCATTGGGATAGTTTGCATTGTTCACCCGCGATGAGCTTCTGGTGGCGTCATCACTGAGGAAGTGACCTTCTGTAAGACCTGTGCTTCTCCTCGGTGGCTTCAGTTTGGGATTGGACTTTGAGAAAGGGTTGTGAGGCCATTAAGACTTCCAACTGCTTGACAGAACTGTTGCCCTTCCCTGGGGATGCTTCCCAGCACATCTGTTCTGTCCCAGCACATCTGTTCTAGCGTGCAGATGTCTCCAAGGCTTCCCCGCACCCTGCCTCTGGTTTGGGGACCGGAGGCTGCAATGTGGAGCATGTTTGGCGGATAATTCACACTCTGGGCCCTGGTTTGCTGGGTTTCCAAGGATTTATCTTACTGTTTGGGGCAAGCTTTTTGGACATAGGTAGTTTACTGCAGAATAGTATAACTGGGCCTCGAGGAGGAAGTTATGCGTTAGACGAGTTAGTAAATAAGTGTTAACGGTGTCATCCAGAAGGAACAGCATTATCCTTCTGTGCACTCCTGGCCACAGGCCGCCCAGTTCCCAGTCAAAACACTTTTGAGGATCCAGCCTTCTGCCCCAAGCTTTACTCTGCCTCCTAGCCTGCGTTCAGTAGTAGTCCACCACAGT
Source organism: Megascapheus bottae (assembly GCF_031878675.1). Lineage (NCBI taxonomy): Eukaryota > Metazoa > Chordata > Mammalia > Rodentia > Geomyidae > Megascapheus > Megascapheus bottae. The sequence continues at coordinate 16,428,675 of NC_143521.1, read as the reverse complement.
TTTGTGACATACACAGTATTCCAGAGTCTCACTGTCATTTTAAGTGATTTTTAAAAAATAATAATATAATGAGGAATTTTAAATAATGTATTTGGGAGTTTGAAAAGCATAGAAAGCTTCCTTACCCAAAGTAGTAGATTCTAGCAGCCCGTAGCCGTGATCATGCTTTCCTAGAATGGATTTCCAGATATAAGAGAAGGCATCTGCTGTACCCTCCCAGACATGTGACTGACAAAGGAAAACTCTTTCGGCTCAATTGACTAAGTCTACACTGGACACCATGAGTTTGGACTCCATATTTTCACCCTTCATTCCCCCCACATTATTAGCCTTTTTTTTTTTTCTCAAGGCTGGTATGCCACCATTTCCAGATTATTGCTGATTAATCCGAGTCTCACATTTGTCTAGGAGTACTGACCTGGAACCATGATCCTCAGATCCCAGCTCTAGGTGTGTAGCCTTGAGCCACCACTGTCCAGCCCCTCACTTTTTATTTCACTAGCTGTTGCTGGGTGAATCGCAGGAAGAGGAAGATGCCATAGGTCTCCCAAACTCCCTACTTCTTCTCACTCATATCCATATCTACATGGCCACAGGATCTCCAGTCCACAGAGCAACCCTCAATTGATGTTCCACAATGGAATCTGGTGGGTGAAGACTTACTTTTTTTTTTTTTTGGTCAGAAAGTCGGTTTTGACAGTTCTGGTCCATGACTTTTTGAAGATCTGAGCCTCAGCCTAAGAGTGATTAGCTCTATAAGCCTCCATACAGTGATTGCCCTTCTTCCTTATTTCACATGCTAGTCCCTATTCCATTTCTCCTGGATTGCTTCACAAAACAATTGCATGCATGTAGATGTCTCTAGTCTACATTTTGGAAAAATCTAGGTGAAGTGTTTAACTTCCTGGTTTGGGCTTTGCTTTTACCTCATAATAGTAAGGGAATGTGACTGTTTTGTAACATACAAGCTAGTTTTGATGTTTAAAACTGCTCAAAAGAAATTGACATAAGTTTTTGCTTCTGTGGGACTTCAAACTTTTGTAAACATGAGACACAGAAAAGAAGAAAAAAGATACCTTACCTAAACTTCCCTAGAATTTTCAGTTCTAGTTCTTCTAAACTCCATGTCTCGGGAGTGTGTAGTATGTACTTTATGACTTGTTTCATTGACATATTTCTAGTCATATTTTTATATTTGAGGGAATTAGACACTGAATGAATGTGGAAAAGTCTGATATGGGCACCCAATTATGAACCCTAGCCAAAGCTTAAAAGTGTTTTGAAAAATTAAGGGAAAAATCTCAGCCTATGCTGCCTGGGTAGATTGGAAAAATTAGAGTATGTTAGTTTTCTCTGGCTGTGACAAAATACTTGAGCAAAACAACCTGAGGGAAGAAGAATTTATTTTGGCTCACACTTTGAAAGGTTTCTAACGTCCTTGGCTCTGTTGATTCTAGGCTGATGGTAAGATCCACCATTGCAGTGTAGGGAGCTTCTATTAGCTGCTCGCCTGGTGGCCTGGTGGTAGCCTGAAGAAGAGGCAGAAAACAATACATAACTTCCAAAGCCCCATCCCCAGTGACCCATTTCTTTCAGAAGGATCCTCCCCTTAGAGGCCATTTTAAGGCTCTGGATTGTCTGCCAAGACCATGTAAGATAATTGTTCAAGTCAATTCTTTTCTTCACTTTGTATGAGCTTAGTCAAGTTTCTAGAATTGCATCAGAGAACTTAGAGGATAACACAGACCAAACTGATTCATTCTTAGATTCTCCCCCAATTCTACCTTTGCCTCTATCTTTGACGTGTTCAGTTTGATTTCCTTGTGTGGACAGTCCAAGATTAGTACCTTAGACTGTTGCAACAATTGTGCTGTTTACCTGTTACATACCTCTTTGTTTTCAGAGTCTTTCCCCATCCTGAGTCAACCTCTTAATCATCTCTCCCCTAGGCAGTTGTTGAAGGGAATGCTGGATGGTTTGCACTGAAGTAGTTTTGTTATCTCTGAACCTGCTCAATTGGTAGTCATTAGATTTGCTCCATTCTAAAACTAAAGTTCCAGATTATTTTATGACCCTAAGGTTGGGAATTAAAGTAATGGAAATTTTAGATTTTAGACTCCCAGGCTCTAAATCCATGAGTTCCACATCAGGCCTGGCCACAAAGCCCTTTATACCAAGTACAGAGAGAGAGATGATGAAGGGCAGAGAAGAGGAGATTTATTACATGATCCCTGGAATACCATGAAAAAATAGCACTGTCACCATCTTCTAGGTATACACATAAGTCTTAGCTATTATAGACGAAGAACTGGAGGCAAGGAAGAGAGATTTGCATAAAGAGTCTTAGTCACAGGTTGAGCCTCGCTGGCTATTTTCTCAGAACATTTCACAGAAGTTATTAACTGTCATCATTGGTGAGGATAAACAAGTCATCATTCCAGATGAGAGATCCATTCTTAGGAATCTCTATTTTTCCTGAGGGCTAAATTTGGCTTTTTCTTTTTTGCCAGTCCTGGGGTTTGTACTCAGGGCCTGAGCACTGTCCTTGGGTTTTCTCAAGGTTAGAGCTCTATTACTTGAGCCATGGCACTATTTCTGACTTTTTTTTCATGTATGTGGTAAAGGGGAATTACACCTGAGGATATGTGCATGTTAGGCAAGAACTGTACCACTAGGCCAAACTACCAGCCCCTTGGCTTTTGTTATGGATCATTCTTGTCCTTCCTGGAGCTTGAGGTGATGACAAAGCAATTTCCAAGAGGATGGCTTAGAGCTGAGAGACATACAAAGTGGGCCTGGGAATGCCAGGTTTTTCTTCTGCTTTAATTCTTGTAAAAACCCAAGCCTTATTTCTTGCCTTTCTTCTAGTTTGTCAATATGGGGAATTTGGGTCAGTATTCAGAAAGCAAGGGTTCATTTTATTTCTCCTCCTTTCCTCATTTATGGTGTATTTTGAGGAGCACTTGAAAGTGACATCTAGCGATCTTAGGCTACTGCTAGAAATTTATTTTTGGCCAGCATCATTGTCTTGCCCCTGTAATCCTTAAGGTACTCTGGAGGTTTAGTTCTGATCATGACTGTAAGCCAACCCGAGCAAGAAAGTCCATGAGATTCTCATCTCCAGTTAACCAGGTAAGAGGTAGAAGTCGAGCTGTGGATCAAGTGGTAGAGTATGAGACTTAAGTGGGAAAGAAAGTTAGCACCCAAACCTACAGTGAGCTCATGCCTCAGTCCCAGCACAAAAAGGCAAAAACAAAATCTCAGTCTTACAGACTTAAAAATAACTTTCCTAACTCCAGGTCCTAATTGCTTTGGCTAACGGAATTTGTATTTCCAGAATAACCAGCCCCTGCAACTTCTGCTGCCCTGTCCTAGCACATGCATACATGCATGTTTCTGCTTGGGGGTTCTGTGTGTGTTTGTGTGTGTGTGTGTGTGTGTGTGTGTGTGTGTGTGTGTGTGTGTGTGTGTGTGTGTGTATGTGTGTGTGTGTGTGTATCCATGTCTATCCTGGGCTGAGATGCAAATTTTCCCATGTGACTTATTGAACTTTTTAAGCCACCCCCCCCTCCCATTCTGATATAGGTGGAGCTTTTTTCATTTCCTTTTTTTTGCTGTCTTTGGTTTGAGTTTTTGTATTTTTCTGGTACCAGATCGAAACATAAAAATTTGATCTTTTAATCTATTTCCCTTTACTTAGTCCAAAATAAGGGGAAGTAATTCTGGATTCAACATACTTTCATGTTATTGTCATGATGATCTTCATAATTCTTTCTCTGAGGCTCTCGATTCTTAGAGGGGAAAACTGTCTCATCCGTAGATGAATGCTGAGACCATGGTCCTAGTTTTCTTCCTAGGTTTTGCATTCACTCAGTTGGCTTGAGTGTTTGGCCCAAATGGCCTGTCTTTTATCCTTTAATTTTTAATTCTAGGTATGAGAAAAATTAAATACTAAAAACAAAATAAGTTATTTTCTATCCCCAAATAAACAGTGTAGAAGAAATCTTAAGAAACTTGAAGCTGGAATATGTGGTTTCTCCACTAGCACTGGACTCATTCAGATACCTGTCTTTAAAAGTTCTTGTGAAGTGTTATGACCACATTACTCTTTGGCTGAGCCACTAAATCCACTACATTCACCATATCGAGTACATTGTTGTCCAAGTCCCAATTGTGCAATTGCACATGCTTTCCTGTGAGAGATTTCAAAGGGTAAATGCCGATCTGTACAACAACCTGGTGGATTATTATTCTTGATCCAAGACTTGGAGGTACCTAAGGTAAGCAGTTTTGATCTCAAGGTCATGTCTTCTGACTGTTGGTTTTACCCCACTCTTAGAGAATGCAGATTCTTCTACCTTATCATTCAAGCCAAACCAAACAAAGGTATATGGATGGTGAAAGCTGTGGCTTGACCAAAAGTGGGTATTGAATACATAGACGGGTAATGGTTTGCGTGGGTGAACTGTTTCATCACCATAAAGAGGCAACTTTTAGGAGCTAGGTGCATAGCTCAAGTGCTAGAGTGCTTGCCTTGCAAAAGTAAAGAAAGCCCTGAATTTAAGTCCAGTATGGCCCTCAAAAAAACAAAAGTCAGAAAAAAGGTTGAGCTTAGATAAAACAGTTACTGAGCCAGGCCTCTTTTACCTGTGTTTATATTGAATATTGGGCTTATGCATAATTTAAAACGCTGAAACATTATTTATATGCAATATTTATCATTGAGCTTATTGAATGCCAGCAGGGTAGCATCATGGAAACTTTACAAGGTAGGGAAAAGGTGAGGATCATTTTTAGCCCACTGTCCTCAGAACATTTAGACCCAGCTCAACCTAAGTTCCCATCCAGTAGTTTAGTGCTTTCTGACACAGGTGCCATGCCCGCTGATTCTCATGCTGAAGTCTGAAGTGCTAAGTCTCTCCTATCCACATTTCCAAAGATAGAGGACCTCCTACACACATGTTTTGCAATGTTATAGATACTTGTGTTGGGAGAAGTGTTTTGGTCATCCACAGCAGAAGGGATTGGTTTATGAAATGTGGAGTTGAAATTTATGATTACTGCTGGTAAGAAGTTATTATAGGAAATGCTTTTGTTTTCTTTCTGTTTCTAAAAGAAGCCCTTTGTGGCAAGGTCATTTCAGTCATGTGGACACATCGAAGGAAATAATGGAAATAATGTTTGCATCAGTGATTCCCCTTAGAGCATAAAGCAGGAATTGTAGCCATGGATTTGTTGTTGAATATAAGAGGTGATCATGATTTTCTCTTTAGGATGGAGTGCAGAATATGGATATTCCTAATTTGGAACTCTATACTTAGAATCTGAGGATGTAAGGTGAATGAACTTATAGTGCTTAAGCATCTCATATCATCAGCAGTGCTCACAGGCCTTGGCTAAACTCTCCTATTGATAGATATTGAAAAATTCAGCATTTTCTGTAAGCCTTCAGTTGTAACATGACCCCATTTAAAAAAAAATACATTTCAAGCAGAGTCTACCTTTTGGGTTTTTAGCCTTTTGCAAACTGTTTCAGAAAGATGGGGAAAGTCTGTCAAATATCATCTATACTGCTGTTTAGTTCAGTATTCTTAATTATTTGCTTAGTGGAGATAGTGAATAGCTGGATAGTACTTTATGTGAGTCAGCTTTCTGTTGCTGTAACAGGTATTGGAGATAGGGCTGGGAGTGTGGCCTAGTGGTGGATCGTCTGTCTAGCATGTGTGAAGCCCTGGGTTCAATTCCTTCTGTGTATGTGTACCACATACACAGAAAAAGCCAGAAGTGGTGCTGTGGGTCAAGTGGTAAAGTGCTAGCCTTGAGAAAGCAAGGAGAGTACCCAGGTGCTGGGTTCAAGCCCTAGGATTGGCATAAACAAACAAACTGAGACCATCAACTTACTGAAGAGAAGAGGTTTACTTTGGCTCACAGGTGAGGGTGGCAGCACACCATAGTGAAGAGTCTTGTGAAGGAGAGCTATTGACTTTGTTGTCCTGGTAAAAGAGATTCAAGGGAAGGTGCTTGGATACAACTGTCTCCTTCAAGGATATGCACCCATGGTTTAAGATTGCCCATGAGATTATGCCTTTTAAGATTTTTATCATGTCCCAGTGGTATCAAGTTGGGACTTTTAATGCTGGGGCTTAGGGAATATTCAGCATTCAAACTCTAGCCAATCATCCACTCCAGAGGTAGAGAGGCAGGATGATTATAAGTTTGATGCCAGGGATCATAGTGACACCTTGTCTCATTTCATGTTCTGGAGTTTGAACTCAGGGTCTTATACTTGCTAAGCAAATTTTCTGCCATCAAATTATACTTCCAGCCATGTTTTTTCACTGTTATTTTTGAGGTAGGGACTTGCTTCCTGACCAGGCATGTACCAGGGAGGTGAATACCTATTTTAGGCTTCCCATCTTTTCCCATCATAGCTAGGGTAACAGGAATTTAGGACCATGCTCAGCTCTAGGTTGAGAAGGAATCTTATAAACTTTTCTGCTTAAGCTAGTCTCAAACTATGATCTTCCCAATCTCAGACATCCAAGCAGCTAGGATTACAGATATGAGACACTGGCACCCATCTTCAAAAACTTTAATTAAAATAAAAAAGATTCAAACTATAGCTTACCCTATATATTAATGCTACCACATTCATCAAGATCTATATCAGTTTTTTGCAAGTAATATTCTCATGAAATGAGTCTTCTTATCTCTAATTGAATCTGTAATAGAGCTAAGAACAAGATTTAGGAAGACATTTCATCAAATGTCACTCTCCTTTTTAATAACAAGTGAGACAAGCAACTGTTAAGGCCTTTAAAATGACTATGACCTTATTACATAAACATAACAATGATTTTTAGCAAAGAGGGCACAAGATCAGTATGAGTAGTTTTTTAACATTAAGTTTATACATTTTGAAATGTTTTTTATAGTATATCAAATTTAAATATAGGACATTCTGAAACAGAAAGTATATAATCTAGATCTCAACAAATATTTATTTTTATTGTCAACAGAATGCTTATGCTTTTTGGGGGTGAGAGGGAGTGGATTGTCAAGGCCATGCCCTTATCTTTTTTACATTTTGGTTTGTTTGTTGTTGTTGTTGTTTTTTCCAAATAGGGTCTCCTGCCTCTGCTAGTCTTGAACTACAATTCTTTGATGTCTGCTTCCCTAGTAAGAGGAATAACAGACATTCACCACGTAAAGAATTGAGCTACCTAACTTCAGACTGCTATAACATTAGTAAGAAGTAGATATTTACTTACCTATTTTCTTTAAGATACTTTATAATCAATGATTGATAGGTGATGGTTTTGATAGGCTTATTTGGTTCCAAATTTTGTTATTGGTGGTATATATAAGATAGTAAGGGAGTTAAATACATCAAGCTTTGATGAAAGGGACCCTCCTCTTTTAACTCATGTATTTGAGGAAGAAAAAGTATCAAGAAGGATGATACTCAGAGCTTTTAGACTACTGTAACTATACAATATGTGTCACCTCTGGGTTCTGGCTAGAGAAAAGAGGTCCCTTGTACCATAGTTTTGATTTTTATTTTTTCAAGAGGAGGTAGACAGAATTCAAACTGAAATTTTCCCATCTGAAAAATTTGGCAATCTTAAGTAAAATATTTGAAAAATACAGTGTGGGTCACATAAACGTTTGTGAGTGAAGTCTGCCAATTTGCAATTTGATTTCCATTGGGGAAAAATTTTTGTTGTATTTGAATGAAAAAAATCATTAAATTTTTGATATGCTTTTTAGAATGCTTTAAAATTTGAACAGTTTAACGCTTTTTTGCATGAAAATTAGGATTGTTTTGAATATAGAAGAAAACCAAATTCTTTTTTATTTTTTGACTTCTTGAACTTCACTTGTGAGTAGGTTCTTTGAGGACTGCACTCAAGCCTTTCACATACTTCCTTAACAGGAACTCTGAGCAACTTTGGGCTGCTGGAGATGAAACTGAGAGAAGGGACTGAAGTGGGCAGGGTTGAGCAGAGACAGAGTCTACAATGTGCTCAGGCAGGCCAAGGTGCCCAGTAAAACATGCCATGTATTGTAAGGGGGCCCTATGTTTTCTTTTTAGCAGAGTCCATTAACAGTTAATAGATATTCCCAACAGGCTACCTTATTGAAGAATTTGTCAACAGGATAATATAAAATGCAAGTAGGTAGATCCTAGGAGAAGGTCTTTTACCAGACTCAAATACATTGTAGGTCACAGAACCAGGAGGGATTTGAGAGGCTAGCAAATCCAGGACCTTCCCTTTAACATGAGGAGAATGGCTGGGTGTGGTGGTACATGCTTGTAATCGCAGTTATTAGAGAGTTGGAAGCTAGAGGATCCAGAGTTCAAAGGCCAGTTCTAGCAGTGTTAGTGAGACTCTTATCTTAAAAACAAACTAAAAAGGGCTAAAGGGTTTAGAGGATGGCTTAAGTGGTGGAGGACTGGTTTAGTATGAGCAAAAGCCTTGTGTTTGATCCTCAGTACTGAAAAAATGAAAGCCCTGGGGTAAGGCTGAAGTTTACATTTTTCATTATTGTCCAGCAGGATTCAGTACTGTCCCTTCTTTTCCCCTTTCCTACCTATAGAAAATGTGTCTTTTAGGAATTTGTGGTGACAGCTCTTAAGTCTTAGGAAAACCCTAAAGACAGATGTTTAGTAAATAGATGATTTAGAAAACATCTTCTTAGCCCATCATTCCAACTATGTCTAGTTATTATTAGGACATTTCTGTTAATATTTGTTTCTTTGTATGTGTATTGATACTCCCTCTCCAGAGCCTACCTTTTTCAAATTAATGATTCTATTAAACAAACAACCATCTAGATCACCAACAGTAAAATCATAGAGCAACAGCAGGCATGGTGTGACATACCTGTAATCCTACTATCAAGAGACGGAAGTAGGAGGATCAAAATTTTGAAGCCAGCTGAGACTATACAGTGAAACCCTGTCTTAAAAAATTAGAATGGAACAAAAACAGTGGCAAAATTGCCCTGAATTCTGTAGCGTTTCCCAGTAGTGGGTTGAACCACATGAATAGTTGATATTGAGCCAGTTCTCTTCACTACAAAAATGGTAATTTCATAAGATTCAAGGCAGTAGCCTGAGCGAAACAGCACTAAGGAGTTTTGGGGTATCTTTCTTTTCTTAGAGACATCCTGGAATATTCTGTGTGTTCTTGAGCACACAGCTCTCGGAGTTTGCCCTGCATAGGAGCATGTGCCCGGGCCTTTTTTTTTTTAAATTGAGAAACACGAAATGGAGAGTTACAGGTCCTGGTGTGCACATGTGGATGTCTCTTCCCCTCACATGCTATGTTTGGCTATGGACCCCTCCCTTGCCTCCAAGAAAGAACTGCAACTAGAGCCAAATGCTAGATTTGTCTTGAATTTTGCAGGCCAACAGAAGTAAGTTGGAACGGGAAGTACATCTCATGCTTGATCTTGCTGTGCAGTTTCTGGTAGGTTCCATAGCCTGCACAGATGACCTGAGACTTCTGAAACACAACCTTGTTATTATTATATCTGTCCTGTGTAGTTCTGATTTCCAGGAGGAAATGAATGGGCCCAAATAAGCAAGAGAATAGACTGGAAATCTGTTCTGCAGTTTTTCTCAGTTGAGTCCCTTGTCTATTTTTGTTTGTTTCTGATTTCTAGGAGAAGTAACATTGTAGCATTTTGTATCTTAAAGAAATAAGGTGTAAGAATTTTAAGTGGCTAACTTGGAGAGTTAAGGAAAAATCGAAATGTTATGACCTCTGAATTGCATTTCAGGACCCTGACCAAATAAAATAAATCTTTGACTTTAGCCATCAAGGGAGTTAGTAAATGTATGCACGTTCATTTTTCTCAAGAAATTAAAAAAGAGAAACCCACCCACATCCAATCAATAGATGCAAAGCCAAATTCTCTCAGCTTCGTGGTTCATAAAGAGCAGAGTGTCCCACAGCTGAATAAACATTATTAGAGAGTCAACACAAACAGCAACATGGAAATGGGATCTTTCTCTACAGCTCGAAGCCAGAGCATTAGTTAAAAATTCACTTCTGACATTTATAAGTGCTTTCTGAACATTAGTTAAAAATTCAGCATCAGGCATTGGTGGCTTATGCCTGTAATTCTAATTACTCTGGAGGCTGAGATTGGAGTATCATGGTTCTAAACCAGCCTATTTGCTTTGGTAGTTAATTGGAGACACTTAGCACCAATTAACTACCAAAGAAAGCTGGAATTGGAGGTGTGGCTCAAGTGGCAGAGTGCAAAGCCTTGAGCAAAAAAGCTCAGGGACAGGGCCCTGAGCTCAAGCCACAGTGGCACCAAAAAAAAAAAAAGGCTCTCCAGAAGTTTTATCCTACCCCTCCCCCCTGGTTAAAGGGGCTAATCACTGAATTCCTAATCGTAAGCTTCTGTAATAAGCAATGTTTTATTCTGTAAGTTTTCATTTCCATATTTTAAACACCATGAAGAAGCTGGTCAAGTGGAGTTTATTAGTAAATACTTCAGAAGTAATAGGACTTCTTATGTAGAGGAATTTAGTTGGCATATCATCCTTGGAGGACAAGGCATTTAACAATCTGCAACAATTTCCCCAGGAATTCTCAGTTATCAGTGTTTGCTTAGTAGCTGAGGGTCTGACTGCAGGGGGCTTTGGAGGGTTGAGAAGGGAACTCATGCAGTGACCTCAAGATTTTCATCTTCATTCCAGCAGTTTCTAGCTCAACCTCATTCTTTGTCAGCTCTGGGCTGTGCTCTCTTATCACCTGGAGGTAACATGTAATGTGACTTCTGCCTATTAATTATAATGTGCTGCAGGGACTAGGGAAGGTGGTTAATTCCTTGGATATCATGCTTGGGGCTTTCCCCTCACCTTGTTTTTCCTAATACTTGAAATTATGTGTATAGTAATGAGCCAATCCTGAAGATATTTTGTATGGAAATTAATAGGTGCTTTTCAGCATTTTAATTTCCATTGCTTAGTTACCTTCCAGAGAACTGGCAATATGCTTGGTGAAAGTTCTAGAAATAGTGTGATAAGAGGCTATTCATACAGGTCTCTACCTTCTGGACCAGAAGATGAAGGGCTCCTGAGAAGAATAAGGATCCACATTTTAAAAGTTCATGTGTAATAAATATCTCTGTGTTTCTTGGGTAAACATACTTAGATGTATAACAGAGTTGAAGTTGAGTTGATGGAGGAGAAGAATAGTTTAACTATTGCTACAGATTATCTTAAGCTTGGGAAGACAGCTAGGTGCTTTATAATTTCTTAGTTGACGTTGTAACAAGACCCATGTGTTACCATGGTTGGTGCCTGCATCTTCCTTACTCTGTAGTATTTTAAAATACATGCCCTTTATGATATGGAGCTGCAGATTACTTTTCTAAAGTAATTTATGGCAATGATTACTGCCTCCATACAAGGTCCACATGTTCTACCCGCTCTAAGTGGTTATGGTGCCTATTGCCACTACTTAGTGTAGCTGGACTTCTTTTATATGGGCACTTATATTTATTAAATGTAAATAAATATATTTATTTATTTGTGCATTCCTATTCACATCGCCTTTATTATTTTCTTTTCCTTTTGTTGTGCTGTTTATTTTGACCACTTTATTGAATGTGCCATTATTTCTCTTTGGTTTGTACTTTTGGTGTCTTTTAGAAATCAGTTTTTCACAGAGGTTTATTTAGTTACACTTAACTAATTATTCATTGTTTGCTTAGTGGTTTAGAATTGGCATGGTTAATTTATCTGTGAGATGTCCTGAGCTAATAAATTTGAAACAACTAAAAGAAATGACAGACAGGGAAGGGCCTAAAACCCAGGCCAGGAAAAGGAAGAGACTCAGAAATTCAGCCTTGCCAGGTGCGGTAGCTCACAGCTGTAATCCTAGCTACTCAGAAGGCTGAGATCTGAGGATCAAGGTTCAAAGCCATCCCAGGCACAAAAGGACCTGAGACTCTTTTATCTCCAATTAACCTCTAGAAAATGGGAAGTGGGGCTTGGCTCAAGGGTAGGGCAGTAACCTTAAGCTGAAGAGCTCAGGGACAGCGCCCAGGCTGAGTTCAAGCCCCATGACCCACAAAGGAAAGAAAGAAAAAATAAAAAGAATCCAGCCTTTTGAGAAAAGGCAGGCATTCACGTACTGTGATTTGAATGGACTTTTACAGAGAAAAGGAACACTTGTAGTTAGCCATTGAAGAAAAGCAAAGGAGTCCTTAAATTAGCTGTAGGATCTTGAAGATCACTGAAGTTCGTGTGTGTGTGTGTGTGTGTGTGTGTGTGTGTGTGTGTGTGTGTGTGTGTGTGTTCCTGCATGCTAGTCCTGCTGGTTGAACTCAAGGCCTGGGCACCGCCCCTGAGCTTTTTTTCTAAAGGCTAGTACTCGGTCACTTGAGCCACAGCTCCACTTTTGCCTTTTTTGGTAGTTGGAGATCAGTCTCCTGGACTTTCCTGCCTGGCTGTCTTCTAATCAGGATTCTCTTATCTCAGCCTCCTGAGTAAGATTGTAGGTGTGGTAAGGATTGTGGTGCCTGGTAAGGGATCCCATTTTAATAATTCTCTCAGTTGCTTTATTTCTGGTTGATAAGTCAAAGTAAAGTTTTCTTACCAATAAAAAATAAACAATCCAGGCTATTCTGTAGCAAGCACCACATCTAAACACTTCAAGTGAATTATGTAGCTGACATGCTTAGGAGTAGATGCCATTATTTATTTTGCCATTTTACAAGTGAGAAAGGTTCAAAAAGTCTGAACAACTTGTCCAGAGTCCATAGCTGTCAAGTGCTAGGGTTTGAATTCGTTTTTTTTCCTGATATTAGAGCTGCCAAATTTGTTACACATTAAAAAATATATAGTCATGCTTTAGTCCCCTTAGGAAAGATGTGGCATCAAAATATGCTTGATTTCCTTTATAAAATAGTTAAGTATATACAACACACACACACACACACAATTATATATATATATATATTCTTTTTTCATATATTTTTTATTGTAATTAATAGAAGGGTTACATGATATTTGCCAGATAGATGGTGCATTAATTCCCATACATTGATACCCTTTCACATGTCTTGGTACCCATTTCCCTCCCCCCCATGCCCACCCCTAATTCTTATACTTATATTTAAATCATGTCTAGATTATATCACCTATAGAATGTAAATACTGTATAGTCATACTGTATGTTCTGGGAATGTCATGTACAAAAAGTCTGGATGCATGCACACACACACACACCTTTTTTTTTGGTGCCAGTTCTGGGGTGTGAACTCAGGGTCCCATGCTTTTATTTTTTATACTTGGCTTGTTTGCTTGGCTCACACTACCATGCCACTTTTCAGGATTTGTGCTGTCTATTTTAGAGATAGAATCTCATGGAATTTTCTGCCTGTGTTGGCCTTGAGGTCACGATTCTCTGGATCTCAACTTCCTGAACGGGCTATGTAAGCCACCCACACAGCTTATATAGAAATTTTTTTGAAGTGAATCACTGTTAATGTTGACATGGATTAAAATCTAGGCTTTGCTCTGCTATCTTGGGCAAATTTCATCTGCCTGACTTAGTTTCCATATCTGTTTAAAAAAAGGAGAGTAATAACTGTCTTACAGGTTGTGAGAATTCAAGTTAACGGATATAACATCCTAGATCAGTGCCTGGCAGATAAATAGGACTTTCTGTTTTATATAGATTCAGAGTAATAAGCCACCAAGTCCACCATATTGTTATTCTAATTTCTGATCCTTTTGTGAATTGATAGCACTTTCACTTCCCTGCTACCCCTCAAAACATTTTTGTGAAGTAGGGTCCATTTTCCCAGAAAACCTTTCTTCTGGCTCTGGTCTGTCTGATCTCAGCAATCTCAACCTCTCAGGTATTGTCTCCTCCTGATAGCTTAAAGGTTGGGTGCTATGCGCCTGGTGCTGTGTTCCTAAATTCTGCTTCTAGCAGCTGAGATCTTGATGTACACATCCTGGATGTCCTGTGTTGACTTTCCCTATTTCCTCTTCCTGTTGTTCTCCTTCTTCTCAATATTACTGTTGAGCTGTGACCCTTGATGATTGTGTAAAGGTCAGTTGCTTGTGGAGCACTGAACACTCAGCATTAGTCCCAGCCCCTGGGGCTATGGAGGCAGGCTGTGTTGCTAGGGGTTTCATAGTTGTAGTTCACACAATTCTTTTATTTTACAGAGGTGGAAGGCAAGACCCAGGAGAATAGATGACCTGCCTAAGACGCACAGATCCAAAACTATAGCCAGATCCCTTAACTTTTTCTTATACTGCAAATCCAAGGACAGCAAAGCTAAGGCTTCTAGATTGTCCTTTACAGCATTTCCCCTAGTTTCCTGGTTCCCAGTGGAGACCAGCCACTGTCATTGGTCATGTATTAGGACTCTGATTATTATCTTATTTATTGTGAAATGAATGTGACAGCTTTGGAGGAATGGCTGCATATAGGCACAATCAAGTTTCTCTCAAATTCTCAGTGTAGTTGAGTATTAATGATGAGCCACTTGGCTTAAAAAAGAGTGAGACTTAGCAAAAGACTGATGTAAACACAGCGTAGTGACTATTGGTGCTGTGTGTGTGTGTGTGTGTGTGTGTGTGTGTGTGTGTGTTTGCACCTCCAGCTCAGGCACTGAGGAACCTAATGATTCACCAACAACACAAAACACCCAGAATGGAGATACTTAAGAGTTTATTATGATAGTGTCAGTTTGTAACATTTTCCTTAGTTGTTCTACTTTGTACTGAAAGTACTTCTTTCCTTAGGCATTTCATTGCAACTGTACTCTACTTATTAAATGTAATAGCAGCAGTTCTAAACACTACATAACTAACATTGTTGTTATGAAAAATAACTTTCAAAGGGGAAACTGAGTGAAAGGAGCTGTATCATGTTACATTTTTGCAAATCTTTTTACTGTCTGACTTAATGGAAGACAGCTGGGTCTCTGGGCCTGCTTTCCATTGGCGAGGATGTGTATTGTCTTGGCTGAAGTCCATGAAGATGAAGCCTCACATGACAATGTGGTTGGAACTTGGACACCCCTCAAAGTTTCCCCAGGGATCTTCTGCCCACATTTGGAGAACTCCCAAAACTTAGCTCTTCTAGCTTCTGTTTCCAATCAGTCCCCTCTATGATGGGGTCCTGGCATTTCCTCCTATGTGACTTAGAGAAGGAAGTGGGCTGTTGTGCTATTTTGAAGTTAAAGACTTCTAGTGTGCAAAGGTAACACTTTAAAGAAAACAAAAACCACTATGTAACTGAATTCAGGGTAGTGTTTTTCTCTGATTAGGTCCATGAAGAAGGATGGCATTTATGTAGGATAAAATTGAGGTTTTAAAGCTTTCAGTAGTGTTGTGATTTTGGGGTTGGGTATTCTGTATGTAGGTGCTTATTCTTTGTTCTTTACATGGTAAAGAGATGTTCTAAAAACTTTTAAATAAAACTAGGCATTGGTGGTTCACATTATAATCTTGGCTAAGAAAGCTGAAATGTGAGGATTGCAGTTTGAAGCACGTATGAGCTTCCTTCCTGTAAGACTCTTATCTTCGATGAACAGCCTGTCCCCCCCAAAAGAGTTGGAAGTGGAAGTGTGACTCAAGTGGTAGAGCACTAGCTTTGAGCAAAAAAGCTAAGTTTCTAGGCCCAATATGGGCACGCACGCACAAGTGCGCGCGCACACACACACACACACAAGTGCGCGCGCACACACACACACACATTTGCACATATATACAAGCTATAAATCTGAGTGGTATATTTGTCATATTTAAAGTAAACTTCAGATTTTAGTACTTGGAGAAATAATGAATATGTTCTTTGCTTTTTAAAAAATGCCCATTTTGATGCATGTGTTACACAGTCACTTACAGTGATTTTTTTTAAACTTCTGATACATGTGTTATAATAAGGTCTGAGGCTTGAGACTCAAGTTCAAACCTGGGCCTAGAATCACGAGTTCTCTTGGGTCTTAATGTCTGATGTGAGTGGATTCTTATTGCTCTGTTTTCTATGTCACATTGATCTTGGCTGGTTGTTTTGCTTTTTGAAAGGTTATAGGCTAGTTTAAAATTTTTTCCCTTGTTTTTATTTCAAGGCCATACTAAAATTGCACTGCTTGGAAAGAGTACTGTTTACTTGGATCCATCCTGCGGTCTTGTTTTCTCATTTGGCTTCAGTATTTTGTCCTTTTGTTTTGGTGACTGACAGTCACTGGCCACCTTTCATGGTTATCTCATAGCCAATGATAAAATTCCGTAACTTAAGACCTACATAACATGATGACGATGATGATGATGATGATGATGATGATGACGATGATGATGACGATGATGATGATGATGATGATAATTTTAAACTCAGGACCTTTGCTTGCTAGGCAGATGATTTACCCTCCCCACCCAAAGACCTAGAGATTATTTACCCTTAATAACTCTTCTATTCACTTACGCGCACGTGTGTGTGTTTGTGTGTGTGTGTGTGTGTACTTATTTGTTTTAAGATAAATCTTCAAGCTACACAATACAATATGGAATGAGAAAGAGAGGAGTACAATTCTCTAAAGAATATATGTATATGGTAGGAGAGAAATTTAGATTCCAGGAAAAGGCTGAAGAAAAAATTACTGTTTTTTCAAACTAGAGTTTTTATTTTAGTTATTTATTTTTGCTAGTCTTGGGGTTTAACTCAGGCCTGGGCATTTTCCCTGAGCTTCACCACTACTTCCATCTTTTTTTGTGTGTTTGGTACTGAGGAGTGGAACTCAGGGCTTCATGCATGTTAGGCAAATATTCTACCAATAATAGTGCCACCCTCCCAGACCTACTATTATCATAGTTGGAATGTGGTATTAAATCATATGTGATTTAAAATTTATGCAAATTTTGACTTTTGAATGTTACATTTGCAGAAATATTTCCTAACAGGATTCCTGAATACTCCTGCCCCCCGCCCCCCGCCCCAGGAATTGAACCCAGGTTTTCATGCATACTAGGCAGGCACTCTACTGCTAGGCCAAACTCCTGGCCCCCTGAATATTTTTGTTTGTTTGTTTTCATATTCATGAGCAACTATTTGTAATTATGGACTGCTGCAATGCCTGGTCATTTTGTTTGTGCCGCAATGATTGTCTTTTAAATATTTGTTCCAGATCTCAAACTGCAGAGAAGTTCATGTTAAGGAATGTGAGTGTAATTAAAATGCCATTGGAAATGGAAATCTTACTATATGTTATTTATTAAGTAAAACAGTGTAGGTGTAATTGTGTTAATACAGCTCAGAACAGGCTATATGATCATAAATGTTCATATCATGAGGATAAAAATATTGCTAACTTTTAATGGCTACTTTAAAAAAAAATAAAGTCTTCAGTAAACTCAGAGATTTTTTTTTTCTTTAGTTCAGTTTTAAAATACTAGAAAAGTCCAGGCTCATGCCTGTAACTCAGAAGGCTGAGATCAGAGAACGGCAGTTTGGAACCAGCCTTGGCAGGAAAGTCTGTGAGACTTGCATTTCCAATAAACTTCCAAAAAGCTGAACGTGGAGATGGGGCTCAAGTGGTAGAGTGCTAGCCTTGTGTAAAAACCAAACCAAACCAAAAAACAACTCAGGGGCAGTGCCTGGACCTTGAATTTAAGCTCCAGGATGGACCTCTCTCCTCCCCCATCCCAGAAAAATACCACAAAAACAAAACAAAACAAAAGAGCTGAGTAATGAGCATTTTTGCCATTTCCTCCAGACAAGATGAGAGAATAAATCTCCATGGGGGTATCTTCTCATTTCATAAGGTGCATCTTTTAGGATAATTAAGTTTCTTGTATATCATGGTACATGTATGGAGAATATGTCTTCTCCAGCCTTTGCTACCCAGAGGTCTGGTTGTCCCACAAACACATGAGTGTTTGCCTGTCAGTGCTCCCAAGAAGCAGGAGAGGAATTTCTGTTAGGCATGTGGTTTTAATCAGGAAGGCTAACTGCATCCTGTCTGTCTTTTATTTTCTTTGCCTCCACTGCACATACTTTTTTTTCTCTGCTCATGGTTCTTGCAGCTTTGTTAGAGAAAAGTAAGAAAGGAACCTTGTTCATCCCGCCCCCTAGATGAGTGAGAAAGTATCAGTAAGTGATTGCTGTGCACTGTTTCTCTTTGACCTATGATCTTTAGGTCAGATTTTCTGCTTGTTTTCTGTGAAAAATACAAGACACGGATTCCAGTGGTTGTGGGGGATTGTCTCTTTTCTTCCTTCCTTCCTGCTATGGCATTTCTAATAAATATGCTTCCATATGGTGGCATAGGGCTTGTGTGCCATGACGTACCTTCTGTTGCTAATCTCAGAAGGGTTTTGGCTTTTCTGTGGTGACACTCATGCATCACTCTGCCACAAGTAGCTTTTCTAGGTTCCCAGGCCTTACTTGTAAGTGGCCAGGGCCTCAGAACAATCTACTTGTCTCTGAATCATCTCCCTACCACTTAGGTGCTGTGACATTCCCTGAGCAGCTTAGTTTTCCCAGACTTAAATTCCCTCTCCTGTACAATGGGCATAGAATAATATATACAGCTATGTGCATACCATGTAGATAGTTGTAAGAAATAAATAAGACCTGTACAGTATACAGTGCCTGGGTTGGTACTTAGCACATAGATGTAAATTGAGAGGTTTACAGTGTTAATTTTAATTGTAGCAGAATAATTACCTCCTGAGACCAAGCACCCTACAAAGCAGGAGCTCTACATTGTTTAGCCTCTTGATTTTGAGAAGGAGCATACAGTACCAGGGTTTAAGTTTTCAGGACCTTGTGCTTGCTTGTTAGGCAAGCACTTACCGCTTGAGCCATTTTGTCTTTTTGCTTTGCTTTGTTTGTTTCTGATAGGGTCTAACGTTTTCGCCCAGGCTGGCTTTGGAATAGGATTCTTCTACTTATACTTCCCCACAGCTGGATCACAAGGGTTTACTACCACAAGTAGATTGTGAGATGGGCTATGGCTAATACTTTGCCTGGGTTGGCTGCAGATGATGACTTTTTCCAGTCTCTTGCTCAGATACTTAAGACCACAGGTGTAAGCCACTGTGCAAGGCTTCCCCTTCTCCACGGCAGATTGGGGCTGAGTGTTGAGGTCATAGTTGCAGCGTTGACATCTTTGGCTCTCCATTTTCCCAGGGCCCTCTGTACTTCACCTCTTTTATCAAACATACCCACTTGGCATGTCTGCCCAAATTGAAGGCTTCTGTGAATTCTCTGTCATACCCTCCCATGTAGTGGCTTTACTTGTAATTGCCAAAGGCAAGTTACAGTCTATAGCAGCTTGGGCTCTGTAAACATTCATCCCAAACATATAGCCCCAGCTATGTATGACATTGTAGAGAGTCAAGTTCAAAGTGAGATGACTGAGATAGAGTTTTTACCCTCCAGAAGCATTCTTCTAGGGCCCTGACATGTGAAAATCAACAGCATACCATGAGGCATGACACATGAATGACCTAAATGCAGTGGACATTTGTAAACTAGAATGCACAGGGCTTTAATTCAAGGGTCAGAGAAGGCTCATGAAGAAGGTGGCATTTGCCTGCAATTTCAAGTATGGGTATGTAGAATTTGACATGTTGGATTGTGTGAAGGTGGGTGTTTTGCAAAGCTTCAGTTGTCCAGTTTAAAGTGTAGGTGGTAGAATTGGAATCTGGCAAAACTGGTTTTGAACTCTGCTGTTTAATTGAGCTTTGGTTTCTTCATCTGTAAAATGGAGCCAAGAATATCTACTTTGCAGGTTTATAAGGATTAAGTGGGAAGGTTTCTCTTAAAGGGCCAGCTATGGTACTTGGCAAGTACCCATTAAACGCTTTTTATTCTAATGGTTGTAGTGGTAGAAGGAGGAATATGATGAGAAATTTGGCAGCCTTGCAATGGCACAATAGCCCAGTGAGCCCATGCTCATCATACCGATGTGAGATAATTGTCTTTAGTTGCTTGATTAAAGGATATGTTACCCCACCCCACACTTCAGTTCTCTTGAGTTTAATGTGATAAATTAATTCTTTCCCCCCTCTTCTCTGAATATCCAGCATCTATTCATTCTTTAGGTAACTTTAAAATGATGCTACTTTGCTCTACTTTTCTATCCTGATAACACAATATTAAGTGAAGTATGAGGCACATATATTAGGGCTCAGTTTTTCATGAGAACTGAAGTATTACCAATTGTTTTTTCATCAATATGTCTGGATTTACAGTTTCTTTTTCCATCAGGTGTTGATGCATGTGGTTGTGGCATTCACATGTCTCTGAGTTACTAATACTAAGTTACTAAGGACTGGGTGGGAAGTTGGACTGAAAAGAGATCCTAGGGGATATGGCATTGCATCCGTGGTTGCAGCTGCCACACTGAACTAAGCCCACTCCTGGTAATAACTAACCAGTTATATACATTTGGGGGATTTGTGGCAAAAGGGGTTTAACTATGTAGTCATGATTACAATAAGATATATGATCTGACTTTTTCTGTGTGAAGGGGAGGATTTGAGGCTTGGATTTTCTCAAATTTAGATAGCCTGAGTACTGCTTATTTTTGCCAGGGCTAATTATCACTTATTTTTCTTTGCCTGCCTTTCATTTTTTCCCCCTCCTTGAATAGTAATTATTCTAATGAACCATTTGCCTTGGGAAGAATTTAATGGCAACCACTTGGATCAGTGCCTAAGCTGTTGGCTAATTCTGGTCTTTCTTTCACCCTAGGTCTCATTTATACTTTCTGGCTTTCTTCTTTTTATAGAATGTATTAATTTCAACAAGTATCGCCTGCCAAGCTATAATCTTTCAAGTTTTTATTTCAGCTTAATGCTTTCCTGAAATCATGCTATCAGAGACTGTGAGAAACACATTTACATTTCTTCTTGCCCCTAATCTAAAGGTGGAATTAGACTAGAAGTCAGAATTTGGTAGTCACAGAATCTGGACTACTAGTTATTTTGTGGGAACAATGTGGCTGGAAAAAGAACTTCTGCTGTTATACATACTTAAGCATCTGTTGTTGAGAGCTGATGGGATTTTTTTTGGGGGGGGGGCTAGTCCTGGGGCTCTAGCTCAGGGCTGCTATCCCCAAGCTTTATGTGCTCAAGGTTAGTGCTCTGTCAGTTGAACAGCTCTACTTGTGTTTTTTGGTGGCTAATTCAAGTTAGGATTTTCCCGTTCATGTTGCCTTTGAACTTCAGTCCTCAGATCTCAACACTATGGGATTTTTTTTTTTAATGGAAAGTTTTCCTAGTGTACTGCTTGAGCCCCTACTTGATTATTCAGACATATTAGCCAGACAATACTGACAATGAAAAGGCCTCTTTAAGAGACATTTTCGATGGACAATAGAGAGGGTGGGGGAGACTGTGGGAACATTCTTGTGAGCTACAGGCCTGTGAAAAGGTTTGTTTTAGATTAGCTGATCAAGACTAGAAAGCCCACATCTAAAATCACCCATCAATAGGACACTTAGAAAAGAAGAGAATTGTAAGGCGACCTCAAAGATCTGCTCTCCTAACTAGTCATCAGTGTGTATGAGAAAAGCTGAACCCATACCTTTCTTTTTTTTAATTAAAGAATTTATTAACATTGATTTTTACATCATATTTCAAATGAGATGTTTAATAAACAAGTGTTCAAGAAGGAATCTCTATATACAATCACTGGCAAAATTAGGCTAAGGGATTGTTTTTCATAGATACATATTAATTTATGAAATAAAACATTATGTCTATGGAGGCATAGGTTTTTGTATCTATATAGTTATGTTTGTATTTCCAATACCTGTCCATAGCATTGGGTATGCAAATATTGAGTCCTCGCTCTTGTACTGTTTCGATTTAATAGCCACATATTAAGGATACCATGCGCCTTTTGTTCCATACCTAACTTCCTTTAAGGGCCAGATGTATGCCTCTACCATTTGCAGTCCACCTCTTAGACAGAGATTTATCTCCTCCTCCTCCTCCTCCTCCTCCTCCTCCTCCTCCTCCTCCTCCTCCTCCTCCTCCTTCTCCTCCTTCTCCTCCTCTTCCTCTTCCTCCTCTTCCTTCTTCTCCTCCTCTTCTCTTCCTTCTCCTTCTCCTTCTCCTTCTCCTTCTTCTTCTCCTTCTCCTTCTCCTTCTTCTGTAGAATTAATTGGTCCTATTCTTATTTTCTAATTCTTTTATTGAGAACAGAGCAAGGAAGAATTAAGAAAGCCTGAGCTTGATTAGTTAGAAAATGGCAGGAATTGTAGTGTAACTAGTGGAAATTAGACCTGTTATTTATTGTCTCTGCAAGATGGGCTTTTTTTTTTTAATGCTCTGAAGAAAGTTTGCATCAAATTGCTTACCGTTTGGATGGTTGCCCAGTCTAATAATCTGGGTAAAAACTTCAGCGAGAGGGTGATTCTATACTCAGGTTTCTTTGTTCTTCCTGTCTTGTGGGAAGAATGTTCATAAGTACATTGGTGACAGGAAACAGATGTGTCTGCTCAAATTGTTTCTAGACCACTCATACACTCAGCACTTGAATATGCAGCTACAGATTCTGGGCACGTAAATGTTTATTGTTGGTGTGTGTCTTTATAGTGCTTTGCCTCAAGAAATATTTCCGGTTAGGTGAAATATAAATCTGAAGTCATATCCTCTTGATTCTTTCTTGTTTTTAACTTTTCAGTTCACTGGTTTCTATGTCCTTCAGACTTCTTCCTTTTCCTGGTATCTTCCTCTGTCAACTCAACTTATTTCTGGCTTCCAATCTTTATTCCTTCTGCAACTAACTGTCCAATATATATTTCACTTCCTCATGGTACAGATCACATCTGATCTTCTTTGGGGAAGCCTTTGCATTTTGCTGCTGGCTCCTGTGAACCTTTTGCATGTAACCTTTGTATTAAATTTCATCATGAAGCATTTTGAAGGCATTTTTTGTTTTTACCTCTGTAATTTATCTTCCTTTAGGATCTTTGAATTCTTATCACATATGGAAATGTTTACAAAATGTGTGCATGTATGTCTGCATGTGTGTATGTGTGCATAGTGCCAGTACTGGGATTTGAATGTGCTTTTTAAGACTGATGCTCTGTTACTTGAGTCATACCCCCACTTTTGTTTTTTTGCTGGTTCACTGGAGATAAGAGTCACTCAGATTTGTCTGCTTCAAACCAGGAGTCTCGGATCTCAGCCTCTTGTGTAACTAGGGTTATAGGCCAGAGCCACTGACTTGCTGGGCAGGACTCTAGCCAGTCAGAATCCTTAATAGGTTCAGTGTCAAAGAGGGAGGAAGTGCCTTGGTAACTCTAGAGTGATCGAGTTTGCTGTGACATTACTAATTTCCGTTTTTCCTCCTCCCCCAGGTTTTTCAGCCTTGAGCTCTGGTTTGAGGTGGGGAAAACTGATGTTCATCATCATAACCTATATTAAATTTACACAGGAGAAATTTCCTTACACCTTCTGGCTGAATTCTAGGATGTCCCCAAGACCCTACCTTCCTGGAGTATGTACTTTTATGTCCCAGAATTTGGGACCAGCATAGGCTATCCACTCTTGAAAGCAGATTACATTAGGATTCATCACTGTTAGGAGACTATCCTGGGTGGTAATGACCAGATCAGAGGACCCCAGGGTGCAGTTTCTGATAAGGAAATTATAAATGTGAGAGGGATACAGGGTACATTTCCCTTGCTGGCTTTAGAGAGAGAGGTAGCCATGTAGCTGAGAGCTCTTGGTGCTTTTTTAGGAACTTAGCACAGTCAGTGAGGAGAGGGAGAACAGTTTGGCAGCTTCATGGACTTAGATTTGCCAGTAGCTCAATCAGTTTGCCTATGGATTTTGCTCTGGAGCCTCTGGATAGAACTCAGTCCAGGGTGGGGGGGGGGGTTGGTGGAGGGGAGGGTAATGGGGACCAAGACATGTGAAAGGGTATCAATATATGTGAATTAATGCACCTTCTATCTGGCAAATACCATGTAACCCTTTTATTAATTACAATAAAAAAATTAAAAAAAAAAAAAGAACTCAGCCTGATTAGCCCTTCACCTTAGCCTTAGGTTTTCCCTTGAGAATATAGTCTTACCATACCTAGCCTCCTGACCTGTGAAACAGAGCTGTTAACATGTGTGTCTTAAGCCACCAATCAATTTGTGATACTTTGTCACATAGTAATTGATGTGATCCTTCTCTTGTCTGTCTTGAGGGTATTATATCTGGAGCTGAGATTAAGACACAGTGAAGCTCTTAGAAAAGCTTAAGAGAGCCTGGGCCATAATTATCCAGTACTACATACAGAACAAAGTTAACTGTTAATTTGTACATGTGTTTCCTAAGAGCACATTTACTATGGCTTTGGTTAATTTGGATATAGCCCCTCAATTTTCAGTGGCTGGAAGTCTTGCATGTGAACTCAGGTGCTATAGGTCAGCAGCTGGTTTAGGAGCTGAACATGCTTTGAATGTAGAGAAAAGTAGCCAGGTTGTGACTGAAAGACAGTTTTGGTACTTTTGTTCATGATTTCTTTAGAACTTGCAGGAGTTGTTTGTCTTTGAAAGCCAATTATTATGTGGCCATTTCTGTAACCCCCCCCCAAAAAAACCCACCAACCCCTCAACCCCCAAACCCACCCCTGTAGCCATTTTAGAAAGGGACAGAAATAAATACACGGTACCTTTCAGAAAGGAAGTGGCTAATTTATATCCGGTGATAGAAATGGTAGCACAAGGAAGGAAGTGTCCCGTCTATATTTTATTTTTTACTGATTAATATAGTTCATGAATAGAAATATGTGAATTAAGTCACATTAGTTCTCAAGTAGGAAGCACTGAAGATTAAATGCATTTCTGAGAGATAGAACAACACATACAAAGGTGAGGGGGAAAAATTTCAGTTGGTTTTTCTTTTAACTCCCTCTGATCTATTCATGTCTATTTAGATAAAGCTTGTCTGAAAAACACAGCCTTGGTAAAGGCTGGACAGGAAGGATAGACATGACCCAATGGCCAGACTTGGTGGTGTCTACCTATAATCTCAGCACTCAGGAAACTAAGACAGGAAGATGGTGAATTCCAGGCCAGTTTGGAGTTTCATCTTGAGACTAAAGGGCCCAGATGAAAACAATGTGCTTTTCTGCTCCACAGGAGACTGCAATATCTTAAATGGAATTGAGTTGGGATCCCACTGAAAAGCTGTAGGTTGGAGGTTGAAATGATTTATTGTCCCCCATGTTTTAGTCATCAGCTTTCCTAAGTGACAGACTGTGGGCCTGGGGCTTCTCTTCATCTCTATGAGGGAGGGTGTGGAAACAGCTGCAAAATCTGCCTTTAAAATACGTCTGGCAAATTCATCAGATTGTTTCCCTCCCATCCTGTCTTCCTCTAAGTACTGTGAAATTTGTGAACAGCCCTGGAATGCACACGTGGTCTTTGTCATTCCCAAGCATGAGAATTTCTGCTGGTCAGCACTTTGTAGATCTGTGAGGCTCTTACAAGCATTAGTCACTCAGCCTCCAATAGAAAGACCGTGGTCTTTTCTTAGAACCAAGAAAATGTCTTTTTGTTGCTGTTAATTCTTGGCATCCAGTTGGATCAAGCCTCTTGAGTTTAAACAGTCTTTTTGAAAAATGTTCCGTCCATAGGAAAAATATGTTCCTACTTCATTCAAGTTTTGGATTGTCATAATAGATGGATATTTTATAAGGGACTCTTTCCTCTGTCCCAGATCCAGGGTTACAAGGAGCGGCGAGGGCTCAGTTCAGTTTCAGTAGTATTTTTCCTAATTGGTCTATGAGAAATGTCACTTGTCATGCAATGACAATGAAATTGAAGGCCCAGTCAGACCAGCCAGATACCTGAGTTTCACAGACTGATGTTGCATGAAGGTGCCTGGCTCTGGATGAAGGAAGCCCAGGAGCCAGGAGAGCACTACTCTGTGGGTCATGATTAGGGCACTGGGCAAGAATGAGATCATCCAAAGAAATGGTATAAAAATGAGCTGTGGATAGAGAATTGTGTTCATTGATCTTGCAACAGGTCTGTGAGATAGTTACGGTTCACAAAACTGAGTTAAATGACTTTTAGGTCATACTACTAGTCAAGTGCTCCCTAGTCAAGCAGTACAGCCTTTGGGCTGGCTCTTGTCACTTTCAATATGATGGTATTAGGAAAATTAAATACTCCTATTTATCATGTCACTCATCTTTTAGGTGCAATAAAAATGGTAGACTTACTTCAAATAGGTATTTTTAAGCAAATTACTATTAACATCCTCTGAACATGAAAACCTTATTTTTTGCTATTAAAGTAGAAGGGATGTTTTTTTTCTTCCATAGTAATTCAAATGTGTGGAAGCGTAGTTAGAAAAGTAAAATTTCTCCACCATCCTGCTATATCCAAAGAAAACCTCTACACTTTTTTTTTTTTTGCAAGAATCTTCTTTTTTACTAGAAGCTTTTGGAGAAACTTTGAAATGGCACTTGAAATTGGGACAGTGATCCAGTGGTAATCGGGTGATCTACTTGGCTTTATGACCTGAGGACTGACCTGTGAACACAACTTCTCTCCATCCCAGCTTCTGGCTGGAATGTACTGAGAAGTTATTCTCTCTTCACATTAACATAGTTTTCTGTTCTCTCCTTTCTGTTCTGCTGGAGTGAGACAATTTCTTGGCTCAAATCTAGAGATTTCGTGGTATAGATGACAAGCAGAGTAGCAAATGTTTAAATCATCTGTTAGGAATGTGACCCTCATTGAGATGCTTTAGACATTTTATATTATGAAAGTTAACCCAGTGGTACTAGCCAGTCTTGAAAATCTTTCCATGCAGTTCTGCTTGTGGTTTGGGTCCATGCTTTGCATTCCAATGTTTTCCATTTTGCATGGGTGCTAAGGGCGTTCCCCGTTTTTTCACCAAGCTTCAGTTTTTTAGAAGAAAATGTGAAACTCATTCAGTATTCCTTCGATTGCATTAGATTAACAATATTTGTAGATATGGTCCATTAGGGCATTTGGGTAAAATTTTCTTCTTGGTGTTTGTCTCCAAATACCAAAAGTTCGCCTGTGGTTAGGTAAGAGTGCCATATGAGAATCAGCATGCATTTCTCCTTGCTGCTCTGGGCTCAGTGGCATATGTACCATGGGAACAGGTCTTCAAAGTAATTGCTAAGATGAAGAAGGGCTAGGCACTTCTTGTGAATGTCTTTATGGGAGCAAATGGAGAAGAGAGTGGTCTGCATCTCTTGTCTTTTTGTCTGTTTCCTCATCCTTCCATCTCACCTACATTTACAGTTGGAACTCTGTCCCTTAGCACTTGACTTTTAATCTTTTTTTTTTTTCTTTTGTGCCAGTCCTGGGGCTTGAACTCAGGGCCTGGGCACTGTCCTTGGGCTTTTCAAGGCTAGAGTTCTGCTACTTGAGCCACAACACCACTTCCAGCCTTTTCTGTGTATGTGGTCCTAAGGAATTAAACCCAGGTCTTCGTGTAGGGTAGGCAAGCACTCTACCACTAGGCCAAACTTCTGGCCCAGCTCTTAATCATTTTTGCATCTGCCATCAAGCAGTACTGCTAGAAAGACAGTTTGTTTCATCTGAGTATGTAAATCCTTGCATTGACTATACATCAGGACTGTCTATTACACCTGTACCTGACAATGCCTGGACCACAAAATATCTGCATATCCCATAGACTGGTGAACTCCCGTGAACACTGAGTTATGACAGGAGTTACTAGGATACACAGTGCCCTGTGCTTCAGACAGTTTGTGGTGGTTCGATGAGTGCGAGGCGCACCATATGTTACTGCTCTTTTAGTTTAGAGATGCTGTTTTCTTACCATCAGATAAACAATTTATTCGTTTGTAGCTTTGCTAACACCTGCTAACACTAGACGAAGTAAGGTACATGAGTTAGGAATGCTTTGTTTTTTTACCAGCCTGTTCTTGCCAGAGTAGGTTGCACACATTGGTACTCAATAAATAGTTGCTGAATGAATGAAAACCTGAATAAAGACTTACTTTTCCTCTTGAGAATGTGACTAACTTACACAGAAGAGTTATTTTTCTTAGGTTTTGTTCTGAGGATACAAATGCACTTTTCAAAAATCTTGTGAAAGTCTAAGGATTCACCTGAAAGGGGGAAAAAATCAGGAGACAGTTTTAAAGAATGGGTACATAACTTACCCCTCAAGTGTTGGGAATCAGCTTCGGACTTCATGCATGTTATGCAGGTATTCTACCCACTGGGCTACCTACCACCTTAGCCCCATAAGCAAAACAGTAGCCACAGAAAACCTAATGCATAATTATTGTAATAAAACAAACAAAGGAAAAGTTCAGGTGAATTTTTCACCATGTATTGGCTTTCTGTAAGCAGAACAACAGATTTGAATATATGCATCTCTCATTTCTAATCTCAAGGAAAGTTAGAATTGGCAGTAGAACCAGATAATTTGCTTAGAGGATCATTTGGTTAAGTCGCCTTACTTGACAAATGAAGAGACTTACTTTACAGATGAAGTCCTGGATTGTTTTGGATCATTATAACTTATTATCTATGAGCTGTTATAAAATGTAATTGCCATATCCTTGTAAACAAAAATCTGTAATGAAATGCCTAAATTGTCTCAAATTAAAGTATATATTTTTAATTTAAAAGAGTTAAATTGTAATTCTGACTTAAAGGTTGAAAACTATGTCTTGCTTTGGAATCTAAGCATTATTTTTATTTTTGCAGTTCTGGAGCTTAAACTCAAGTTCTTGCTCTTGCCTGGTTTATGCTGTACCACTTGAGCCACACCTACAACTCTCAATTTGTTTTAATTAAACAATAAAACAACACCTTGTGCTCTCTTGCTTTGGATAGGAGAGACTGCCAGCCACCTCCTGTAACAAATATTAAAGCTCTTTAGTTTTAAAAGAAAAGCAATGGGAGGTCACTGAGTATTAGGAGTAGAATCCATCTTGGCACCTAAAGCTTATTAATTTCAAGAGTCTGGGCTGGATTAAAATAGAAGCAAAAGTGAAGACGGGGAATCCAGAATGGTTGGTTTTCAGCCTTGGAGGACATTGATACTGTTAAACTGCTGATTTTTCAAACAGGAATGTGATTCTGTAGTTTTTCATCCAGTTTGGTAAAAGAGTTTTCAGTTTGAAGGTGGATTTTCTTCATGTTCTCCACCACTTTTTTTTTTGTCTTGTTTTCTCAGTTCTTCCCTTTGTGATTTTTTTTTTTAACTTGTCCTGGGACTTGAACTAAGGGCCTAGGCACTGTCCCTAAACTTCTCGTTCAAGGCTAGCACTCCACCACTAGACCACAGCGCCATTTCTGAGGAGTCGAATGAGTCTAATGGATTTATTTTCCTGGGCTGGCTCCAAAACTCAGTTCCTCAGATCTTCCCCTCCTAAGTAGATAGGATTACAAGTATAAGCAACCAGGAACCAGTTTAGTATTTTTTTTGTTTTGTTTTGTTTTGTTTTGCCAGTCCTGTGCTTGAGCACAGGGCCTGAGCACTGTCCTTGGACTTTCTCAAGGCTAGAGCTCTACCACTTGAGCCTCAGCACCACTTCCGGCTTTTTTCTATGTATGTGGTACCGAGGAATCGAACCCGGGTCTTCATGCATGCTAGGCAAGCACTTTAACCACTAGGCCAAACTCCCGGCCCAGTTTAGTATTTTTGAATGAGCAAATAATCACGTCCATAAGGAGACATTCTAAAAAAGAGAAAAACAATTAAAAATCACATATCTAAGTTTAGTCATAACTCTTTCAAGAAGAAGCAGGCTATAGCAATCATCTAATAACAAATTCTTGCCAAATAGATTAGCATACAGAGTATTTTATCAATTAAACTCTTACTGACTTTGTGGCTTTATGTTGGCACTTTCGTTTTGGTTAGAACTAAGCCCTCTAATACAGGCTTCATGTGCCATAGCTGCACAAATCAAAGTCTGGTGTCAGCATCGCCAGTACCAGTGTAAATATCCTTGGATTTCTAATTCTGATGCCCAGTTTCCACTCTTTAGGATTGCCTAAGAATTACTTTTAGAGATTAGTTTCTCTTTCTCTTTTCACATTGGATTTTTGTAGTAGCCCAAAGCATTGCTTCTTGTCCCAGACTACCTGGCAATCTTAGATCACAGTTTGATAAGCAGTGACTAAGAACAGTTACTCTGGCCTCTGGATGCTGACTTCCTGCATTCACATTTCTGCCCTTCAGGCTGAGCAAGTTACTAAACTTCTTTACCTCTACTTTCTCATTTGCAAGTTGAGGTTGGGTAATAGTAACTGCCGAATACAATTGTTAAAGAGAGACAAGATAGTTTCTGTTTAAGTTAGCATTCTGGGATACTGGAAATGGTCAATAGTTCTTAGCTTTTCTGGCCATAGAATATCAAATAGTTTGAGCCACCTTTATTCAGTCAGGATTTTTTTCTATTGCAAGGAGAATGTTTACTGATTTCTTAATAGATAATTTGGAAAGTAAAAATGTCCATGTGAACTGGAAGGTTGGGGTATGTCGATATTGGATATAGGCCTTTCCAGTAAGAAAAAAATAGTGTGTCATTATTCTGAGATGGGAAGTGACCTGGATGGTTCTAGGCACAGGAAGTGATTCAGGTATCAGGTGTTCCCTCCAAAGAAGCAGGAGATTTCAAAACTAATGAGGACATGGGTTCTGGCCACAGAAGCCTTGAGGTGGTAGGTAGACCAGTGAATTTAAATTGAGAGCTGGGAGCACTGAGGAATGATTGGAGAGGATGTTGTGAACAAGGAAGGGAACATTCTGATGAATGTTAGAACATGAAGATACTGGAGTTGGTGGTGGCAGGAAGGTGATTTTAAGCCTAGGTAAGTATGCCATTAA
Organism: Megascapheus bottae; assembly: GCF_031878675.1. Taxonomy (NCBI): domain Eukaryota; kingdom Metazoa; phylum Chordata; class Mammalia; order Rodentia; family Geomyidae; genus Megascapheus; species Megascapheus bottae. Next base: position 16,397,813 of record NC_143521.1, on the reverse strand, counting down.
CAGAATAGAGAACACTAGAGAAGAATGAATCTGGCATAGAAAGATGTCAATATTAGCTTGCAGTATAAATAAGATAGCCCAGGAAATCTATGTTCATGGCAGGAATTAAAAAAAAATTGGAACTCAAAGAATTCAATATTGGTGGTCAAATTAGGGAGTCATTCCAGGTGTGTGATGAGAGTTAGTGATGTAAAGTATTCAGCTCTTTGAAGTGGGGCTTTAGACCTGAAAGAGACCCTGCATTCTTTGGGACAGTGACAGCTAAGGCGAGTCTCATAAAATGCTGGGTGTAGAAGTTCAGTTCAGTTGATGTGTGTGAGTCACTAGGTAAGTTGTTCAGAGCTGCCATCATGTCCTCCAGTGCCGCCTGGTCTTTTAGCCTCCTCATGCACCAGAGAAAACGTCCTGTTTCCTTTTTGTCCTCCACACACCGATGTACAGAGACTCCAGTGTATGTATGTATGGATGGACGCAGGCATACATACATATGGTACTGGGGCTTGAATTGAGAGCCTCCTGCCAGTGACTCTCTTTTACTCTTGTATAGAAAATTAGGTTCAAATTGTGAAATCTAAAAAGTATATTGTAAAACAAATAATTTATAAGACAGAGACTTCAAAGGCATAACTAAATTTCCCAAAATTTCAAGACCAAAATGCTTTATAACCCTTCATTTTATGTGTGGTTTTCAATGGGTATAAAAATACTCCATGGGATGTGGGTGGTTCTTCATGTTTTGGAAAATGGTGAGAATTTGAGATGCTGCTGAGCTTTGAATTCTGGGATGAGAGCTATAATTACTAACTGATTCTTTCCTAGGATTGGCTCATGGGTGGGTATCTGGTATCTAGAGACCCAATGATCCAGAATCCACAGAAATAACCTTGCCTGTTACCCCGGAAACGAAAGGAATTATGTGATAGGGAGGCAGTGTTAGTAGTGTGTGGTCCTCCTGTGCCTGGTCTCCTTGCCCACTGCTCTCTTAACTATTCAGATCTGTGATGCGGCATAAGTGAAGGTTGATGTGATAGTTTCTGCTAGCCTGAGACACCACAGCCACTGAGCTGATAGAAACCATTCTAAATATAACCCAGGGCTCACTTCAGATCCTCCTCCCCCCAAGCTTAGCAGATGTGGTAAACATCCTAAAAATACCTGTTGTCTGAGCCTTTGAAGTATCTGAAGAGGAAGGGGGCAGGTGTGAGGATCAGGGCCAGAAGAAGTTGGAGGTGTTCAGAGGCTTGTCCTCCCACCAGGATTGCTGCCCACTCTGCAGGTTCCTGAAGCTGCTCAGTTAGCTGCTCGCCGTGCTAGCCTGCTCAAGGAGAAGGGCCTGTTCTTGAGTCATAGTCACTGTTGGCAGGTTTCAAGCCAACTATTCATAGATTCACCATCTGTTGTCTGTCCCATTGACCTCAAACCTTCAGCTGCCACCATGGTATTTGGACAGCTGGGTTAGTTTTATGTCACATAAATGAGAATTTTTAAACTTGGTATAGACTTTAGACAATCAATTGCATACACATTCATTAAAGCGACTACATTTATTTATTTATTTATTTATTTATTTATTTATTTATTTATTTATTTATTTTCATCAGTCCTGGGCCTAAACTTAGGGCCTGGGCACTGTTCCTGAGCCTCTCTATGCTCAAGGCTAGTCCTACCACCTGAGCCACTGTGCCACTTCTGGCCTTTTTTTATGTATGTGGCACCAAGGAATCAAACGCAGGGCTTTATACATGTTAGATAAGCACTCTACCACTAGGCCATGCTCCTGGACCAGCCACTACATTTATTATGACCCCTCCCCTCCCCTCCTGCCTTCTTTGGCCAATTGTGGGACTTGAACTCAGGGTCTTGCATTCTTGCCTAGCTTTTTTGCACCAGGCTAGTGCTCTACCACTTAAGCTACACCTCCACTTGTGGCATTTTTCTGGTTAGATGAGGATAAGAATCTTAAGGATTTTCTGCCTGGGATGGCTTTGAACTATGATCCTCAGATCTCAGCCTTCTGAATACTGCAGGTATCAGCCAGTAGTGCCTGGCTTGGAGTCAGCTTTTTGTACCTATCATAGCCTTCAAAATTTGAAAATGGAGTCTCTTTCTTTGCTTATTAAATCATTCTTCTTAATTTTATAGTATAAAAATAAGATAATAAAAGGTCATCTTACAAAATTATTGATATAAGTGATCTTGTACAAAGTTTTTAGTTTTCATTTAAAAAAACAGATCCGTGAAACTTGTTTTCGTACCCCAAACTCCACTATTCTTAATTGCATTGAAATTAGTTGACCACACAGTCATAGCACCAGGAATCTTGTCTTCCTGGAGAAGGCTTTCAGTGTGTTTTCTGAAACTGCAAACCATCCATGGTATTGTCATAGGGGGAGCACAAGTGAGCTCTGTTTTCCTAGGAGAGAAAGTATTCAGGGAAGAATTCTCACTCCAATAAGATGCTTACAGTTGGTGTGAGCTCAAGCAGTCAGCACCATTGGATAAAATAGCAGAAAGCCCCAAGTATAATGTATGGCAACTACTTAAGACACGCCTCCGTGGCTGTTCTGAGAGGGTTCTGTCCATGCAGAGGCTATGCTAGGAGCTATGCAGATGAAGGCAAAGAAGCCTTACTATCTTCATGGTAAATGGATGAGATGGAGCCAGTTTATGTGCTGAGAAGGTTTAAATATGTTGCATTATGGTGGTGACAACATTGCATTAATTGTAAGGAGTATATATGCTGGACTGTGAGCTTCTCAAAGCTCTTTTATGTATCTGGAAGAGTGTTTGCTTGTTTATGTGTTTTTAAAAAAAGCAGGTTTTTCCTGAGTGATACAAACTATCAAAATGGTTGGAGTGTGTGTGTGTGTGTGTGTGTGTGTGTGTGTGTGTGTATGCACGTGCGCGTGTGCGCACGTGCGCGCACAAGCATCTATGGAGCAGTCATTTCTCAGAAGTGGAAATGGAAAACTGTGGGAGGGAGAGGTAAGTTTGTAGGAAGGACGTGACTAAGGAGGTACGGGCTCTCGAAAGTCTTGTTTCTTGCATATCCAGAGGAGAGGAAGAAGCCAGAACTACTAGCCAGTGCTGGTAGTGGCTTATGCCAGTCTGGGCAGGAAGGTCCTTGAGACTCTTTATTGCCAATTAGTGAGCAAAAGCTGGAAATGGAACTGTGGCTTAAATGATAAAGCACCAGCCTTGAGCAGTTAAGCTAAAGGACAACACACACATCCTGAAACTGACATGCACCCCCCCCCACACCAAAAAAAAGTAAAGTTGGGTTCTTAACACCTGTAATCCTAGCTACTCAGGAGGCTGAGATCTGAGGATCTCAGTTCAAAGCCATCCTGGGGACTAAAGAGCAAGAGACTCATATCTCCAATTAATCACTAGAAAACAGGAAGTGGGGCTGTGGCTCCAGGGGTAAGGTGGTATCCTTGAACTGAAGAGCTCAGTGATAGCACCCAGGCCCAGAGTTCAAGTCCCATGCACCCCCCCCCCCAAAAAAAAAAAAAGTGAAAAGGAGAGGGAAGGAAAAGGTGGTATGATATTGAACAGTAATAGTTCTGATCTCTCCAATGTTTCTCTAAAATTCCAGAATGAAGAGCTTCGAAACTTGTCCCTTTCTGGCCATGTTGGATTTGATAGTCTCCCTGACCAGCTGGTCAACAAGTCCACTTCTCAAGGATTCTGTTTCAACATCCTATGCGTGGGTAAGTGATCCATCTCTGCTTGTCTAGTGTAAGTGTAAGATGGGCATATGCAGGGAAATATGGAAAATGGCATTTTTCCTTTTTAGTGAAGCAAGGTAGCAATACGGGCTTTACATACATTACACTTTTGTAAGGTGTGAGCTGTATTGGGACATAGGATACTTGAGTTTTGTGGTATTATTCAAATTACTATTTTTATTTATGTTGCCTGGCCAAACAATTGGTCAGTTTAATATATTATATTTTTTTTGGCAAGGAGATGAACTTGGACCTTAATTAGCCTATAAGAAGCTGAAAGAATGGGCCGGGAGTTTGGCCTAGTGGTTAAAGTGCTTGCCTAGCATGCATGAAGACCCGGGTTCGACTCCTCGGTACCACATACATAGAAAAAAGCCGGAAGTGGTGCTGAGGCTCAAGTGGTAGAGCTCTAGCCTTGAGAAAGTCCAAGGACAGTGCTCAGGCCCTGAGCTCAAGCCCAGGACTGGCAAAAAAAAAAAAAAAAGCTGAAAGAATCAGTTGAGATGTCTCTGGCAAACATTAAAAAGCCTCTTAAGAATCTGTTTGTAGGATCTCTGGCTATGTAGAATAATAGAAATCTCTACTAAGACCTTTTCTAAAGGTATCTACAGTCAGTAATAGTGAAAAGTACTTCTTGGATTACTTTGGGGAAAAAAAAAACTTATGATGTTTAAAACTTTTGGTCTTCTGGGCTGGTGATGTGGCTCAAGTGCTAAAACAGTTGCCTAGCAAGTGTGAAGCCCTGGGTTCAATCCCTAGGACTGGAAGCAAGCTCAAAATCAACATTTATGCTCATAAGGCACAAAACAATCTAAAATTATTTTATGTCTGAAATAAATTGACTTCCTTACAATGGAATCTAAACTAGACTGTAGCTTATTCCTGGTAGATATGGAAAAGTCTGAAGGGACAGGGCTGATTTGAATCATGTGTCCTATTTATGTCCCTTAAATGTACCACTGTAACCTGAGCCTCTGACCTTCCTGTTGTTCTTTCTCTCTGTCTGTTTCCTTTGCAAACTAAGAGGAAGGTAGGAAAGGAGGAAAATAAATAACATTTGTTGTTGTTTAGTATTAGAGTTAGATTAACTTTCCTGTTACTTTGAAGAAATGTCCCTGGATTGCAGAGAAAGGTAGTCCCTTCACCTGTCCTCTCATAGCCCATACACAACTAGGTAGCAGCAAGATTTGTTGAGACAGTTTAGGGCTGGGCTAAGCTGAGGCTGAGATCTGAAGATCATGATTTGAAACAGCCCAGGCAGACAAATTCAAGAAACTCTTTGCTTCCATTAACCAACCAAAAGCCAAAGGTGGAGGTATAGCTTAAGTGATAGAATGCTAAACCTGAGTGAAAAAATAAGAGCACAGGGCCTTGAGTTGTAGCCCTAGCATGAGAGAGAGAGAGAGAGAGAGAGAGAGAGAGAGAGAGAGAGAGAGAGAGAGAGAGAGAGAGAGAGAGAGAGAGAGATTGAGAGAGAGAGAGAGAGAGAAACGATCTTAGTTTATTGCCATAGTCCTTTTTGTAGATCCTTTGAGATAGACCACAGGAATTCTCTGTGTGGCCAAGTGGGTCACCTTGCTTCTGTACACAACAGCATGTGTTAGACTTTCTTCCAAGTAAGATAAGGTGAATTTAGAAAGAGTGCTTTCAATGTAAGAAGCACCATTGGCTTACTTTTTAGTAATAGCAGTTTGGGGAGCAGATGTTTTCCTTTTTTTCAAAAACTTCTTGAGAAATCCAAATGCATCATCTTCTGTATGCCAGGCATAGAAAAGCCTGTGAAGTAGAAAGTCACAGTTGGCTGGCATACTGGCCCAGCCTGCTCTCTGGCACTATGTTTTAAGCACTGGATAAGAGAATGACTTGAGAGAATCAGCCTGAGCAGCCAACTCTCCCCTTTTCTCACATGAAAACCTTTTAAAATTCAGCAGGGTACCTCCAGAGTAGCAGCAGCTCGTTCCACAGAGTGGTATAAATGAGTTTTCTTTTGGGCAGTTCTTCATTAGCATAGCAATTTGTTGGCAGTTTGTTGGCTTTTTATTTAAAAGGATGTGGAATTGTAATCATAGGCCAATTGCTGTTCTGGCTGCTTTTCTAAAGCTTCCTCAACACTGTCTCCAAAATTGGCTTCCCAACCATATCTGGTTATTATGTCCTGGCTCCTGAACAGCAGTGGGAGTGAACTTACTGGGTAGGCTGGGTCTAGCCACAGCATGGTGTGCAGTGACTTGGTAGCCAGTCCTCGTATAGAATAGCACAATTCTGATGCTGTTTGGAATTCTTCATCAGTCCATCTGTTCTGCCCTTGTAGGTTTATAAAGTAGTCACTATTATGATTCTTCTTATTGATGATAATATCATAATTCTTAGACGCTTATTCTGCTTCCATTCTTAAATACATTGAAGATTAGTTCCTTGATTAGTCAACACAATAATGCTGGTTTTTAAAAGTTACAAGGTCTCCTTCTCTTACCTCCCAGTCCTGTTTCTATTCCTCAGGGAGAACACAGGATCCTTTTAGAGGCTTCTGACATCTTTGTCTGGTAGCTTATAACAATACTAGTGTTTTATCTTCTGCTTGTGATGTCAGCATGGTCTTCAGGGCCATATCCCTTTCAGGAACTTCGGGACAGGGAAGACAGACCTAATCTTTTGTAGCTTTTAGAAGCCTGTAATCTTTGGCTCCTGGGTCCTTCCCTCCCTCTTCAAAGCCAGTAATGTGGCATCTCTTGAGTGTTCTTGTATTGGGAAAAATTCCACAGACAATTGCAAAAGTCTAGTTTAAACTCAAGTAAGGTTATATCTATCTCCAGCATCCAGTGAACAGGAAATACATTGAACTATGGAGGAACAACTGGCCCCAAAGGGTCAAAGTGTTCTCAGGGTGTTATCTCTGGCTCTTGATCCCACTTACTTCTGTCAAGCCTCACATTTGGGCTTTTGCCTGCTAGCAGCAGTATCCTAGCAGTTAACAGCTTATTGACCCTCAGGGAAGGAAAAAGACATGCCTGACACACCAACTGAGCATCCCAGGATTCCTGAGACTGGCTAGGACTAGGTCACCTGCCTAGCATTATCTCAGAGATGAGGTCAGTCCACTTCAAGATCTTCAGGGCTCCCTAGAGTGCAAGATGACCATATGAGATAATGAGATAATTGGGTCTCGCATGGTTTACATAGGTACTAGCTACTTTTTTTTTTTTGCCAGTTCTGGGGCTTGAACTCAGAACCTGATCCCTGGTTTTGGGCTTTCTCAAGGCTAGAGCTCTACCACTTTAGCCACAGCACCACTTCCGACTTTTTGTATGTATGTGGTACTGAGGAATTGAACGCTGGTCTTTGTGCATGCTAGATAAGCACTCTACCACTACATCAAATTCCTGGCCCCTTGTTTGTTTGTTTTTAACATGAGACCCATGTTGTTTATCTTTTCTTTTTCTTTTAACTCCATACGTCATCCTGAATATCCTGCTGTGCCGGTGTCTTCAACTCTAGGTTTTCTATAACCCTTTGGATGGAGACTGAGTGGTGTGATTCCTGAATTGGTCTTCACTGGTGTGACTGAGAGGTCATGGGATGTTTGAGATTGATGTCTTAGTTGGCAGGAGGTTCATAGATCAGTTTCTTAAGGGATGCAGGCAGTTTTCATAGGTTCCTGAGTATGTTCTTTTGAGAAGATTGTCATAAAAGAACAAGCCTGGGAGTGTGGCCTGGTGGTTGAGTGCTTGCCTAAGCATGAATGGTTCAATTCCTTGGTACCACATACACAGAAAAAGCTAGAAGTGGTGCTGGGTTCAAGTGGTACAGCATTAGCTTTGAGAAAGCTCAAGGATAGTGCCCAGACCTTGAGTTCAAGCTCCAGGACTGACAGACAGACAAATGAATGAATGAATGAATGAATGAACAGTGCTCCACCACATACCGGTGGATTATGCCTATAATCCTAGCTACTCAGGAGGCTGAGATCTGAAGATTGCAGTGCAGTGTCAGCCTAGGTAGGAAAGTCTGTGAGACACTTATCTCCAACAAGCCACCAGAAAACCAGGAGTGGAGCTGTGACTGGAAGTGTTAGAGCACTCACCCTGAGCAAAAATTGCTCAGGGACAGTGCCCAGGCCCTGAGTTTTAGACTTATAATTGACATAAAGTAGGGGGTGGGGGTGGGGGGTGAGGGGTGAGATGAAGGGGGTGGAGCAACAGCTTGGTCATTCCCAGTCTCTTTGACTCCCTGTTTGGCCATATGTTCTCTCACCTCCACACTGCCATGTGATCACTAGAGGTGAATGATCTCTGGCTGGCACCATGCCCTTGAACCTCCTGAATTATGAATTTCTTTACAAAGTTACCCAGCCTCAAGCCTTCCTCTACAGAAAATGGATAAATACAGAGCCTCTTGGTTAAGAACATAATGAATTCTTTAGAAGATGGGAATATCAGCATAAATATTAATATGTCCTCAGAGGATAAGACATGCTTCTTACCACACAATATCTATATAAGAAAGACACATTCCCACATGAAATGCAGAAAAGTATGCCAACAGAAAAATACATGGGCTACTGCTTAGAGGAGTAGGAATCACATTTAAACCTAATGTCAGTGGTACTTTCTTCTTTACTTGTCGCCCTACTGCCTATTTATATTTTTGCACAGTGTACACATGTGTGATGTGGTGATAAAATTCTTTTCTTTTTCATCTTGGTAATTTTCATAAAATTTTAGTCAGATTAACCTCATGTACTTTTTTTCATTTATTTTTCTATTTATTTTTGCTATGAATATGGAAGAGTATTGAGTAAGTTATGGACACTGTTGGCTCTTGCCAGTAATGCTAGCTATTCAGAAGGATCACAGTTCAAAGCCAGCCTGGGCAGAGAAGTCTGAGATTCTTAGCTTCAATGAACTACTAACCAGCTGGAAGTAGATCTATGGCTCAAGTGGTAGCCGGAAATAGCTAAGGGACAGTGTTCAAACTCTTGAGCTCAAGCTCCAGTATCAGCCCTCTCCCCATACACACAAAAAATTATAGTCACATTAAGAAAAATCTTTTACTAAAAAAGCTGTGGAATCATAACTTTATTTTGTGGCAAAAGTTTTTAGGTAAAAAGCAGAGGAAATAAACCAAGGCATAAATGGATCCTGGTGCAAATTTAGGCTAGTTTCAGAGGCACTAAATTAAATGTCTGCTATTAAAACCCATCTCAGTGGAGTCCTGGAAATAAATGTAATGAAGAGCAGGAGAATGGATTTTGCTTCTCCAGGAAGAGAATCCTGAACTGAATAACAGAACACCTTGGGGTTAACAATTCCCTTCCTCTCCATCTTACAGCACATTTAAATCTCCCCCAAAATGACACTTTAGTGTAAACACAGCCTTTTATGTTACCCAGGCTGTATTTCTCCAAGGAATCAAAGTTAGAGTAAAGGTAGTATTTAGCTTCTTTCACAGAACTTCATTTTGTTTTGTTTTTCTCTCACGGTGCAAGATATATTTGGAATCACACACACACACACACACACACACACACACACACACACACACTTCAAGCTTGATTGTTTTGAGGGGATGAGTGGAGAGAAATAGAATACAGACCTGGTTAAGGTTGTTTTCACCAGCACTGAAGTGTCAATGTAAATGAAAAAGTTCACAATTTCATCTTAAACAGTTATTCCCCTCCTCTTTTTTTTCCAGCCTAGAAGTAGCTTATAGAACAAAATGAATAAAGATGAAACTGATCCCAGAAAATAAGGCCAAGTCAAGGGGGGAGTCAGGGCAGAAGACCTGCTATCAGGTTTGCCTATAGCAATTAACTATGCCAGTAGTATCTGCTGGATACCTATTATGTGTCAAATGCAGACTTAAAGTTGAACATCAGAGCTGTGTAGTATTTGTGATGTAAAACATAAATAGTTGATGCAAATGAAAAACACCAGAAAAAAACTTCTGGATTGTCAGAAAGAAAGATGGTAGAGGTCAAGATGTAAGGACATCGGTGGGCCGGCAATTGGTACAATCCTATGTCATGTTCAAGTCCTCAAGCAGACCGCAATGGTAAGCCAAAGCATACTTCATCAAAGATGTGTTAGGAAAAATAACAGCACAGCTTATAACTCTCTCTGTCTCTGCTTACCTTTCTACGTAAGAATAGTATCTAGATTCTAGAGGCCTCTGAAAGACCACCAAACACAGCTGACTACTTTTCTTGGTAGCCAGGCTTGGCTGACAGAAAGGTGAGCAATTTGATTAATCCTAAATTGCCTTCTGGTTAGCCGATAATCCTGCTGGTGTTTTTCACGTCCACCTTAGAGTCTGGAAGGAACCAGCCTGAGTAGAATGGAGGAGGTGGGACTGCTTTCCCCTGTGATGTGGGCGTCCTGATCACCAGCATTGGCTGGAGGAGCAAAAACAGAAGCCATAGATAGCGTTTCAGGATAGACTCTAATTACTCTAACAACTGTGTGTTTAAGCACATGAACTGACAATAGAATCAACAACAGACTGAAAAGTCTAACCAAGTCTCAGTACAAATGATAACCATCATTTTTTATTTCCAATTAGCTTTTTTGTACATGCCTTCTCTGTCCCTGGTTCTCTTCTAGGGAGGTTGGAAATACTGCCAGGTTTGTGTTAGTTGTATTTTTTGGCTGTTTGATATAGCCTGAAATCTATACCTATAGGTTTTCAGTTGTTACTTGGAAAGGAAATTTGTTGCTTGTTTTGTGTGTATACTGGTATTGGACCTTGAATTCAGGGCCTAAGTGCTGTCCCTTTGGTTTTTAGCTGATGGTTTACCACTTGAGCTACACCTCCTCTTGAAGTTTTTTGCTATTAATTGGAGATTTGAATCTCATAGAGTTTTCCTACCCAGCCTGACTTCAAACCTCAGTCTTAGATCTCACCCTCCTGAGTAGCTAGGATTACCAGCTTACTGCGTTGCTCTTGGGGATCCTCAAAAGTATAGATAAGACCTTTCTTTCCAAGTTCAGTGAGAAATCTCAAAAGCTAATGCACTGAAAACATTCTTTCAGTTCTATAGTTGTTTTTATTCTCAGGCTGTCATTTCCCACTGAAATGCTTTTGGTGAATCACACTGGTGCTAGCATTACCGTGTCTAATTACAGCTCTTACAAGCAAAGAAAAGAAAAAAGGAAAGCGAAACACTTTGAAATTTAGAGCCCCAGTGTGGTTCTTTCACCCCACTGACTGACCCTGTGCTCTAAGTAGGATCTGAGTGCTAATTGTTCATAATTTCCACCTTACTTCAAGTAATCATTAAAATTTGTAGGGCTTTGGGGGGAAAAAAAAGTATGGAGTTCCAGATTTATATATGCTTAAGTAATTCTCAATCTAGTACGGGAGATGGTAATTTCAGACTTGTCCAAGTAACCTAGAATTTTGTCTTGTAAAATGAAGTTTTTATTGCTGTGCTGAGGGAGACAGGAGAGTTAAGTAGGTCACTTTCTACTGACAGCTCCTTTGACAGCATGGAGAGACTGCAAGTCTGCTGCTGTTCCATTGTCAATATCTTTGAAAATAGGTAAATCTTGAAAAGAAATTGGCTACACTGGAGAATGTTGCAGCGCGTCCTCATAAACTCAAGTGCTTTCAATATTGAGGGGATTGAGGGGTCTATCACATGGCTTCTCCTCTCCCTGCCCCCTCCACTTCTGGTGCTTGATTTCAGAACTAGAGTGTACTCCTTAGCTTTTTCAGTCAAGGCTGGTGCTTTACCACTTGAACCATAACTTCACTTCTAGCTTTTTGGTGGTTAATTGAAGATAAAAAAAAAAAGCCCATCTGGCTTTGAACTATGATCTTTTCTGGATAGCGAGGATTACAGGCATGAGCTATTAGCACCTACCTGACCTACCACATTGTAAGCCTCTTAAAGGTAGGGATCCCACTTCATTTTTTTAGCCATCATATAATAACAAAATGGCTCAAAGTCCAGGCAGAAATCATGGTTGTGAGCTGGGTCAGTTTCATAAGGGAGGAAAGACTGGTTATAGTATTTTTGTGGATAAGCTTTTGTTGTATAGATACTCAGAAAAGTAAGGAAGACATAATACATCTTGGCCGCTACTCAGCCAGACCTCAGAGCTATCTAGGATGGCATTCAGGATATTATAGAAGTTCAAATGAGCTGGGTGCCAGTGGCTCATACTTATAATCCAAGCTACTCAGAAGACTGAGATCTGAAGATCACAGTTAAAACCCTTCCAGGAAGGAAAGTCTGTGAGACTTTTATCCCCAATTACAACAAGCCACAAGTGGAGCTATGGGTCAAGCAATAGAGTGCCAGCCCTGAGTGACAAAAAGTTAAGTAACGGTGAGTTGCCCAGATCCTGAATTCAAGACCCAGAACTGGCACCAGTGTCCTTTGTTGTTTTGTTTTGTTTTACCATATTATCCCAATACTTACACTTTTGCTTGTATCCAAATATTGCTTTAATAAATGAATTTTGAATACTTTACTCCATTGTTTTGGCAATTCTGTTCTATAGTCCCAAACGATGGTGTATGTACAGGTGGCTTCCATGTACCTATAATCTCTGCTGCCTCATGGCTCCTGTTAATTTCTTTCTCTCAGAGCACCTTCCTCTTTTCAAGTTATGGCATTGTGTACAGATTGTATATCTTATTTAGGCAGAGATGTTCTGGTCAGATAGATCCAAGCCCGCATGGTTGTACCGAGCCCTGGTGCAGTTATCTATTGTCAACTCACAAGGTCATAAGAGTGTAAGGTGTGATCTTGCTCATAGAGGCTGAAACTTAGAATGTTTTTCTCATAATAATAAGTTAGAGTGTACTTGGTATTTGGTTTTGTTCTAGAACAGATTCTAAGATATGGGAAAGCACCATATCAGGCTAGTTCATTGTCGTGTTCCCAGAACTTGGCACAGAGCTTGGTACATAATAGACAGTGGAAAAATACTAGCTGACTACAAGCTGGAGATGCCAATCTATGATTTAGATATATGATGGACACAGTGGGAAAGGTTAAGGAGTAAGTAGCCTTAAACACCTGTTGTCATATAACCAAATTCTTTTTTTTAATTTAATTTTATTGTCAAGCTAATGTACAAAAGGGTTACAGTTACATACGTAAGGACCCTGCTACCCCCTCCCATGTTTTTCTTCTGTTTTTAAGGGTCAGGCTGCATAAGGCATCTAATCAGACAGATCTAGAGACCCTTGCTTGACTTGGAAATCAGTGAGTACAATGCAGAGCTTCTCATTAGTGGATGATTCCTTATAGAGGAACTTTATTTTTTTTCCCAGGGGATGCTACCCCACTAAAGTTCATTACATCAAGCATTCAGAAGCAGAAATACTTCCAGGAATATTATCAGGATATAGCACTGAGAGTTAAACTGAAGACCTTGAATTTGCTGGGTGAAGCACCCTGTCATTTAAGCTAGTCCACCTGCCCTTTTTGTGTTGGTTATTTTTTGAGATATCCCTGGCCAACTTATACTGTAGTCCTATTTAGGCTTCTTCATGTCACTTGGATGACACATGTGTGCGTTAGTGGGTTCAGTCATTGACACTTCGGTGGAGTCTCAAGATTTTTTTTGGGGGGGGGGGCGCTGGATTGGCCTTAAATCATGATCTCTTACTCCTGTCTCCCAAGTAGCTAAAGGTTAAACCATATGGCTGGGCTTGAGTTGGCAATCTAATGTTTCTTGCTTTTTACCTCCCTCTTTCTGTACTCAACCACCATCACCAACAATAAAAATTGGTTCATTGCCTACTATCTTTGACAGAAGAATTGGGACTATTTTGAAAGTTGAACTTAAGTTGATTATGGCTTCTCATTTAGGGCTCGCCTCCTTTCCTTTTCTCTCTTTCTTTCTTTCTTTCTTTTTCTTTTTTTCTTGTGTGTGCACGCACATGCACGCATGAGTGTACCCACACTGGGGATTGAACTTAAGGCCTGGGTGCTGTCCTTAAGCTTTTTTCGTTTTTGTGGTTTTGCTCAAGGCTAACACTCGACCACTTAATCCTCACCTCCACTTCCAGCTTTTCGATGGAAACCATGATCCTCCAGTCTAAGCATCCTGAGTAGCTAGGAATACAGGCATGAGCCACCAGCACCTGACCTCACTCACCTTTTGCTTGGCATAGTATGGGGTACCTGCCAGTTTGCTTTGCTGCACATAAGAGGAGCCTGATCAACATTTGAATTAGTATAAATTAATAAGGGCATCATTTCTGCTCATTTAGCACCATTCTAGTTTTGTCATAAATGTTATTACAAACCTGGGGAAACAAATACCTGTTTGTCATCTTGACACAGGCAAAACCGGGAAATAGAGTGTGGAGGCAATATACAACCCCACGCCAGTTAGTGGTCAGAGTGGCTCTGCCTTTTTGTAATATGGCTTTAGGCAAGGTATTAAAACCTTATCTGACCCTGCTTCTCTGTCTGCCAAGTAGGAGGAACTGCATAGTATTTATGTCATCTTGGGGAGAGTAGTAAGGTATAAAGGGAATGTGTTAGAAGCTCTTCCCTGTCATAAGCACTCAGAAAGCACTCAATAGCATTAGGAATTACTATTGTTAAGAAATCAAGAGAGGTGTTTTGAAATATACATATGCACACACACACACACACACACACACACACACGCACATGCGCGCGCGATTTTTTGTGGTACTAGGGTTTAACCTTTGAGCTTTTTTTGTACTTGCTAAGCAGGCATTGTATCACTTAAGCTACTTTCTGTGTCTCCCCCCTTCCCCTTACTGTAGTGGGGCCTGAACTCAGGGCCCAGTTGTTATCTCTTAGATTTGGGTTTTTTTTTTTTGGTCGTCGTGGGGCTTGGACTTTGGGCCTGGGCACTGTCCTTGAGCTCTTCAGCTTAAGGCTATTGCCCTACCCCTTGAGCCACAGTGCCATTTCTGCTTTTCTAATGGTAAATTGGTGATAAGAGTCTCGTGGTCTTTAGTGCCCAGGCTGGCTTTGAACCATGATCCTCAGATCTCAGCCTTCTGAGTAGCCAGAATTATAGGTGTGAGCCACTGGTAGTTGGCCCTGGCATTCATTTTCCTTCCTTCCTTCCTTCCTTCCTTCCTTCCTTCCTTCCTTCCTTCCTTCCTTCCTTCCTTCCTTCCTTCCTTTCTCCCTCCCTCCCTCCCTCCCTCCTTCCTTCCTTCTTTCCCTCTTGCACGCTGGGCCTGGGACTTGGACTCAGGGCCTGAGCACTGTCCCTTAGCTTTTTTGCTCAAGGCTAATGATCTACCTATTAAGCCACAGCTCCTGTTCTGGCTATTTGGTGGTTACTTGGAGATAAGAATCTCACAAACCTTCCTGATTGAGCCGACTTCAAACGTGCAATCCTCAGATTTCAGCCTCTCCTGAGTAGATAGGATTATAGGCATGTACCACTGGCACTGGGCAGGTTTGTTGTTTTTTAGCTAGGGTCTCACTGCCATTTATGCTCCCTTTGCTACTGGAATGGCAGGTACATGCCAGTTAACCAACCATTCTGCTACCCCGTAGCTTGGGCTGACAGACGTGCACCAGTGCTCCCAGATGTTGACTGAGATGAAATTTCATGAGCTCTGCTTGTGCTGGCCTGACTTCCAGCCATGACATCCCAGACTCCAGATAGCTAGGATTATAGGCTTGAGCCTCTGTAGCTGATGAGATAAAAGGAATTCAGGTCCCTCCACCCCCATTTTGTAGTTTTATATATCAACCTTTAGGAGAAAAGGAGATTTAGTTTTTGTCTTTGTAATATGCAAACTAACCATAATCAAAGCACAATGACTTTTTTTCTATTCAGATGTAATTAGGGTTAACATCTCGACCTGTAAGTTCAAGCTGTTCTGTTGGAAGGTTTTTTAAATTCCCTGAGGCATTTCTAGGGTAGTGTATCATACAGCACCATAGGAAGAACTATCTTTTATTAGTGGGATTTCTAGAGATTGGACTTAAAGAAAAATTTTGCAAAAGTGAATAATGGGGGTAAAAAACCCTGCTGAATTTGGACTGGTATCTGAAAGACATCGACCTGTTATCTGATTTTTCCTCTGTGTTTGTGTAGGTGAGACAGGTATCGGCAAATCCACGTTAATGGACACTTTGTTCAACACCAAATTTGAAAGTGATCCAGCTACTCACAATGAACCAGGGGTCCGGTTAAAAGCCAGAAGTTACGAGCTTCAGGAGAGCAACGTGCGCCTGAAGCTGACCATTGTTGACACCGTGGGATTTGGAGACCAGATAAATAAAGATGACAGGTACACAGTGGAATTTTGTGAAGATACATATGGTTGAGGAGCTAGAAGGAGCCGTCTTAGCTCAATTCAAAGGATTTAAGTGTTCTGTGTGGTTTTGGTTTTGGTTTTTGGTCAGTCATGGGGCTTGAACTCATGGCCTGAGCACTGTCCTTGGGCTTTCTCAAGGCTAGTGCTCTACCACTTGAGCCACAGTGGTACTGAGGAATCGAAGCTGGGTCTTCGTGCATGCTAGGCAAGCACTCTACTACTAGGCCAAACTCCCGGCCCCATTCTGGATCTTCTTTAACTGTGCTCTTTGGTCCTCTTACAACATGAAAGGCATGATATCTTCATCCTCAGAGGAATTTTCTTTTTTTGTTGTTGGTCATGGGGCTTAAGCTCTGGTCCTGCAAGCTGTCCCTGAGCTCTTCAGCTAAAGGCTACTGCTCTATTCCTGGGCCTGGGTGTTATCCTTGAGATCTTCAACTCAAAGGCTACTGCGCTGCTCCTTGAGCCACAGACCTACTTCCCATTTTCTAGAGATTAGTAGGAGATTAGAGTCTCATGGTCTTCAGTGCCTAGGCTGGCTTTGAACCACAATCCTCAGATCTCAGCCTCCTGAGTAGCTGGGATTATAGGTGTGAGCCACAGTGCCCGGCTCTCAGAGAAATTTTCGAATAATATTCTTCCTTGAGGTTAGAAACAGACAACAAAATGGACTCTTGCTGGTATAAAGACCCTTTCTGAGTTTTCTTGTTGTTTTTGTGCCTGTCCTGAGTTTTAAGCTAGACACTAGCACTCTACCACATGCGCCATAGCTCCGCTTCTAGCGTTTTGGTGGTTAATTGGAGATAACGAATCACACGAGTCACACAGACTTTCCTGCTCAGGTTGGCTTCAAACGATGATCCTCATATCTCACCTCCTGAGTAGCTAGGATTACAAGCATGAGCCACCAGCACCCTGTCTCTTTCTGAGTTTTTATAAGAAGAAATGTTAGCTTATGTCATTTTTTTCCCCAGGAAGGTCTGAGAGCCAGGTTTTAGGGATTTTCCACTAGGAAAGGCAATTTAGAGAAATACACAATCTCCCTACAAAAATGTTAGCACAAAGGCCTTGCCATCATCTTCTTTAAACTTCTCAGTATCCGTGATTAATGACACCTCGAACTAGTACCTGACCTGTCCACTCTTCTTGCTTTTGTTACTTTCACTTCCAGGTTATGTTTAATTATATCTGCTTGGCAGAAATGAAGCCACATGCAGAAAACCAGCTTCAAGAGTCTGGAAGATGTGGGGTTTCAGTTGTTTTTAGCTGTCCAAAATAGGAAGACATTAAAGAATAGAATGAATTTGGAAAGAACATCTGTCATATTTCCCTAGCCTCTGTCTAGGGCAGAATGTGATATTTGACTCAACCACCGAAGTTTTACTGATTTGAATGGGAATTCAGAGTCAGTCTGCTTTGAATGCTTTAGTTTTAAGAAGCCACGGCTCAGGATTTAGAACACTTTGCAGTCTAAGATTGCTAGTGACAAGCCATGAACTTTAGGCTATGGCTACATGTCCTTAGGAATATACTAAGGGAATTGCACTAGGTGTTCTCTTAGGTATAGTCCAATATGATACTAAATGTATTGCTGTGCTTATGTAGAGGCTTAAGGAAGGGCATTGTGAAAAATTATACTTTGAAGGAGGGTATAGTACTTAAAAGGGATTAGCCTGTAGTTTCATGACTTTGGCAAAGTGATAATAACCCCCCCTCCCCGGGAAAAAAAAAAAACAAAACTTTTTTTTTTGTCAGTAAAGCATTTTTTTTTTGCCAGTCCTGGGCTTGGGCTCAGGGCCTGAGCACTATCCTTGGACTTTCTCAAGGCTTAGCACTCTACCACTTGAGCCTCAGCACCACTTCCAGCTTTTTTTCTATGTAGGTGGTACCGAGGAATTGAACCCGGGTCTTCGTGCATGCTAGGCAAGCACTCTACCACTAGGCCAAACTCCTGGCTCCATTTTTTTTTTTTTTTTTTTTTTGTCAGTCGTGGGGCTTGAACTCTGGTGTGAGCCATTGCACCTGGCCCGAAAAACATTTTTAATGGATGACCTATTGAAAACTTGGGGCTCGAACTCTGGGCCTGGGTGCTGTTCCTGAGCTCTTCAGTTCAAGACTACCACTCTACCACGATGAGCCACAGCGCCACTTCTGGTTTTTCTGGTGGTTAATGGGAAATAAGAATCTCATGGGCTTCCATGCCCAAGCTGACTTTGAGTCATGATCCTCAGACTCCAGCCTCCTGAGTAGCTAGGATTTTAGGCATAAGCCACCAGTGCCAGCTCTTAGTGAATTTCTAATTGGCATATAACTTTAATGTTGATGGTAGTGGTGTGGCATGAGGCACTTGTGAATCCTCCTGTAAAGGAGCTAGGTCTTCCTCTGGGGTACTTAAAGCTAGGCAGCACCTAGACCGAATGCTGGTGCCTCATGCCTATAATCCTAGTACATAGGGAGGCTGAGATAATTGGATATAATTGGAGATTATATATAATTGGATATATATTATATATAATGATATTATTTTTTCATATATTTTTATTGTAATTAATAGAAGGGTTACATGATATTTGTCAGATAGAAGGTGCATTAATTCACATACATTGATTCCCTTTCACATGTCTTGGTCCCTATTTCCCTCCCCCCCACTCCCACCCCTCATCTTGTTTTCCCCCCTTCCTTATCCAATTTCAAATAACCAAATGCAAATATATCTGATATATAATGATATTATATAATTGGCTGATATAGTTGGAGATTGTATCTCTAATTAGTCAGAAAAATGTTGGATTGGATGGCTCAAGTGATAGTTCCTTGAGCAAGAAAGCTGAGAACATGATGTCTTGAGTTCAGGCCCCAGTCTCATTCCCTGAACTCCCTACTCATCCTACCCCCCCTCCCCAATACAGCCCCCCATGGAAGAGAGGTAGTAACACTTTGTATATAGTATCATTGCATTGATTCTAACAATAATGGCTGGAGTTTTAGTCAAGCTGAATGAATTCAGGTCACTTAAGGGTAAAGGACCTCAGGTCTAAGCAGAGGGGATTTGTTAAGCTAATTAGGTAACTTAAGCAATAAAACCCTTTCTCTGTGAGAAAAGAACATGTTTAACTTACTTAAGAATTAGGTAATTTTAAGGCCTTTTGTTCTTGTGTTTGTATGTAGATAAAGACTACTAGTTACTGGTGATTCTTCGTATATTCCTTCATTAGTACTGACTGTGGTTCATCACATTAACTGGAAGATATAATTATAAAATACTATAGTGAATTTTTATTTTCTTTTTTTTGTGTGAATTTTTATTTTCATACCACATATGCTGCATTTATAAAGTCACATAAGTTTGGGTTACCTCTGAGAGGTGGTTTTTTCTCTCATCTGTGGGGAAGCTGCTAATTCTTAAATCTTGACATTCTTTTTAAAAGTACCAATCCTATTTTGCAGTCTCTACTTCAGACATCCTATTTAAAATATTCCATTCATTCTCCAAAGAAAGTCAAAATTGTCCCAGGACCAAAGATGATTCTAGAATGAGACTTCCAGAGATATTTTGAGGCACTGACAGCATTACGGGAATGTCTTGCCCCTTAGAGTGACCAATATGCAGCAATTAGTTACAATACGGTGAAGGCCCAGAAACATCATTGAATCCATAATTTTCCCTCAAAATGGTCTCTCTGTATGTGTATATATATAGAACAATTTTATAAAGAGGAATTTTAACTACACTTATGTAGAAGTATATAATATCTAGATATGTTTTAAAATAGCTTCTGACATAAATATAAGCCCCACAATAATAACAAGGAACTAGTTTATTCTTTAGCTGAGTTCCAAGCTCTGTTTTAATCTATAGAGCACTTAAATGCTCATTACTCGATGTCCTATGATAGCCAGAGCAGTTGTTATATATAGCAAGATTTGATTTTTGCATCTGGCCCAAATGGACTATCTGTACATAATATTGGGACAGCTAATTTCTGATTGTGCATGCACCTATTTTGACCTCAATACCAGGGAATGATGAAGATGCTATAGCCAGAAGGCTCTTGTACTGCCATGTGAAGTAAAGGGAGAGAAACTCTAGTGACAAGCAAAGGACCTGCGTGCATTATGGAAGCTGGAGAGACAGGGACCTTTGTTTTCAGGATCTCAGAGTATAGTCAGAGCAGGACCTGTTCTCCAGTTCTTAGACCAAGAAAGATACCTCCCTGGGGTTAAGGAATGTGATGATTGCATGTTTCTTGACTGGGCTTTCTCAGGATTCCCACAGGAATGAGAACTATCTTGCATGTAGCACATAACTATGGAGTTTTAAATTCCATGGACTTTTCCAGCTCAGAGTTATTGCTTCTCCCCAACCAGGACTTTTCCTGAGGATGGTGGGTTTTCACTCCCCAGTACTAAGCATCAAGTAGCTAGGCTAGTATAATGCAGAGCCTCATACTTGTAGAGTCCTCTTTAAGAAATGATCTGACTCATTTGGGTCAAATAATAGTTTCCAAGGAGATTCAGAAGAGAGGAAGTGTGATATTAACCTAACCTAGATACCAAATATTTTCTTCCTCTGAAATTTCTTGACAGCTGATTGCATAACCTCTCTGAATGGCATTTGAAAGTCTGTTACCCTGTATGGCAGAAGGAATTGTTATTGATGTTGACTGTAAACCCAAATGATTTGTTTGAATATAGTTATTCCATCAAAAAATCTGAAGAGGCATATTCAGTTTTGCATCAGCATGTAACTATTACTCTAACCCATGATTTTTTTTTAAATTTATTTTGAGGATTTAACAAACTTTTCAGTCATAGATGAAAGATTTAAAGAATGTCCCAGTTAGTTTATATAAGCTTGGGACATATGAACATCCTGCATTATTATCTGCCTTTAGCTAAGTTATCTAGGAGACCAGAGAGGAGGTCTGGTAAGGTTTCCTGTTATGTTTAACTCTAGTTGTCCAAGACTTCGCTTAATTTTTGTTGACCATACTCTGGAGAAAAGAAGGAAAATGGTCCAAAGGAGAAGGGCCCCAGTTTGATGGCCTAGCTGGGAATATTATAATTGGTTTGTCAGCTAGTGGGCAGCCAGTGATGTATCACAAATGATCAGAAGAATCAGCTCTGACATACATAGATAGTGGACACTGAAAGTATCTTCAGACTTAACAGATCTGTGCCAGGCTTACAAAGTAGTAATGAAATGGGCTGACTTTTTTGGGGGGTGGGAAGGGCAACACTGTCCCTTGGTTTTTATACTCGATGCTAGCGCTCTACCACTTGAGCCACAGCTCTATCTGGGGCTTTTGGTGGTTAATTGGTGATCAGAGTCTCATGGACATTTCCTACCCAGTCTGGCTCCAAACCACGATCCTCAGCTCTCAGCCTCCTGTATAGCTAGAATTATAGGTGTAAGCCACTGATAACCTAGCCATTTGACTTTCAAATTCTCAGTTTTGCCACACGTTCTGGCAGAGGTAGTTTCTGGCTCCAAATTGGAGGAGGTCCCTGCTCACCCTTTTAATCTTCTGCACCATGGTGAGTTTATGAACAATGGCATGGCCCCTTTCATAAGAATGGCCAGTAAGTAGGTGATTGGAAAGAAAACTATCTGTTTTCAGTAATTTAAGGGTAAACCTATTGTTTTACTGTAAGTTTCATGGGTGCAGGTATATGAATTAAGTAAGTAGCAGGTAACAAGGATTACTATCTCAAAAAGGAATTATGGGGAAATATAAACATTAATTTGATCTGTCCCACTCGGCTTTTATAGGGCTATGATCCAAAGAGGTCTGACTTAGCCATGCGGTAAAAGTAGCTGTCTTACTATACAAATGGAGAGAAGCTAAATGAATACATGGAATTCATCTTCTTTATCTTTCTGCTCATGTATATAGCCAACCATAAGTAGAAAGCATGTTGAGGAATACAGTGATGCATGACTCTTAGAGCAGGAGCAAGATTCAGTTTGGGACATAGGAATTACATGAGCAACTGGAAATATCTGCTAAGTGCAGCTGGATCTGATGTC
Source organism: Megascapheus bottae (assembly GCF_031878675.1). Lineage (NCBI taxonomy): Eukaryota > Metazoa > Chordata > Mammalia > Rodentia > Geomyidae > Megascapheus > Megascapheus bottae. The sequence continues at coordinate 16,375,775 of NC_143521.1, read as the reverse complement.
CAGAAAAAGATCTGGGCTGAGGTAGAGACTTGTGACTTGTAGTAGAGAGGTGGTAAGGGAAACACTTGGCTTTGGCTATGACTCTCCAGCAGGAGCAAGGGAAGTCTACTCTATGCTGAGAAAGGGAGATAATATGTCTCTCTTGAGTTTTGGAGGAGTTGAATCCAAAACATATATATGTATAGAAAGCAAAAATATCTGAGCAGAGGACACACAGACAGCTCAGGCTAAGAAACTGGGGAGCAGAAGAGCTGCTTTTGCTTTTCATGTTTCATTTTGGTCTCAGAATGAAGGAAGGAAAGAACCCTAATCCTAGAACCCACCTCCATGTCAGGAAATTACTGGGTCAGCCCCCAGATGTGGGTGGGCCTCCTTCCAGTGTCCTGGTCCACTTCCTGACGGGGTGAGTGAGCTCAGTAGCCAAACAGTCACTAGGGAATTGGGTGGGGGTAAAGTTCCATTTTTTCTTTTCTTTCTTTTTTTTGGGGGGGGAGCGGAGGTGGGAGGTAGAGGGGGAGAAAGATTAACAACACAGATCAGTTTCCTTTACTGTGACCTTTTGTGTATGGTATTATTATTATAAAATAGTTACATTTTTATGTGTGAGTCCTTTGCATGTATTAGTTACCTCTTTTGATGACTATTGTTAATGTAATACATACCTGCATCTTAAAATTGGAAGATATAGCAGAAAGTTACCCAGTATTTTGCCACTGTGCTGAAATGTTGCTTATTATGGCCGAATGTGTTTTATTTGCTGAGGCATAGCCAGCCTTTTCCAAAAACCTTTAGAGATTCTGTGTGTTTCTTTTAAATCAAGGTAAACTGTTGACTGCCTTAATCATAAATTTCTTGTTTACTTTTAAAAGATGTTTTTCTTTTTTTTTTTACACATGACTTTTTTTTGTCAGAAAGGCAATGGAAAATTAACCCTTTGTATATGCTATAGATTTGTCTCTGCTGTGACTCCCTAGAGCACTACCTTAGGAGACCTGAAGGGGTTAATGGTTTTCCCATTGGAGACTGGAGAATGTGATTTATTGAGTGCATTCCCAATGTGTTATTAGTGGTTGTGTCTATGGTCAGTTAATAGAACCATATGTAATTATCCCTAACAGAGCTGAGCTATGATTTGGTAAGGGAAAGAGAGGGCTATAAAGTTTACAACTGAATCAACATTTTTGTGTTGGAAAGAATCTTGAAGATCCTAATATCCAGACTTCTCAGTTTCTAGATGAAGTTATGGAATGCACACAGAAGTCCAGAGAGCCCTTCACCTCAGGGAAAGCTCCCAGGATGCAGTAATACCACAAACTGGTTTCTTTTCACCAGTCCATTGATAGAAGCCATCAGAATCACTTTACTGTGATGAAGTTTGAGTCCCAATTTTGGCCCAGAAGTAAGGAATGCCATAGTCTATTAGCAGTGGTTATCCTGGGAGAAGAGAAGGAGCAGCAGAGTTGAATATTTGTAATCTCTGTTTGAGGATGGGAACTAGTGTAAAGAAAAATAGGAAGAAGACTTCAAGCTAGAGGGCCAGGATGAGCAGAGGCCTGGAAAAATAGAGCTGATGTATGGGATAATGCAAGTGTGTGTGTGTGTGTGTGTGTGTGTGTGTGTGTGTGTGTGTGTGTCTGTGTGTGTGTGATTCGTGCACCCAGCTTATACACTTGAAGGGGTAGAGCTAGGAAAGAGGAGAGGTAAATGGACCTAGAGAGTTATTCAAGGGTCAGATGACAGAAGGCCTGGGATTCCAAAATCAAACACCAGGTATGGCTAGATTATACTTGATTGCTAGTATAATGGCTAGATTACATGGCTAAATTATTCCAAAATCAAACACCAAGTATGGCTAGATTATGGCTCATGCCTGTAACCCCAGTTATTCTGGAGGCTGACATCTAGAGAATCTCAATTTAAAGCCAGCCAAGACAGAAATGTCCACAAGACTCTATCTCCAAAATTAACCAGCAAAAGTGTGGTTGAAGGCACAGCTAAAGTGTAGAGCACCAGCTGAGCAAGCAATCCTAGCAAATGCCAAGTGTAATGCTTTTTAGTTGTATTTCACCATTCTTGGGGCTTGAACTCAGGGCCTGAGCACTGTCCTTGGACACTTTTTGTTCAAGGATCGCACTCTGCCATCAGAGCCATAGCACCACTTCTGCGCTTTTCTGTGCATGCGGTACTGAGGAGTTGAACCCAGGGCTTTCAGTGAACACTCTACCACTGGGACATGCTCCTGGCCTGAGTGCAAAGTTTTTTTGTTTTGTTTTTTTTCTTTTTCATATATTTTTTATTTTAATTAATAGAAGGGTTACATGATATTTTCCAGATAGATGGTGCATTAATTCCCATACATTGATACCCTTTCACATGTCTTGGTCCCCATTTCCCTCCCCCCACCCCCACCCCTCATCTTGTTTTCCCCCTTTCCCTATCCAATTTCAAATAACCAAATACAAATATATCCGATATATCAGGTAACAAAGTGAGATACTGTAAAAATATGAAATAACCAAGGGACAGCAAAAGAGATGAGAGATAACACAGTACTTTAAGAACAACAATCACTCATTATATGGCTTATGTTTCTATATCCTAGAGATCCTTTCATTTAGCGTCATACTATATGGCCTTTTGTATCAAGGTTTTGCTCTATTGCAAATCTCTGCTAGGAGAGCCCAAGGTTTTTCTAAGTCTTTCCATTTCCTAACAAATAGGGCGATGTCATTCTTTCTGACAGCAGTATAGAATTCCATTGTGTACAAATACCACATCTTGTTGATCCACTCATCAACTGAGGGACATCTAGGTTGGTTCCATATCTTTGCTATGGTAAATAGTGCTGCAATGAACATTGTTGTGCTAGTGGCATTATTATGCTCTTCTTTCTGGACATTTGGGTAAATGCCAAGCAATGGAATTGCTGGGTCATAGGGGAGCTCTATGTTTAGTCTTTCAAGGAACTGCCATACTGCTTTCCATAGTGGTTGAACTAGTTTGCACTCCTACCAATAGTGCAGTAGTGATCCCTCCTGGCCACATCATCTCCAGCATGTTATTAGTTTTCTTGATCCTGGCCCTTCTAACTGGAGTGAGGTGGAATCTTAGAGTTGTTTTGAGTTCAAACCTTGGCACTGTAAAATAAAACAAGCAAACAACAACAACAACAAAAGGCAGTTTGGTTTTCAGTTCTTAGAGGGGAAAATGGCTGTGTATTTGAGGATTGTTTATGTCCAGGTGCAAAAGAAGTTGAGACTAAAAATATGCTTGTTGGAAAAGATGTTTTTACAACCTTCTTTTGTTTTCTAGCTATAAGCCAATAGTGGAATATATTGATGCCCAGTTTGAGGCTTACTTGCAAGAGGAATTGAAGATCAAGCGTTCTCTCTTCAACTATCATGACACAAGGATTCATGCCTGCCTCTACTTCATTGCCCCTACTGGACATTCGCTGAAGTCCCTGGACTTGGTTACCATGAAGAAGCTGGACAGCAAGGTATCATCTGCTGCCACTCTCTTTCCATCCACTCTCCTTATGGATCATCTTTATTCTGAGGACCCTGTTTGTTTCCACTTCTGTTGTATTTTGTTTTCTTCGGATTGCAGAATCTCACAGCCATGCTAAGTGCCTACAAACCTCTTTAGGCCAAAGTGAGAGGAAACCAGCACAGAAAATACGACTTGTTACCTCGTTTACTTAGCTCTTAATGGAGATGGAAAAGTGAATCTGAGGATTCTTGATTTTCTTTAAATTCTCTCTAGCAATTTTGTAAAGTTCGGCTTTCCTTTGAGATTTAGAATAGAATGAGGCTGTTAGCTTTTGCCTATGTGAGACCATTCCAGCTTGTCAGATTTTAAAACTGTACCATGCATTCACAAGAAAGACATAAACAGTTTGTCCCCTAAGCTGGACACATTTGAAGCTTCAAACATTTTTCAACACAGTTGGAAAAATGTACTATTAAGTGTGAAAAGATTTGACACTCAGTCAAGGACAGTAGCTCATCCCTGTAATCCTAATTACTCGGGAAGGTGGAGATCAGGAGATGAGGGTAAACAGTTAGTAAGACTTTATCTCAATCAATAAGCTAGGCCAATGCCTGTCAATCTAGCTACATGGGACACAAAAATAGGAGTGTCACGGTTCAGGCTCATTTGAACAAATAGTATGGAACTTATTTGAAAAATAAAGCCAGGGGCCGGGAGTTTGGCCTAATGGTAGAATGCTTGCCTACCATGCACAGAGCCTTAGATTCAATTTCTTCATACCACATACACAGAAAAAGCTGCTCAAGTGGCAGAGTGCTAGCCTTGAGCAAAAAATGTTCAAGGACAGTGCCCAGGCCTGGAGATCAAGCCCCGGGACTGGACAAAACAATAAATAAGTAAATAAATTAAAAAATAAAGCCAAAAGGGCAAGGGTATGGCTCAGGTGGTAGAGCACCTCCTATGTGGCTATGTTGACCATGCTAGGGTAATATTTCACAAAATGGTTTTGTGTAACAGAAAATTTGAACAAAACAGACACAAACCAAAAACAAACAAAAGGCACAAAGTACAAATCAGGTTACACTTTCAAGGAAATGAATGGTAGCATTAGACAGCTAGGTAGCATCTGAAGTGGTATTATCAGTGAGCTTATTTATTCAAATTAAATAAGCCCAGTTATTTCAGGAAAGAGTTTTAAGACCCTGCCCAAATGAAAATTTAAAGATAAAATAGCGTCATGTCTCCAGCTATTCTGATCAACTCAGTCAAGAAAATAGGAAGCAAGTGGGCAAAAAAAAAAAAAAAATGACATATTTTGTTCATGTGGGTGTTAATTCAGCACTAACTGGGTGCACAAAATAGCCAGTGAGCACAACAGGAACATTCCTTTGTTCTTAAAGTCCTCATCTAAACTTGTCCCCTGATCTGTGGTGTTACCCTTATTCTGCAGCTGGCTAGAGTCAATCAAGCACTGCTTGCTCAGGAGTCAGTGGAGGAAGACTTTGGAGGGAAAGATTTCCATTAAGGGATTTCAGATTTAGGCTCTTGGGGTTGGAGGAGAAGCAAAGAATGTAGACTGAGCTGAAAACTCTCCATGTACACTCCATGTTCCATGTCTTGGTCTGGGAAGAGAGCATTGCTCCAGGCCTCAGTAAATAGCTTAGAGTTTTATTGAACCTCTGTATCTACATGGAGGAAGAAAGTTAATCTTAAATTTTAGCAGGGCAGTGGCTCATGCCTGTAATTCTAGCTGCTCATAAGCCTGAGATCTAAGGACTGAGGTTTGAATCCAGGCAGAAAATTGCTACAACTTTTATTTCCAAGTAAACTGCAAAAAGCTGGAAGTAGAGCTGTGACTCAAGTGGAAAAAAAGCCAAACAAGAGCACAAGGCCTGATGCTGCTACACATACACAAAATAAATAAATTTAAAAAGTTAAAAAAAAATTTAAAAGATTGAAAAATATGCCCTGTGGCTGAGGGAAGTGGGAAAGCCTGTCCCACCTTGGAGTTTGGCTCTCTCCCATAAATGTCACATTTGAAGGCTCATGAACGCACATGCAGTCCTGTGCACACATCCTGTACTGGCACTTGAACTCAGGGTTTGTATGCTCTCCCCCTAGATTTTTCCACTCAGAGTTAGTGCTTTACTACTTGAGCTACAGCTGTGCTTCCTCATCTTTGCTGGTTAATTGGAGATAAGAGTGTCATGGACTTTTCTGCACAGGGTGCTTTAAACCTTGATCTTTAGATCTCAGCTTTCAGAGTAGCTAGGATAACAATCATGAGTCACCCACCAGAACCTGGCCTGAAGGAGTAATTAGACATTTGCTAGTTTTTGAATAATTAGTAGCTATGAATTTGAAAATTATTTAAGTAGGCAAAACATGTTTTTTGTTTGTCAATACTTAAGATTTTCTTCTTCTAGTAATTTCTCAGATCATCAGAAGAAAGGAACCATGTGATCTTGAATACCATTAATATTCTGCTGGTATTTTTTTTTTTTTTACCAGTCCCAAGTCTTCATCTCAGTATCTAGGCACTGTCCTTGAGCTTTTTCAAGTCTAGAGCTCTACCACTTGAGCCACAGCGTCATTTCTGGCTTTTTCTATGTATGTGGTACTGGGGGATCAAACCTGGGTCTTCATGCATGCTAGGCAAGCACTGTACCACTAGACCAAATTCCAGTTCCTCTGCTGCTTTAACTAATGTAAACTTTGTCATTTCACTGATAGGGCATGCAAGAACCAAGTCCCTAGAGAGGCTGAGAGGGTTTAAAGGAGTGGTTGGTTGTTCAAAGAATAGGCTTCTTTATGATTGCAGTTTGTCACAGAAGTAGAGCACTTCCTTTTACTGGGTAATAAAGTAGAATGAGGCATCTAGTGCAGGGGAGGAAATAGCAAGTACCTCCAGTGTGGGAGGAGAGGAAGTCAGTGTACGGAGATAAAAGATTATTTTATATCTTCTTCATTTTGCATCTAGACAGGAAGCCTGGTATATAGTCATGTATAGTTTTTGCAATGAGGTGTTTATTGTTTTTATGTACTCACTATATTTCCTGTTTACACATTGAAACTGTAGAAATGGACATGCTTGTTTTACAGGTGAACATCATTCCAATAATTGCAAAAGCTGACACCATTGCCAAAAACGAATTGCACAAATTCAAGAGTAAAATCATGAGTGAACTAGTCAGCAATGGGGTTCAGATATATCAATTCCCCACAGATGAAGAAACCGTGGCAGAGATAAATGCAACAATGAGTGTAAGTCTTTATCTCATGGGAATAAGTGCTTTTTTAGAAGTGTTTCTTAGTACTAGCATTGCAGAGTGGATACAGAAGCCTGTATTCGAAACCTAAGGTCTTTACTTGCAGCCAGTTCTGCTACTTCTGCAAGCTGACGAGTGTGTTCCTCAGTTTCCCTAGCTGTCAAGCTGGGGAGTTAGGCCAGGTTGATCTCAGATTCCTTTCCTACTCTCAGTTACAGTTTCTGTTGCAGAACTTCACACAAAGCAGCTCAAAGGAAAATGATCTCTGCTTGCTTCTGTCTTGATAGCATGTCAAAGGGAGTTAGCAGATGTCAGTTTTGTGTAATGGTTGGCTTCTACCTTCCCCTTCTTTCATCAGTTGATGATACAATGTCCAAGCCCTGGGAAGTCAAAAGATAAATGACTATATGTGCTTTGACATAGTCCACCTGATGAGCCTCCACCCTGCCCAATTGGATGTATCTGTATCGTCTCTGTGGCTGATCTGTGAGCCACACTGATGATTCGTGCCTTTTTGCTTGGGGAAATGACCAAAGCATCCATGCATACAGTTGATGCCATGTGCAGTCATTGGAATTTAGGAAGGAAAAAGTCTGGAATTCCTGGGAGACGCTGGGAGCAGTCACACAGAAGGAGTGTGAAAGGGAGCTATGTAGGGAGGCTCGCTACATTTCCTCAACAGAACCGAAACTAGTGGAAGAAGAGCTGTGAGGGGCTTGGCCCAGTGTGAAGAGTCTGTCTGACTACTCAGCCCGTGGGATGGAAGAAATGCCTTCTAAACAATGAATTTCCATCCCATGGGGCTAGTAGACAATAGATTCTGATTCAGTCCACTTAGGAAAGAGGCCATAGAGGGCGTTCATATGGATTGAAATGGGTAATTGTAAGATGTCCTCTACCTCTGACCTTCTCTGGTTGTGGATTTTGAGAGCCTGGTGATAACAGTAGCCTGTGACATTTATGAAGTAGATAGGAGATTTACTGTGTGCTAGGCATTTACACTTAGTGCTCTCAGGCGTGCTGTAGTTATTGTGGCCTCACTTGAGGAGGGTTAGCCCAGTACCTTTATTGCCTTGCTGTCGTAGAAATAAAATTTGAACCAGGCAGTTTGCTTTCGAGCTGACACTTTATATTTAGTGCCATGAGTAGAGCAGTGTGCTTGTTTCATTGTGGGTCAGAAGTACAGACTGGGGGCTCTGCTGTGAAACTGCAGAACTGTGGAACTGTGGGTCAGCTTCAGGAAACTGCATGAGTGAGGGCTGTCTACTTTATAGCACTCCCTGGCCTCTTATAGAGTGTTTCATGGCCATTTGCCATGAAACATTTGCGTTTAACTTCTTGCAAAGAAAATACCCACGAACTTTTACTGTCTGTCTTTATCAAGCTAACTGAATCTAAAGACCAGTGACATCCCAAATGAATTGGGCCTCTTTAGCAAGAAGTTTCTTTTTTTTTTTTTTTTTTTTTTTTTGTCAGTCCTTGGACTTGAGCTTAGGGCCGAAGGACTGTCCTTGGGCTTTCTGAAGGCTAGAGCTCTACCACTTGAGCCTCAGCATCACTGCTGACTTTTTTTTTTTAATGTATGTGGTACCAAGGAATAGAACTAGGGTCTTTGTGCATGCTAGGCAACACTCTACCACTAGGCCACTCCTGGCCCCAGTAGGAAGTTTCGTTAAGGCTCCTGCTGCTGATGGTGACCTTGAGATATTAGGCTTGGAGTTGGAGAGTTTCTTTTCTTTTCCTAGAGTGTGAGATGAACTGGGAAATTTAAGTACTTCATGCATGATACAAAACACTGCTCAGGAATCCAGATCCTAGGATTTTGATAGGCTGTCTACGGGAGAGACTTTGGCTTGAAAACATTCCCTCCTCAACTTAATCTATAAGGAAAGGACGCTGGATGGAGAACCCTGAATAATCATTTTCTGAATAGCTGTATAAAATCTCCTTCCTCTTGTATGCTAACAAAAACCAAATAGATTTATATTACCCTACCCCTAGAAGGTAGCCATAATTACCAAATAAACCAATGTGAAAAGTTTATTGTCCTTATACCATATCTGTCTGAGATAAATTGGGATGCGGATTAAGCCAATATTTTGGGATAAATTGTGTTTCCTACTTAATCTGTGTACTGACACAGCTAGAAATTTAATGTACCCTGCATATGTTATTTCTAGTAGCCACATAAAAAAGGCAGAAAGATATACATTCCAAAGACCTATTTAATTTAATATATCCAAAATATTATTTCAACATATAATCAATTTAAAAATTACTAATGTGGTACTTTAATGATGGGTCTTTGAAATCCAGTGTACATTTAATAATTTTTAGATTTTAAGTTTTTATAAAAAATGTATCATCTGAGCCAGCTGCAGTGATTTTAACCAAATGCCTGGAAATCCCAGCCAGTTAGGAGGTAGAGATCAAAGGATTATGATTCAAGGCCAATGCAGGCAAACAGTTAGTGCGATACTGTGGAAGAGGATGCAGGCGTGGTGGTGCATTCCCGCTATGTAAGAAGCAGAGGCAGGAGATTTATGGTTTGAGGTTAACCCTTTGGAGAAAAGTGGTGAGACCCTGTCTGCAGAATAAATGCAGCAAAAATAGCTGGGGACATAACTTAAGTGATAAAGCACCAAGCGTGGACAAGACCACGAATTCAAAGCGTTGTAACTACACACAAAGAAGACAAAACCCTAATCTATATTTGCAGTTCATACAATTTATAGTTAAAAGGCAGGTTCACATATTTAATTTATTAACACTTTTTTTTTTTCTTTTGCCAGTCCTGGGACTTGAACTGAGGCCTGAGCACTGTCCTTGGACTTTCTCAAGGCCAGAGCTCTACTACTTGAGCCACAGCACCACTTCCAGCTTTTTCTATATATGTGATACTGAAGAATCAAACCCGGGTCTTCGTGCATGCTAGGCAAGCACTCTACCAGTAGGCCAAACTCTCAAACTCTTGTAACACATTTTAAAACTTTTTAGCATAAAATGAGTAGCAGAATACTTTCTTTTAGAGTCTCTGTCTACCTTGAAAAAAAAAATAATCTTTTTTTTTTAGAGTTGATTCAACTTTGAGGCAAAGTAAAATTCAGCCCCACCAAACAATAAACTTGTATTTAATGGGAAAATATTTTGCACTACTCCCATTTTTTTAATTTAAATGTAAATTATTTAAAAGTAAGTAAAATTTAGAAAGTGAGTTTCTTGTCCCTTCCAGGTTATACCAGGTACTCAGACAGTGAAGCTTCTGTGTTAACAGGGACACACAGCTAGACTTACAGTAGTGTCTCTCTGACTTAATATTCCCTGCATTCTACTCGTATCAAATACATTTGGTATTTTGCTGCATGAAGTGCCTCCATCATACCAGAGAGTGATCTACTCCTTATTCTAAGGGCACCACCTTTTCTCCTGCTCCCAAGCAGAGATCCCTGTGTATGGCGAAGCATGCAGGGGTGTGTGGAGGAACCATGTTTGTGATACCCCTGAAGATGCCCACCCGTCTTCTCTTACTTGACAGGTCCATCTCCCATTTGCGGTGGTTGGCAGCACCGAAGAGGTGAAGATTGGCAACAAGATGGCAAAGGCCAGGCAGTACCCCTGGGGTGTGGTGCAGGGTATGTCTCATGTGGCAAAGTGCCTATGGTGAATGTCCCCATTTTTCCCCTCCTCCTCTTGTATAGGAAAGTGGTGTTGAACGAGGAGCATCAGGAGGAGAGTGGGGTCATTTTAGCCCTGGCCTTCCTAGGGAAGAAGAGGAAACTGTCATCGGGCAGGCAGACAGCAAGAGAAGAAACAGCCAAGCCTTACTTCCATATAGCAGCCCTTTAAGAGGATGAGTAGTACTTAGTCATGGTGGCTCACAGCTATCATTCTACCAGCTACTTAGAAGGCAGAGGCAGGAGGATCACAAGTTAGAGGTTAGTCCAGGCAAAGTTAACTAGACCTGTCTCCAAAACAGAAAGACAAAAGTGGCTGGAGGCCTGGTTCATATGGTAGAGCACTTATACTGAGTTTAATGCCATTTAAAAAAGTGTTTATTTACATATGAAAGTGAATTATATTAGAAAATTTCTTTTCCTAGAAATGGAAAAAAGAGGCATTCTCAAGGAGGTTAAATCAATTGTATTAGCAAAATATCAGCTACGCTAATTCTTATAAACCATCATCAGAGGGAAAGTTGTTTGCCAAGGAAATATTATTTCAGTAGATATTCATATAGATATTCAATAGGAATAATGGTGGCCTGTTAGCATGGAAGGATTATGTGAGTTTGGAGCCATATAATAAGGTGTTTGATTCTATTTGGGAGGTCAGTTTGTTCACTAAAGCCAGATATCACCAAGTATCAGTGTCTTCTTAGCAGAATGGTCAAGGCATGATTTGTAAAGCTTCCTTGCACACAGAACCTGGCACTGGGAGACTGGCCTATAGGTCAGTGCAGTGGTCAGCGTTGAATTCTGCCTTGGTTAGGAACTAGAGGTGGAGGCAGCAGAGCTTCTGCCGATGGCCTCTCATTTCAAGAGTTTCAGTAACAATGTTTTGGAAGCATCACTACATTTTGTGACTGAAACACCCCACCCACCTCCCCATTTCTTCCAGTTGAGAATGAAAACCACTGTGATTTTGTGAAGCTGAGGGAGATGCTGATTCGTGTGAATATGGAGGACTTACGGGAGCAGACGCACACCCGCCATTACGAATTGTATCGGCGCTGCAAGCTTGAGGAGATGGGCTTCAAGGACACTGACCCTGATAGCAAGCCCTTCAGGTACGGTGGTGCCCAGCACTGAGGAGTCTCCAGACACGCAAGAGCTTGTTGGATTGAGGCCCTGGCCTGGTGACAGTGATACCTATCTCTCTCTCTCTCTCTCTCTCTCTCTCTCTCTCTCTCTCTTGCTGTCATCTGCCTGACTTTTTTTTTTTAATTGAAAGATTTTTATTAACACTGATTTTTGCTTTATATTTCAAATGTCATGTTTAACAAGTAAGTATTCAAGGGGCCGGGAGTTTGGCCTAGTGGTTAAAGTGCTTGCCTAGCATGCATGAAGACCCGGATTCGATTCCTCGGTACCACATACATAGAAAAAAGCCAGAAGTGGTGCTGAGGCTCAAGTGGTAGAGCTCTAGCCTTGAGAAAGTCCAAGGACAGTGTTCAGGCCCTGAGCTCAAGCCCAGGACTGGCAAAAAAAAAAAAAAAAAGCCCAAGCAGAACTTCCATGAAACTCTTATCTCCACTAAAAAAAAGAGAAAGGGAACAAGTAAGTATTCAAGAAGGGAATCTCTATGCAATCACTGGCACCTAAATTTTATAACATAATTACAATTAAGCTGAGTTTATATGTCATAGATACATATCAATCTATATGATATAAGAGTATGTCTGTAGGGTATATATTTATCATGAATTTTTATGTCTTTGTAGTTTATATATAACTCCAAGACTGTGTCAATAACCTTGGGTTCCCTAATATTGAGTCATCGTTCTTGTACTGTTTGGATCTAACATCCACATATCAAGGAGACCATGCACCTTTTGTTCCTTTGGTCTTGTCTCCCTCAACATATTCATTCTAGTTTCATCCACTTCCCAGTGAATGCCATTATTTTATCTTGTCTGTTGGCTATGTAGAATTCCATTGTGTGTGTGTGTGTGTGTGTGTGTGTGTGTGTGTGTGTGTGTGTGTGTGTGTGTGTGTGTGTGTGTGTGTGTGTGTATTACCACATTTTTTGTTACCATTCATCTTTAGGGGGACATCTGGATGTTTCCATCGTTTGGCTATTATGAATAGTGCAGAGGTGAACATGGCTGTGCAGGTGTCCTTATCATATCCTAGGTTATGATGCTCAGGGTAGATGCCCAGGAGTGGTATGGTGGGATCATAGGGAAGGTTTATTTTTAGTTTTTTGAGAAACCTCCAAACTGCCTTCTAGAGTAGCTTGTACTAGTTTACATTCCTAGCAGTTGGGTTCCTTTTTCTCCACAACCCCACCAGCATTTGTCATTGCCTGAGTTCAAAATATTAGCCATTGTGATTTGGGTAAGGTGGTATCTTAGGATTGTTTTTATTTGCATTTCCTTTATGACCATGGATGATGAGCATTTTCTCATATGTTTTTCTGCCATTTTAACCTCTCTTTAGTTCCCCTGCCCAATTAGTGATTGGCTTGTTGGGTTTGGGGGAGAGTTAGTTTCTTGAATTCCCTGTAGATATTGGATATTAAGCATTTGTCTGATGTATTATTGGTAAATTATCTTTTCCCAGCTGGTTGGCTGTCTTTCTACTTTAGTAGGTATGCCTTTGTCTATGCAGAAACTTTGTATTTTTAGGTATTCCCATTTGTCAAGTCTCTCTCCGGTTTGTTATAACCCTGTGATTCTGTTCAGGAAGTTTTTGCCTATGCCTATGAGTTCCAGTGTCTCTCCTACTCTATCATGTAGCAGTTTCAGGGTTTTGGGTCTGATATTGAGGTCTTTGATCCATTTTTGAGTTAATGCTTGTGCATGGTGATAGGCTGGGATCAATTTTTGGTTTTCTGCATGTGGCTGCCCAGTTTTCCCAGCACCAATAATTGAAGAGGCTGTATTTATTCCACTGTATATCTCTGGCTCCTTTGTGAAATGTAAGTTGACTATAGGTATGTGATTTTATTTCTGGATCTTCTGTTCTGTCCCGTTAATCTTCTGGTCTGTTTTTGTGCCAATACCATGCTGTTTTTGTTATTATGGCTCTATAGTAGAGTTTGAAGTCTGCATTTTTCCTTTTGCTTAGAATTGTTTTGGCTATTCTAGATCTTTTGTTGTTCCATATGAACCTTTGGATTACACCTTCTATTTCAGTAAAGAACATCCTTGGGAACTTCTTTTCTCTTGAGACGCCCATGGTACTTTTTATAGTAGTCCCTGCCCAAACTGCTTTTTCCTCCTGTCAAAATACCAGTCTCCTAGACTTAGAACCCATTGGCTCACAGAGAGTGCCTAGTAATTACCATTCTCGTAGGATTTAGAATTCTGAGGCCTGCCTATTGGCTTTTGGTTTACCAGGCCATACAGAGCAGGGGCAGAGCTCTCCCTTCTGAAGGAGGTGGCTGAGTTCCAGTCCTACCTCTCTCTCATGCTCATATTTCTACAGCCATAAATGGAGGAGTGGATGCTTCCTGCCAAATGGAAATTGCTCCATAAGAATCCTGTGAGAAGCCACGTGCTGGTGACTTATGGCTGTAGTCTTAGAGACTAAGGAAGTGGAGATGGATCATGGTTTGAAGTCAACCTACACAAGACAGAAAAGTACATGAGACCCTTGTCTTCAATTAACTACCAAAAAGCCAGAAGTGGATGGATGGCTCAAGTGGTAGAGCGAACAAGAACAAGAGCACATAGCTGGGTGCCATGGTTCATTCCTGTAATCCTAGCTCCTCAGGAGCTGAGATCTGAGCATCACAGTTCAAGTCAGCCCAGGCATTAAAGACTATGAGACTCCTATATCCAATTAATCACTAGAAAATGGGAAGTGGGGCTGTGGCTCAAGAGGTAGGGTGATAGTCTTGAGCTGAAGACCTGAGGGACAGCGCCCAGGCCCAGAGTTCAAACCCTGTGATCACCCCCCCCCCCCAAAAAAAAGAACAAGAGCACAAAGCTCTGAGTTCAAGTCCCAGTACTGGTTCCAGCATGTGCGTGTGTGCATGTACGTGTGTGTATGTGTGTGTGCGCACACACACACAGCTTCACACCCTAGGATAAACGCTATAACTAAGGAATTGAATTGGTTTATATTATTAACAATGATACATATCATTGTGTTTCTAATATAATGATATTAACCAAGAAGCCCATTTTCCTGTTCTGGCCCAGAATTGTCAAAACTACTAACGAGACTCATGTCAGTGCAACTGTTCCATAGACCTTTTCTAGACTGGGCACAGTAGCTGTGGAGGAAACACAGAAAATGAAAATCTCTCTTTTCATGATCCAGTATGCACATTCTGTGTTCGTCACTAACTCTTGTTTGTAGTGCCCTCTAGTATTTTGTCTTTTTTTTTTAATGCCAGTCCTGAGGCTTGAACTCAGGGCCTGAACACTGTCCTTGGGCTTTCTTCAAGGCTAGCACTCTACCATTTGATCCACAGCACCACTTCCAGCTTTTTCTATGTCTGTGGTGCTGAGGAATTGAACCTGGGACTCGGTGCATGCTAGGCAAGCACTCTACCACTAGTCCAAACTCCCAGCCAGTCTTTTTATTTTTTAACATATTAATCAAGACCCATGATTGGATTGGATTGCATAGGTATATCAAGAAAGTGGAACTGAGTAAAGCAGTTATCTTGAATTTCTCACCACTGGGGTAGTATTATTCGGGCATAGTCTCTAGGAGTGTCTTCAGAGTGTTTCTGTGATGAGCAAATCTGAGAGGCTCTAAGTTAGTCTAGTCTAGTAGGTTCTTGTACCAAGGACTGGTTGGCTGTGGTTAGCAAATGAGTTCCATGTAAGCACCTAGGAACAACAGACTTTGACTTTGACTTTGTCCTGAATGAACATAGGGACGAGTGGTTCCCTGATGTGCTACCAGGGTGGAGAGCGTGATGCACTGTGAGGTCCCTGAAGGGAGAGTGCAAGAGCCAAGTCTCTGACTCTGGAACCTTCCATTAGAAGGAGGTGGTAGTCTCTGCAATGTGTGTGTGTGTGTGTGTGTGTGTGTGGTGTTTCTTTTTCTTTCTTTTTTTTTTTTTTTTTTTTTTTGCCAGTCCTGGGCTTGAGCTGAGGGCCTGAGCACTGTCCTTGAGTTTTCTCAAGGCTAACAGTCTACCACTTGAGCCATAGCACCACTTCTGGCTTTTTTCTATTTATGTGGTTCCGAAGAATTGAACCTGGGTCTTTGTACATGCTAGGCAAGCACTTTACCACTAGGCCAAACTCCCGGCCCCGTGTGTGGTGTTTCTATAAAAGGTGCTCTATTGCTAGTCACAAGAGGAAGATTGTTCTTTATATTAAAATTAAAAGTAATTGAGTTTTTCTGTAAAATTTTATAGCAAGGATAAGCCATCCTTGCCTTTGGCAATTCTGACACAACAGAATTCTTAGTAGTTGCGGGCTCTAAATTTGAAGTCCAAATATTGCTTTCACTATTAATCAGCCTTACCCATTGTCTGATTCATTTTTTATCTCAGTAGATAATATGAAAGGAAACTTAAAACACATAATTGTTCATATGTTGAGAACAGAATTTCTCATAAGCCAATATAGGTATTAATTTTGGAACTGTAATCATCCCAAGTAACACAATTATTCAGTCCATTTTAGATCTGTGTCTATGTGCACCTGTGTTCTTCTACTTGCATTTCCTTTTCCCCCTTTGTAGTGGGCAGGTGTGACTGGTGGCTCTGTAGGGTGCCTGGGAACACCTTCGGTTACCGTCCAATTTGTGGTTTGCCCTTGGGATGAATTTGGTCCATGAGACATGATAGATGGGTAATCCAGTAGTGTGCATGTGTAAAACAGAGGTGAAAGACAGCATTTCATAAAATATCAGCTGATTTTTCTTTGTAATGAGTGTGTGTGTGTGTGTGTGTGTGTGTGTGTGTGTGTGTGTGTGTGTTGAAGGATGGAGGGGAAGTAGGGTGTGTCTTTTTGGCTGTGTCACCAATGGTGATTTGTCTGTAAGTCTTTGGATAAAGCTGAGATCATGGCATTCAGTGGAAAACATTGGGATCTCAATTCAAGTAGACAGAAGGAAGATGGGATTTTAGATGAAAATAATATTCTTCTCCACGCGGTTTCTTATAATTTGTTCACTCCGTCTGTCTTTCAGATGAGAGGCAGGTAGGATATGAGGGGAGGATGGGGACATTTATTAAGCACTTATTCTATGTCAAATGCTTACTTTTCCTACATATCATTTTCATATAATCACGTCCTTGGACAGTCAGTATCATTGTATACACATTTTATGTTTATCGTTAGAGGCTGTACCTTCCCAAGACTGGGGGTCAGCCGGTGGGGCCGGGATCGCATCCCTTTCTCTGACTCCAGCACATACCGGACTGTCTCCATCCCTCCAACATCTGAATTGTGTCTTCAGCCTATGTTTTCCCTATGAATATGTATAGAAAATAGAGCTGGGTCATTAGTGACTTGCCTTTATTGCTGCATTGTGTGGGATCTTGATTTGATTGTCTTTTCAATCACAGCATACATAAAAACAAAGCAGTGCCATTGCATTTGAGTTGTAAAATGGTCATCCATAGCTTATTGTTTCAAAGCAGAGGGGTAGAAATTTTTTATGGTATAATTAGTTACTGAAATTTCTTACTGTATAATTTCATGACCTGTTCTTTCTGTATGGATTTTGAATAGTCTTCAGGAGACATATGAAGCCAAAAGGAATGAATTCCTGGGAGAGCTGCAGAAGAAAGAAGAAGAGATGAGACAAATGTTCGTTATGAGGGTGAAGGAAAAAGAGGCAGAACTTAAAGAGGCTGAGAAAGAGGTAAACCATCTGTGCCCCCAGAGATAGGTATGCCCCTAGGATAATGGTGTCCTCAATTCTTCACATTCTGCAGGTATCTTAATGGCCCAGGTGTCCTCTGTACCATGAGAGTGGCCTACCAGCCCAGCAAGACAAATGGTCCACATATTATTTATTGTTCCCCCTTTTACAAAAGATAAATTGAGAGTCATAAAGATGCAGTGAATTTTGTAGTTGGATACCAAGTTAGTAGTAAAACCAAGACAGTAGTAGTACATCTTAGATTTCTAGATCCTGTCATATAGTGTATGGAGCTCTGTACTCACTCAGTTTATAGGTCTTGAAAACTGAAATTCGGGGTTCTAGGACTGGACTATTATTATCCTAATTTATCAGCCAGTTCAACAGGCTAAACAATAAAGGGCCTGAAATGGTCATTTTTGACAGGAATTTAGGAATTCTGTATGTGAGGGCCTGCCATTTGCCCTCTTATGCCAAATAGTAAGAGACAGACAAAAGAGATATATTACATGACAGCCAGGGGAAGACAATACTTTAGTATGTCTTCATCCATCTTCAGCTACAGTGTACAGATAGTACCTTAGCTTTAAGTAGACAAGGAGCCAGAGGCACGGGTGATAAAAGCTATGTCCCCATTATAGACAGGTTGACCAGTCCTTCAGTCTTTCTGTCTTGAAGAAATTATTGTGTCTTTACCACTTGAGAGGAACAAGAACACGTCAGTTACTGTTGGCTGACAGGTAATCTGTCCTGGACCTTTTCTTTTCTTTTCTTTTTATTGTTAGGGTAATGTATGGAGGGGTTACAGTTACATCTGCCAGGTAGTAGGTGTATTACTTCTCACACCTTCTCATGTCTCCATTCCCCCCACACCCCTCCCAGTCATGTTGGCTGTTTTCTTTGGGACAGTTTGCTTTTAATCATAAGATGCTTATCAGTGGCAAATCTTGGCCTTGGAGAACTTTAGCAGTTGTTTCCTTCTTCCTTCTGGTTTTGATTTTGATTATTTATTTATTTGGTGCTGGAGATCAACCCAGGGCCTCATACATGTGAGGCGGGGAGACCTTCTCCCCATCAGCTACACTCCTCGCCCTGCTGCTGTGATTTGAAAGAAACAAAACTGCACTTGTCAAGGACTCAACACATCTCATCATTTACATGGCAAATATAGAGAGAGCTAATATATATGCATAACATTATGTAGATAACAGTATTTTATACATGTTAATAAATAGGCTAGACATAACCACTTTTATCACTAGAGGGGATTTGTCATTAGAGTCACAGAAACGTAAGCTCAGAGGGCAGAGGGCAGGTACTCTTAAGCATCTTAGCTTGTTTTTCTAATCACACTACCAAAAGAACACCTCACCTTTGACTTAAAGCAATGTAGCCACTCAGTGAATGTTTTGTTTTGGAAGTGATAAGCACAGTGTATATTGTATATTGGTAATAGTTTTCCTCCCTTCACCAAGCCTGTCTTCCCCTTTTTCTCTCTAGCTTCATGAGAAGTTTGACCTTCTCAAGAGAACACACCAAGAAGAGAAGAAGAAAGTGGAAGACAAGAAGAAGGAGCTGGAGGAAGAGGTGAACAACTTCCAGAAGAAGAAAGCAGCGGCCCAGTTACTACAGTCACAGGCCCAGCAGTCCGGGGCCCAGCAGACCAAGAAAGACAAGGATAAGAAAAAGTAAGCAGCTGTCACTCTTCCTCTTGGGGACCTCTTAATGATTCATTCCTCTTGCATGTCTACTTTCCCACTTTTTCCCCTATTGACAGACTAGAAACGAGTCTGTTAGCAGAAATATAAAAGCCAGTATTTTTCTGTACAGTGAAGGAAAGATGACAAAGGTTTTAAAAGTATTTTTAAAGGGTCCCCGAGGATTAATTTATAAAGCTTACCTGAGCTGATCGAGCAATGAGGACTGAAGTCATCTACCGTTAGCATCTCTGCACCACACTAGGGTTCTCAGAGAAGATGAGTGTGTTTCTCTGAGGACAATTCTCATAACACTTGGTAAAGAGGATCCTAAGTAATGATTGTTAAAGTGGCTTTTCTACTCTGTTGAAAGGCCTGGCAAGCCAGTCATTAGCAATCTTGTTTCCCATACTGCAGCACACACAAGAAACTGTGCGTGGCCATTGGTTTTCCTCTGAATTTATCAAGATGGTAGATTGTCTTATTGTGAAATGTGCTCAAAGCCCATCAGGTTGACTCACCCTTGCCAACCCTCCAGACACACCTGTCCCCACACACAACATGTTAAACTGTGGCCTTGATTGAATGTGCCAAAGGGACAGATTGTGCTCCTGAGTTGGTCACTCCAGTAGCAGCTGTCTGAGCCCAGGGGAGATCTGAGCATTCTTGAGATCCCCCTGCAATCTGAAGCTTTCCCTTGAATTGCTTTAAAGAAAGAACAGAGAGTGCAGCTGCTGGGTGACATTAAGTGCAATGAGGAGGAGCCAGCTGGAGAGCACTTCTGTGGTGGTCTCGTAATGAACCTACGGATGCCTCCCTCATGTCTGGGGAACTTCTGTGGTTTAGGGCAGCTCTTCAGCCCTTAGACTTGTTTCATGAATCTTGCTCTTCATCTCTTAGTGCCATGGTGCTCGACAAAAAGTGAATGGCTAAGTACACAACAAAAATGCTGGTACTCAGGCAGGCAGGGACATTCTCTAGAATGGTGGCAGACAACATGGAGTTTGTGCATAATCCTATTTGGGACTAGAAAGGACATGCAAGCACAGTGCTGATGTACCTTAAACTTTGTCAGATTCACTCGTGTGGAACTGAGAGATGTCACCCGTTGGACCAACTACAGCATGGTTCAATTATGTTTCATACATTATGACTTCCCAAGCTCTGAGACAGTAGGCAGTGTGTCAAGACAGCAGAGGAGTAGGCAACTTTTCTAAGCAATAACAAACAGTCTCTGTAGAAGGGATTTTAATTGGTGCTGGTATGGATGCAAGTAACCAAAGGTGTCCAGGAGCTCAAAATCTGCTAATACTGGATTCATTCTCACAGAGATGATTGCCTAGATTATAACCTACTTCAAGGAAACACTAGTGGCTATATGCTGGGAGACCAATGGACACGGATGCCAGTATTTCCCTCGTAGAGTCAGAGACTACAGCGACTCTTTCAGAGAAGACAAGTAAAAGCCATTTGTCACTGAACCCTTCAACAAAACAAACCCAGGGGAAAAGTAGAAATAGGTGTGTGTACGTGTGTGTGAATGCGCACGTTTCTCCATAAGGTGTGAGTGAAAGAAAGAGGTGCTGGTTCACAGCTTAGGAAACCCAAAGTCTAGGTTTTCTTACCTTAAAGTGCATAAAAGGTACAATTTAAAATTGAAATGTTTATAAAGACCAGCAATGTTAACAGAATGTGTGCACTGGATGTGCCTTTAAGCAACACAAATTTCCAGGGTCAATTAGAGTTATGCTGCATTAAAAAATAATCCATCTAGTAAGAAACTTCCCAGTTCAGGGAACTTCTTCCATGCCTTTCTAGATTGGTTAGAATGTTTTCTTCCTATCCTGGGCCTTACCATTGTATATTGCATTATATAAAGTCTGTGTGAATTCTATGTTAGCTTATTTATATATTTTCCTGTGTTATTAGTAGCATTACATAGTTCACAGTAGCCACCAGTTCTACACATGACAATGGCATGTATTTTTTTATGTCACACTTCCATATGTATAGTGAAGGAAAAAGCCGACTGGAGGCCTGTAGTTACCTCTCAAAATTACCATAATTATCATAAGTTTCTGTTAGAGGAGACCACAGGACAGTAACCAGAACAACCAGAACAGCACCTTGAAGAGAAGTGGAAGGTTCTGCCTCATAGTTGTAGCAGGAACAGGTTCCAGTTACCTACCACGTATGTGTTTGGGGAGCTGGCTTCGTTGGAGGTAGTATATTAATAAAAGGATGCTTATTGGTTTACCTGCTGTGCTTCCACTTCCGAGCTTAACTTAATTTTTCTCATAATTTTAAATTCTTTTTCTATTGTAATGGCACACTCCTTTTTTGAACATAGGTAAGGCTTTATACTTGTCCTTGACTTGTAGTGGCATGAGAGTAGCTAACACTTCCTAAAATTGCAAAGTAAGACTAACCCTGGTATTTGCCATTAGCTGGATTTTATCAGCCACCAAGCCACTTTCCCTGTTTGTGGCTGTCCCACTGGTGGGACTGCCTGAGGGTTAGTTATTCAGTGGACACAATTTATGTTCCCTGAAGATGCTTGTCCAATTTCTGCAGGCATTTGCTGATGAAGGTCCATCAGTCTCAATAGAAAGCTCTGAAGTTCACCTTGTTAAAACTGTCACACAATGAGTACAGATTATGGAACTATCTACTCACCTTTTTTTTTTTCTTTCTTTTTTTGCTAAGCATAAAGTTGCATGCTTTTGGACTTGTCTAAAATGAGCTGTGTAGATCTCGTGTTTGGCATTGCTTAGTACCAAAGAAAGGGGGAAATGCTCAGCATTGCTGTAACTGTAACCATAAGATGACTCTTCTTTGCTTTTCCTTCCCAACTAGATCAGTAGCATGTCTTCCATTCACTATATTCCAGTTCCCAAGCTACTTTAAACCTCTCCAAACAATAGGGATTTTTTTTTTAAGGTATTTATTCTTTGACTCCTTTGGCAGCTCAGAAGTGGAATATGAAGTCCCTATTGAGTGCCAGTGTGATATCCCATCAATAATGGTAGTTAAAAACAAACAAAAAAACAACAACAAAAGGCATTTTTCCATTGTAAATGGGGTGGTTTCAAGAAGTCACTTGTGAATTCCAAATTTGTGCAAATGGAAGCTAACCATGTGTTCTTTTATTCAGGAGTGTTTGCTTTTGCTGTTGTGTGGAATAGCTTACTCAAGTTTTTGGTTTTGATTTCTGTCAATTTCATAATCATTGCATGAGCAGTCACCATCACTGAATGCTGGTGCTGGCTCTCCTAATTTTCCTTTCCTTTTTAATTTATTATTATTTCTAACTTGTTTTGTTTTGTTTTTTAACTTGCAGTGCAAGCTTCACATAAAGCCTGGCCAGCCAAGGATGTTCCCGCACTCACCTGCTTTTGCAGTAACCGTGTATCTCTGCCATCTTTGTCCTTTTGTTTTATTTGATTGTTTTGCCCTTCCCCCAACACCAATAACTCTTTAACTCATTTTGCTGAATGTTGTCGGGTGGTGGAAAACCATAGAACAAGGAAATAGCAAACAGCAATTGCTCTGTGCAGCTGGACTCTTATTTCTGGCAAGCCAATGATTTGCTTTGTATGCCTGTTCCGAATGGCAGCAGGAAGCATGCCTGTTACTTGTATGTCGCTTTGGATGGAGGAGAGTGGGGTAAAATGCTACCTGTACGTCTGACGTGAAAACTTCTCACCGCCTCAGCAGCTCAACTAAAACCCCGAGTAGCCATGACAACAACTGATCGCACAGTCCCTGAGTTCACTGTCTCTTCTCCACACCTACCGCAAACCAAGGCAGAT
Organism: Megascapheus bottae; assembly: GCF_031878675.1. Taxonomy (NCBI): domain Eukaryota; kingdom Metazoa; phylum Chordata; class Mammalia; order Rodentia; family Geomyidae; genus Megascapheus; species Megascapheus bottae. Next base: position 16,353,006 of record NC_143521.1, on the reverse strand, counting down.
TTTGTATTTAGGCAGAACGGTGGGTAAGCATTGCAGATATCTTCTACCTTTGCATGAATGTTTCATTTTAATTGCTTGCATTACTTGGCCTGAGCTTGTGGCCCGTTCAGACTGGCTCCTCTTAGGGACCAAGACTGCATCTGAACGCTGCCTCTCCAAGCTGGCCCCGTTGGTATAAGAAAGTGATGATTAAGTTCACATTCACCAGTGCATCCTTATCCCTCTCACAAATCACAAGTCTCAAAGGTCAGGCTATAAAACCTTAATAAGAGAGGTGTCCCACATCTCCTTTCATAAAACTAAAACCTACATTCACTCTCTGGGTTGAGGAACAGCACCTTCTGATTCCACTGAAAGTTTTCACTCGTGAGAAACATTGCCACAAGTACTTCCAATGGGAATTTTGCTGTGAACCCTGTGTTATCAGCATATATTTGCAAGGACCATGTGACTTTAAGGTAGAATAGGAAGAAACGTAGCATAACCCAAGTCAAAGTTATTGTTTGGTTTTTAAAAAGAAAGAGTCGAAATGAAACCTCACTTCTATACTCTGCTGGGATGTGATCGTCTTAAGGGAATTTCCTCACTTCCCGCCCTGACTATGACTAGTTCCCCCACCTCACCCAGGGGGCCTCAACTAGATGCCGGGCTGTGTCCTACCTGTCCAGTTTGTTTGGAGAAGGACATCTTTAATCTCTCTGGTGCTCCCTTTCATCTGCACAGTGCCCACTCCACTCCTCACTGGATCTTTCCTAACTCTGTCATCTTCTTCTTCCTTCAAAGGATATCCTTTTCATGAATCCAGTGCTTCCCCTCAGACAGCCCCTAGTTATACAGCAGGCCCAGAAACAGGCTAGACTGTATTGCACTTCCCTTCCTCTCCCAACGTAAAACTTTTCTTACCAAAAAAAAAAAAAGAATCTGGCTCCGGCAAAGATTATTTCCCTCTTCATCCTGTCTTCATGACAGGAAAGAAGAGAGGGTCTTTCATGAACTGACTTAGGCTTCCTTAAGCAACTGGGGGAATCAGTTTCATTGAGGTGAACTTAAACTGGGATAGAAACTATTAGATGCAATGGTGGAGATTCTCACTTGGTCAAGGAGCCATACAGCATTTTTGTCTTTGCCTATGATTTAAAAATATTTCTGGTCTGAAGTAAGCTGTGGAGCAGGAAGTGTTGATGGCATGCTGACTCTAACCATGGGCTGCATTTGCTCCTGGACGCTTGCACAAAAGCTTGAAAAGTTGTGTTGTATGTTCCAACCCCTGCTTGTGTGAGCATTTTTTTGTGCCTGGTAATAGAAAGCGCATTTTTTCAATTCTATTTCTTGCATCCTTAAAAGGTTTTAAAAATGAGCCTAGGAATATAAACCATACAGCTGACTTTTTGATGCCAAGATTTATTGATTTTTTTTTATTAAATTTTTCACAGCAAAATGGAGAGTCAAGGAATAAAAAGTCTAAAGAAACATGGACCCTTTTTTTTTTTTAATGTGTTGCTTCTGAAACTTTTTTCCACCCTGCTCCCCAGCCCTGTTTAGTTTGTTATTGCTGCTCTTTTCTTTCTGTATCTATGCCTTTTTTCACAGTAGTCCTTGGCTCTGCACGGAATAAATGATACCCTCAAACCTAACTGGATGTGCTTTCGCCTTTGCATGTAAGTACAGCAGGAAGAAACCTCTGAGATCTTTCTGACTTTAACATGAGAGGAAACATTGGGATGGTGATTTTTTTTTCCATTCTTTTGGAGTGGGATAAGGAGATAATGATTTGAGTAGACTTTTTTTTTTAAGCTGAGTATACCTATGAAACTGTCCCATTTATATTTTTCATATAATTTGTATGTCTTTCAATTTCTTGATCTCAAATGTGGATGTGAAACATCACTGCTCCCAGCCTGTGGACTTCACTAGTTACCAGAGGATCCTTGATTCTCTTGATGAAAACTAAGCTAAAATGAGAAACTCTTGTCCTCTTTTGGAAACAAGGAAAACAAAAACCAAGGAACACTTGTATGCCAGTATACCAGGCTGCCTTTATGGCCGCCTCCCTGCATTTTGGATCTTAGTTTAGTGGCCTCTTCTTGGTGCCAGCTGTACAGTTGGTCACCTTTTTGTGCCAGCTAGCTCTGGCTAGCCTCCTCCACATCATTTTGCTTCTTCTAGACTGCAGATACCTATAGCAGTTGGATGTGTTATAGCACATGCTAGAAAAGGCAGTTTATAGAGACTGTGTTTTCTAAGCTCACGGTCTATATTAAGCAATCAAGGTTTTGTTCAAAAGGGCATCTCACAACCACGGGAGTTGTTTCAGGTGATGTTAGTTGTGAGTTTATCTTCCTTCCTTGCTTCACAAATCACCAGCAATAACACTTAACTCTCTGTATCTTGTGCACTTCACATAAACAGACTTGGTTGCCTCATTTTCTTGACAAAGTCAAAAGTGTTTCACAGGTAGAACTGTTGGAGTGGGTTTTTTGCTGTCCCCGACATGTCATGCTGTCTCTGTGTGGTCTTCCCAGAACTGTCCAATCAGATCCTTTGGTTTTTGCCACGTGCCAGTGTCTGGATTGTCACTTTCCAAAAGTCCTGTTTCCATTGGCAAGACACATCTGTGATGCTGATAACTTCTTAGCAGGCATTATGACCTATGAAGCTTAGTTTGTATGTAGGTATAAAGGGGAATTTTTCAAAAATAAATTGAAAATGAAGCTGTGAACAGCATTAGAACTTTTGTCTATTTCTTGATTTTAAAATATTCTGATATGCCTTAAATTGTAGTTGTAGATTCTTGTCATTTTTGCTGTTTGAAAATAACCAATGTGTTTTTTTCTAAAACTGTTGTGTAATCTACTTCCAGTGTTAAGAATTGTCATAAATGTAAGCTGCATGTTAGACACGTCTTTTTTTTAAGAACTAAAGTAATTGTATTGGTGTGAAGCATCATTATTTCTTCAAGTGTGAAAGTAATCGCCTGGCTAACTGCCAGGTCTGGTGTCTGTTAAGAGTGGCAAACAAGTAATCTATGCATATATCATCACTTAGTGCCAACACTTCAAGCGGGGGAAATATATTTTTACCCAAATGTTGTTTTGTGTGCCCTTTTGTGAGTTCTTTTTAGTCACTGCTTGGTCTGCATATGTACACACATGAGCTTGTCATATTGGGTCAAAGAAATAGCAGTGGTAATATCTCCTGTCTTCTTGCTTTCTATGGGGGACTTCAGTGTGCTGCTGTCTGGGTGGCTTCAGCTTCTGCAAGACACTTCCCTAAGGTGTCCTGTAGCTCAACATCATCTTTGCAACCCTCCCCCACCTCAACCCCCACCTGACCTGTGGACCCAGGAGGCCCGGTGCCTGGTGGAGGCACCCTTCCAGCTGCACTTAGAGACAGCATCCCATCCGCTGACACTGCTGCTCTCTTTCTCCGCTTATGGTAGATAAGCACTTTTTTTTTTTTAAGGCTTTAAAAACTGAAGTTGAGTCTGAATCTTTCTCTTTTCTCTTCTGTAGCTTCTTCTTTATGTAGCCATCCTGTTGACAAGCCCCAGTCTCTCCTAATGGACACAGAGCATTAGAAGAGCAGGAGCTGTGTGTCCACACGTGCTGGGGAAGAGTTACCTCCTTTCCACCATCGCCTCCCGGTCTTTTAAAGTCTGGGTCATATATTGATTGCACTGCTGTTTGTATTTGTCGTTGTCTTTACAAACCACTGCCCAGAACCACTACTGAAGTGATGTCATCACCAAAACTCATCATACTTAATGATATTCCTTAAAAGGAAGAGAAATTGAGTGAGAAAGAGAACTTGGGCCCAAAGCCAAGTCTGGTGCTGGACCCCTCTTGTTTAGCTGTCATGTACTTGAAGCTGCTGATCCCAGAACTTGTGGGTGCAAGAGAGCATGTGCCCCACCTGAGGTAGATGTACCTACCCTACCTGAAGCGGCCACCCTCCTTCTCTGAGTCATGTGACTCATGGGATTCCTGACCTCCCTGTCCCATGAGCATTTCAAATGGTCCCATCAGAACCTCCCTGCCACAAAGATAAGACCTGGGTAGTTTTGAGGGTTGTTTTGGTGTTTGGGTTTTTTTTTCCTTCTATTTTAATATTTGATACTGCATGAACAGAGATGGCTGCAATTTATTTTTTCTTTGGAGTGTCCTATTGATACTATGTTTTTATTTTTCAGCTGACCATCTGACTCTTGAGAGAGAGAAGAGGGCATCCTTCCCTAAAATTCAGAAGCCATTGTTTTGACTCCTTGTTTCCTGCATCCCTCATATAAATTGTTTTGAGATTGGGATCCTACTAGGGGTTGGGGAATTCTAGCAAGTCAGTTCTTTTTCCATTCATTACTCAAACTTATTTTTCATATCAAAGTTATGCCAGTCATAAGCTCCTTTCAAGAAGAAATGTAAAATGAGTTTTACATAACAGAACTGTTTACTATGTGCTCTTCCTCTTAGGTACAGTTTTTAAAGTCCCCATTTTTGTTACTAGGTTTTGATCTACAAGTTTTGATCATGTTTAAAATGTGCCAATATTGGATAGATGACTTTTTTTTGCCTTTGGGGCTCAATTTATATTTAAAGATACATTCAAATAACTTTCTGTCCTATTCCTGCCATTTTCTTTGTGCAGTTCTGCGTTACTTTGTGTCCACGGTTATTAACAGGATCTGTGTATCCCAGACATGGGGAACAAACCTCAAACAAGTATATACCTCCTTCCAGGTCACTGTCATTAACAGTGACTGATTCTCACCCTCTTCCAGAGTGACCCAGGTGGCTTTCTCCACAATGACCTGCCAACTTTAAGAGAATCAAAACATTCAGACTGGATCACTTAAAATACACTAACATCCAAACACACTTCTGCCAGGTCTAATGCTGACCTGTTTGTGATGAGTCACCTTTTAGCTGCATCACTAAGATACTGGAGCCCTCGCCGGCAGTTTTCATAATTAAGACAGCTTGCAAATTCATCTGTTGCAGAGCAAATCTGTACATTTTAGTTACCTTGCAAATTCATTGTTTTTTTATAGCTTTACTTATTTGTATCTTCATTTTTCAGTCTTCTGGTTGGTAGATCATAAATGTGGTCATTGGTAGCATGACTTGCAATTAGTTAACGACCCAAAAAATTGGTCCAGACCATAAGAAACAGCCTTATGCCTTGTTGGAGCAGTGCAATGAAATCAGTCTTTGCCACTTTGGTTCCTGGAAAAAGGTTACAACTAGATGAGTATGTTGACAAACAGCTTTCTTAAAATGAAACTTCATTCTAAGATTAATCTGAGCCATTAAATAATCAAAACATGAGTTAAGAGCCACCCCCTTGTACCATACCACAGTATGGTATATTGAAGGATAGACTCTTGAGACCAGTAGTGGATGGGAATCCAGCTGATACAGAATCTGATCCATTCTTAGAAGATCTTATTGAAACCCCTGAAGTCCCTAAATTTAACTAGTTTTAAACTCCTGATTTTCAGCAGTCTAATATGAACTTGATACTATCACTCCATTTTTAAATGATGCATTGGAGCCTGTGGCTCACACTTGTAATTCTAACTACTCAGGAGCTGAGATCTGAGGATCATGATTCAAAGCCAGGCCAGACACAAAAGTTTGTGAGACTGATATCCAGTTAACCACCAGAAAGCTGGACCTGGTGCTGTGGCTTAAAGTGGTAGAGACTAGCTTTGAGCTAAAGAGTTCAGGGATTGTGCCCAGGCCAAGTTCATGCCCTTCAACCAACCCACCAAAAAAAAATGATTTTTAAAAAGATGCATCTGGTTGGTTGGAAAGATGGTTTGTGCAACATTTGAAAGTCAAGTTACACAACATGTTTGCTTTTTTGAAGTAGAGAAACATAGTCTAATGTTATAGTTCCTGTTTTCACTGCCCCCAAAATAGGGGGCATTTCCCCGGGACAGAGGAAAAGCTGGCCAAGGATACACCCACAAAGTGCCTTGTCACTAAGATCGCTTGCTGTTGATCAATTCAGAATTTTGCTTTGGGTGCTTCTTTTTCTCAAATGTTCACAGAGTTACAGTTCTTTGGCCGACCAACTAAATGGTATGAAACCATCCTAGGAATTATTATTGGCAGTTACAAAAAATGTTGGCTTATCTAAAGTTAGACTATAGAAAAGGAAAGTAGAGAAAACTCAGTTATTAGAAAATACTATCGCTTGTAGCCATGGCTTGGTGGCTTACACCTGTAATCCTAGCTACTCAGGCGGCTGAGATCTGAGGATCAAGGTTCAAAGCTAGCCTGGGCACAAACTCTTCAATTAACCACTAGAAAACAGGGAGTTAGAGTTGAAGAGCTTAGGGACAGTGCCCAGGCCCAGAGTTCAAGCCCCATGACCCCCCCCCCCAAAAAAAATAGTATCATTTGTTTTCAGGAACAGACTGCATTAGACCATTGTGAGTCTAGGTGATCTACAGGTCAGAAAGGAAAGATCTGGCCATCAGAGCCAAGGTGCTATATGGGAATAAGTGGAAGCAGGTTATCATCTCAATATGCTTCTGCTTTCAGCAGCGCTTACACTACCTTCCTTCTTTCTTACTTACATTTTGTTGTTGAGAGTAGGGATAGGTCTACCATAATATAGACTAGGTAAACTGCTTTGGATACCTGAGAAGCTAAGTATGTAAGGGATGCTTGACTATAGTTCCATGACGTTTCCAAAACCTTTCACTTTGCAAAAGACTTACCATCTTTCACTGGGAAATAGACAGTGAAGGTATAGTGGCTTCCTTTGGAGATCGTTGGATTAGAATCCTAGGGTCATGGCTAGTGCTATGACTGGCTTTTTTTTTTTTGGATCACTTGCTAAGGCAAATGCAGGACCGTGAGATTGTCACTTTAGATTTCCATTTCCCCTCACCTCCCTCTCTAGCCTTAGAAGTAGCACATAGATGAGAGCAGACTGAAGTTACTTACTATAATGTTGTACATTGTCCTCACTAAAGAACAAATGAGTTCAAAGGTGAAAGGAATAAAAAACCCATTAAAAAGCTGAGCCCACTTTTTAGAGCAGTGGATTCATTTCCTGCCTTTCCAATGACTTACTCTACAATGCATGTCTACCCTAGGCACAGGGGATGTCACCACACACTATTATTTTACTTGTTCCTCAGTATGCCTCATATGCACAGCAATTTTTTTTTTTTTTTTTTTTTGGAGCGGGGAGGACAGTCCTGGGCTTGAGCTTAGGGCCTGAGCACTGTCCTTAGGATTTCTCAAGGCTAGAGCTCTATCACTTGAACCACACTCCTGGCTTTTTCTATGTATGTGGTACTGAGGAATCAAATGCAGGTCTTCTTGGATGTTAGCCAAGCACTCTACCATTAGGCCAACTGCCATTCCCACATAGCAAATTTTTGAAGCAAAGGGAAAAGAAAGCCCAAGTCAATTCATCTGCTGAAAACAGGTTATCTGAAAAGCAAGAGCCCACATTCCCCACTAATCATGGCTAAAGTTGCCCTTCTTATGTATCCTACCCAAAAAAAGGCTGTTTTTAGAAAGAAAACAGTAGACTATTAAAGGCTATTAAAGTTTGGAGTTGTCCCTGCCCCCTTCCCCCTTCTTTATTATGTAATACAGTAAGCACAGTTCTGGCATTTGATATGCAATTGAGTCAAGATAACAGTTTGCATTTCACCCTTAATCTCCTGGGAACCAAAAAACGAGTTGTGAGATTGTATTTCTATGGCTATAACAGTCTTGATTTTACTAATGTTTTCAAGTCATTAATATACCCACATTGATATATCCAGAAACCACTAAACTCATCTATGTGAGAAGAGAACTCTAACTATCCTCTGAAGCTAAATGGGTACACTTGATTGGTCAAATCCAACTTGACCTGAGGCTGTACACCTTTGGAGCCTGGCTATGTTCCTACTTTCTCAGTTGCATTTCTAGACTACTTTGTAGGATTACATAGAAATCACTAGTTAGGCTACTAATTGATTTTGGTTTGAGACACAAGCTGCCCCTTTTTCATGACTAGTTGTGTAAAGTCCTCTCAGTTTCACACGCACAGGCCTTAAGTGATATGAATTATGACCACAAAAGATGTTGTGCCCAGGCTTAGTAACTAAATGAGTGTTCAAACTGTTTAGTACCACATTAAGCCCAAACAAGGTAATTTTTTCCCAAAATGGTGGCTTACTATTTTCTTAGGAGCACCATCTAGTGGTCAAAGCATGACTAACATTTTAAAGATTACTTGAATTTGGGAAGCAGTGGTTCACACCCATGATTTTAGCTACTCAGGAAGCTGATAACAAAGTTTGGAAAGTACCATAAAAACTATCTTGAAAACCCACAAAACCAGGGCTGAGAGTGTGGCTCAGCGGCTGAATATCAGCTCAGCTGGCATGAAGCCTCAAGTTCTGATACCAACACCATTAAAAAAAAAATCTTTTCGGATGGAAAAGTTAAAAAAGCAGGTGTGGCACAAAGGGTAGGGTACTAGCCTTGAGCAACAAAGCCAAGTGTGTGAGACAGAGTGCAAGCCCCAGTACCGGCACACAACAAAGAAAAAAGTTAAAAGGTCTAAGTTGAACCTCATTCAAAATCGTTAGAAATGTAGTGTTAAATGTAAAACTCAATTTGTTCATCTGAACTGGACTTCTCAGGATAGTGGGAACATCTGGCTCTTACCTTGCCCATGGAGTTAAGAATTTAAGTACTCCCTTAAAGATGCCGGGTGCTGGTGGGAATGTGGCCTAGTGGTAGTGCTTGCCTAGGACACACAAAGCCCTGGGTTTGATTCCACAGAAAAAGCTGAAAGTGGTACTGTGATTTAAGTGGTAGAGCACTAGCCTTAAGAAAGCTCAAGGACAGTGTCCTGGGACTGGCAAAAAAAAAAAAAAAAGCCCAATGTGTTTATGTGTTTAAGCACAGCAGATTCCTTCCTCCCCTGGCTTTCCAATGACTCATTCTGTATAAGGCAAGTCTACACTAGGTATGGGAGATATTACCACACACTATTAATTGCACTTGTACAAGATAAAGGAAAGCTTTCCTACCATGGTGTTTAAGTATCAATAGCTAGACTATTCTTCTCCTAAGGGCAGCTATGCTCAGCACAGCTTTCTTAAGAAACTAGAGTGAATAAAATGGAAAGCCTTACCACCAAGTATGTAGAGAACACCCATCAGAACCAAAAGCAGTGTCAAGAACAGTTCCTTTATCTAATAAATGATATTTTAAGATTTATCAGCATATTTAGCTGAGTAAGAGGGAATCAGCAGAGCCAAAGACAATGACAGGAACATTTCTTTAAGACAGTATTTTTTTTTTTTTTTTGCCAGTCCTGGGCTTGAGCTCAGGGCGTGAGCACTGTCCTTGGACTTTCTCAAGGCTAGAGCTCTACCACTTGAGCCTCAGCACCACTTCGGGCTTTTTTCTATATATGTGGTACCGAGGAATCGAACCCAGGTCTTTGTGCATGCTAGGCAAGCACTCTACTACTAGGCCAAACTCCCGGCCTAAGACAGTATTTTTAAACTGTAGTTAGTAGCATATATTAGCTATGTGAGGTGGGAGGAGTCATGGTGACATTCCATGTGTGCCTATAATATATCCCAAATTCACTCCACGTGCTAAGAACATTTCTAGTCAGCTCTGACCTTCCATTGGAGTTGGGAGCACTCAATCTCAGCTTTCCTCCCTCCACACTAATTAAGACAATTATTAGAATTGGTTCTCCACAGATAACTAAGTTAATCAGAGAATGGGGACAAATAACTAAGTTTCATCTTGAGCATGTTTTCTTTCTCAATTAGGTTAGTACTATGCTCATTAATTTTATGCTCTACTTATTGGCCCCATCAGAAGGATAACAGGTCTTAGCCAAAAGGAGGCACTAGACCCATTATACACATCGCTCAAAGTTCCAAATCTCAGAAACTTTTGTCTCAGGAAATTTGGAACAGGTGTAAGTTTCAGGAAAAGGAACCAGTAGGCTCAACCAAAGTTCTGGAAGAGCCCACAGTGGCAGGAAGGATTCAATAGATACACGGAGGGGCATGTCTTGAGCAACCATCAGACTTAGACAACAAGTTAGGTGAGTTTTGAGGCACAGGAGCTTGCAACCCAACTATCCCAATTCTCTGTCCCATGAAAATATGTGTTCCAGAGCCTCAAGCTCATACTTGGCCTTTTTACTCTAAGCTAGCACTCTATTACTTAAGCCATACCTCTACTTCCAGTTTTCTGGGGGTTCAATGGAGATTAAGTCTCACAAACTTTTCTGCTCCAGTTGGCTTTGAATCCTAAGCCTCAGATCTCAGACTCTGGAGTAGCCAGATGTGAGTCGCTGGCACCCAGCACCATGTTTCCGAGATGAGGTTTTACTGTACTGTCCAGGCTGGATTCAAACTATTGGGCTCCAGCAATCTCTTGCCTCAGATTCCTGAGTCACTTGGGATTATTGGTGAATGCCAGTATAGGCTTGCCATCTAATACTAGCTTAACAGTTAATGTTAGGTCACCTGAGGATCAAGTAATGATCTGACTTCTCTTTGAAATGGACTAACAATGAAAGATGCTGACCCTATCCCTAGCTTTTAAGCCTATTATCTGTTGAGGGATGGAGAAATATAGGATAAGTGTCATTCTCTTTACAGACAAAATGAGCACAGGCAATTAATTGTAAACTTCCTTGAGCTCCCTTATTTCTCCATTTTTAATGGAGAAATAAAGTAAAATGAAAATCAATTATTAATTTCTTTTTTAAATCAGTCTTGGGACTTGAACTCTGGGCGTGGGTGCTGTCACTGAGCTCTTCAACTCAAATCTAGTGCTCTCTCACTTGGGGCTATAGCACAACCTCCAGTTTTCTAGTGGTTAACTGGAGGTAAGTCTCAAGGACTTCTGTGCCTGGGATGGCTGGCTGGCTGGCTTTGAACCATGATACTGAGATCTTAGCCCGAGTAGCGAGGATTGCAGGCATGAGCCACTGGTACCTGGCTTGAAATGTTTTTATATGAGTTGATCCTTTGCTATCTTTACAACCGGTTTTTCATTCTTTTACCCCTTTGTGCTTACACTTCCCTCTTCAGTTGGACTGTAAAATCATAAAATAGGTAAACTGGAATCTTCAAACTGGAAGATGCTGAACTGTCAAAAAGTAACATTATCTAGATATACAAATCTAACCTCCCTTAACATCTCATTAAGAAGAAAAAACCCAAACCCACTGAGAAAATGCTAGTCACATTCAGATTATTTTCTCTGTCTTACTGTTCCTTTTAAGCACATTCTTAGGCTTTTTTAATTTCCTTAGTTGAAATAGCAATGCCCAGGCAATCAGGAAACAATACTCTTCACAAGTAGAAAAGAAATTACTAACACAAAGGTTAAGGACAACTGTTTATTGCTACCAGAGGCTTTTATCATCAGCACATGGTCTGAATTGACTACAATACCTTCTTCAGACTGCAAAAAGGAGCTCAGGATCCAGAAGTCATGAAAAGGAATGTGGGTAGGTTGGGAGGCAAGGGGAGTAACTTTTATCAAGAAAATCTTAATAGTTAACATAAAACTAAGGTACTGAGTTCAGTTATTATGTGTTACAGACTCAAATTATAGAGCTGCCCCATAGACAGTCTCTCCTACTGATTACAAAGGAGTGAAAACATTGGTAACAAAATCTAATTACATGTCACATGTTTCTTTGGTGTGTACCTGGATATATTACTTTTATCACGTTCTTCTATACAAATGTCAAAAATGCTTTAAACAAACCTAAATGTCCTAATTATACACTTTTAAAGCTTTAAAATAAAAATGAAAACAGTAATTTTGTTTTTAACTCAAAAAATTCAATCGAAACAAAAAAATTCAATTTGGTAATAATAAGAACTTTTCTGTTACCACCTCTGATTCAAATGGGCCAATATTAAAGTACCTTTTTCAGACAAATTGGAACTTGAATTGGATTAAACATGGTTGTCATACTAAATTTATTGAATTGCTAAAAAAAATTTCAAGGGTTACCTATTCAGTAGAAATCAGTATATAGAGCAACATGCATAAAATTCATTCAGTATTCAACAGGGAACAAGCAAAAGCAACAGAAAATCAGGGCTGTGAGAGCAAGGGTTAGCAGCTATAACTTTTGGAGCTTTTTAAGCATTAAGTATGAAGTTTTTTGACATGGGGCAAGAGTCGAACTGAAACACTGCAAAGTTTTCTACTTCATAAAAATATTTTTGACTCTTTTGTGGTTATGTATATATTAAATAATTATAATTAGCCACCAAATGAATAGGGCTTTTGTTTTGTTTTGTTTGGGGGGGGCGGGGCTGGCTCACTTCAAAACAGCCTGATCTATAGCCTTTCCTGGTTTTGTATGTTTTCATTCCAGAATAGTCAACCTTAGTTTGCCCTGGCAGGTTAACTAACACTTGGGTGAAAACTACATGACAGAAACAGGCTGCAAGGGAGGACAAGGGGAAGTATGTCCCTCTTGTCTTGACAAATCAGTGCCACACACAGAACCCACATTTTCTGGAGCATTCTCTTCATTATAGAGCCGTTTAATTCCATCATAGAAGTCATCCACTTCCATTTCCTCTACTTTGCGTTTAGCAGAGGTGTGCTTGCACCCACTGGCAGCTGTACCTCTGACTGGCACTTCTGGCTTGCTGTTGTCCTTGGAGAAATCTGGGCCTGAGACAGAGGAGGGATGTAATCTGAACACTCCTTTGTCAGAGGTCACCAGGGTGTGCTTGAGGGGACGGTAGACATAAACGGAATTTAGAGGCAGGGAAGACTGCAGAGTAGAAAGATGATGTGCCACTAGCTCCCGACAGTGGATCAATTGGGAGCTATCCATCTAGGCCAAGGGAAAAAAAACACAACAGTGACCTAAGTAACATAAACCACTGAACATACACTATTACCGCCATCAGCTACCTTTTCATTTTGTGCCCTCTGCCCCACAGCTGCCTTTCTTTCCCCACATTCTACCTCACACTAGCTCCTCTAGCCTACCTATCATCTTAAATTATGTTCAAATCTCTGTTTCTGTGGAGAACTCTGTGTTTGATTATATATTTGCAATAGAATCCTAGATATCAGAGCAGAAACTTCTTTGTTCTTTGCTATGTAATCTATGTGCACATATCTTTGTCTCTTTACTTTCTTAATTCAGCAAGTTAAAAGAGGCCAAGAGGGTAGGGTAAAGGGTCTTAGAAATAGGAATAGACTCAAACACAGGTTCAGTAAGAATTCAAAATGCTAGAGAAAATAAAGACAAATTTAAACTAGGACAACAGGGAAGTCCAGTTAAGAATTTCAGAATAATTTATTTTGTTTTAAAACAATAAATGAAAATGTAAAACAAGTTCCATTTCTGTAGAAAACAGTAAACTTTAGGTTAAGAACATTAGGAATCAATGTTTTTGTTTTGAGCTTTACTATTATGCCCTTACACTTCAGGACAGTTCGGTTAACAATCCTTTTTGGGGTCACATTTGTCTGAACACTCCATCTTCCATGGCCATGCTTATATACCAACCTGTCACCATACTTACTACACTGTACGAGAATAATCTACTCAAACCTTTGGCCTTTCATTATAGATTACAGGATACTGAGTTGTAGCCTTTGTCATACACATACATCTTCTTAAACCCCAGTTCTAGCACAATGAAACCACATGAAGGATCTTCAAAATCTTACCTAAAAAGTCTTTCAAGCTAGGGGTCCAAGTGGCAAGCCTGAAGCCCTGAGTTTTAACCTCCAGCACTACAATAGCATTGTGGCTTACTTTCCCTATAATGATAGCACTGTCAAAATAATCGACAGCATCGTATGTCTCTCCCTTTATCAGTTATCTCACAATGCTTGGCCAGAAAAAATGTTTAACTTTTTAGACTTTGTACAATGTGATCCCAATCTCCTTTTCCAGCCCATTTCCTAGCATACTCTCAAACATATGCTCTGAATTATGTACGTACATACGTACGTACAGGTATGCACATAGAGGTCTGCTCTATACACACATCTGCTATGTTGCCCTTGCTTATTCTATTTCTTTATTTTCTTCTTTTTTTGTTATGCCAGTCCTGGGGCTTGCACTCAGGGTCTGGGCACTGTCCCTGAGCTTCTTTTGCTAACATTCTATACTTGAGCCACAGCATCACTTCCGGCCTTTTCTGTTTATGCAGTACAGAGGAATCAAACCTAGGGCTTCATGCGTGTTAGGCAAGCACTCTACCACTAAGCTACTTGTTCAAAGCTCCTATTTTGATTAATTCTTTGGCCACTAAGTAATTTATTCTAGAAAAGTAAAAGTACCAAATATGCTAATGCCTTCCTCACTGGACACAAAGTAGACTCAAAATACTATAATTTTTAAGCCAGGTACCAGTGGCTTATGTCTATAAAATCTTAGCTATTCAGGAAGCTGAGATCTGAGGATCACAGTTTAAAGCCAGCCTGGGGAGTCCATGAGACCTTCATTTCCAATTAACCACTCAAGAAACTGGAGTGGTATTGTGGCTCAGGTGGTCAGAGCAGTAGCTTTGAGCAAAAAAAACCTCAGGGACAGGGCCCAGGCCATGAATTTAAGTCCCTTGACCGACACTGACCCCAACACACATACACACACAGACACACAGACACACACACACACAAAGCTATGAATTAAAAGGAAAAATATCATTGTGTTTGTGTGACAAAGGAACTAGGAATATTTTATGCATGAGGACTGGCAGAAAATGATGAGCTAGCATATTAAGAGTAAAATAGCATGCAGATCTGTGCTATACTTAATTCTCTTTATATTCTAAAAAAATTTTAAGCTAAAAATTTAAGTCACCAGAACAGAGTCCAACAAACCAGTTTCTACTGCATTAGATGTAAACAAATACAATCTTACGAAGACAAAGTGGCTCATGAGTCTCTTACAAATATATAACAGATGGTCTGCAAATCTAAACCTGATTAATTCCATTAGGTAACATAACAGAATAAGGCTACTTTACAAATAGCTAATAATATACAGCACATTTATTATAGCTTCACATTTGAATAAGAATTTTTTCCACTAAATCATTACATATTACTTAGGTGGTATTTATCATTATCAACTAGTACCATTTTATACCAACTCATAAGTGTAAATTGCAAACAAATCTTAGGTAAAAATATTATCAGGACGAGTCCTCTTTCAGAAACAGCTTTTACCTATCGTTTACTATAAATAAGCTTTCCTTCTAATCAATATATTCATATAAAAACTCATTTTGGGGGGAGGGAAATAGGGACAAAAACATGAGAAGGGGTATCAATGTGTGTGAAATAATGTACCTTCTATCTGGCGAATATAAATGCAACCCTTCTATTAATAATTACAATAAAAAAATCTTGTAAGCAGTTATACACACAGTTGGAATAAAAAGGAATACTTTTATTACTTCAAAAAAAAGGATCATTTTTTTTATGGTCAGTATTTTTAACTTCTATGTAAGGGAGCGGAACAGAAAGGGACCACGTGAACCTACTGATATGGCTAAGTATTTCCTTATCTAAAACTAAAAGAGAAATATTAACAATCAAGTGTTTTAGAATCAAGAAAATGCTACATTTATAAGCAAGAAAAAGACATCCAACCCACAAATTTAAAATGTATAATACTTTACCCTATTTTTAAAAGCAGTTTGCCACTAGAAGATTAGAAATATCTGTTAGTTTTATAACTACCAGGTAACCCTACGTATTCCAGTTAAGAGGAAGACATAGAGTGAAAACTATTCAGTTACAATGACACTTACCTGTGCTTTCTGAAGCAGTTCAATTGTAAGAGGAAGCCAATCGGGAATGAGTTTCTCCATTTCTAAACTAACCATAGCCAATGCAAGCATGGATCCTTTGAACTGCAGAAGTGGATTGCAGGCCATACAATAAAGAAGTTGCTTTGTAAGTACTGCCAAATGTTGAGATGGGCTCAATTTGGGCAAATTGAAAAGTAACTGAGGCCTAGTTGACACTGCAATGGCATGAAACTTAAAAAAAAAAAAAAAATCACATAATCATGTTAGTTTTACTTAAAATGTCTAAGAAATTATGTACAGAAGTGAATTCTCATTTATTATTCAATTTCTAAGTTTGAAATGTTAGCTTCTACTTCTATTTTTTCTTGACTAATTTTTCTTTTCATAAATAAAATGGCCAATCTCCTTTTCAATTTACTAAAATCATTAAACATTCAAATAAGCAACTAAAAGTCAGGCACCAGACTAATACATGTTATCCTAGTGGCTTAGAGAGTTGAGACCTGGAGGATCACAGTTCAAAGCTGATCTGGGGAAAGAAAAGTCTCGAAAAATCTACCTTCAGTTAACCAGCAAAAAGCTGGGCTTTTTGTGATAGAGTGCCAGCCTGGAACAAGAAAACTGAGTTCAAGTCCCTGGTACTGGCAAAAAGGAAGAGAAAAGGAAGGAATGCTAAGAGGAGAAAGAGAAAAAGAAGAACCTAAAAGTCTTTGGGTATACTTACAATGTGAAGAAAATCCAATGGTGTGGCTGTATGGAGATCCCAATTCAACTTATCCAGAATAATTCTCTCCATTCTCAAAATTTCAGATGAGGAACAGCCACAGAAACTATCTCTTGCCAATACCTTCAGCACTGGAATTTTCTATCCAAAGCAAAGGAGAAAAGGGAAAGAAGGAAGGACAGAAATGCATTTTCAGTTTTTGTTTGGTAAGCAAAAGTAAATTCAAAAAAGAAATATAACTAATCTTAGAGAAATTTATTACCTCATCCTCTTCAACAGTCTTGGCTGCTAGGAAAAAACAACTGATTGCAATGCAACTCAAATATTTTGGATGGGCCTGAAATTTTGAAAAGGAAAAAAGAAAACAAGCCACTTTAATTAGTTCAAAGACAGTTTGTTTTTATGATTTAAAAACTTAAATACATGATGATGTGACAAGTAAGTATGCACACAATTTTGTGGAATTCCTTAGTTGATTTACACTTTTAACTGAAATTAACCCTAATCATTTTCAAGGTAATTTACTATAAAAAATTATTCTAATGCTGAAAATTTAACTAAAGTTAAAGTTACTTAGCTGAAGTTAATTTCTATCTAGTAAAGAGAAGCTTGACTTTCTTTTTATGCTGATTCTGGAGCCTGAACTCAAGGTGCTGTCCCTGAGCTTTTCTGCCTAAAGCTAATGCCCTACCACTTGAGCTCCACTCTCTTTGGTGGTTAACTGGTGATAAGTCTCATGCACTTCCTGTCTGGGCTAGCTTTGAACCATGATCCTCAGATTTCCATCTTAAGTAGCTAAGAGTACAAGTGTGAGCCACTGGCACCTGACATCATGAAAAGCTTGATTTTAAAAGGCAATTTTTTAAATTGTATTTTATTGTTGGGATGAGGTATAGCAGTTACATTCATTCATTAGGTAGTAGGTATATTATTTCTTTAACATTGATAACACTTCCCATGTTTTTCTTTCAATTACCCTCCCCTACCCCCTCCTGAATATCTTGTTTTTCCCCTTCCCTTCCCTATTTCAAATAAACATATAAACAATATACCAGATACCAAAGTCAGGTACAGTAACAAGGGAAACAATGGTTTCTATTTCCTGTAGCTCATTTTGATAAATATTTTATGTGGTCAGATGCACATAGCTACTGAGCCAATGTGATCCAAATGTATGTGGTACCAAGGAATTGAACCAGGTCTTCCTGCATGCTAAGCAAGCATTCTACCACTAGGCCAAACTCCTGACCCCTATGCATGTTTATTTTTAAAGCTAGTTTTATTCTCTTAAATAAAATACCACTAACAACTAGGTGGCAGAAAAATTAAAGAGAATGAAAAAAGTTTAACAGTAGAACTACAAGTATATTTCCAATGCTTTAAAAAAACAAGCATAAGGGCTGGGAGTTAGGCCTATTGGTAGAGTGTTTGCCTAGCATGCATGAAGACCTGGGTTCGATTCCTCAGTACCACATACATAGACAAAAAGCCAGACGTGGTGCTGAAGCTCAAGTGGTAGAGCAATAGCTTTGAGAAAGTTCAAGGACAGTGCTCAGGCCCTGAGCTCAAGCCCAGGACTGGCAAAACAAACAAGCAAAAACAAAAACAAAAAAAAAAACCCCACACACAAAAAAAGAACACATAATACTAGTAGAAAATAGGAATTAGGTGTATACACATATATACACACATACACCTACATTCAAATCTCATAAGAACAAAATAGTCCTAAATTCATACATGGTCAATTAATGTAACAATATGTATTTCTTGCTGGAAGCCAGTGGTTCACATATATAATTCCAGCTACTTGGGAGACTGTAAGATCAGAGCAATATAATCAACCTGAGCAGACACATACAAAAACTCTTTATCTCCAAATAACTAGCAAAAAGTTACAAGTGGAGATGAAGCTCAAGTGAAAAACACTAGTTATGACAGAAAAGAATGAGCCAGAGCTCAAGGCCCTGAGTACGTATGCATGTGCACATGCATATGCATGCATACACGCATACATGCACAATGATGTATTTATTGGGTTAGATATGCTTAAAGGTGACTTAAGTTTGCCTGTGTTCCTATGTATAAGATCATTTTCATTTCGTCTGTCAGTACAGCGTAAGATGAGGAATAGTTATCAGAAGAGCACCAAAACCTGCTTTTGAGTAACAAATCAACACAAATTCACTAATATAGGTAAGCTGGAACCCCTTGTGTATAAATAACTAAGGTAAAATAAGAAGAGAGGTACTGTGCACATGGGCTTCCTAGTGCTATTTGCCTGCTAGGACTAGGAATGAGGCTTCATTCACTATATAGCCTCTTTATGGTTTAAGTACCTGTATCTAAACTACAGGTTAGACTAACTTTAAATATACAGCAACCACCTATAAATAAGATTTTTGGATATTAATAAATATGACAGGATCCAATTAGTAAACATTATGAAAAATAAGACTATTTGGCAAACTTCTGAAAACACTTCCTCAAGCGTGCTTAAAATGTTTAATAAACACAGAAATTATTTTGTAATAAAAAAATCCCCAAAAGAAACTTAAATTCACCTTCTCATGGAATTACCTGTGAACGCGAGGCGAGTTATATATTTAATATATAATAGAAAGAAGGAAGGTTTGTTGCTAAGATAAAAGTAGGTATTTCATGCAAGGCTCAGGTTGTAGAGTGCCAGACAATAAGTTAGAGCAAGTATCAGATACCAAATTTAAGTCCTAGTTTTGGACAAAAAAGAAACACCTATTTGGGGAGGATTATAAATTTAAGGGCTCTTTTTTAAAAGTCTCAAGATTAAAGTAAGTTTAAGGTATGCATTTTTCTATCTGATTCACTGTCCAGCTTTTGTATACCAAAATGTTAGAAGGTAACTAAATACTACCAGTGTTATATGGTTTGTATCGCAATCAAGAGAGGAAGTATGTCCTAGGGTATCAGTACTTGCAACAAAAAGGAAGTTAAAGAAGATAACAAGAAATGCTTCGAAATTTTAAAACAGAAGACACTACAACTTCATAGGGGTGCATACACACTTACCAACTTTAGCTCAACATACAAATCCTTAAAAAAAAGATTATTTATGTTCAAGTCTATCTTAAATACTCACCTTTACAGTAGCTAAAAATCTGTCCAAAAGACTGCTAGCCAGAGCAAAGGTTTCTGGGTAAAGGTTGAATTGGTACTTGAGCTTAGCCAGCCACTGAATTACTTCATCTCTCTGGGATGGAGAAACATTCTATAAAAGAATTAAAAATTGAATGTTATCATCAACAGTTTATTTAGAATTTCCTCACCAAAAAGTTAGTACACACACTAGATGCTAATGGTTCATGCCTGTAATTTAGCTACTTAAGAAGCTGAGATTTCCTGGGGCTGGTGGCTCACGCCTGTAATCCTAGCTACTCAGGAGGCTGAGATCTGAGGATTAAAGTTCAAAGCCAGCACAAGCAATAAAGTCCATAAGATTCTTATCTCCAAATAACCACCAGAAAGCCAGAAGTGGTACCGTGGCTCAAGTGGTAGAACACTAGCCTTGAGCTGAAGAACTCAGGAACAGCACCCAGGCCCAAAGTTCAAGCTGACAAAAAAACAAAACAAAACAAAACAAAAGCTGAGATCTGATTATCAGGGCTCAAAGCTAGCCCAGGTGGGAAAGAGTATGAGACTCATCTCCAATTAACCACCAAAAAGCAGCAAGTAGAGCTGTAGCTCAAGTGGTAGAGTAGTGCTAGCTTTGGGTACAAAGGTTCAAGGATAGCACCCAGGCTCTAGAGTTCAAGACCCAGGATCAGCACCAAATCGAAAAAAAGAAGATTGTTCAAATCAAACTTGAGTTAGATGAAGTTAAAACTGGTTATTATATTTAATATCAATACTCAATATTTTTTCCTCTTTTTTGCGAGGGGGAGGGGCCAGTTCTGGACTTTCTTTCCTCAAGGCTAGCCTTCTACCACTTGAACCACAGCACTACTACCAGCTTTGCTATGTATGAGGTACCAAGGAATTGAACCTGGGTCTTTGTGCATGCTAGACAAGCACTCTACCACTAGGTCAAACTCCCGGTCCATTGCTTTCTCTTTATAAAAATTTTTGTTATGTCATCTCATCGAGTGTTTGTAGTTTAAGTTATATTGAGATGCTCAGGTAATATAGTATCTTAAAATTTTTAAACTGGGCACAGGTTTGATTCCTCAATACCACATACACAGAAAAAGCCAGAAGTGGTACTGTGGCTCATGTGGTAGAGTGCTAGCCTTGAGAAAGCCCAAGGACAGTGCTCATGCCCTGAGTTCAAGCTCCAGTGCTGGCAAAAAAAAAAAAAATTAAAATTATTACCAACAGACAATTTCCTAATTAAATTCTCTCAAGTCCTGAAAATAAAATATACTGAATTTCTTTTTATTTTAAGAAATAGCCACTAATTTATCTCACAAAATATAAAGGGATTATGATAACAGAATGATAGCCATAGTACCAAAAAATGCCAGGACAATAAATCATACAGTTCTGGATGACAAAATATTGAAGGAAAAAGTGACCTTAATTACTTAGAAAGATGATGATTTAAATTTTCCTACAAAAACTGCTTAATTTTTAGAAGATATGCCACCCTTTAATACAATGATCTATGCACCTTTAACTCCAGAATTTCATCATTTGTAAACTAGTAATTATTTAAATGAATACAGTTTTGTGTTTAGTGAGTTGTTTCAATAAGATAAAGCTTAAAATAATCGAAGCATTGCAATCTTTAGTGTATCATTGCAGTAACCATTTCTGATGAATCCTTTTAAAAATTACTTATACTTAAGTATAGAAATAGCTGAAACCTCTTCCCTAATCATTAGCAACTTAATGAAACTAATCCCTCTATCAAGATGTATTAACAAGCCAGGCACAGGTGGCTCACCACTGTACTCCTAGCTATTCAGGAAATCTAAGGATAGGGGTTTAAAACCAGCCTGGGAGGCTCAAGTGGTTGAGTTTTAGCCTTGAGAAAAATCCAAGGACAGTGCTCAGGCCTTGAGCTTAAGCCCAGGACTGGCAAAAAAAAAAAAAAAAAAAGACTTTGCTATTTGGGGACCGGGAGTTTGGCCTAGTGGCAGAGTGCTTGCCTAGCATGCACAAAGACCGGTTTCAATTCCTTGATACCCCACATACATAGCAAAAAGCCAGAAGTGGTTCTGAGGCTCAAATGGTAGAGTACTAGCCTTGAGAAAGTCCAAGGACAGTGCTTAAGCCCTGAGCTAAAGCCCAGGACTGACAAAAAACAAAAAAAAACAACAAAAAAAAACAGCCTGGGCAGACAAATCTAAAGGCCTCTTCCTCTTACCTGCACTTAACGAGCAAAAACCTAGAAGTGAAGATAATGGCTCACGTGCCAGAGCACCAGTCTGGAGCAAAGAGCTAAGTGAGAATTAGAGGCACTGAGGTGGAAACGAGATCTAAACTACAACTGGACATCACAACTTATACCAGACTCTAGACATTCACATAGAGATTAAAGGAGGATACTCTTAGGGAAGGAATTCAAACTCCTCTGAACAATTAAAATTTTATCAAACTATTTAATCAAAACTTTTGAATACTATCATTGAAACCTTCCAGGAAATGGAAGGATGGTTGTTGCTGTTGGTGGTGGTGTTTTGTCTTTAATTTGGTGTTTTGTGTTTTAAGGGGCAAGGGGGGAAGTTAGGGAGGGAGGATGGTAAACAAATAGTCATGGTATTTAGTATAAAGTATGTGAAAGATGAACTATTCGACTTGTAGTCAGGAATGGAAGGGCACACGAGGTAAGTGAAAGGGGTGACTCTGCCTAAAAAGTTGTAGTCATTACCTGACTTATGAAATAGTAATCCCTCTGTACAAAACCTTACTATACAATAAATAAATTTATATGTGTGTATATGTATGTATGTGTGTGTGTGTGTGTGTGTGTGTGTGTGTGTGTGTCCCTGCATGCGTGCACGCGCACCCGCAGAGAACTATCCAAAAAATAGCTAAAGCATGAGGGTGCCAGTGGCTCACACCTGTAACCCTGGCTACTCAAGAAGCTGAGATCTGAGGATCACGGTTCAAAGCCAGCCTGGGCACTGAAGTCAGTGAGACTCTTACTGCCAGAAAACTGGAAGTATTGTGTGGCTTAAGTGATAGAACGGTAGGTAGCCTTGAACTGAAGAGCTCAGGGACGGCGCCCAGACCCAGAGATCAAACTCGAGGACCAACAAGAAAGGAAGGAAAGGAAGGGAAGGAAGGGAAGGAAGGGAAGGAAGGGAAGGAAGGGAAGGAAGGGAAGGAAGGGAAGGAAGGGAAGGAAGGGAAGGAAAGGAAGGAAAGGAAGGAAAGGAAGGAAGGAAGGAAGGAAGGAAGGGAGGTTGGTTGGTTTTTATTACAGAAGGTATTCATTCAAGTCAACTAATCTTTAATTTGCAAAATGACAAGTAATTAATAGTAACTTATTTCTCCAGCTTGTGAGAGAGAATAGGAATTGGCAAAATTAAAATAATACAGAAAGAACTTAAATATCTGTCATACATTCAACTCATTTAAAGTTCCTTGGCCCTATTTCTATATCAAGTTAAATATCATGTTAGGTACGAGGAATGAAAAGCTGTGTGTCTTATGTAATAAAACTGTGAGGTAGAAAAACTGAAGTTATTTTTTAAAACTGTATTATGAGTATAGTTACCTGAGTTATATAATTTTAACTCCTCTGTACATCACCTTTATAATAACAATTTTAAAAAAAAAGCATATAGTCAGTGGTAACTGGGAGTTCAGCTGACTATGTTATAAGAGGCTTCTAATATTGACACTACCCTAGTAGTATGCTTCAATTTCTTGTAAATACTGAGAAAATGAAAATTAAATTTGGGTTCAGTGGAATAATGGTATAAAGATGTTCTGCCTCCATGGCTACTACTTATTAGTTGATGAGAAGAACTGGCAGTAACTCTCTTATAGCTGTAAATCAGACAACAAAAAAGCAAAATAAGCAAGCAAGCAGGCAAGCAAAGTTAATTGTTTCAGAAAAAATAAAATTAAAAAAATGTTTCTCAAATAAAGAATAGAGCTTGTCTTTAATGGGACCTATTTTCCAATGCAATGTCAGAATACTATTGCATATGCAGCAGTATACATTTTCTAATAAAACTCATCTGTCTGAAAAGAGAAATTACCTGATTTGTAGGCATTTTAGGCACATTCACCTTCCACATCTGGGCTTCCCTAGAGATTGCCTTTTCCAACAGGAAGGACAATCTCTGATTTTCCAAAGGTCCTGGAAACTTCATGATATCCTATGGAGCTGTCTGCCACCCAGCTTGATGTAGCTACCTATAAAATCAAATACAAATAATGCTCAGTACTTAATTATAGAATAAAAGTAGTATTACACACATGTGTATACTGGTAACTATTAAGTAATTTATAAAATAAAAAAATGTTATGAGGCAATATAGGACTTTACAGCACTTTAAAATACAATAATCAGTTATTCAGTCTGGCACCGGTGGCTCATGCCTGTAATCCTAGCTACTCAGAAGCTGAGATCTTAGAACCTCTGTTCAAGCCTGAAATCCTAGCTACTCAGAAAGCCGAGATCTGAGAACTTCAGTTCGAAGCCAGCATGGGCATGAAAGTCCATGGGACTCTTATTGTATCTTCAATTAACCACCAGCAAACCAGAAGTGGCGCTTTGGTTCAGTGTGGTAGTGCACTATCCTTGAGCTGAAGAGCTCAAAGACAGCACCCAAGCCTAGAGTTCAGCACCAGGACACACAAAATAAAATAAAAATAATCAGTTATTCAAAACATTCTCACTAAAAATCTGAAATTCAGTTATAAAAAAACAAAAACAATGCCATGTAATTAATACCTTATCAAAATGGCAATATCAACAACAATGTAAATCATTGGCTTTTCAGTTATCACAAACTATTCCTTAAAAAAAAAAACTAAAATAGACTGCTCATTTTTTCTTCATTGAATTTATATTTACATAAAATAATAGTTCAACACTACAAGGCTGAGAGGATGAAGGAATGTAAGTATGGCTTTCAGGGAAGGTAAAATGAGAACCTTATTTCGGTATTTCATAGTGGGTAATCAAGGAAATAAAAACTAAAGGAAAACCAAAAACGGAGGGTAAAAAACCTCAAAACATGAAACCAAAAGCTGTTTTGCTTTGTTTTTTTTCTTTTTGTGAGTCCTGGGGCTTGAACACAGGGCCTGAGCATTGTCCTTGGGCTTTCTCAAGGAGTAGTCTGCCACTTGAACCACAGGACTGCTTCTGGTTTTTTCTACGTATGTGGTACCAAGGAATCCAACCCAGATCTTTGTACATACTAGGTAAGTACTCTACCACTAGGCCAAACTCCCAGCCCTAAAAGCTGGTTTTCAGAAAGCTCAAAACCAGCAAACTTAGCATAGGAAAAAAAAAATCAGGAAAGATAAATTACTGAAGTCAGAAATAAAAAGAGAACATTACTATTTAAAGTTTAATTACAAAAAAATTATGAACAATCATACATAAACAAATCACACAATTTAGATAAAAATGAACAAATTCCTAAAGCTACAACCTACCAAAACTGACTTAGAAGCTGCAGGCACAACTCAAATAGTAGTGGCTCACATCTGTAGCCCTAGACTCTGATCTGAGGATCTCAGTTAGATACTTGCTGGGGCAAGGAAGTTTGGGGTTTTTTTTGGCCAGTCCTGGGGCTTGAACTCAGGGACCCAGGCACTGTCCTTGAGCTTTCTCAAGGCCAGCATTCTACCACTTGAGCCACAGCACCACTTCTGGCTTCTGTGGATGTGGTCCTGAGGAACAGAACCCAGGGCTTCGTGCATGCTAGGCAAGTAATCTACCATTAGGCCACACTCCCTACCCAGTTTATAACTCTTATCTCTAAATAAGTACCAAAAAGCTGGAAGTGGAGCTGTGGCCCAAGTAGTAGCACTAGCCTTGAGCTTTAAAAAAGCTCAGGGATAATGCCTGCCCTAAGTTAGAGCCCCAGGACTGGCAACACTTCCCCCCCCCCTCCCGCCACACACACACACACACACACACACACACACACACACACACACACACACACACACACACACACACACACACACACACACACACACACACACACACACACACACACACACACACACACAAGAAAAGGCTGTACTGGTTAAACATTTACAAAAAATTGCTACCACATCTTCCTACGCTCTTCTAGAAAACAGAAAAGGAAATCTTCCCAATTCATTCTACAAAACCAGTGACTACTCTGCCACTACACCAAAAAGGGGGCTCATCAACAAGACAGTAGCAAACAGAATTCTGAAACATAATGAAAAGAACTATATACTATAACCAAGTGAGTTTTGTCCCAAGAATGTAGAGGTTGGTTTAATAATCAGAAACCAATTCATATAATATACCATATTGACAGGAAAAAAATTTTGTTCAACCTAGGAAATTGTAATGAAGGAAGGGAAAAAGTTCCCATTTCCTTAAATAATAAACAGAGCTAGGAGTAGTAGTTTATGTCTAATTCTGCACATAGGAGGCAGAAGCAAGATGAACTTCAGTTGGCAGGCTTGGTGCTGGTGACTCATGCCTATAATCCAAGTTACATAGGACATCAAGACACTGGTTCCAAATCAGCCATAGCAGAAAAATCCGTAAGACTCATAGTCCCAATAAACTACAAAGAAAAGGCTGGAAGTGGTGCTGTAGCTCATGGTAGAGCACCAGCCTTGAGCCAAAGAAGATCAGCAACACCAAGCAGGTCCTACTTTCAAGTCCCCAAACATACCCCACCTCCCCAAGACACACACAAAGAATTCCAGTTGGAGGCCAATAGGCCAAGATGGGCCGTGTGGCAGGATCATCTTGAAAGCACAAAAGAAAAAAAAATTAACTGGAGAAGTGAAGATATTATACATTAAATGAGGATATCTAAAATAAAAGTGCAATACCTATTCTGGACTGGATCCTATACTCGAGGAAAATATATCTGTCAGGGTCACAAACCAAATCAAATGATATAAATGAATGGACAGTAGCTTACATTAAACTAAATGTATTAATACAATTTACTAAAAGAAAATTTTACTGATTCCCTAAGAAAATATTCCTTCTGTCAGGAACTATGTTTCAATATTTTAGGAATACTCATAATGTAAGACATACCTAGAGAGAAATTTTAATGCCAATGTATGTAAATTTTTTAGTTTTTGTTTTGTTGGGTTTTTTTTGGGGGGCCAGTCCTAGAACTTGAACTCGGGCCCAGGAATTGGCCTTGAACTTTCTCAAGGCTAGCACTCTACTACTTGAGCCACAGCACCACTTCCGTTCTTTTTTTGGAATGATACCAAGGAATTGAAACTAGGACTTCATTCATGCCAGGCAAGCACTCCACCACTAGGCCACACTCTAGGCCCTGTATTTTTTTTTAAACACTTCTTTATAAGGAAACTATGACATGGAGATCACAGTGGCTTCAGTTTTTACTTCTTTTACTGACAGTGTGCAAGTCTCTTTCTTAATACTATAATTCCCATTTTTAGTTTAGATGAATAATGAACTTTGCTAAAAAATAAAATACAAACTCCTAAAATTTTACTTTTCTCCTTGCTACAGGGTCTCACTCCATAGCCTAGGTTAGCTTGAAAGTTGTGAGCCTCCTGCCACCACTTTCAAAGACAAGTTTATTATTCTTTCTACTAACTTTATTGCCATCCCTTATTAATGTTCACTCATATAGTCACCTGCAGAATTCTGAATGCTTTTTAATTTTTAAAATCAAAAGAACTGAACAGGGCACAGTGGCTCATGCCTGTAATCCTGACTTTCTCTCCCCACTCCCCGCTCCCCAAACCTGTCCTGGGCTTGGGCTCAGGGCCTGAGTATTGTCATTGGGTTTTCTCAAGGCTAGAGCTCTACCACTTGAGGCACAGCACCACTTCTGGCTTTCTCCTCTGTATATGGTACCAAGGAATTGAACCCGGATCTTCGTGGGTGCTAGGCAAGCACTCTACCACTAGGTCAAACACTGGGCCCCTTATGCCTGTAATCCTAACTACTCAGGAGGCTGAGATCTGAGGATGGTGGTTCAAAGCCAGCCTGGGCACTAAAGACCATGAAACTCTTATCTCCAATTAACCACCAGAAAACCAAAATGGTGCTGTGGCTCAAGGGGTAGGGTGGCAGCCTTGAGCTGAAGAGCTCAGGGACAGCACTGAGATCCAGTTCAAGCACCATGACCCACAAAAAAAAAAAAAAAAAAGAACTGGGCCGGAAGTTTGGCCTAGTGATAAGAGTGCTTGCTTTCCTAGCATGCACAAAGATGGGGGTTCGATTCCTTGGCACCACATATATAGAAAAAGCCAGAAGTGGGCCGGGAGTTTGGCCTAGTGGTAGAGTACTTGCCTAGCATGCACACAGACCTAGGTTCAATTCCTCTGTACCACATGCATAGAAAAAAGCCAGAAGTGGTGCTGATACTCAAGTGGTAGAGCTCTAGCCTTGAGAAAGTCCAAGGACAGTGCTCAGGCCCTGAGCTCAAGCCCAGGACTGGCAAAAAAAAAAAAAAAAAAAAAAAAAAGCCAGAAGTGGATGGCTCAAGTGGTATAGCTCTAGCCTTAAGAGCTTATGGGGGGAGAGAAATGGGGACAAAAACATGAGGAGTAGCAATGATTGTGAAGTAATGCACTTTCTATCTGGCAAATATAATGTAACCCTTCTATTAATTACAGTTAAAAAAAAAAAAAGAAGAAGAAAAGAAAAAAGCCCAAGGACAGTGCTCAGGCCCCGCATTCAAGCTTCAGGATTGGAAAAAAAAAAAAAAAAAAGAACTACACAGGATGGATATAGATTACCCAAAAGACTTGAGACCATAAGTATTTCTGATTTTTCTAGATTTTGGAATATTTGCATATACATGAGGTGGACAAGATCCTAGTCTGACAAGAAATTCATTTTTTATCCATCTTATACATATAGCCCAATGGTAACTTCATACAATTTTTCAGTAATTTTGAATATAAAATGTTTCAGGGTGTGTAATCTTCCAATGTGGCTAGACACCAGTATTCAAAAAGCTTTGGTTCTCAGAACATCTCATAATTAGGGATGGCTCAATTCTGGTTGGCATACTTCACACACACAAACTTTAAAATGCTCACATTTCTCTTCCCACTGTCTCAACTATTGTTTCTGCTAGGTTACTTTACATGATTATCAAGAGCTTAATAACAGTTTTACTTTTGTATAACATAAACTTTATTACCAGTATGCATACAGGGTCACTTGCTCTTCTGAAACATCTGGTAAACGACTTTATTGCATTATTGTATTTATGATGATTAAAATGCCAACCTTGGGCCGGGAGTTTGGCCTAGTGGTTAAAGTGCTTGCCTAGCATGCATGAAGACCCAGGTTCGATTCCTCGGTACCACATACGTAGAAAAAAGCCGGAAGTGGTGCTGAGGCTCAAGTGGTAGAGCTCTAGCCTTGAGAAAGTCCAAGGACAGTGCTCAGGCCCTGAGCTCAAGCCCAGGACTGGCAAAAAAAAATAAAATAAAATAAAATAAAATGCCAAACTTATTAACAATCCTGTACTGATGCTGACTTCTGGATCTTAGTTTTTCCTCTGAAGAGGGATTTATTAATGAAGACCTTTAAGAGCCTCTTTGACTTTACCAACAATAATCAATTACTGGCAATTCATCCAAAACAATGTTTAGTTACAATGGAATAGTTTCCCACACATTGGACTTTTAACTTGACATGTTTGTACATTCCTTGTAAATATTGCCATCAGTGTGAATGGTATTGTCTTCTGGAACTGTGCAGTGTGCCCCGACTTTGTACTTTGTGCATTTGACTGTTAGGTGATGCTCACTTCTGAACTTAAACCTATCTCACACTTGGAGCGATCTTGATGACTAACGCTCAGAGTCTATCACCATGCCAAACCCCTAAATCTATTTTTTAAAGATGAATAAGCCTGCATAAGATGAATATTAATTACACAATCAATACAAACCAAGGAGCACTCTCAGCTTCCAATCTTGACCACGGTGAGTTCCACTTTAACATGCTAAGATGTTACCCTACCACATACCCTCACTGTTTGCAATTGGAGATCATGTCTACTCTATCTTCCCAATCAGAATATGCTGATTCCATGAGCCATCAGTATTAAGAAATGTCTCCTAGTTCACGAGATCAGAATCTCTCTTCCCTCTGGTTTCAGATTAGTCTACTTCAAAACAATCTCCATTCTATCCTGACCTATTTGTCCACTTCTCTCTGTTCCATCTGACACAAATGATCTGCAAATAACACGACTGTGAACACAAATTCACACTCAGGACAAAAGCCAAAAGGCATTAAGAGCCAGCCTATTTGAAGTTATTAGTTAAGGTTGTGCAGGCTAAGCTCCTCTCCTATGTGCGCAGGTTACTACCTGCACACAAGAGCCCTCCTGAGGACGAAACGTGTTGCAAACAACGAAGGACAGTTGCCTGGAAAATTGTAAGCCTCACCAAGTGTGCTGCCCAAATGCCGAGTGGTTCTTTCCATGTCAGAACAAAATCGAAACGTTTCACCTTGACAAAGATGTAGGTCCATCCTACCTACTGATAAGATACCAGTCATTACTTTGCCACGATCCTCAACTTCGGTCAAAATGGTCTGCAACTGAACCCCTGGGCCTCAGAGAGCGTTTGACGCTCCTTTCAGCGTTGAGTATTTTAATCGGGTCTTCGGGGGTGCAACTCAATTCTCACCTCCTCCGGTTCCACTCACGCACCTACCCAGGCACTGGGTAGCCCTCCCCTTTAGCAATTCCCGATGCTCTTAGCAGCTCGCCCCGTTGGCTTCGCATTCACGATCAAAGTTATCTTCCGGCAGGATCGGCGGGGTTCGAGGGTAGAGGTGTGACCCCCCCACACACACACCTCCTTTGTGCAATACAGGTTCAAGGAGCCTAGAACGCACCCCTGAGTAGGCCTGCTACTGCCACCAAAAAAACAAAAAAAAAAAAAGTTACGGGCTGACCGGAGAAGCCGCCCGATTTCCAACCCGACAGGTGCTGGGTGGCTCCACCGGAGACCCAAGCCGCTAAAGCCGCCCCCCCCCCCCGCCCCCGAGGGGGCGGGTCTCGGCGACGAGCGCGCGCCTCCGGCGCTTCCCCTCCAGCGGAGCCGGGAGCGCGCGCGCGCGCGGCCGCCGCAGGGACTCGCCGAGCCCCTCACCCCCAATCCGGCCCCTCACCTTCTCCTCCTCCTCCTCTTCCTCCTCCTCCTCCTCCTCCCCCGCAGAGCTGTATGCTTCGCAGTGGTGACGCGGGGTCATCCGGGGGCCCGTTACCACTCCATCCCCCTGGGCGCGCGGGACGAGGGCCCGGCCGACGAGGAGGGAGAAGAGGGGGGGGGGACCGGGCCGGGGGAGGGGGGGGGGCAGGGGCGCAGGCGCTCGAGCGGGACGCGCGGCCGCGGCCGTAGGTCCGTCAGCGAATTAGTTCCATGATGACCTCGGGCCCGAGGCCGCCGCCGTCACCGCCGGTCCTGCTCCTCCGACCGCCGCCGCTGGTGCCCGGGTGAGGAGGGGGCTCCCACTCGCCATAGGGCGGCGGGGGCCGGGGAGAGGCGGGGGATGAGACCGGCTCTGCCCCTGCCCGGGGGAAACGACTTCGAGGGGAAATGGTGAAAGGGGGAAGGGAGAAAGAAAAAAGAAAAGAAAAGGAAGGGAAAGGGGGGGGGGAATAAGAAAAAGCGAGACAGAGGCGCTGCCGCGTCCGCTCGCGGGGAAGGCAGGGGAGGGAGGGGAGGAGCAAGGAGTGCCGGCTTCCCAGGCCCCGCCCTCGCGGAGGGATTAGCTGGCCTCCGAGGTCCTTGTAAACAACGCGGCGCTAGCCGCCCGCCCCCCCCCCCCCTCGCTTCCCCCTCGCTTCGCCGCCTTTTCCCTCCAACGAACGAATAGAGAAGGCTGGTAAGAAAAAAAGGCTGACAGCTGAAGCCGCTGGCCTGAGGGCAGAAGGAAGCAGGACGTTTTCCTTTGGGCTAACTCGAGACGCGGGGACTCGTTTTCCTCTGGAGCGGAAGAGCCTCTTGACAGCCGCACGTTGACGTAAGCGCCCGCTCTGCTGGCTGGAGAGGCGTGCGCCGGCCGGAGAGTGCGCTGCGCATGCGCCCCTGGGAAGAAAGGAGCCGCGGGCGGAGCGTTCGCTAGCGGGGGGGGGCGGGGGGGAGATGGCGGGGGAGGGGAGAGGGGGAGGGCTCGACTGGCTCCTTGACCCAACAGTCTGGACCCTCCTGGTGTGTCTTCCACCTTCTTCTTACTAGCTTTTAGACGAGTTTAATGCGAAGAAGCAGGTGATCTGTTGCATCAAGATGAACGGTGTTTAGTAACCTCGCAAAAAAAAAATAATAAATAAATAAAAGGGTTTTCTTACCATTAAGGAGCAAATGGATTTATGGTGGCCCCATCCCCCTCCCGCTGTAACACGGTGAGGGTGGAGAGATTCTAGAGTGCTTTAGAAATCAGAAAATTGAAGGGATAATAGCCTCCTAGGTACTTAGAGCGACATTGAAACGGAATTGTACTGCTTGGTGGCTGGGAGCCTGCTTGGTGAGGGGCCCGGAGACCTCCATGCACTTCACCAACACGGACGGAATATTTCAGAATCGGGTTTAGTACTAAGTCCTTACCGAATGTGTGGTGACATAAATATGTTTCACTTGGAATTCTTCTCTAAATGATCACTTTTAATTGCTTTAATAGTAAAAAAAAAAAAAAAGATATGTAGCCCTAATAGAAAAAAATAGTGAAAACGATATGTACTCTTAATAGGAAGCTTTAGGAAAGGGGAAAACTTTAAACTCAACCATTCATAGAAGTGACCTCGTTTGTGTTTTCCTTTTCTGCCTGTTATATTTTAATAGGGGGTGGGGGGGGAGCAAAAGCACCACAGCTGAATTTATTCAGGCGACCAGACTAATAAACTGGAAGTAACCAAGACAAAAAAAAAAAAAAAAGTAGTCCTTGCCTTCAGAGAGTTTACCTTCCAACCACGGAGGGGCTAGCCACCGAGCTAGTACTAATTAGCACTATCTGGAATTACCCAAATGTATCCCGACGTCTATCTCTGCATGTAATAGGCTGGCAGTATTGAATACTGACTGAATAAACTTACCAGTGTCACGAGAATTAAAATGGGAAATTGCAGGCTTCTACAAGAAATACTTGTAGCCTGTTAGGATAGCAAAAGCAAAGGTTTCACTGAAGTGTCATCTAGGACAAAACGTGAGTGGGCAAAAAAATGATAAAGGGCAGAAACAACTACATGTGCAAAGTCTCTGAAGATGACATTTGAAGTCTCTGGAAGCTAGTGTGGCTGTTCCACAGAGAATTGGGGGAGAGAGACCTGAGGCCAAATTGGAAGGCAGGGGACTAAATCCATGAAGGGGGGGAGGGGGAATAGGAAAACCCATGGGAAGGTCTGGAAAATTTTCGAGTAGGTTGTATGTGTACCCTGCTTTTTTCCCCCCTTAATCTACTTATTTAGCTCCCCCATGCTTTGTTTTTAAAAACAAGGTCAACATTTTTCTGCATGATGACCTGAGTATAGCATTTCTGCATAATATTTTATTGTAGCATTGTCAGATCCTGAAAATGCTTCTCATTTTCACTCTTGGAAGAATCCCAGGGCTAAGAGAGTATCTCAGTGGTGGAACACTTGCATAGTGTGCACAGGGAAAAACTTAATCTTCTCAGCACAAGGATGTATCCACATAAGAATGTATACAAGAATGTTGTTCACAGAACATTATTCACAGTGGGAAAAAGGTGAAATAATTTCAGTGTTCTTTGCCATGGTTTGAATACAATTTGTGCCCACCAAAATACCCATTGAAACCTGAAGGCTGCCAATAGAATGGTCCTGAGAAATGTGGAGCCCATTAAAGGGAGGGTCTTTCTGGAGAGATTAGATTCTTTCTCATGGAAATGAATTCGTTCTTGAAAAGACTGAGTTGTTACAAGGAGCTTTGTTTCCTTGGCTCATTCCCTTGCTTCTTTTCTCTTCTTTTCCACTCTTATCTCTTCCACTGTCTACATGCATCTACAGCCTTATCCGCAATGAGGTCATGAGAGGCCAACCAGATGCCAGCACCATACTCTTAGACTTCCAGAACCACAAGCAAAAGTAAACATGTCTCTTTCTCTTTTTCCCCTAAACTACCCAGTCTCCTGTGTTGTTGTAACAAAAAACAAGAAGACATCCTTCAAATGAATGCTTAATTGAAATGTGGTATATCTCCATAATTGCATATTACCTGGCTATTAAAAGGAAATACTGATAATGTGCTTTCACACGGGTGACCCTTGGAAACATGATAAGGGGAAAAAGTCAGTGACAAAAGATGATGCTGTATGTAATTCCATTCCTATGAATATACAGAATAGGCAAATACATAGAAAACACACTTGTAGGGAGGACCTATTGGTGGGCCAGGAGTTTAGCCTAGTGGTAGAGTGCTTGTCTAGCATGCACCAAGACCTGGGTTCGATACCTCGGTACTACATACATAGAAAAAAACTGGAAGTGGTGTTGAGGCTCAAGTGGTAGAGCTCTAACCTTGAGAAAGTCCAAGGACAGTGCTCAGGCCTTGAGCTCAAGCCCAGGACTGGCAAAAAAAAAAAAAAAAAAAAATGTGTTGGGTTTGTTTTCAAGGTGATGAAAGTGTTTTAAATTGTGATGATAGTTGCTCTGAATATATTAAATGCCAGTGAATTACACACTTTTAATGAATAAATTGTATGCTCTGTGGGTTATATATCACTAAGATGAAATGCAAACACTGAAATTCTCTTAACATCTTTTTGAAATAACTCCTTTTGGGTTGTTCCTGGATCTAAGGGTATACATATTCTTACAGTTTTTAATAAATACTGAATTGCCAGATTGTATAGGAATTGAATCAATTAAAATGTAACTAGGAGTATTTAAGAGCTCCTACTTAATTATGTATTTATCTTTTTGAAGTTCAGATTCATTAAAAGCTGTCATGCTGTCT
This sequence comes from Megascapheus bottae, assembly GCF_031878675.1. Classification (NCBI taxonomy): domain Eukaryota; kingdom Metazoa; phylum Chordata; class Mammalia; order Rodentia; family Geomyidae; genus Megascapheus; species Megascapheus bottae. The sequence goes on along the minus strand of NC_143521.1, from coordinate 16,318,378 downwards.
GTGAGGTTGCCAGTGACAATTTATCCCACAACCCTATAAATATAATTAAAATAATTGACAGGTGGAATTAACTAGTTCCAATTTCTGAAGAAAGTATGGTTATCCTGTTTTGTCATTATCAGACTTTAACTCAGCACTCTGTTCCTTGATAGCTTTTGTCAAAGAATGATAGTTATAAAATGGAAAATAACAATCGGTATATATATATATAATGGCTCATTACGAATTGTGCATTGTCTCCTACTCCTCCTGTGGTGTGACTAAGACTTGAACCCATGACTGTAGTACTTGTTGGGCCATTGTTCTACCATTTAGCTATGTCTCTTATCCTCTTAGTGCTAGTTCTTTTGGAGGTGGAATCTAGCTAACTATTCTGCCTTACACAGCCTTTAATCTTGATGCTGCAGAACTCACTCACCTGAGTTATTAGTCATTGTCATGAGCCATTAGCTCATCATGTGTCTAACATGTGTCTATTTGTATGTAATATACGTTTATGTATATGTGTTGAGACTTTTTGAGACTATTACTTCAAATATTAAATAGTTTTGTGTGTGTGCATTGTGTTGAGACTTTTTGAGACTATTACTTCAAATATTAAATAGTTTTGTGTGTGTGCATTTTTACATTATAATGTAACCTTAAAACATATTTCACGGGGCCGGAAGTTTGGCCTAGTGGTAGAGTGCTTGCTTAGCATGCACGAAGACCCAGGTTCGATTCCTTGGTACCACATACTTATAAAAAGCCAGAAGTGGTGCTGAGGCTCAAGTGGTAGAGTTAGCCTTGAGAAAAATCCAAGGACAGTGCTCAGGCCCTGAGCTCAAGCCCAGGACTGGCAGAAAAAAAAAAACAAACACATATTTCACTTGTTTATGTTCTTTGTTGTTGTTGTTGTTCAAAGCTAGCACTCTACCACTTGAGCCACAGCTCCACTTCTGGCTTATTTGGTGCTTCATTACAGATAAATGTCTCACAAGCTTTCCTGCCCATGATGGCTTTGAACTGTGATCCTCAGATCTCAGCCTCCTGAGTAGCTAGGATTATAGTTGTGAGCCACTGGCACCCAGCTGATATTCATTTATAATTGATACTTTTTATCAGTGCATTCATTATACTCCAATTATACTTAGATTGCAATGTCTCATTCAACGGAGCAACAGAGATATTGATAAGATTTTGTTCAGTTTGTTTACAGGTTTTCATTCATTTGTTTAGTTGGCCAGTTTATTTATTCAATGTATTTATGAGACCTTCTGAAAACATAGAACTCAATTTATGGTACTGAATTGGCAAAAAAAAAAAAAATAGAGATTTCTTTAGATCAGTTATTTGGTCAAAGCCTATTGTAGCTTTTTTTTTTTTTTTTTTTTTGGTCAGCCTTGGGGCTTGAACTCAGGGCCTGAGAACTGTCTATGGGCTTTCTCAAGGATAGAGCTCTATCACTTGAACCACAGCAGCACCACTTCTGGCTTTTTCTTTTCTTTTTTTTTTTTTTTTTGGTGGGTCGTGGCACTTGAACTCAGGGCCTGGACCTTGTCCCTGAACTCTTCAACTCAAGGCTACCACCTTCCCCCTTGAGCCACAGCACCACTTCCAGTTTTGTTTTGTTTTTGTGGGTCATGGGGCTTGAACTGTAGGCCTGAGCACTGTCCCTAAACTCTTTAGCTCAAGGGTACCACACTACCCCTGGGCCTGGGTGTTTTCCCTGAATTCTTCAGCTCAAGGCTACCAACTTACCCCTTGAGCCATAGCCCCACTTCTTTAGTGCCTGGCCTGGCTTTGAACCAAGATCCTCAGATCTCAGCCTCCTACATAGCTAGGGTTACAGGCATGAGCCACTGCACCTGGCTGCTTCTAGCTTTTTCTGTGTAGGTGGTACTGAGAAATTGGAACCTAAGTCTTTGTGCATTCTAGACAAGCACTCTACCACTAGGCCAAACTCCCAGCCCCTATTGTAGCTTTTTAAGTGCTGTGCTAGGGTGGCTGAAAGGCTTTGTGGGAGAGTGGGGTGAATGTGTGTTCCTCAGTCCTCTGAGCTTTTACCTCTTCCCCCCTGCTGTTCCCTAGGACTTACCTCATTCTCCCCATGTACTTCAGCCAGGACTACAACTTTATTTGTTGGGCTTCTGAGCTTATTTGTTGGGTTTCAAAATCCTGGACTAAACAGTAAGTACTATTTTAACCAAAAGCCTACCCATTAGACTTCTAAAAAGTGCCTACTATTTCTTAATCCCCCAAATCATGTTTATACAAGCATAATGACTTTGGGGGAGAATGATGGAAGGGTGAAACCAATGTATTGTACTCCAACTGACATGTTGAAATCCCTTTGTGCAAATAAAGATTATTTTGGGGGGGGTCTGGGGGAATCGGTCCTGGGGCTTGCACTCTCAGGGTCTGGGTGCTGTCTGATCCTAAGCTCTTCAGGTCAAGGTTAACACACCACAATTTTGAGCCACAGCACCACTTCCAGTCTTCTGGTGGTTAATTGGAGATAAGAGCCTCACAGACTTTTGTGCCCAGGCTGGTTTTGAGCTTCGATTCTCAGACCTCAGGCTCCTGAGTAGCTAGGATGATAGGTATGAGCTGCTGGCACCCGGTAACACAACTAAAAATATTTAATGATGTATAGTAAAAAATTGTCTTTCTTATGCAAATCTCATACAATTCCTATTTTGAGTAGTCAGATTTATAGAGGGAAGAGTAGAATGACAGCTGCCAGAGCTTGAAGCAATGGGGTGGGTGAGAGGTTGTTTTACGGGGTGATGGTTTCCATAGTGCTGGAGGAAGAGGTTCTGGAGATCCACTGCACATAAGTGTGAATATAATTCACACGGCCAACTGTACATTGAAAAAATGGTTAAGGTAGCACATTTATGTTATTTTTCTTTACTGTATTTAAAAATTGAAAACAGGCCCAGGCAGTAGCATGACACACAAAGATTGTAGTGACTCTAGATAATTCACTGTGATTGAAGGTAAATGTCATAGGCTTCAGTCCAAGGCCTGTGCCAATAGCTGGGGACCTGCTTAGGGGCTACTGTGCCATGTGGCCTGCACTGGGGTTTCTAGTGGAGAGCCACACCCCCTTGAGTTGTTCATTGCAGGGTGCCATGGCATCCCCTCTCAAGATTCTGTATTGTAGGCCTTTGCAACCAGAACTATTGAAGCAGTGTACCAATGTTCCTGGAAGCTCTGCTTACTGCCGGTCTTTGTGCCCCCATCCTGTGCCACCTGTGAAGTAGTGCTCCCTGATCTGTTGCATAGGATGAAGGGGCTGATAGCTTGACCCTGATGTCCAGGCTGGCCTGGTATGCTCAGCTGGGCAACCACTATCCACATGCTGCTGTCACAGGAGTTCTGGTGCCAACCCCCCAGGGAATATCTGCTCATGGATGTGGAAAGACACATATAGACAGTCCCTAACCAGGCTCTTCTCAAGAGCTTTTCCTGCCTCTCCATCTGTTCCTGCTCCCAGAGCCAATCCCTGGCCTTGTTCACTGTGTTCCATGTGCCCTGCTACACCAGCCCAACTCTCCTTGACTTCCTGAGCCAACTGTCGACCTCCATCCTGACTTGAGCTTCACACTCACTCCCCAAGGGATGGTCTGCACTCAGCTTGTTCCCAGACTTGGCATTTGCTTACAACCACCTCCTCCTCCTCCTCCTTCCCTTCCTCCTCCTCCTCCTCCTCCTCCTCCTCCTCCTCCTCCTCCTCCTTCCCCTCTCCTTCCTCTCCTCCTCCTCCTCCTTCCCCTCTCCTTCCTCTCCTTCTCCTCCTCCTTCCTTCCCTCCCCCTCCTCCTTCCTCTCCCCCTCCTCCTTCCCCCTCTTCCTCCTATGTTTAAGTTGATGGTCCCTTCACCCACACAGGTCCCAAAACAGGAGCTGGAGATTTATCACCTCTTGTCTCTGCCACCATACACCTGTTTAGTTTCCTAAAAAGTGACAGACTGCCTGTTTGCGCTGTTCTACCAAACCTGTCTTTGTCGCTTCCAGTCTTCAGACCCAATTGGATGCCCCATATGGATGTTGGAAGTCTCAATTCTGATCCTTCTTTTCAAAGGTGCCTCTCAAAGCCAGGAGCCAGTGGCTCATGCCTATGATCCTACCTACTCAGGAGGCTGAGATTTGAGGATGGTAGTTGGGATCTAGCCTGGGCGGAAAAGTCCCCATGGGACTCTTATCTCCCGTTAACCACTCAAACACTGGAAGTGGTGATGTGACTCAAGTGGTAGAGCACTAGAGTGAGCACAAAGAGGCCCAGGAACAGCATCCAGGCCCTGAGTTCAAGACCCACAAATGACAAAAACCAAAACCAAAAACAAAGGTGTCTCTCAAAATTTAATAAAGTTAAGCCTCAAGACTCTGACCTCCCTTCCGTTCTCTGGACTTCTGACACCTTGTCTGCATTCTGAGGAGCCTGTAATCTAACTGGTAAACTGAGTACTAGTTGTTGGATAAAAAAAACAAAACAACAATAACAACAAAGAAAGAACTTGCCCAATAGAAAAAACAAACTAGATTTTCTCATTAGATAATGAATTTAGGTTGTAGTGAATTAAATTTTGAGATCCTTAGCATATTAACATTATATTTATCAAACTAGTAAAAAGTAGAAATAGTCATGCTAAAATTTTTAAGACTGATATAACTTAAAATAACAAGATATAATGTACTTTTCAAAATGGACAAAGCCAAGATCCTTTACCAAAACTGAAAAGTTAGCCGTAATATTAGGAGTTAAAGACCAAACGTAGAAAAGATTTTCAAATCAAGAGCCGACCTATATACAGCTTTGTGTGTGTGGGCTTGTGCCCACACACACACACACTCGCTCTACTCCTTAAGACATGCCCCTAGCCCTTTTGAGTTATTTTTTCAAATAGTGTCTCAGGCTCTTGCCTGGGGCTTACCTTGGACCATAATCACTCAAGTTCTGCTTTCCACATCACTGGGATTACAAGCATGCACCACCACACCCAGTCTAAGTGAACTGGACTTTTATAATCTGCTACTTACTTTTCTTTTCTTGAATCTTTTTTTTTTCCTGAAGACACAGACAGAGACAGAAAGAACAATATTATTTTGTGTTCCATTTGCAAATAAGTTGGCAAAAATGATGCCTTCTCAATATTGGTCTCTTTTTTTTTTTCTTTCAGCATCAGGTATCTTTTCAAAGGTGAAATTTAAGTACCTTTTATTTCTTGGAGACCCATAGTATAAACAATTCTTCTAATAATTTCTTCATTCAAATACAGCATGGTACAGTGCCTGGCTCAGACTCATGTTAATGTTAGTTTTCCAAGTCACATTTCATAGTAAAAGCTGGAGTTGTTAAACTTTAAATGACTCAATAAAAATATTTGAATGTTTGTTACTGAGCATCAACTGTGTACAAGGTCTTGGCTGAATTGAATATCAAGCTGACTAGGACTTTTAAGAGAGAAATCCACTTTCTGTCAAGGAAACATAGAAACAAAATTTGATTTAATAATAGATTCATCATTTTAATATGATTGGTTAAGAAAGAGATAAGGCTAAGAGATACCATCACAAACACTTGCCTCTTGGGAAATAGGCAAGAGGCATATTTTGAGAGAAGATTTGTAACTGTAAAAATATTTTTGTCAAAAATTAAGAAATTTCTCTATACATCTGTAAAGAAATTGTCCATGAAGCCATAGAGGATTTAATTGGAAGAATGTGTGTGTGTGTGTGTGTGTGTGTGTGTGTGTGTGTGTGTGTGTGTGTGTACTGTTGGATTGGATATGTACTGAGTGTTTTCGAGAGTTTAGCCAGACCAGAGGGAAGTCAATGTTCCCAAACTTTTAGGCCCATTTACCATTAGTCAGGGCCTGGTATGAAATATTTCCAACAGAAGTAAAATCAGATCCTTCCCACTTCTTCCTAATCACTTTGCTATTTATTGAATGTGTGTCCTCCCTGAAAATTGTATAATGAAGTCTGATCCTCTCCCTTCGTAATATTTGGAAGTAAGGCCTTTGGGAAAGGATTACGTGAAGAGGGCAGAGCTCTTCTGGGTAAAATTAGTGACTTATGAGGAGACTCATGAGAAAGATGATCTCTCTCAATTGTATGAAGATGGAGCCAGAAGGTGGAAAACTACAGGTTAGGAAGAAACTCTCACCAGGCATTTGCTCTGCCAGCAGGTGGTTCTCAGATTTCCCAGCCTCCAGAACTATGAGAGATGAATGCCAGTTGTTTAAGACACCCATTCCACAACAGTTTTATTCCAGCAGCTCAAACTTACTAAGAAAACACAAGGGATTGAAATACTAGTATTTTAGCCTTTAGGTTTTACAGTTTTTGGAGGACTTCTGCAGCATTACTTCCCAAAGGAAAGTCAATACACCATCCTCCAAGAAATGGTCTCATTAACTATTTTGTGGGTTTATTCTCTTTATTTCTCCTTTTATTGAACATACTTAAAATTGTACCTCTTCATGGTGAGTTCATTTCCACGAGTAATCTCCAGCATTTTCCTTTATTCTAAGATTCTATTAGGATATGATCTTAAAGTCTCTTGTTTGCTAGAACTGTTTATTACTTCTGGTTGGGGTTCGCTGTACACTGTTATCTTTATGAAGTTCTATATTCCTCTCATAGCTTTATGTCTGGTTTACAATGTATGTGGAAAGAATAATCAGCACCATGAAAAGCTGGTACTAGAAGATATAAATTAGGATACTGACTAGGTAGTTGGAATCAGAGACTCAAAAATATAGATCTCCCTAAATGGTGGCTCTATAAGTATGGATTCCATTCCTTCTGCTTTGTTGCTTTCTTTTCTTTTCTTTTTCGGCGTGTGTGTGTGTGTGTGTGTGTGTGTGTGTGTGTGTGTGTGTGTGTGTGTATGCATGCATATGTGTGCACATGCATGTGCATGCTAGTCCTGGGGCTTGAACTCAGGACCTGACCTTTTCTTGCTCAACACTGGTGCTCTACCATGTGAGGCACAGTTCTACTTCCAGATTTTTGGGACTTAATTGGAGATAAAAATCTCATAGACTTTCCTGCTCTGGTTGGAATTGAACTACAATCCTCAGATACTACTCTACTGTGTGATTAGGATTATAGGCATGAGCCATGGGCATCTTGGTTTGCTTTTCCATTCTCAGGGAACTGGTTGAAAATGGTTCTTCCAGCCCACTTAAAGGGAAAACGATGAATGAAGCACCTCATTCAGAAGCTGCACACATCAGAATTCTGCTTACATCCCACTCACCAGGCATTCTTTAGCTAGATCTGAATCGAGCTTTATTATATAGAAAGATCTATTCAGGTATTGCGAGGACTCTGCCATGTATTAATATGGTTCATTTCTCCTTTTATTTAGTTAACTTTAAAAGTAATCTGTAAGTAGTTATCCAAAGGAGTTTCAGTTTGACCCATATCTCTTTTTATTGTAATGTACAGATGAGCCACTATTACATTTGCCAGACAGAGGGTACATCACTTTTCACACATTGAAACCCCCTCTCATGTTTTTGTCCCCATTTCCCTCCTCCATTCCTCCCAATCATCTTGTTTCCCACCCCCTCCATCCCTTTCCTATTTCAAATAAACAAATAAATGAATATATAATATACCAGGTAACAAAGTCAGATACTGTAACAATATGAGATTAACCAAAAGGCAACAGAAGAGAAGAGAAATAACATAGTACATTAAGAACAACAATCACATAATATAAAGCTCTTGCTTCCATATCCTGGAGGTTCTTTCATTTAGCCTCATCCTTATATGGCCTTACATATCTTGGTTTTGAACTATTATAATCCTCGGCTAGGAGAGTCCAGGATTTGTACTAATTATTACAAATGAGGGAAACGATTGAGCCTATGTTCCTTTGGGTCTGGCTTACTTCACTTAATATGATTTTTTCTAAGTCTTTCCATTTCCTTACAAATGAGGTGATGCCATTCTTCCTGATGGCAGCATAAAATTTCATTGTGTATAAGTACCACATCTTGTTGATCCAATCATCTACTGAGGGGCATCTGGCATTTCTTTGCTATGGTACATTGTGCTGAAATGAACATCATTGTGCTAGTTTGACCCATATCTCTTAAAAATATATTTTTTAATGCAGTAAGCAGCAGTTGGTGTTTTGGCTGGTATAGCACTTCCATTCTAGTCTTTGAAATTCTTACTACCATGAAGAGCAGGGAATGGAGGTAGTTAAAAACAAACAAACAAAACAGAAAGTAATTGGTCTCATGTCAGTACAATAGGCAATAGTTATCTATAGGCTGACTGCCCTTGCAGAAATATCTAACCAATACAGTGTTGAATGCTGAATGTACATTAATATTATTATATGCTCAAAATGTAATTACTGTCATTAAGACTGAGAAGCTAAATATATTCCTTTCCTGTGTATTTAAAAATCTTAATCATTTTGAATGTCCTTCACTTTATCCTGCGAAGAGGAGTTTTCCCAATTGTGAGACTCTTGCCCGCAGCCCCCTCCTGTTTTTATGCTCACCAGCCTGAATTTCAACACTGAATTTGCATTTGACAGGAAGTCCAACAGACTTGAGCGTATTTCACCAAATGTGCCATTCTGAAACCTATGCCTAGTAAATACACTGTTGTCTTAATTAGAGTTCTCTTCTGATGGGAACCAAAACTTCCTCGATTCAACTCCATGAATGTATTTATGAATGTGAATTTATTGAAGGATTTCTGGGCCATATCAGGAAAATGAATTTCAGAAAATTGAATCCTATCTTGTAGAAAGTAGTACCTTTTCTAAGGTAAAGTGATTTCTCATTTTTGCTACTTTGGGTATGTCCACTTGCCCTTCCTATTTTATTACCTCATCTGACCTGTATAAGACTTTTGAGATTTTTTTATTTTGCTAATAATTCTTACCCAAGGTTTTGATTTGCTGTGATCACGAGATATGTGTGTGTCTCAAGTCACCCATTCTCAACAGTTGTCCATATACTATAGTCTTGATCACCATGTTTTGGTTCACATTCTCACAGAAAACATACAATGGGTTCATCCTAAGTCCAGGTCTACCTTTCTTTCAATTAGTTATGACCAGGATGGGGTCATTTGAGACAAGCCTTTCCAAATGGACTGCACATAGAGGGTGGATTCTCTTAGATTATGGTGTGGATAGGAAGATGACTGATATTTTGGATAGTGACATTTTTTTTCATATTTTTAACCTCAGTTCAGATTTTGGATGAACAGAGTCAGTGCTGGGATGGTGTGAATTGATCACCTAATAGTTACAAAATAAAGCCTGATCAAAACCTTTGTTACAACCCAGTGACCCTCTAAAAAATATTAAAAGTTAGCTTCTTCCATAACCACTGATTGAGAATTGTCTGATACATCTTCTGCCCTGGTATCAGCCTCTTCCAGCTTTTATTATGGTGTGTGTGTGTGTGTGTGTGTGTGTGTGTGTGTGTGTGTGTGTATTATATATGTATGTATTTGGTGTTTCATGTGAGCTAAGAGTCTTGTGGACTTTCTGCCTAGGCTGGCTTTGAACTGCAGCACTCGTATCTCAGCTTCATAAGTCACTAGGAGTACAGGTGTGAATGACCAGTGACTGCCCATTTTTTTTCAAAGTACATGATCTCTGGTTATAATTTAAAAATAGAAAAACTTTACAAACTCCCCTACAGCAGCAATAAATAGAGGTTTTGTGGTCTTGAAGCTTATACAATTTGTGAGACTTTAAAAAAAAAAGAATAGAAAGTTATGGAGATGAAATTGAATATAAAACTGACTCATGAGGAAACAAGCAGATATCTATTAAACAAGTGAGTATTCCATTTCATAAGCATAAAAAATAACATTGTTATTTGGTATTAAAATACAAACTTCTGGATTTATTCTGGACCTACTCAAGCAGAATTTATGAGGTAGTCTTGCAAATCTGCATTTTAGCTGCAGCCCCAGGCAGTCTGAATATCCCTTTTTGAGAAAAACTAAGATCACTATAATGAACTAATAGATTAGTGATATATTTTATCTTTTGGGAGGGTTCATTTTACTATGAATTATAATTGTCGCTGTATGAAAGAAGCAATACAAATTATGTATATAAAGCATAAGTAGTATTTGTCATGAAGTTATGTTTTTACTTAACTCATAAATAGAAAGAATAAGCCAATGAAAAAGAGACCAACAGTCATCCCAAAAGATAGTATAATAATTCACAGGACGTTTTCATTAGTTGGGGAATGAAATTCCCTTTAGCTACTATTTCTTCATGCCATAAAATATGAAATCAAACATATTGATACTAAATACAACATAAAAAAGATAATGAGATTAATTCTTTAAAAATTACTCTAAATGTCATTACTTATATGTTATTGTTCATAATGTGTTTATGGTACTACATAATGCAAGTATGTGTCAAAAATGGAATTTTAAAAGATTAATTTTAACAATCTGATTGCCTTATAATGAGGAATGGGGAAGGGAAAAGAATAGAGGGTGAATAACTTTGGAATATATTTTGAAGAGGTTGAATATGGTCAAAATACATTGTTTGCATCTATAGAACTTAACATTTAAAAAATTACTGAAATTATTTGGAGAAGGAGAGAAAAATAGAGGGAGTGAGATTGTTTACCAAATATTGTAAATATGTATGGAGATGTAATCATGAAAATTCCCTCTGTATAACTATTGTAAACTAATTTAAAAGAAAATAAAAGGGTATAAGAAAGAAAAAAGGGAAACAAAAAACAGCAGAATGCAAACTGGTTATTCCAAAGTAATTACATTAACCTTATTATTTCCTAAGAGTGTTAAAACAGAGATTTCCTTTCATAGTTCTGACTCAAGTAACCTGGACCCTTTCTGGTCGATTATTATGCAAAAAGTGTTTTTGTCTGTTTTCCCTTACTTGGGTAATGAGGCTTGAACTCATTGCTTAGCACTTGCTAGGGAAGTGCTCTACTACTTGGATTATATACCCCTTCAGTTTACTTTTAGATTGTTTTTCAAATAGGGTCTCATAATAACTTCTCCTGAAATGGCCTCAGACTTCCTCTTACTGGGATTTAAGGCACTTACCACAATGCCAGGCAAACTTGGCAAGTTTTTTGTAGACTAGTCTGGTTTAAAGTTCTGTTTGCTTATGTGAGTGACTTCTAAGGTCAATAATTTCATTTTGCTATGGTCTGTTGGGGCCTGGTGGACTATCTCAGGGCAAAACAATGACCTCTCATAAATTTTGTTTAACAAGGTATGAGTGCTAATGGATCATGTGTGTAATCGTAAGTACTCAGCAGGCTGAAATTTGAGGATTGTGGTTCAAAGCCAGCCCAGGCAGAGTGAGTGTAAATCATGCAAGGATAGAGTTATCTAGACCCAAGCTTTCTTGGGATATAAATCATGTCTATTTTAGACATAAAACTGTCGGCCCAGGAGTTTGGCCTAGCGGTTAAAGTGCTTGACTAGCATGCACAAAGACCCGGGTTCGATTCCTCGGTATCCCACATACACACCCAAGCCGGAAGTGGCAGAGACGAGACACAACCAAACCGGAAAAGTGGCAGAGACAAGACTGCGAAGGCCACAGAGAGCGAAAGAAGCGAGCTGAGCTGAAGTGAACAGAGCCCAACCGAGTGGTGGCCGGAGCGAGCGGGGCCGGAGCGAGCCGGACCGGAGCGTGCAGGAGCGAGCCAAGCCAGAGCCAGCGAGGCCGGAGCGAGCGGGGCCAGAGCGAGAAGGGGCCGGAGCGAGCGGGGCCGGAGCGAGCGGGGCCAGAAAGAGAAGGGGGCCAAAAAAAAAAAAAACTGTCTTGCTTCACTGAGCACGGTGGCTCATACCTGCAATCCTAGCTACTCAGGAGGCTGAGATCTGAGGATCAAGGTTGAAAGCCAGCCCAGACACAAAAGGACCTGAGACTCTTATCTCCAATTAACCTCTAGAAAATGGGAAGTGGGGCTTGGCTCAATGGTAGGTGGGGAGTCTTGAGCTGAAGAGCTCAGGGAAACACCCAGGCCCAGGGGTAGGGTGCTAGCCTTAAGCTGAAGAGCTCAGGGACAGTACCCAGGCCAAGTTCAAGCCCCATGACCTACCAAAAAACAAAACAAAAACAAAAAAAAATCCCCCAAAACTAAAAACCTCTCTAGCTCCAAGTGAAGGGGAAAAAAAGAAAGGAAATCTTTCTTACTTTACAAAGAATGTCACCCCCAGCCAGAACATTAGGAAACAATAAAATGTTCAAGCCTTGAGGCTCTGTGGCTCATTTGCCAAGCTTGCCTTCTTCCAGGGCTATATCAATGCCGGCCTGGCCTAATTCAGCCTCCCTCCCCTCTCTCCCCTTCTCAGTTCTGGTGCTGCTTTAAGAACAAAAGTGGGTCTAGAATGCAGTCTGAATTCTCCCTGAGTTCACTGTCCACCTGCTGTAGGTAAGTCAGAATCCTTGGGACACAGAAAGCACATTGTTCTCAGTGAACGCAGCCTTGCTTTAGATTTGCTGCAGAATCTGTCCATAGACAAAATCATAGCTCTTTACTTTTTGGAGAGTATCCTGCAAGAATTTGAAAAAGCTGATCATGATTTGCAACCTTATTCATTTTAGTTGCAGGCTTGCTCAACACAAATGGTTTTTATAAAGCCACAAACTAACCAATGCTATATTGAGTAGGGATGTATTCATTTGCAAAGTTGCAGTTTACCACAGTGTTATAAGGTTCAATTCTAGGCTCTCAAAACAAAGTTTTCCAAGTGTGGTAGCAATTCCAGCAGAACCTTTTTTGGGCAATAACTATGCATTTGACATTAGCGTTTTAAATCTTAGTTTCTAGTAGAGTCTGAGGCCCTGAATCTAGAATAATCTGATTTGTTTCTGAGATAGAAACTGAGGCATGTGAGACTGGGGGTGTGGCCTAGTGGTAGAGTGCTTGTCTAGCATGCACAAAGCCCTGGGTTCGATTTTTCGATACCACATATCAGAAAAAAGTCAGAAATGGTGCTGTGGCTCAAGTGGTAGAGAGCTAGCCTTGAGAAAGCTGGAGAATGCCCAGGCTCTGACTTCAGGCCTCAGGACTGGCAATAAAAAAAGAAAAGAAAAGAAAAGAAACTGAAGTATGAGGTAGCCTTCATGTCAGCAGGGTTTTCAACTCTGTTATTTTATTTTTTGAAACTAAGTAATTCTTTGTCACAAGTGTTGTCTTGTGCTTGAGAGAACTATTGGCAGAATCTCTGGTTTCTTCTAGGCCTGAAGCTAACTGAGTCCTATAGCTTATACAGTTGATGTCTGGGCCCCATCCCCTGAGCAGAATTGAGCAGAATGTTTTGAAGCCCAGTCTCACTTTGGAAACTTTGATCATCATTTCCAGTGTCTGAGCTTGGAACTCATAGCAGACCAGAAGCTTTATCCTACTCACCTAACATTTCTGCTTGCCATTCTACTCTGTAGGAGGAGATGATGAAGCTCACCAAATAAAGAATTTATTTGGGACTCATTTCTCACGGAAGTATCCCAAAATTTAGGAAGTGGCAACTCCATTCTTCCCATTGCTCAGACCAGGTCATTTGGAGTCACCTTTGATGCCCTGGTTTTCTCTTTCTTTCTTTCTTTCTTTCTTTCTTTCTTTCTTTCTTTCTTTCTTTCTTTCTTTCTTTCTTTCTGTTGTATTTTATTGTCAGGATAATGTATAGAGGGGTTACAATTACATTCATCAGGTAGTGGGTGCATCACTTTTCCAACATTGATACCCTTTTTCATGTTTTTGTCCCTCTTCCCCTCCCCCCACCCCCTCCCAATCAACTTGTTTTCCCCTTTCCCTTCCCTATTTCAAATAAACAGATATACAATATACCAGGTAACAAAGTCAGAAACATTAACCACATGAGATTAACCATAAGGGGGAAAAAACAAAAAGAAATAACTGCACATAGTACATTAAGAACAACAATCACAAAGTTAAACCTCTTCTTTCCATATCCTAGAGTTCATGTTGTTTAGTCTTATCTTATATGAATATATGTATGTAGCTTTTGAGCTATTGTGATCCTCTGCTAGGAGAGTCCTAGATGTGTTCTAATTATGACAAAAGAGGGAAACCATGGAGCCTATGTTCCTTTGGGTCTGGCTTACTGCACTTAATATGATTTTGTCCAAGTCTCCATTTCTTTACGAATGGGGCAATGATATTCTTTCTGATGGCAGCATAGAATCCCATTGTGTACAAGTACCATATCTTCTTGATGCCCTGGTTTTCTAATATCGTCTGTCATTCAGGGTCCTGGCAAAAGGGGTCCCTAGGAAAACTCAATAAGTTATTTACGAATGTGTGCTCAGGTTAAGAGAAAGTAATAAGAAATAGTAAAGCACCTAAGACAAGGTAGCATTTCCAAACAATATTTGGGCAGTTAAGAAGATACAAGAAAAAATAATCCATTCTCCTTTAGCCCTCCTATCATCTACTTAAATATGTTGTTTGAACCCAACCAAAGGATGCCAGAAGATCCAGTATTTTTCCTCTGTGGAGGTTTTCAGACAGTGGCAGGGGTAGGTGGGATAGTAACAGTACAGCAGTAACCAGAGAATTCTCCATATGCCCTCATCAATAATTCTATTGGTTCTACCTTGAAATATATTGAGAATTTAGCCATTATCCAGTACTTCCTCATTGCCTTACATGATCCAAACCACTATTTCTCACTAGATGTCTGAATATTTTTTCACCTATATTCATTTACTCACCTTTGTTTACTGTGGCACTCTCTAAAATGTATTATTTGTTTATTTGCTTCTTTGCTGTATGTCTCCATTTGAATGTAAATTCTATAAAATCGATATCCAAACTATATCCATATATTTTTTTGTCAGTCCTGGGCTTGAGCTCAGGGCTTGAGCACTGTCCTTGGACTTTCTCAAGGCTAGCACTCTACCACTTGAGCCTCAGCACCACTTCCGGCTTTTTGCTATGTGGGGTACCGAGGAATCGAACCTGTGTTTTCGTGCATGCTAGGCAAGCACTCTATCACTAGGCCAAACTCCCGCCCCCTATATCCATATTTTAATAGGAAATTCCTTGTACATGGTAGGCATTCAATAAATATCAAATGAATTTATTGTTAAAATAATCTAATTACATTAAAGTTGCATATATCCAAAGAATCTTTGATGATTCATATTTGGACAGTGTCATTTCATTTATAAAAATTTATTTATAAAAATTTATTTGTGCACATAAAAAAGGCTGGACATATCTTTAAAAGTATCCAAAGTAATCATTCCTGAAAATTGGGATTATTAGTGATTTGTTTTCCCTTTAGTTATAACACTTCAGAAATTTTCTACAAGAAGTATATATATATATATTTATATATATATGTAGTCATAGAAAAAACAATGTCTTTATTTTGAAGTGCTGACTAGTTAATTTAGCTTAACAATCCTTTTTCTTCTCTTGGCTCCCCACCCTTTTCTCATAATCACCAGTTATTTCTATTCTTCTTAAGCACTTATGCTAGAAGTTTCCAGGATCTCTCTGCTTTATGCTTACTAACTCTTTAATCTATACAGATTGCAATGATCTGGGCGCCTGGGCCTTCTAGCTTCAAGATGGGTCTGCTAATAGCTTAGCTGAAATGTAGAGGTTAAAAGGAGGGTGAATGATGTGAGGTTATTCCTCTAGCCCCTCCCTACTGTTTCCTGCAATGGACCATCTTTAATGTATCATCCACAGCTTCTGCTTCTCCAGAGAGCTTTCTCTCCCTGTTTGCTCCTTGTTTCTTCCTTTTGCTCCTTCAGGCCTAGGATAAGAGTTTCTAAGATGTTCCTTCCAGGCTGGCTTTGAACTTCAGTTCTCAGATCTCTGCCTCCTGAGTAGCTAGGATCATAGGCATGAATCACCAGCGCCCAGCTAATGTATTTTTTTTTTTTGCCAGTTCTGGGCTTGGGCTCAGGGCCTGAGCACTGTCCTTGGATTTTCTCAAGGCTAGCACTCTACCACTTGAGCCTCAGCACCACTTCCGGCTTTTTGCTATGTATGTGGTACCGAGGAATCGAACCCGGGTCTTCATGCATGCTAGGCAAGCACTCTACCACTAGGCCAAACTCCCGGCCCTGTATTTTTTTAATATATTTTTTATTGTAATTAATAGAAGGGTTACATGATATTTGCCAGGTAAATGGTGCCTTACTTCCCACACATTGAAACCCTTTCACACGTCATGGTCCCCATTTCCCTTCCAGCTAATGTATTTTTAACTACATGACAAGATTACTTTAACACTAATTCAACTCCAGATTTCATACTTCCCCATCTTTCTAGAATAGTGCTAATATACAACTTTAATTATAATTAATATAATTACAATATTAGCATCTACAGATTACTTGCTATATGCAGTACTTGCTGTATGTATATCAAATTGTTTCACATGAATTAATTAGCTAACATGGTTTGATGATTTCAACAGAATAATAGTACTAAATAGTACATATGGGAGAATTTTAGAGTATATAGAAGCTGCAAGGATCATCTAGAGGATGCAAAGTTCATTTGAAACTTGTCTTAACCTTAAACTTTTTGTCTGCAATCAGTTCTCTCAGAATCACTCTGCTCTACAAGCTGCCTTCACTCTTCAGATTCAATTTCAGCTTTCATTTTTCTGTACACTGATACTGAGAGTAAGTTCCCTAATGCACCATAAACACAACCCGTTCATTCTGGTTTTTAACACTTGTAACTGTTCTTTTCCTCCCATCATTAGATCAAATTTTCCTCTTAAGTTACACTCTGGCTCCAGACCACAATAAAACCTTCACAAAATGTTGCAGTATGCATGGATCTTTTATTTCTGAGGCCTCTGTAAGACCATTTACTGTCTGTATCACTCATGTTCACATTCTATCATGAAGTATTTGGAATTGTTCTTTAACTGTTATTTGTACAATTGCCATATCTTCCTCCTAGAAGAAACATATGGGGCATTTTTGCTTTGCCAGGAACTGTGTCAGCACTGAATATACAAAAATAACTAAGATTTGGTTTAACCTGAGAGTTTAATTTGAGGGATGTGGGGGGAAACGAATACATATATGAAACTATCACTATATAATCTGATAACAGCTAATATTGGAAGGTTGTATTGCATAATGATTTAGCACATGAGCCTTGGAGAAGCCCATACCTCAGTATATTTTCCAGATATGTTCCTTCATTGCTGAGACGGACAAAGCCCGTCTTAGCCTCTGTTCCCTTGTTTGCAAAGTAAAGATGAACACTACCTACTGATTGAGGTTCTTAACAAACCAGGAATATGAAGGCATTAGAACAGATCTCAGTGTTCCACACTTCTAACATTATAAAGGAATTCACACCTATGCTGGTTACAGTGGATTAAAGAACAGAGTGAATAACCTGTGCCTGTGTCCAAGGATAACAGGACAATTAGAGCTTGGCTTCCTAATGAATGGTGAATTTGAACAGTCTTCAAAGATGAAAAGTTTCCCGTTCTTATGACTTGGATAAAATACAGGAAAGTCATGGAGGCATTCTAATGAAATAAGTTGGGAATGTAGCTCAGACAAATTGCAAAGGGCATTGAATCTATCCAGTAGAAGTCTAATTCCCAAAAGGCTTTGATCTTGTGCTAGAGATCTCCAAAGCTATGGGTCTACCAAACAACATTTGTGTTTTTTTAAAAGTATATCAACAAAATGAACACCAGGAAGCTAAAACATGTTTTGTTGGGGGGGGGGAGGGAGGGCAGACATTCTAACCATTGGGCCACAGCTCCACTTCCAGATTTTTGTTGGTTAATTGGAGATAAGAGTCTCATAGAAGCTAGTGCTAGGGATTTATGCCTATAATCCTACCTACTAAGAAGGCTGAGATCTAAGGAACATGGTTCAAAGCCAGCAGGGGCATGAAAGTCCATGAGACCCTTACCTCCTATTAACCATCAGAAAACCAAAGGTTGTTCCATGGTTCAGAATGGTAGAGTGCTAGCCTTGAGCTGAAGAGCTCAGAGCCAGTGTCCAGGCTTGGAGTTCAAGCTCCGTGATGAACAGAAAATGGACTTTCCTGTCTGGGCTCACTTTGAAATGTGATCCTCAGATTTCAGCCTCCTGAGTAGCTAGGATTATAAGCGTGATCTACCAGTACCCAGCCAATACTTTTTTGAGGATGCTAGAAGGAGCATTTAGGAAAAAGCAGCTTTGAGATTGAATAGGGGTGGTGTGGGGAGTATGGTTTTTGTAGGGAGAGGAGTTCATATGTTTACTTCCTGTTTATAACATTTTTTGTTGTCCTTTTTCATTTTAGAGTTTTAGCATTTTCCTTATGTTGATACATTAATGGCATAAATACTTAGAGTTACAGCTACTATAAGAAAGATTCATTATCTACATTTCTTCTTGGCTTTCTCTGTTGACAACAAATAATTTCTCAGGTAAATGTAAGCCAAGGATGAGAGATTACGGTAAGAAAAGAGAAAATTAGGAAAACAAATGATCATTATAAAGGCATTCAAATATATAGTATGCCATAAAAACCAAATTAGTTGTTTGAAGATCATTATTATCATTTTTCCTCTCCATTAGTTTGATAGATTCATCTAATTAGCTCAATTTTTGTCAGCTTAAATAGAGACTTTAAGAGTGATGTCCCTGATGTTACAGTAATATAATACCAGTGAAGTAAATTTTTTATCATATATGATCGCTTATTTCTAATGTATTTTGTTAATCTTATAGTATACTTTACTACAATATGTAAGTCTTATTTTTGTTAAAATTTGCATGATATGCCAGGTACCAGTGGCTCATGCCTGTAATCCTATAATCCTAGCTACTCAGGAGGCTGAGCTGTGAGGATCAAGTTTCAAAGCCAGCCTGGCCAGACAAATTTGAGATACTCATCTCCAGTTAACCAGCAGAATGCTGGAAGTGTCTCAAATGGTAGAATGACAACCTTGAACAAAAAAAGCTAAGAAACTGAGGTCTGAGGATTAAGGTTTAAAGCCAGTCCCAGGAAGGAAAGTTTGTGAGACTCCAATTAAGAGCATTAGCCTTAAGCAAAAAAGTTTAGGGACAAGTGTCCAGGCCCAGAGTTCAAGATCCAGGGGACCAGTACTCACACACACACACACACACACACACACACACACACACACACACACACACACAAATCAAGAGCATGAGATTCTATGAGGCCCTGGGTTCAAGTTCAAGTCCCAGTATGGGTACACATGCAAATCTGCAGAATATGACATTCTTCAACCTTCTATGTTCAATCTTTCAGTGTCTTTATACTTTATGTATAAGGATTCTGGACCATAGTATATAAATAGGGAATGCAACTCTTCTCCATTTTGAGAAGAGTTCTCATCAAGAGCATTAAAGTCACCACTAAAAACTGGTGACATACCCTAGCATTAGTGCTAAGGATAAGTCTCTATACTCAGCCACAAAGGGTGCATGAGGAGAGCAACATGACAATGGAATGCAGAAATAGTAATATTTCTACATCTTTCTCTTTCTCCTATAATCTTCTGCTACTCTTACTACTGGCTAAATACAGTCAATAGTCAAAGAGCAAAAGGAGAAACTTAGGTATGCAAATCACAAAGCTAGCAGAGTAGGAGGATGGGGAGTCAGCACACTATGAACAGCTCACAGCTGGATTTTATTGTGGCGGTGACCATTTTAACTTAAAGGGATCACTTTTCCATGTACTGCATTTACTGAGATTAGTACATTCCTCCCATCTAACATTGTGTCTCTTCTGTTTATTCTCAGTCGTGACACTTTCTGGTTTTCTCATTCTATTTATCCCATCTGTATTGCATTTCTATTATGTGAGTAGTTCCTTAAGAAATAAATGTATAATTTACGTATTCATTGTTTTACTGCATTTGGAGCGACAGCTTTTTACTGAACAATCAATAACCAGGCACTTCTGTCAGATTGCTGGAGGTAAGGCCAGTGTTTAAGTTCTAGCTTTGAAGCCTGGGGGCAGAAAAATCATATAAAATCAGACTGTAAAGTACTATGATACCAGTTCATAACTATACAGTCTTAGATTTCTGTTTCTCTCACCTGATGCCATGGTTTATAAGTATCTAAATGCTGTATGGCCCCATGGTTTGGTGGTGTGAGGCGGGTTCAGGTTTATTTCTGGTTCATGCATGCTAAATATTTATCTCTTAGGTTTGGGGAGCTGCTAATAGAATTCTTACCATAGTCAGGTCTTAAGATTTATCTTCCATTCTCTGCTTCCTGAAAATTAAAAAACAAAAGCAAGGAAACAAAAACTGAGTCAAATTCAGTGGAATTTAACCAGGCCCTTGTAGTGAATCTTTTACTAGTACCCGTATTAATCTAAGTTTCCACTTCAGCTTAGATTTTGGTCTGAGCAGTTTAAAAGATATCCATCATATAATAAATAGATTTTGGTAGCTTTTTGCAGTTGGTTTGGGCAGGATATATTATCCATCATCTTCCTGGATGCAAGGAACATGATGTGAGCTGAACTGTGTCCTCCTGTGTTCCTATGGTAAAGTTGTAGTCCCCCAGTACCTCAGAAAGTCACTGTATTTAGTGATGGAGTCTTTAAGTGGACACTTAAGGTAAGGTGAGATAATTCAAAGTCACCTGGTCCAATACAATTGATGTCTTCACAAGAAAACCAGGACATAGTCATGAGCAGATGGAAAATCATTCAACAGTTGAGAAGATGACCTTCTGCAAGATAAGGTCAAAGGTCTCCAAGAAACAAATCCTGCTACCACCTTTACCTGGGACTGAGAGCCTGCAGAATTACACAAAATTAATTGCGGAAGTTTTCCTATCTGCGCAACTTTGTGCTGCCAATCCTATGTTCTACTCACTTCTTAATTTGTTTGCTTAATCCATAGAGAAAGTATTACTGCTATTAATTTAGTAAGGAATTGATTATTCCATACATTACCTGTTTTTCACAATTTGTGTTTTGCCCTCCTAGATTCCTTTCTGTTATCTTTTTGACCATTTTATTGTTCTTCAGCAGGCACAAATGGCACAGTAGAGGGAAAACAAGGCAGAAAGTCCTAGTTCTGATGTGCAACTTGCTTAAAATTAATGAGTTTGGAAAGAATGAAACTCAGGCTGAACCAAGTTTTTTTTTTTTTTTCTCAAAACTTCATGTAGTTTCCTGTAATCCTAGCTACTCAGGAGGCTGAGATCTGAGGAATGAGGTTCAAAGCCAACCAGGGCACTCTTATCTCCAATTAATCACCAGAAAAACAGAAGTGGCACTGTGGCTCAAGGGTTAGGGCAGTAGCCTTGAGCTGAAGAGCTGAGGGACAATGCCCAAGCCCAAAGTTCAAAACAACAAAAAACCAAAAAAGGCATGTATCATTACCCATATCTCTACAAGTTGTAATAATGTATTGATCATAAATGGTGCTACATAGATCAATATCTGATCTATTTTATAGTATATGTTGTAAGGATGTCATGATGGTTGTAATCTACTCAAATAATATAGTCACTTAATATGCACTAGAGAAACCATCAGCATGGCTATATTTGATGGACATATTATTAGAATAATTTAAATAGTAAATTCTTTCCACCAACTAGTACATCTAATTTTTGGACTTTCAGTTTACAAGAGTAAATACTTATAAAACTTGAAAGAATCATTCATTTCTAACTTGGATTCGTTCAAAAATTACAATTCAATGAATCAATTTTCTTCCATGAAAATCTTATAAAAACTTCTGAAATGTTTCAGATTATTTTGGGAGAAAATAAGATGTAATGTAGAAACAGATGGAGAATCAAAAACCGCTTTGGGGCCGGGAGTTTGGGCTAGTGGTAGAGTGCTTGCCTAGCATGCATGAAGACCTGGGTTCCATTCCTTGGTACCACATACGTGGAAAAAAGCGGGAAGTGGTGCTGAGGCTCAAGTGGTAGAGCTCTAGCCTTGGGAAAGCCCAAGGACAGTGCTCAGGCCCTGAGCTCAAGCCCAGGACTGGCAAAAACAAACAAACAAACAAACACCTCTTTGATCAAACCCAATTGAAGTTGGGCTTGAGAACTGAGTGAGTTCATGGTTTCTAGTCTTTCAGACTAATGTAACTTTCATATAATTATTCAGGCATACTGAAATATTTTTTAGTTGTGAGAAAGGTGTGATGACATCCATATGGATTTGGTTGAGAAATGTGGGAATCCTCTAATAATGAATGGATGCTAAATTGAAGCACTTGAAAAAATAATTAACAACCCATTTTCTTAAATTCTGAACAATTCAAGGCATTTTCCTATTAAATCATTATGTCACAAATTTTGCGGAGGAGTATTACAAAATATATTTACATAATATGAAATTGTGTTCCCAAAAAGGAAAATTGTATCTCAGTTCTTAAGAGCGGAAGAGTAGGAAATGTTAGAATTTGGAAATAGAAAGGGGAAGTTAAATTCTTCTCATTGAGATGGGAGAGGATCAGGACTTAGAAGAGATGTTCTAGAGAGTTCTTATGTGACAGAAAGGGAGTGTCCAGGCCTGGGGTAATGTTTGGGCACCACTGAAGGCTCCTCACCAGCTTCCATATCCCATCTGGGCCAGCAAGGTGACCCCTGTGGGAGAAGAGACTAAGAATGTTATATTTTCTAATCTTTACCATCTCTACCATGAAATGGTCTTGATAAATCACAACTAATCAACTTCAGATTTGAGGCTAACCTGCTAATAGTCCTATGTGATTTCATGGGCGTTCCATCTCCCCCCAAACATCCTGAGTGTTGAAATGTGAAGTCAGTGTAATATGTCAATGCCTTAGTTAGGGATAAAAGACTTCCAAGGGAAACTCATCCCTACCCAAATGTAGACAGTGAATTAAATGACTGAATAAGTTATTGATAAGAAAGCAGGGTGTGGACAACAGGCAAAGTAGACTAGAGAAAATGGAGGCGAGAAGCTCTATCTGGGCCTCTTTATCTCCAACATCTGGTAATGCACAGAAATATCTGTGGGGATATTTTTTATGCAAGAGACATGATTGTCACATTGCCTCTAAGCTCCATTGTACTACCAAGGCAGAATTTATGTGTGGAGCTTTCTGTTTGTCTTATTCACTTAAAAGCATTAAAAAAAAGTCATTTCCACAGAGTACAGTGAATTGATGTCTCATGAATGTATGCAAACTAACTTCTCTATGTGCTTTTTAAAAAATATATGGGTGTCCTCTCCATATCTTTTACAAGTTAGTAGCTCTTACGTCCTAGCTCCTTTATTTTTTGTTATAGCTTCCCTTCTTCCACAAAGCATCTTAGGCTTCTTGCAGGAAATATACTTTATCAACGTTCACCATCTCATGTTGCTGAAGGGTTTGGGACTCATCACTGTCAGGGATCAAAACGCCAGGTTGGTGGTCTGTGTCACCCTGACATATGAAGCAAACTGATGTCAAGTGTCTTTAGATGGCAGCAGCCAGCATTTATGTAAAGCCAGTCACTATTAAAGTTCATCTGGGCCAAGAAATTCACGTGGGCATATTTCAAGTGAAACTGCGAGCTCAGGGCTTCATTCTTACTAGACAAATACTTTACTACTTGACCCTACTCTCAAATCCTTTTTGCTTTTGCTATTTCCCTCACACATAAATTAATTCATACACTGGGGTTTTATTGTTATATTTCCATATATGCATACAATGTATAATATACTTGAAACAGCATGGTCCTTCTACTTTGACTTCCTGCATAATGGGAGGCTATGCATATATCACCATACCCAGATTATGGATCAAGATATAGTCTTGCTAACTTTTTGCTAAGGCTGGCCTCAAACTCTAATCCTACCAAGTATCTGGAATTACAGGTATGAGTCATCATGCCTAGCCAATAAATATTTTTTTAAGAGGCACTTGTTAGTCCAAATTAATCTTTCAGTAAATGGATTTGGAGGATTATTCTTCAAATCTGCCATTATAAAATCTTTTCAAAGTGACCTAAAGGATTTGGAATTTATTTTTTTTTAATTACATGAAGAGTACCTTGTAAGAGATATTTTCAAAGCATATAGATATTAAAGTCTACTTGGATGAAGATTTTCTTAAGATTGTCATTTCCCAGCATGGAGGCCCTTTCTTTGTTCTAGAAAGTGTTGTTGAGAGCAGTTAAAGACGCCTCATCAACTCTCCTTTTGCATGCTTCCTTGCAATAGTCAGGAGAAGCTCTATTATGCTGCTGCCATGAACCAACCTTAAAACCTCACTTTACTGGCTCATGCAAAATCCTCTGTCAGTCCCACTTTCCAGGACAACTCCCTTCCAAGTGATGCCTTAGCAATACAGGTTGTTTCATCTTAACAGCTACTGTCTCTGGAACATGAGGCTTCTGGGGACAAAGGTGCAGAGGAAAAGTACTTGCACATGCCACCAACTGCCATAGGCTTGAAGTGACAGATGGCCTCTGCTCCTGGCCCACTGCTGGAGCTCATACATGCCTCTATCCTAATTCTAGGGAAGGCTCCAGGAGAAAAAAAATCTTATCAGTTTCAACACTTGTAAGTATCTATTCCCTCTGGTCCCAGTGCACCCAGGCACTCAGCAAGGAGAACCCCATATGTGTTCTGCTTGTTGTTTGGCCATTCTCTTGGGGACCATCCCAGCAGTAAGCTCTCAGGGGTGAATGAAGGACTGAGAAAGGGGAGAGTTTGCCTAGTATGAGGTGATATATTATCAATAGGTAAGATTCACAAGCTCTAGAAGGAATGGACCAACCAAACTCAACTTCTTTTTTTTTTTTTTTGCCAGTCTTGGGACTTGAACTTAGGGACTGATCTCTGTTCTTGAGCCTCTCTTTGCTTAAGGCTAGTGCTCTACCACTTGAGCTACTGCATCACTTCTGGCCTTTCCTGTTTATGTGGTATTGAGCAATCAAGTACAGGGCTTCATGCATGCTAGGCAAGCACTCTACCACAAAGTCACCTTCCCAGCCCCAAATCAACTTTTCCCCTAAAACTATTTACTATCTGGCTTTGCCATGCAGTGGAGTGCCATCTGGTCCCTCTTCTGTCTACTTAGGGGAGGGAGACTGCCAAGTTCTCCCTCATGAGTTCAATTCCTTTTTATCCTCTCCCTCCTTGATTGGAAAATAAAATATAATTGCATCTATATCTACATATAATTTCATTTCCTTTAGATATATACCCAGAAGTGGATTGCCAGGTCTCATGGGATAATAATATATACTGTTTTCTATAATGGCTGTACTGATTTACACTGTTACCAACAATGTATCAATATGACCTTTTCTCCACATTCTTTTTTTATATATTTTTATTGTAATTAATAGAAGGGTTACATGATATTTGCCAGGTAGATGGTGCATTAATTCCCCTTTTCTCCACATTCTTGACAATAAATCTTATCTTTCAAGTCTCAATTTCCAAAGGGGCGAATCTGTTTCCATCTAGTTACTAAGGGAAGAATAAGCAAAAATAGATGTTTTAGAATAGGTAAGAGCTGAGATGGGGAGCACAGAAACGAAGGGACAGAGGGTGAACAGATGCAGCAGTGGCCCTTACTAGACACTACATTGAAAATGAACTTCACAGCTTTTGGGTGGGGATCAGACAAAAAAAAACCCAAAACTGGGGGAAGGGCTGGCAGCGTCTAAAAAGATATGTACTCATTACCAGGCATTTGTAACTGCAATCTCTCTGTATATAACCTTTATAATAGCAATTAAACAATTTTAAAGAATAGATAAAATTCCACAAAATGTTTCCAGAACATTTCTTTAGTCCTGCCTACCTCAACCCCAGCTTTCAGTCCCTCTTTATGTATTCAGTTATTCACACTCAGAGTACAAACATCCCCATAGGTTCCTCTTCCCCCCACCAGAGACAAAGTAAAACTTCTGAAATAATCTCTCTAAATCAGTTTACATAGCTCCACCTCTTCCCTCCCTAAATGAAACCTTCCTCAATCCATTGCAGCCAGATGATTGTCTATAAGGTGTTTACCTGCTATAATGTATGGCTATGGTTATAAAAGCAGTTATTGGGGCCGGGAGTTTGGCCTAGTGGTTAAAGTGCTTGCCTAGCATGCATGAAGACCCGGGTTCTATTCCTCGGTACCACATGTAGAAAAAAGCTGAAAGTGGTGCTGAGGCTCAAATGGTAGAGCTCTAGCCTTGAGAAAGTCCAAGGACAGTGCTCAGGCCCTGAGCTCAAGCCCAGGACTGGCAAAAAAAAAAAAGCAGTTATTAATTGATTGTTTGAGATCTAGATGTCATATATGAGCAAAGTTTTAATTGGGCTATTAATTCCATTAGAGTGTTTGGGTTTGTGTATCCTATGCAAGAACATCTTTGTGCTTGCCCATGATTTAAAGTCTTCGGATACATAGTATTAATACCATGCTATTTAATTTAGCCAAATTCCACCCAGACCAAAAAAAATAGGGCCTCTTTATCCAGCCCCCTTTATCTCAGTTTCTTCAGACATTAATGATTTGATGATTACCAACAGGAGAAATGGTCCCTATATAGGTTTTCTAAGCCCAGGAAAAGGTTTTTTTTTTTGTTTTGTTTTTTTTATTTCTCAAGTATTTATTGCATCTCCTTTGAGGTTCAATGTGTTGAGTTGTTGTTTTGTTTTGTTTTTTTTTTTTTTTTGGTGCTGCCCCTGAGCTCTTCATCTCAAGGCTACTGCCCCACCTTGGGCCTGGGCGTGGATCAAAGTACACCTGTTGGTGACTGCCAACCCAACTCTGGCACTTTCTCACTCCCCAGGAAAAGGTTTGATGAAGCTTGAAGGAACATCGAAGATATTCAAATCCCAGAAATGTGTTCTCATGACACTGGAAATCTGGACTAATCTCTAACAAGAAGGTGACTTAGGTAA
This sequence comes from Megascapheus bottae, assembly GCF_031878675.1. Classification (NCBI taxonomy): domain Eukaryota; kingdom Metazoa; phylum Chordata; class Mammalia; order Rodentia; family Geomyidae; genus Megascapheus; species Megascapheus bottae. The sequence continues at coordinate 16,291,503 of NC_143521.1, read as the reverse complement.
TCCTCATACACAATGCTTAGCATAAAAAGGCTTAATAGAAAAAGAAAAATATAAAAGGTATAGTTAATTTGAAGAAAAATGGACTCTTTTGGATTGATTTCCAGTACTGTAGGCTCAGAGAGGTTGAGGGACTTGCCTGTGTTCCAATAAGATAGACGAATGTCTGGGATTTCTGGGCTCAAGACCAAAACCACATTTCCTTCCTCTCTCACAACTAATGTGCAGGCAAAAATGTAAAATGTTATTTAGCAGCCATCTGGTCACAGGGTGGAAGGGAAAACACCATAATGTTACTTATCAAGGGTACAGATCTGAAATTTAGATGGCTCTCTTAAAAATGCTTTGTAAAACTGATAAGCAATATATAATTTAAGTGAATGAAACAATTGATTTGTATAGTATCATGTACTGTATGCTGTATAAATATTGAAGATACAAAATTGCACAGAATAAAGGTTAAAAAAGTCATCGTGGAACATGAAAAGCAATGTAGTAGATATGGTTACTGTCAAGCCCCAATCCCTTTTCAACGCTTGGTGGCCATTCCTCAGCTGTCTTGATTAACAGCTGTGGGACCTGGAATTGTCACAACCGTCTCTTATTTCCTTCCTTTCTCTAAGGCTGACCAAGACTGAAATATATCGACTGTCCACTGTAGACTTTACCTAAAAGTTTTGCTCAGTTCTTGCCTATCTTCAAGCTCACATTTTTTTTTCCCATAAAGAACATTTTCTCCATAAAGCACACCTATTGCAATCCCTTTCTCAGGCTCTTCTATAAAACCCAACCTAAGAGAAGTGAGGAGTATATGGAGTTAGAGGTCAGCCTGATTGATACAGTTAGAGGCCAGCCTTGGCTACATAGTTTGTCATAAAACAATAAATTGAGAGGGGGGGAGGAGAGAGAGAGAGAGAGAGAGAGAGAGAGAGAGAGAGAGAGAGAGAGAGAGAGAGAGAGAGAGAGAGAGAGAGAGAGAGAGAGAGATACAAAAATGAGTAACCTGTTTCTGTTCTAAGAGCTTTGTAATTTTGTCCCATGTTCATGACAATCATATGAATGGAAATATTTTCATTATCTGCACTTTACAGATGAGCAGACTGGGGCATGGAAAACATAAGCAGCTTCTCCAAATCTTTCCAATTCTTCACTAAAGGAATTAGAAGAGTCCTTAGTCTAGCCACCAATATGTATCTACAGTTTTGTGGAGGAAATAGAGATGTAAAGCTCTAGAAGTTTTCAGGTCTAGTTTTCACAGCAGACAGAAGGAACTACAAAGTTGGACAGAATAATTTATAATCTCATCTTGGTTTCTGTGCTATCAGTAAAGACTGAGATTTAGATTAAGTAGGTCAGTTTCTAGGATGATTTTCAATGCTCTGAATAAGAAGGAAGTTGAAAGTATGGGTGATGCTTATTAATATGTATGTAAATACTAATGTCTTCATCTTTTTTTGGTGCCATGGTGCCAGTCCTAGGGCTTGAACTCAGGGCCTGCGAGCTGTCTTGAGTCTTTTCAGCCCACAACAAGTGCTCTACCAATTGAGCCACACCACTGTTCCAGGTTTGTGATGTTTAATTGGAGATAAGAATCTCAGTGACTGCATCTTAGAATTGTGATTCTCCAGTCTGCAATATAGGTGTACAGCGACAGTACCAGCTCCAGTGTGTCCTTTTCAAAAAACGGTGATGTTTTTGGTCAGTTGTAGGGCTTGAACTCTGCCTGGACAGTGTCCCTGAGCTCTTCAGCTCAAGGCTAGCCCTCTACCACTATAGCCACAGCACCACTTCCAGTTTTCTGGTGGTTAATTGGAGATCAGTGCCATACAGTCTTTCATGCCCAACCTGGCTTTGAACCACTATTCTCAGATCTCAGCCTCCTGAGTAGTTAGGATTACATGCATGGGCCATTGTGTCTGGTGGAACAGGATCTTTGCTTATTTGTTCCGTTTGTTGCATTTGCATTTTAAGAGGCTAGAGACTACAAAGTTCAGAAAACTTTTATCTTTGAAAATTCCCTGATGGCTAGATAATGAATGTGTTCATTCATCAGGGTGTTAGAACACCCAGATATGGGTGCAGGCACATCTGATAACAGGTGCCATGAGTGCTTTAACACCATGGGAATTTATAGTAAAAAAAAAAAAAAAAGGTTGTGGTTTGGCTCAATTTCACCTTAGGATATATGCTGCGCTTTGCTCTGACACCTGGTTCATACAGGCACTGATGCTGTTATATTGTTTTATTAATTGGGTTCACTGACCTCAAGGTTGGTCTTCTAAACTTGGGTCATTGATACAGTTGGGATTTCCCTCTGAACTTGAGTTTTTAACGTCTGAATTTTTTTTCAGGACAAAGGATATATCTGTTACCCATTCCTATTAAGATAGGTGTCTGTTCTTGAGATTAATAGTTTTCTGAACACTTCTTACTGAAAGGAGTTACTTTGACAGAAGGAGTGTCTCTTCTCTGCTCAGTTTTGGAGCATGCTAATCAGCTAGGCATGCAGCAAGGTCGGCTGAGAGAGATATTCTGTTCTAAATGTTGCAGCTTGTGAGAATGTAAGGCTGTAGATAAAAATAGTGCTTCTGTGCATTAAATCAAGCCATTCATTCATACAGTGTTTGTTTCTGAATTCCTGGCTGTGGTTTCCCATACTTCTTTTCCCCTGATCTATCCTACCTTACCATGATGTGTGAATTTGGTAGCAATGGGTGGTCTTATTCTACTAGGAGGAAAGGAAAACAGTGCATTCTGGTGCATGACCAGAAGAAATCAGGTTTCTCTTTAAGTAGAGGAAAAGCTGGTAGTGGAGCTGTGACTCGAGTGTTACAAATATTAGCTTTGACCAAAAAGACTCAGGGATAGCACCCTGGCTCCGAGTTCAAGCTCCAGAACTGGCACCAAAAAGCCCCAAATAAACATGTGAGCATAAACATTTAAAGAAGAAAATGTGTGTGTGTGTGGGGGGGTGTGTGCACATGATAAGAGTCTCATGCCTAGGCTGTCTTTGAACTACAATCATCAAATCTCAGCCTCCTGGATAGCTAGGATTGAACCACTGCTACCAAGCAAAGAGAAATACTTTTTTTTTTTTTTTTATAAAATCATCTAGGGTTAAATCACATAAAAACTTGGAGGAGAGGACTACCAACAAACAACAACAATAACAAGAAAAAAAACACCCAGAGAAGAAATATTACATTGAGAAAAACTTTCTGAGGCCCAGGCAAGCCTTTAATACTTCTAGAGGTACTTCTGCAATTGTATTCATAAATTCTCCCGTTCAACTTAATTCAGCAAGGTTTGTTTTTCTGTACCTAAAAATCTCCCAACTGTGTATAGCATTTTTTACTTACCATGCCAATGGCATGTAGTTCAATTGTTTTTCTCAGTAAAATAGCAACAAGTGTGTTAGATAACACAATTCCCTCGGGCTTGTGGTGTCTGTGTGGCTAATGGAATGTTAAATGTCCTGTCAGCTGTATTTTCTCCCCCTGGGTCCCATATTTTGAATTCCAGCATTCTCTGTACACCTGCTTAAACTGAGAAATAACAGTGTAAAATTGAGATGATGTAAAAGCACCTAGCAGGAAGTCTTCCCCAGTATGAGTTAGTTTGGTTCCATTGGATTTGGGAACAGAGGTTCACTCAAATTATCTAAAGAAGAGGGGTTGGGGATTAGCTCAGTGGAAGAGCCCTTGCCTGGCAAGTGCAAGACCCCAAGTTTGGTCCTCAGCTCTGGGGATAAAAGTTGAGAAGAGAAAGGTAGGACACAATGGCTTATCAATAGGGCATCAATAGGAGCACTGTAGTCCAAGGCCAGTACTGGACAAAACTCTGAAACTATCTGGAAAATAACTAAAACAGAAAGAGCTGGGGGTGTGGCTCAAGTGGTAGCGTGCCTGCCAAGCATGTACAAGGCTATGGGTTCAAATTCCAATATTTCAAGAAAAATAAATGATAAACAGTGATTGGATTATTTTATTTTTTGCCAGTACTGGGCTTGAACTCAGGGCCTGAGCACTGTCCTTGGGCTTTTCCCAGGCTAGAGCTCTACCACTTGAGCCACAGCACCACTTCTGGGTTTTTTTCCTATGTATGCGGTATTGAGGAATTGAACCCCAGTCTTTGTACTTGCTAGGCCAAACACCTGGCCCTCGATTAGATTTTTTTTGAAGGCTATACAAAAACAAAACAAAAGGAATCTCTTCTATTTTTTTAATCTTTCCTGGGGCTTGAACTCTGGGCTGGGCGTTGTCCCTGAGCTCTTCAGCTCAAGGCTACTGCCCTACTCCTTGAGCCACAGCATCACTTTCTTGGTATGACACTTCTAAGGCTTGGATTTAGCCATTCAGAAACAGAAGTTAATCTACTGTTATGGTGACTTGGTTCTTTGGGTTTTATTTGTTTTTCCATTGTTTCTGGCTCTACTGCTCACTCTCTTTTCTGTCTCTATTTTTTCCCTTACTGTTTTTTTTTTCCCAACTATTGTGCCTCCTCTCTTGAAAGTATCAGCCTGTAACTGTTTTAAGTTCTTGGCTCAGTGCAGTCATGGCTGCCTTATTTCTTCTTTGGGCATTATTTTTCCTTCCCAGCCACTTTGCTGCCAACACCTGGCCAGTACTTTGTGTTTCCCCTTTTACACACTAGGTAGGAGTCTGATTTCTTTAGCTGATATCCTGGTTTCTGTGAGACTTTCTAGTGGATATCTTTAAAGTCATGACTGAATGAGTCCAGATAGTCTTTTGCTTAACATAGCTCCCAATAAATACTTCCTGGAATTTAATGGGGTCAAAATTATTAGTGTGTGTGTGTGTGTGTGTGTGTGTGTGTGTGTGTGTGTGTGTTCAATTGGAGGTAAAAGTATAATTGACTTTTCCTGACCTGGCTTTCAACCTCGATCCTCAGATCTCAGCTCCCTGAGTAGGTAGGAATATAAGTATGAGCCACAAGCACCCAGCAGAGTCAAAATTATTCTTATAATAACACAAATGTAATGTGGCCCTACAGTGCTGTGCTGACATTTTTACTGATGACGTAAAACAAGTGAGAAGATTTAAAACAGTGACTTAAAACTGTATGGATTGTTTGGGTTTTCCCACTAGTGCAGTTACAGATAATTTATTTTTCTTTGTTTCAACCATGGTGAAATTAAAAAATATTCAACATAAAATATGAGCAGAAGCCAGGTGCAGTCACCCACACCTGTAATCCTAGCTACTCAGGAGGCTGAGATCTGAAGATCAAGTTCAAAGCCAGCCTGGTCACAAAAGGACCTGAGACTTTTATCTCCAGTTAACCTCTAGAAAATGGGAAGTGGGGCTTGGCTCAAGGGGTAAGGCAGTAGCCTTGAACTGAAGAGCTCAGGGACAGCACCCAGGCAGAGCTCAAGCCCCATGACCCACCAAAAAAAAAAGCAGAATACTGTATAGATTCAGCTTGACACGACTGCATCCATCTTGAGTTATAGTCATTGTTTTTTCCTGTATATTCCCTATAAATAGAGAAAATCTACACTCCATGCAGTCTTTTATCTGTCTGCCTGTGTTTCTTTAGTCTCACTTCACCTGGAGACTAGGCCTGAACACATATACTTAAAGTATTTGTGCATATACAGAAATGCAGAAGTTATGTTGAGGAAAATCTCTTGAGCAATGGTTTTAGTACAAGCCAAGCTATCTGCCTTTAATTTTCATTTTCATTTCAATGGAAGACTAGTTTTGAACTATACCTTCACACCTTAGCCTCCTGAATAAGCTAGGATTACAGGAGTAAGCCTGCTAGGTGTTGGTTTAAATTGATAATAAACTGGATAGGATAGTTTTCTACTACTTGAAGATTTGGTGATGAGATTGATGACTGATAATATTAGTGAATATAATTTTTACACATATAATAGGATATGTTAACGTTTGGAAGATTTTCATAATTTAGTGAACCAATATTGTCCAAGTGATCAATGTTTTCTGTTAAAAATTATGCATAGGCAAAAGATCTATTCAAAATTCCAGAGACAAGTGGTCAGATATAATAGGGTTCTAAAAGTTTATTACATGTCTTCAGCTTTAGAGCTAATCTTTAACAATCTGTATATAATATGTTAAAAAACTACTCTTTGAATTGTATAAGACATCAAAAATGCCCACTTCTCTGAAAAGGCTATAGAAATACACATGCTTCCTTTTTTGTTTGTTGGTTTTGAGTTTTTGAGACAAAGTTTTAGTGTGCCACCCATATTGGCCTTGAATTTGTTAACCTTCTGGCCATATTCCCAGACCTAGTTGTTTTCTCTTAATCTGGACATTAAGAGATTTGTCAAAATATGAAGCAGTAACTCTCTTTTCACTAGCTGATTTGGTTTTGGAAAATGCATTTATATTCTATTTACTAAAAATCTTATTTTGAGTGACATTATTTGTTATTTATAATAACAATATATATAATATATATATAATATATATAATAAAAATGTATGCTGGGTATAGTGTTAAATGCCTTTCATATCAGCTGACACGGGTGGGTTACTGAGTCAGCAGAGTTGAAAGTTTGAGAGCAGTGTCAAACAAAAAAATTCTGTCAATAACCTATGTAATTGTTATTGTTGTTTTAACTGAATCGATAAATAAAACATTCTAAGAATGTCTCAGTTTTAATTTTGAATGCTGTAAATATTTTAGTTTACATAATCTAAAGTTCTTTGAGGTCCTCAGTAATATTTATGAATATAATACAATATGTGTTGGAGCCAACTGGCTCCCAATCTTTGCAGAGACAATTTTCCCACTTTTGCATTCAGTGGCAACAAAGCATATGAGAAAATGCTCATCATCCATGATCATAAAGGAAATGAAAATAAAAACAACTCTAAGATACTACCTTACCCCAATTAGAATGGCCAAGATGCTGAACTCAGACTATAACAGATGCTGGCAGGGTTGTGGAGAAAAAGGAACCCTACTGCACTGCTGGTTGGAATGTAAACAAGTTCAGCCACTCTGGAAAACAGTGTGGAGTTTCCTTAAAGAACTGAAAATAGACCTTCCCTATGATCCCGCCATACCACTCCTGGGCATCTATCTTGACCATCATAAGCCAAGATATGATAAGGACACCTGCTCAGCTATGTTCATCTCTGCCCTATTCACAATAGCCAAGTGATGGAAACAATTCAGATGCCCTACTGCAGATGAATGGATACAAAAATAGACACATATATAATATATATATAAATTTATACACACACACACACAGAGCCAATAATTGACAAGATAAAATAATGGCATTCTCAGGGATGAATCTAGAGTGAATCATGTTGAGTGAGATAAGTCAAAACCAAAGAAACAAAAGGTGCATGGTATCCTTAATATGTGGCTATTAGATCCAAACAGTACAACAAGAGTGATGAGTCAATATTTGCATACCCAATGCTATGGACGTGGTATTGGAAATATAAACACAATTACATAGACATAAAAATTTATGACTCTCTAGACATGTTTTATTACATAGATTAATATGTATCTATGATATACAAACTCTCAGCCTAATTTTAATCATGTTCTAAAATCTAAGTGCAAGTGATTGTATATAGAGATTCCCTTCCTGAATACTTGTTTGTTAAATACGTCATTTGAAATAGGATGTAAAAATCAATGTTAATAAATTCTTAAAAAAAAAACAAAGTAAAACAGTTGGTTTGTTAAACATACTCCAAAATATCATTCTGAAAAGGAATACCTGTAATAGAAATGCTGGTAAAACAGTGGGTTCATTGGTATCCTAGCTCTCTCTTTTGTTTTTTTCCATGAGGAACGTTCCTGCGTCATATTGTTATTGTTCAATACATAGCCATTGACCATCTATTTTCTAAGTATTATGCTGAGTGGTGATTAAATGGGGAATATTTATCATTGCAGTGTTCTTTATGTAGTGGGGATTTGTGATCACTCTTTTGCTAAGTGTTCACTTTTAGCCAATACTATGAAGAGAAGTATCTAACAGAGCAAGACAGGGGGACAGATGAGGAAATCCTAAAAATTCATCCATATTATTCAATATCCAGGCAGCAGGCAAAAACTACACTAAGAGACTGTAATAGGAGGGATTTGTTTTAACAGATACAAAGTTAGCACGTCACCAGAAAAAAAAAAAACGCCCACAAGAAGTAGTATCTGCAGAAGCTGCTGCCACTTTGAATGAAGAGAAGTGACTGAAGGGTAGAGTGATGGAGCCTGATCAATGGCTGAGAACTGGTACTGTTGTCTCCCAAGCCGAGGAAACAATGCTGGTTCTCAAGTAGAATGGAGACTGCAAACAGTTACTTTCTTCTCCCTTGCTTTGGAGGAAACAATGAGGCTGTGAGTGTGAAGAAACTACACTGGGGTAATGCTAACACACACACACACACACACACACACACACACACACACACAGCAGGCAGAAAACAATATATGGAAAGATCTTTCATCCTCCTCCTTCTTGTAGTATCCTTCTAGAATATTCTATTTGCAGTGCTTACTGGGAAGTCAGCTGGCAAAGCTGAACTGGGGTTTAGGAGACAGAAGTAGTTAACTGCAGCTGAGAGGTAATAGCTTGGTGACAGACATGATCTAGCTCTTGGGTACAGGGCATTCTTACTTTACCTGCTATGGCAATTCCACCTTTCAACAAAAAAAAAATGCTCTACATTTCTGCTCAGCAGGACTTCATTATCCTTTGTATAGATGAATCATTTTATCTTTTTTTCAGAAATGAGAACACACAAGCCACTAAAAATCATTAAACCACTATCTGGGAGACATTCATTCCATTCCTCTCAGGACCATGTCAGTTAACCTTCAAAATCAAGCATAGTCTCATCCAAGTATTCCTTCTACTGATGACTAAATTATATAGTGATCACTCAGCAAAAGAGTGCAAAATAATAAAGAGGGAAGAAATTAGTGTCTGTGTGTCTATCTACACATACACATGCACAGCAAACTAGGAAGAAAAGTATACAAAGCTGATATCTTCATTTTTATTAGTGGTTACAAGACTACTATTAGTACTTCATAACTTTCTTCCTCCCTTTCCTTCCTTCCTTCCTTCCTTCCTTCCTTCCTTCCTTCCTTCCTTCCTTCCTTCCTTCCTTCCTTCCCTCCTTCCTTCTATTCTTTCTTCTGTCCTTCCTATGTTTCATTTATCCTCAGGTGACTAGGGGTTGCTTGCAGTGGGAGCCAATCTTCCATACTGGAGCACCTGACTATTCACTCATCCTGACCTTTTTTATTGCTAAAATTTTCCATTAAATTTCATTATTGTACACAGAAGCACTAAAAGACTCCTCAGAGAATCCACTTTTCAGACATGGCCCTTCTTGCTGCCAGTGGGTAGCAGCTATTCAATTTTTTTCTGGGTCATTTGGGATACTCATCCCAGCCAGAAGTATAAACAGCCATACATGGGTCCGATGTCAGTCTCAACTTCCAAGTCAAAGGAACCATTATTTGTCTTCTGTCAAAAACATTCTTTCCTGAGAACTATGACCTCCCAGTCATCAGAAATGAGTCCTGAAGGTAGAAATGATGAAATCTTCTCTATCTGAGCAGCAGGTATGATACTGAGGGGCTCATCCGCACTCCTCTTTTTGATGTCGATACCCAGGTTTTCTGGTTAAGAAGAATACCATATACGATATTCACCTACTATATACTATATTCATCTACTGTATTAGAATCCCAGTCTTCTGGCATTATAAATGAGGTTGTTTTGGAAGTCACTCAACTAGTCTATTAAGCCAGCTACTCCTGGGTGAGGGGATATGTGTTAGGAACAGTGATTTCTATGGGATTAAGACTACTGCTTCCCTTCTCTGACTGAGGCCTTTGATCAGGAGCAATGTTGAATAGAATGCCATGAGGATGAACAAAATCTTCTGAACCACAAATGGTGAACTTGCAAAAGCACCACAATCAGGACAAGCAAATCCAAAATCAAAACACACATCTGTTTCAGTGAGATCAAGCCTCTGCCTTTCTTGTAAGGTAGGATCTACTACTATAAGGAGTGTGGCTGAAATAGCTGGCATTGCCTCTGTGGTTGACGCTGTAGGCACTCAGTAGGAGCAGTAACTGGGTCAGCCCATTTTTTTTTTTAGCCCATAATAAGCTCCATTGTTGTCACCATAGCTACTTCATAAGTAGACTCATATGAAAGCCTTATGGTAGCGTTGGAAGAAACTGTTTGAAATGTACAGAAAAGGTCATTTTCCCCCCGCCTGATTGTTGAGACTCCTCTTGCTCTGTAGTGAATGCTCTTTGGAGGAGTATGGGTTTTTTAGTCACATGGAAAACAAGTGTCTTTACATTGTATTCTCACAGGAAGAGAGCCATCTCCAGATCGCTTCCATTTCTGTGTGCCAGGCTCCTTAAACATCCACCAAACTCCATGAAGCAGAGCAAGTCCATGCTTAAAGTCATGCAGCACAAAGTGGTTAACTAGATGGATTATGGAAGCTCTTCTTAGATGTACATTTTTCTCTCATCCTTGTCCAAAACACTCCTGTATGGAATTGTAATGCTATAGATGTCCATTCAATTGTTGCAGCATTCAACATGCCATCATCATCATGTATAAATCAGGTCTGAGCTTCCTTTTTACTCAAGTGGCAGGAAGACAGTCCTCCATGAGACCACAGGTATGGAAAGAAAAGAGCTAGAGTGATACCATGCTTAAGTAACTTCCTGTGTCTATAGAACCTGCCTGAGGCCCAACTCTTATGTTCCATTTCTGCTTCATGATAGAGTGTTCTGTGCATCCACCCTTATGATTAAGGAGACCATTATATTATCAGCTTTTCTCATCACTGTGACAAAATATCTGGCAGAAAATCTTAAAAAGAGGAAAGAGTTATTTTGGCTCATAGTTTTAGAAACATCAGCCTAGAATCCTTGGCTCAATTGATTATGGATTAATGATGGATTAATGGTGATATAGAAAATCATGACAGCCGAATAGGTGGAAGTAGAGGCTGCTCACCTCATGCGTACAGGAAGGCAAGAGAGAGAGAGAGAGAGAGAGAGAGAGAGAGAGAGAGAGAGAGAGAGAGAGAGAGAGAGAGAGAGAGAGAGAGAGAGAGAGAGAGAGAGAGAGAGAGATTGAGAGACAGACAGAGACAGAGAGACACAGAGAGAGACAGAGACAGAGGAAGTGGTCAAGGATAAAATAATCCTAAAAGACCTTGCCTTAATGGTCTACTTTCTTCAGTCAGTTTCCATCTCTTAAAGTTTAGTCCTCTCCAAATAGTGCTGTCACCTGGATACCAAGGCTTTTATACATAATGCTTTAAGGTCATTTCATATTCAAACTAAAACAGTCTTTATGGGGAACTCAAATTGCATACAGGACATCTTGCTATCAAAATTAAGACAGACAGAGCTTTCTAGAAAGGAGAATGGCTGCCTGCAGAGCAGACGAAGATGTGCTTCAGAAACCCAAGTTCTGCACTGTGATTCTCCACTCGCTTCTTGTCAGGAACTTCACGTGGTGTTTTATTTATGTGAGACACTTAGGTATTACTTAGTTTGCTGAGTGACAACAAGCAGCTTGTACTGAGCATTGATGGTCACACCTATAATCCGAACTACTTAGGAGGCTGAGATATAAATAAGGATCAAGGTTCAAAGCCAGCCCAAGCAGGAAAGTCCTTGAGATTCTTATCTCTGATAAGTGATAAAAATAAAAGTTGGAAATGGAGCTGTGGCTCAAGTGAGAGTGCTAGCCTTGAACAAAGAAGCTCAGGGACAATGCCGAGCCCCTGAGTTCAAGCACACACTTCTGCCTGCACTTGGTCTGGTTCTTCTCACAAATTTATAGATATCTTGTAAAGGGGATCTAAGCAGCATATCACCACTAAAATGACAACAGGGAATGCCTAGAGTTTTGAGTGCCTGCTCAGCAGGCATGAAGCCCTGGGTTATATTCCTAGCAGCACCATGTGAAAAAGAACAGCAAATGAAGTTCACCTTTTCTTTAGTGAGAAACTCTGCATGATTAAGCAATTTATCTTTTATCTTGGGAAGAAGTTTCTTTTTTTTTCATTAATATGGGTTCTTTTTTATTGTGATTAATAGAAGGGCTACATTATATTCACCAGATAGAAGGTGCATAACTTCACAAACATTATACCCTTTCTCATGACATGGTCCCCATTTCCCTCCCACCCTCCCCCCACTTATCTTGATTTCCCCCCTTCCCTATACAATTTCAAATAACCAATTAAGCACATATAAAATATATCAGATAACAAGGTGAAATATTGTAACAATATGAGAAAACCAAGGGATGGCAAAAGAGAAGAGAGATAGCATAGTACATTAAGGACAACAGTGTCTATAAGACAGAGTACATATTTCTTAATGTGGCATCTAAGTTTTCTTTACAATCTGGCCTGTAGTTTTCATCTTTAATTACTCTCAGATTTTGAGAAAGCATTTTGCACTCCTACTTTTATTGCTCATGGTTGCCAAATGGTAGATTCAATCTCCCATCTCTGTACCCTGTGCTCAGGCTGGGAAGAAGTTTCTTGAGATATCCCTTATCATGTGACTTTCAGAAACTTCACCTCATGAATGGGGCACCCTGAATTTTTATCAGGTTTATTTCTTCTGATTCTCACATGTCTTACTAAGTCATCTGAAATACTTGTCCCTGTCTAGGTTCCGATCAATCCAACAAATATGATGATATCAAATGCAAGGGACCCATGTGATTGCATGACAACTGTCAAGATTCTCATGATACTTCTACACTGCATTATGGCAAAAAGCAGGAGTCACTGAGTCTATATCAGGTAAGAGCAAATTATTTCTGGTGATCTTTGCAAATTGGGATGGAAATAAAGAAGCTTTTTGGAGATCAATAGAGTATCACATTGTCGGGACTCTCAATCTTCTAGAAATGAGACCACAAATAAAGAGCTGCTGCAATTAGAGTTACCTGTTCCAGTTTATAATACTATGGTTATCTTCTAGGATCCATCCAGCTCCTAAATAGACCAAACAGGCAAACTGAATGGGAAATATGGCAAGTAGCACTGGCTCTTCATTGAGTCTTTGATGGTGGAACAAATTTCTGAAGCTCCATCAAGAAAAGAATATTGTTCTTACTTTAGCCTAGCTATGATAGGCATTTCCAAAGGTTTTCACTTGCTTCATTTTGACCGTAATGGTCCTCAAGGGGCAAAGACTCAATAGAACAACTGGGGAACAAACAGTAGAATTATATGATCTATGAGTTATCTCATATGGGTGAGGACTGAGCTGGGTAACACAGCCATCCAGTCATACTATTCCAAGGCTGTTCTCACAGACAGGCAGAATAGATTCCAGAGTCCAAAGAAAATGACTACCAACTGCTGCAGTTATTGGAATGCAATGGTTTTTCAATTTTGTCTTGAATATATTGAAAAGCTAATGACAATCAGAAGGCTATTGGATTAGCCTTTTCTGAAATTCAGAAAAGAAGATTTTTAACTGTGCTTCCTCCTCACTTCTAAGGCTCTGCGCATAGCTCTAGCATAACATTTATTGTTTCATTTGAATGACCTATTTATGTGCTTGCTTTTGACAAGACTATGAAAGACAGTGTGCTTTTTTCCTAAAGTGGCCATTGTGGTACTTGGCCCATAATAGATGCTCATTAAGAATTCATTTAACTGGAGTAAATGTTTTTCTCTTCATTGGTATTCTTGTGCAGTTTTAGAAACTGCTTCCAGAAGCAGTGTGATGATAGCAGATAGATAATCAAGAGAATTTTATCCATATTTTGGACACTGGCCCTGTATCCAAAAAATCTTAATAAAACTATCTTTATGTAGTGGGTAAAACATTCTTCCTAGGGAACACTGGGGGTGATTAGAGCTTATAATTAATTTATAAGCTGCAAACTAACATATTTCTTTTCTTTTCACCTTATTTTCTTGGAGTTCCAGGGATAGAACTCAGTGCTTTGTATACATTAAGTATGCATTGTGCCACTGAATTTCACCCAGCCCTAATATATTTCTTCTATTATATACATTGTGATATAAATGCATTTAATTATGTCACAAAGGAATACATTCATTGACACCATGTACAATTCCTGAAAGTTAGAAACTGAGGACTACTATTCACATAGTGTTCATGTTATATCCTAAGAATAAATTACCAACAGCTCAATGGTAAGGCAAAGAATGTGAATCACATGGGTTCTTTTTCCAAAGTTGACTTTCACACTAAACCTGTAAATGAAAGGAAATGCATTGTTTGTTCTGAAATAGAGTACGAGAGTCATTAAAATCTCATGATCAAGTTCTCTCGGTTGCATTAACAGAGAGGTATTTGGTTCCCAGTACTTGTGCAACTGGTTGGGATAAGATCAGAAGTTAGTTACCATGATTCAGTGGTTTCTGAGAAGGTACAGTACTATACACTCGAGTGCATGGTTTACATCACTGTCATTCTATATGTCATGCACTACAACCTACCAAAAATGCTAAACTTGGTAACTGAGCGTCAATTTTGTTTTCTTTTTACCATGGAATCTCATGAACAGTTCATTAACATCATTCAGAGCCAGAATTGTTGCACACAGCTGTCTGGTTTTTCTGGCATGCAGCAAATCTGAATTTGGGGCATAAACAGCTTGGAGATGTATGACCTCAGGGGTTGTAGGCGAAAGTGAATTAAGCCTGGGAGAGATAACACATGGCTTTTCTCCATGGTGACCTACTTTGTCCATCTCCTACAAGTAGGTGATAAGGAAGTACAGAGTGCAGATTTACCAGGACAGGGCATTGCAAAAACAAAGCAAATAGAAAGAGAAGTAGGTCATTACTCACATGTCCTTACAAGACATAAACATTTTATCAGTGAATTATACTAATCTTTGGGGTTTGCACCAATGTTATTTGCATATTAAATTTGTTTCTGTAGTTGGTGTTCATGTTGGTTCACACAGCTATTTGAGAAGGACAAACAGCTTTCATCTTGACTAGGTAGCTCCGTACAGAAGAAGGCCGTGTTCCTTTGCTGTAGTTTTATGTCATCAATTTAAAGCTCTCCCAAATGTGATTTGCTTGGTAAAATTGATTATAATTATTGGAAGGAAAATGAAAAGCTATTTCTCTCTCCATAAAGCTAATAAGTGACAAGAAATGTTAGATATGGGCGGGGAGAGAGAAAGTAATAGAGAAGTTTGTTTTGAGCAAAATGAAATATAGGCATGTATGGAGTACCATGGCAAAACCCCTTGGGGTTTTGGTAAAACAAGAAAAAATGAAGCAAGCAAACAACAGGGAAGAATGATAAAAGGTGACATTGACCAAGACGCATTGTACTTATAAACTTATTGAGCTGAAACCCCTTTGTACAAACAACTTCTTGAAGATATTTTTAAAAGGAAAAAAAGGCAACAACAAAGAAGGAAGGACAGGAAAATAAACTAAACTCTGTTGGGTGACAGTACTAGGAGGAGAGGGTTAAATTTAACATGGAAGGGTGGTGGGAGAATGTGATTGAAGTAGTTTGTTTGCTTATATAAAAATAGAACAGTGGGGCTGGGAGTTTGACCTAGTGGTAGAGTGCTTGCCTAGCAAGCATGAAGACCCGGGTTCGATTCCTCCATACCACATACATAGAAAAAAGCCAGAAATGGTGCTGAGGCTCAAGTGGTAGAGCTCTAGCGTTGAGAAAGTCCAAGGACAGTGCTCAGGCCCTGAGCTCAAGCCCAGGACTGGCAAAAAAAAAAAAAAAAAAAAACAGTGAAAGCTGTTCAAATTGTTTTAATAAGGGAAAATGGACCAACCCAGATGCCCCTCAGTTGATGAGTGAATCAACAAGATGTGGTATTTATACACAATGGAATTCTATGCTGCTGTCAGAAAGAATGACATCATCCCATATGTAAGGAAATGGAAAGACTTAGAAAAAAATCATATTAAGTGAAGTAAGCCAGACTCAAAGGAACTTAGGCTCAATGATTTTCCTCATTTGTCATAATCAGTAGAAACCTTGGGCTCTCCTAGCGGAGATTTACAATAGAACAAGACCTAGATACATAAGACCTTATAGTATGATGCTAAATGAAAGGACCTCCAGGATATAGAAACAAAAGCCATATAATGAATGATTGTTGACCTTAAAGTACTATGTTGGGCCTAGTGGTTAAAGTGCTTGCCTAGCATACATGAAGACCCGGGTTCGATTCCTCGGTACCACATACATAGAAAAAAGCCGGAAGTGGTGCTGAGGCTCAAGTGGTAGAGCTCTAGCCTTGAGAAAGTCCAAGGACAGTGCTCAGGCCCCCCCCCCCCCAAAAAAAAAGTACTATGTTATCTCTCATCTCTTTTGCTGTCCCTTGGTTATCTCGTATGGTTACAGTATTTTACCTTGTTATGTGATATATTGTAAATATGTGTATTTGGTTATTTGATAAGGAAGGGGGGAAAACAAGATGAGGGGTGGGGGTAGGGGGAGGGAAATGGGGACCAAGACATGAGAAAGGGTATCAATGTTTGTGAAGTAATGCACCTTCTATCTGGTGAATATAATGTAACCCTTCTATTAATTACAAGATAAAATATATGTAAAAAAAAGAAGGGAAAATGGATAAGGGAGAGCGGTGGGACGAAACTGAATGTGACTTATAATGTACATGTGTGAAAATATTATAAAGACTCCCTCCACTTTATAAAACTAATGTGTGTTAATAAAACAAAATAAAAAGAATGCAGTGGCAGACACTAGTTGTTAATAAAACAAAATAAAAAGAATGCAGTGGCAGACACTAGTGACTCAAGTACTGAGGAGGTGGAGGCAGGAAGCTTAGAAGATGGAGATTAGCTGGGGAAAAGCTCACAAGTCCTTGTCTCAAAAGCAAAATGAAAACAAAAGGGCTGGGGGAGCAGAGTCGGGAGGGGGGGAGAGCAGGAGGGAATGGCTTCAGTGGCCCAGTGAATGCCTAGTAGGTGCAGACTCAGATTCAGCTCTCATTACCAACATCTCCTCAAATGAAATACCAGTTTTTTAGCAAGATTTTTTAGGTAAGGAGCGGCACCAATACTGGTACTTCAACTCAGGACCTGGGTGCTGTTTTTTTGTTTTGGGGGGTTTTTTTCTTAGCTTTTTCACTCAAGGTTGGAGCTCTATCACTTGAGTCACAGCCCCACTTCTGGCTTTTTGCCAGTTAGCGAAACTCACAGACTTTTCTGTTGAGATAGGCTTTGAACAGTGATCATCAGACCTTAGCCCCATGAGTAGCTCAAGTATAGGCATGAGCTGTTGGTACTCAGCATTAATAAGCTTTTCTTGATACTACTACACTGTAAATAAGCTCTTCTTCTATTATTGGATTTTCATAAAGCTACCATTTTCTGTGAGTAAATGGGCTTTAAGAAATAGAGTAATGGACCATATATGTCCTAGATATAAAACAATATTGCTGAAATTTGAGCATGAGATAGCATTTATAGGGCCAGGAGTATGTGCAAGCACTCTACCACTAGGCCAAAGACCTGGGTTCAATTCCTTGGTATCACATACATAGGAAAAGCTGAAAGTGGTTCTGGGGCTCAAGTGGTAGAGTGGTAGCCTTGAGGAAAGCCCAAGGGCAGTGCTTAGGCCCTGAGTTCATGCCCTAGGACTGGCAAAAGAAAACAAACAAACAAAAAGATAGCATTTATATATATATATATATATATATATTTTCATTTTCCCAGATGGTCTTTTACTGTAGTCAGGAGTTATTCTATATCAGGAGGTTAGCAGGTGTTAGGGCCTACGCTGAAAGCCAGGTGTTAGGATCATTCAATTGCTAACACAGCCAAGGTCAAACACATGTACATTGTGAAGCTATAGCCCGAAGGATAGATAATGAAATGTACATTTCATAATTACTCAGGTCATGCATGCTCCCACAGAGCTCAGACACTATACTTTTGCTTCATGAAAGGGATAATACAGATTAAATGTTATTAATGAAGCACATATAATACTTTAAATGCTAGATGCATATGCAACATCTTAGGAATGCTGCTAGAAAGCTTATATTCTCTGCTACTTATTTTATTATGTTTTCTAACTGGTAGAACAGAATTTCTCAACTGACATATCTGAAAAGTATGATTTTTTTCCTCAAAATTCCTACATAACAGTTGGGCGCTAGTGGCTCATGTCTGTAATACTAGCTACTCAGGAGGCTAAGATCTGAGGATCCTGGTTTGAAGCCATCCAGGGATGGAAAGTCTATGACACCCTTTTCTCCAATTAACCACCAAAAACCTGGAAGTGGAGCTATCGGTCAAGTGGTAGAGGACTAGCTTTGAGCAAAAGGGGACTATGCCCAGGTCCAGTACTCCTAGTACTGGAGTGTGTGCACACACACACACACACATACACACACACACACACACACACACACACACACACACACACAACCCTACATATGAGATACAGTTGTCATATTCTTTTTAATGCATTATAGTTTGGCAATCATTTTAATTTTGGTTAAAAGTTATGTATTTGACTACTAAGTCATGTCCTTTTTAGAACTATGATTTCCATTTTTTATCTTCTGCTGATGGTTGAAATCTCAAAAGTATAGGTTATTTTTTGCTTTGAAACTCTCAAAGTTTATATTAAAATTGTCTTAGGTGTATAGAAGTTTTATACTTGAAAAACAATACTGGTTTTAAAGTTAGGGATAATAGGAAGATAGTAATCTGTTATAGTTACTGAAAAGTTTCAAGTAACTCACTGAAGTCCTATTCCTGCATGAATGGTTGTATATTTATGCTTAAATTATGTATGTTTAACTTGATTTCTAAGCACACTGATAATTTCAAACTTCTAGTCAATGGTTACAAACGATGAATTTATGAAGTAGATTACAATGTTCAAATGACAAGTACTTTTTACTAATGGTTAGGGCTTTTTACTTCAAATTTCTTTTTTAAAAACTTTATTATTATGAAGGTGATGTACAGAGGAATTCCAGTTGTCAAGTAATGAGTGCATTTCCTTTTGCACACTGTCACCCTCTCCCTCACTTTCTCCCAGTCCCTCCTTCTGTCTCCACCTGTAACAATGTTTAGTTTAAGTGTGGTCAGAGCTTCTTGATTGTAAGGCAGGTGTTAAGCCATGTCACTAGCCTCTCCCACCCCCTTTTAGTTAGTTTTGGATAAGGTCTCTCCTGTTGGCGGGACAGCAACCTGGGGCGGTGATGGTCTTACTGTGCCTCCCACATAGCTTAGAGCATGGTAGTTAACTTTTTTCCCAGGCTGACCTCCCAATCTCCCAGTCTCTAAGTAGCTGAGATTATGAGTGTTGAGCCATCATGCCTCATCTCACCTAACAATATTTTAGAACTCATTTTATTCACAGACTCAAAAATGCAAGTAAGTGTGCATGAATGTGAGCTAATGAAATTTAACAGTATCTTCTTTTTACATTTACTCGATGTGATGATGAATCCTCATGAACTTGATTGTATGAGAGACAGACACCTCAGAGGCTATTAAAGTACATTTCTGGGTATATCTGTGAGGATGTTTCAGAAACAGGCAAATCAAGAGGGCTCTGGCCTCCATGCTGGGAGGTACTGGAAACTCCTGAATGGTTGGTGCAAGTAGGTCACTTGCGGGGGTGGGGGTATGTCTTGAAGAATTATGCATTGCCCCACCCCTTCCTGTAGCAATTCTCTTTTTCCTGTTAGCTATGAGGTAAAGAAATCCTTGTGCCATAAGTTCTTGTCATCGTTATGTTCCGCCCAAGAACATATGGCCAAACCACCATGGAATGAACTCTGAAATTGTGATTCAAAGTAAGCCCTTCCTCCTTGAAGTTGTTTATCTCAGGACTTTGTCACAGAAATGACAAGGTAGCCAATACAGTAAAGAAGTACTATTTCCTTGCTCCCAGTTTACCTGCTAGTAAACATATTAATGTGTGTTTCTGTGTAAATGTATTTGTCTGAAGATATTTATGCATGTATTTATTAATTTAAAAATAAAAACAGAGCTGCACTAGTAGTTATTAATCCTAGCTCCTCAGGAGGCTGAGATGCAGAGAATAAAGATTCAAAACCAGGCGGGGAGTTTGGCCTAGTGGTAGAGTGCTTGCCTAGCATTCACGAAGACCCGAGTTCAATTCCTCAGTACCACATACATAGAAAAAAGCTGGAAGTGGTGCTGAGGCTCAAGTGGTAGAGTGATAACCCTTGAGAAAGTCCAAGGATAGTGCTTAGACCCTGAGCCCAAGCCCAGGACTGGCAAAAAAAAAAAATTCAAAACCAGCCCAATCAGAAGACTTCATATCCAATTAACCAGCAAAATATCAAACTAGAGGCATGGCTCAAGGGGCAGAGCACCAGCTGTGGCTGTGAATGAACTGATTAAGAATGGTAGTCCCTGAGTTCAAGGTCCAATAGCAGCACAAAAAGGTAAAGCTATGGCCTCTAATTTAAAAAATCCTTATATATTTAAGTACAGTTGTTGCTGACTTTATAGAATATATCCCCCAAAATAAGCAACCAGAATATTTTTGCTGACTATCTGTTTTAAGAGGAGGCTAAAAGTAGGTGATGTGTCTCAGTGTGAGAACAGGTAACATTTCAGTGAGGACATAGAATAGCATGAACGCTTCCAGAGTACAAATGAGAGTGGAAAATGTTTCAATTGTCCTGGAAACTAACTGGTGTTCTCAGTCAAGGTGAAGCTGCACATGGCGCATGTCTGGAGGCCCAGAAATTTCATTTCTAGTGTGTGTGTGTGTTTGTGTGTGTGTACACTGGTGCTTGAAGTCAGGCCCTAAGTGCTGTTCCTTAGATTTGTCACTGGGGCTTACCACTTCAGCCACAGCTCCACTTTTGACTCTTCTTTTCTTTTTGATGTTTAATAGGAGATAAGTGTCTTACAGAATTTCCTGCTCAGGTTGGCTTCAGTGATCCTCAGATCTCAGTCTCTTGCAGAGGTAGGATTACAGGTGCTAACCAACAGTGTCTGGCTACTAAGAAGGTATTTAATATAGAGAATTTTCTGGGTGTGTGCACAAAGGGGTGGAACAAAACCATGGGTTGAAACATTGTTTTTAACACCAGCAATAAACTGCAAAGATTTCCAAAGCCAGTCCACAATACAATGAATAGAGAAAATAATTTTTATGCAGTTGAATACAAAAATGATAAAAGTTGCCATGATTATAGGAAAACATGGATAAACTCCAAAAGAATTTTAAAAAACAAGAAAAATATGTTCAGTGTGATTCTACTTATATAAAGTTAAAAAACTGAAAAATACACTCCATATAATATATATTATGAATTGGATAATCTATTCTACATAGCAATATAATAATAGAATATAATATATATTCTCTATATTATATGTATTCCATTTAGACATGTAACTATGAAAACATAGTACATTGTATGCTCTACATGTAATATATGCATTACATGTAGATGTAGGTACCAATACAAAATAGTACTATATTTATATACACTCACAAAAATATATCTAGGTGTGTGCGTGTGTGTGTGTGTGTGTGTGTGTGTTTGTGTAGTACTGGGGACTGAACTAAGGTCCTTGCACATGCTAGGCAAGTATAGCAGAGAGCTGGATCCCTAACCTAATGTAACCTATTTTAAAAGAAAGGCATATTAGAAAAGTAACTGGGTGTGGATAGCAGGATTATTTTGATGAGTGGGAATAGAGGATGTGATCCAAGTAGGCAACTAAAAGTTTCAGATTATGTTCTATTTAGTAACTTTGTGGGTAGATATACAAATACTTAGCTTATCAGTGGCCTTGAAAAATACATATGTCATATATGCTGCTTTGTATGCGTATTTTCCAGTATCATTTTTTTTTGCCAGGCCAGGGGCTTGAACTCAGAGCCTGAGCACTGTCCTTGGGCTTTCTCAAGGGTAGAGCTCTCCCACTTGAGCCACAGCACCATTTCTGGCTTTTTTCTATGTATGTGGTATCAAGGAATCGAACCTGGGTCTTCGTGCATGCTAGGCCAAACTCTTGGCCCTCCAATATCATTTTGTTTAATATCAGAAAGGAGACCAAATGAATTTACCATAATGTCAGTTTATAGATTGTTTAGCTACAAATGACTTCTGTTTTCTTTTTTTTATTTTCTGTAATGTTTTTTTTTTTTACTACATTTATAGAGTAAATAATCCTTATAGAGGACAATGACAGTATAGTCACTAAGCTTACACAAATCACAAAACATCATGAAGTTAGGGACTACAAATTTCATAAATATCTGGGAAGCATAGCGCTAAGAAAGAACATCCTGAAGATGGAAATTCTACCGATATGTACTCGCGTCTATGTGCATGTGGGATGTTTGAACTCTGGGTCTGGATATTGCTAGGCAGGCATGCTATGTTTGAGTATGTCTCCAGATCTTTTCTGCTTATTATATTTTGGAAAGAATCTTATAGTTTCAGCCTGGGTTGGCCTTAGACCACAATCCTTTAAATCTATGCTTCTGTGTAGTTGGGATTTCAGGAGAGCTGAACATGCTCAGTTTATTGGATGATACAGGCTCTCACTATCAAGTAGCTAGGATTATAGAGGTGTGCTACCCATTCATTTTAACACTGATTCTCTCTTTCTTCTTTGTATAACTACTTAAAATAATAATAATAATAATAATGACCTTTTTAAAAAGACTGAGTTCTGAGCTTCCTTTTCCCAGGATAAGTTCTAACACCCAATCTTCTTCTGAGTAGCTGGGATGAGTGGTATTCACTACCAAGCCCAGCTACAAACATGTACTATTGAGTGGCTTGGATTCTATTAATCTGTTTTATGTGAGAAGAGCAGGTCACTCCTCAAAAAAATGTGTATAACATTAGGAGTTGAAGAGAGAAGATAGCATCACCGAATAGAAACAATTTTGTAAAAGCAGCCATTTTTGCTCTCCTTTGGGAAGATTGCTCTAGACCCCCTCCCCGTCCTGAGATTAAACTCTTTAGTGCTTTTCTTGCTGCTTCCTACATACTTCCACCTACATAAATCCATTCATTCTGTTGAGAGCCATTTGGCTGTCAATTCTCTAAGAGCAGGGCCTAAACTAGTCACTTTTTAATCTTTCCCATAGACAGATACCTTGGACCTACAATAAATTGGTTGCTCATCTGTTTTTAAAGCTGAATAAATGAAGCAATAAGGATTTCAAAGCCATGTGTTTGGTGGGAGATGATAATGACATTAGCAAAACATCTAGGAGAGTCTGTATATTCTAAAATGCTTGTGTTACTGTAAAATGAGTCAATATGTTTCTATTCTATTTAAACACGAGGTCTTGAGATAACGTATTTTTTTCTCTCATAAGCATTTACCAGACACCATAGTCATGCTAAGTTGGCAACTCCTGGTTTTCATATGTTCAACATGAGCTCCCCTCACTAGGCCTATCTCCCTGCTGTCTAGCATAGACGCTGCTGTTTTAACTATTTGCTGTTTCTTTTTCTTTTCTTTTTGCCAGTCCTAGGGCTGAACTCACGGCATGGGTACTGTCCTTGAACACTTTTTGCCCAAGGCTTTTTCCTTGTATGTGGTACCAAGGAATTGAACCCAGGGCTTCACACATGCTAGGCGAGCACTCTACCACTAGTCCCAACTACCAGCTTTTTTTTTTTTTTAAACAGTAAATTCTCATTGGGCGTGGCTTCCTCTTATAACTGTGGGATGCGGACACTGAGAACATGGGGGGTAGAAAAAGCTCAGGAAGAGCTAAGAATGTGCTGATTGTCATCTTCTGTTACAAAGAATTAGAAAATGTGTCCTGCTCCAGCCCACACATCTGCTAAATAGCCCCAATAAGGACTGCATAGAACATCACTGAAAATTCACTTTTGGGACCCATGCTTTTGCCAGAGATTGCAAAGACATTCTCCCATCATGTGACCCATCTACACAAGAAGGAATTTTTTACTTCTTTTCCTCATAGATTCTTTGGGTTTTGTGTAGTGGGTCTGTGGTGAAACAATTGACCAGCTTCGTTGGAAATTTGCCTAGATCAGGTGCTGGTGGCTTATGCCTGGAATTCTACCTACTCAGGAGTCTAATATCTGAAAAATCATGATTTAAAGTCATTCTGGGAAGAAAAGTCCACAGAGACTCTTATTTCCAATTAACTACTAAAAAGCTTGACATGGAGCTGTGGCTTTAGTGATAATATGCTGGCCTTGAGAAAAAAAGCTAGGGGACAGTGCCCAGGACCTGAGTTCAAGTGAGGATAAATTGAAGAAGTAAGAGAGAGGGGGGGGTGGGAGGGAGGGAGAGAGAGAGAGAAAGAAAGGAAGGAAAGAAGGAAGGAAGGAAGGAAGGAAGGAAGAAAGGAAATAAATTTGTCTATATACTTATATCTCCTGTCTGTTGGGAAATTGTGTGTGTGTGTGTGTGTGTGTGTGTGTGTGTGTGTGTGTGTGTGTGTGTGCCAGTCGTGGGGCTTGGACTCAGGGCCTGGGCACTGATCTTGGACACTTTTTTTTCTCAAGGCTAATGCTCTGTTATTTGAGCCACCGTGGCACTTCTGGCTTTTTCTGTGCATATGGTACTGAGTAATTGAACCTAGGGCTTCATGCATGCTAGGCAAGCACTCTACCACTAGGCCACACTCCCAGTCCAATGAGTTTTTTGTTTTTGAAGGAATAAAGGAAAACACAAGCACGAATGCAGGTAAATGGTTTATTGATTGAATGTATCAATAAAACAGCAATCTAAGTTGTCTTGGTTTAATTAAGAGTAACATAAACTATCAATGCAACCATTGTGAACACATGTAATACAAAATATAGCTGAATGGATGGGGTAGGTCAGTTTTGTTTCCTTTTTCCTGAATTCAAAAACTGCTATGTAAAGTAGTCATTAAGAAGTTGGGATGAGGGCCTTTTGTCAGCCTGCCAGTCTGACTCCGAATAGAATTTCTTCCATGTGTTCCATTGCTCTACAAATCCTGTTGGTTTTGCTGGAGAACACAACTAATAAGCCACTATTCACAAATGTGTTTTTCTAAGCTTTCCCCTCCTACCCTGGGGAATTGAACCCAGGGACTTCTGCCACTTGAACCCTATTTTTCTGAGTTTTGTAAAAGGAAGAGATTTTCACTGCAATCAGTTAAGGCTGCTATCTGTGTGTATTTTTTTTTTCCAATGTGGGGGCCTGAATCAAGGCCTGGGCACTGTCCTTGGGATTTCTCAAGGCTGGTGCTCTACCACTTGAGCAACAGTGCTGCTTCCGGCTTTTTCTGTGTATATAGTACAGAGGACTTGAACCCAGGGCTTCATACATGCTTGCCATGTACTCTACCACTCTACCACAGGGCCACACTCCTGGCCCTATGTGTGTTTTTGCATGTGTATTTGTGTGCATGTGTGTGTGGGTTTGGAGGTGACTGAATGTCCATGAGCATCTGAAATCTGGCTGGAAGTGGATTGGAGACATCCTATTTTAACTGAAATTTGAAAACACATTTTGAGCTATTACAATGAAATAATTGGAAAATACAGACTCCTAATTTGGATGTTAAAAAGAGAATATAGGAATGGGAGTTTGGTCTAGTGATAGAGTGCTTGCCTCACATGCACGAAGACTGGGGTTTGATTCGTTGGTACCACATACATAGAAAAAAAAAAACCCAGAAGTGATGCAGAGGCTCAAGTGGTAGAGCTCTAGCCTTGAGAAAGTCCCAGGACAGTGCTCAGGCCCTGAGCTCAAGCCCAGGACTGGCGAGGGAGAGAGGGGGGAGGAGAATATAATTTTATCGGTTTATTTGTTTGTGGTGTTGAGATGGAAACCAAGGCTTCCTATGTTCTGGCCAAACCTTCTTTCATGGAATCAGATCTGCAGCTTCAAAGTACCTTCTTTTATTTCCCCATTTACAAATATTTTTATTAAAAGAGAGAGATAATTTAGACACAAAATGAATGGCACATGAAGTAGAAGTAATAAAATGTGTAATGAAATTGGTAGCATGTGTTTGGACATTAAGAAACAAAATACCACAGTTTTTTTTTTTCCTGGATAATGTCAAAAGCAATATTTCCTTAAAAGGAAGAGAGAAGATCTGGGAGTGTTAGTACATGCCTGTAATCACAGCACTTGGAAGATCTAGGTGGGAAGATTGCATCAGCCCACATGCTAAAGATTAGCCTGTGCAACCATACCAAGTGAGAGAGAAGAAGAGAGGGAGGAAGGGAGGGAGGAAGGAGGAGAGGGGGGGAGAAGGAGAGACAAGAGATAAAAGATAAGACATAAGGTGAGGAGGGAAGGGAGGGTGAGAAGGGAAGAGGGGAAGAGGGAAAGGGAGAGGGAATTTGTAGAAAGTAGAATGGGTAGGGTTTTAGACTATGCTTTTTTTGTTGTTTTATTTTTAATTTCAATACTGAGGGCCTTAGCATGATAGCTGACAGGTAAGTGCTCTCCCATTTGAATCATGGCCCATTTGGTTTTTGTTTTGACATAGAAGTCTCACTACTACTTGTACCTGGATGGCTTTGAACTCATAATCATTACTGTCTCTGCTTCCCAAGTAGCTGGGATTACATGAGTGTGCTACAATGTTCAGACAGTCCTCCAATTAGTAAAGAAGAAAAAAAATCCTAATATTGGAGAAAAATAACATTTTTAAGTGATTTGATACAAAATCACATCAACCCTAAAATGCAATCTAATACTAATTAACCAAGCATAAAATCAAAAGGAACATTATCTGGGTAGGTCCAATGCAATAACAAAGTCCATATACATGAAAGGAGGAGGCAAAAGAATGAGTTAATGTCTTCAAAGTTTGAAGACATAGTGTGATGATATTGGCTTTGAAGATGAAGGATGGGGCTATAAGCTAAGGAGTGACCAGTGAATGGCAGAAAAGACAAGGACTTGTGTCTTCCCCAGAGCCTTCAGAAGGAGCACAGTTCAGCCAACACCATTATGTGAAGTCATTGAGAACCATTTTGAACTTCTTACCTCTAGAACCATAAGAGACTCAAGATGCATTGCACAGATATTATGTGTTTTGCAGATATTACATGTTTGACAAGGCTAGTCATAAAAGGAGACCCAGTGTTTACCTGCCTTCTGTTAGTCATGTCTCCATGGCATGAGGAAGTGGAAAGATCACATGGAGACACCACATCAAAAAGAACTTTGGCCACTAGCCTAGCTGAGGTCCCAACCCACAGTGAGCACTGACTTAGACAATTGTCATGTTAGTCGCAAGATGACTGCAGTCTTACCCACCACCTGACTGGAGCTTCCTAAGTGATTTATGACTGTAATTCCTACACTTTAGGCAGTAAGGCAAGTTGTAGGTAAGCTTGGGTTAAATGGCAAAAAGCTAGGAGAGAGAGAGAGAGAGAGGAGAGAAAGAGAGAGAGAGAATTAACCACTTGAGTTTGGCCAACTCACTCTCCAGAGCTATAGCAGTATGGGTATTAATGATAAAAACTATTGCTTTAATCTACTAAATTTGGTTGTCCTTTATTGCAATGCTAACAAAAATGTCAACTTTTAAATACCTATAGTCCGTATTGATTCATCTCATTTTAACTTTGTATTTGTCAATTCTTTCTTTTCTAGAGAGTTTCTCTCTAGAGAAGTCTAGCTTCAGACTTCCTCTTCCCCAAACTGGTTTTACTCCTGCATGTAACCATAATTATGAATGTGATTGAATTTTGAATGTGATTGAAACAATCTTGAACAGTTTTACAAATCTTTATTATAGGGTAATCCTTCTTTTCAGGAGTTGAAAAAGCCCTTCATCTTGAAAACACTTTTAATGAACAAAAGCAAAATTTATAGTTAAACTCCTTATTCATATTACTTTAAATGTCATCTGTCTGTTCATTTGAGATGAAAATAACAGATCATGACTTTCACAGATAGTGAAACTTCTCTAGGAATAAGATCCAATAGATGTCTTCTAACTGGCTCTTTACTGAGTATCAGCTTTCCCATAGGAAAATGGAGGAGAATGGAAAAGGAATAGGCCAGACTCAATCGTTAATAGGCAAGGACTATTTGTTGAGGAACAGAGAGGGGCACAGATCTTCCCACAGGATTGGCAGTTGTGCCAGGGACTGGATTTGGGGGGGGGGTAGACTTATATAAGGCTTAACAAGGCAGCAAAAATAAAAAAATATGGGTTATGGTCTCTTGGGGGCCCAGGGTGATGTTCTTGGTCAGGACCACAGCAGAATGCTCCACCTGTTTTGAGGGGCTATTATCTCCTGGGGGCCAAGGGTGATGTATGCCCAAATTGGAATAGCCTGCCTACGGATAGGTATGTGGTCCAACTTGTCCATGTCACCTGGTGTCTTGCTTGACCCTGGGGAATAAGGCAGGATTCAATCCTTCAACAGGACTGGAAAGAAAAGACAGGAAATATCTGAATGTGCTATGTAAATAATAATGTAGGATATTCCAGGATGTAGTCTAGGTCAGTTAAAAAGTATATTAACTTTGCAGTTGGCACAATAGATTCAGCTACTAGTGGAGGGCAGGGGTCTGAGGCAAGAGGAAAAGATCATTATGTTTAGGAGTTTAGTTCTAGCCTGGGCAGCCTGAGATTCAGTTTTGTTTTTGTTTTTTTTTAAGTCAGGTGCCTATGACTCATGCCTGTGATCCTAGCTACTCATGAGGCTGAGATCTGGGGGTTGCCACTCAAAGCCAGTCCCAAAGTCCTTGAGACTCTTTTATCTTCACTTAATAGTAAAGTGGAGGTGAAGCTAAAGTGATATAGAGCTCAGGAAGGGGAACCAGGCCTAAGTTAAATCCCTTGTAGTAGACAGAGAGAGACAGAGACAAGAGACACAGAGAGATAGACAGAGGAGAGGCGGGAGAAGAGCTGGAGGGAGAGGAAGAAGGAGGAGAGGAGAGAGATTTACTTTGGGACAGACCCAGTTTTCATTTCAGGAAAATAACATATTCTTAGGTACTCTCTTCTTCCCCAGCCTTTCACACCATGTCAAAACTACTTCATTTATTTCAGTTGAGCTTTAGCCTAAAATAAAGAGCTTTGGACAATAATGAACATTGACTCTGGAGATTCAGAGCTGGTATACCCAAGGATAGCTCCCTCTCATACAAACTAGTAGAACTGGTAAGGAGCTAAACTGTCTAGCTAGAAAAACTGGTCCTTGTTGGCTCCAGTGGCTCATGCCAGTAATCTTAGCTACTCAGGAAGCTGAAATCTGAGGATCGTCATTGGAAGCCAGCAGGGACAGACAACTCCAAGAGATTTATTTTCAATTAGCTAGCAACAAAATAAAACCAAACAAACAAAAAAACTCCACAAATGGAGCTGTAGCTCAAGT
This sequence comes from Megascapheus bottae, assembly GCF_031878675.1. Lineage (NCBI taxonomy): Eukaryota > Metazoa > Chordata > Mammalia > Rodentia > Geomyidae > Megascapheus > Megascapheus bottae. The sequence goes on along the minus strand of NC_143521.1, from coordinate 16,262,145 downwards.
GTTAAGAGTTCCAGCCTTGAGTAAAAGAGCTTACTGACTGCCCAGACCCTGAGTTCAAACCCCTGTATTGACATAAAAACAAAACAAACCTGGTCTTCTAGTTATAGGCATTCAGGTAGTCACTAAGATGTGGATAATTTTCACAGTTCTGGGTCTGAGCACATCAATATCTGGGAATTGACTGTATTGTGCTCGCATGTGTATATATTCCCTTCCCAGAAAGCAATAATAGCATGCTATATCATTCATAACAGAAACATGATATCTATTTTGGTTAATAGATTGTTAAATGTTGAGTTTGGACAGGTGCTGATGAGCCTCTCCTCTAATTTTAGCCACTGAGAAGGCTGAGATTTGAGGATCAAGGTTCAGTGCCAACCCTGGCAGTAAAGTCCATGAAACATTTATCTCCTTCCATTTAACCATTAAAAAGCCAGAAGTGGAGCTGTGCCTCAAGTGCTCAAGCACTCAAGCCTTGAGCACAAAAGCTGAGAGACAGCACTCAGGTCTTGAGTTCAAGCCTCACAACCAACACAAACAAGCTGCTGATTTTAAAATTGAGAAGATATTTTCCTAGACAAGATGAGAAAGATGATTGAATACTAGCGGATTTTTTTTTTTTTTTTGCCGGTCCCAGGGCTTGAACTCAGGGATTGGGTATTGTCCTTGTGCTTTCTCAAGGCTAACGCTCTAACACTTGAGCCACAGCACCATTTCCAGCTTTTTCTGTGTATGTGGTACTGAGGAATCAAACTCGGGTCTTTGTGTATACTAGGCAAGCACTCTACCACTAGTCCATGCTCCTGGCCCTAGCAGAGCTCTTAACTGTATTGTACTGAGGACTAAATGCTGAAATGGATACATTGTCTAATATGTAATCGTTTAATTTTCCTAGATTCAGATTAAAAAATAAGCTCTGGATTGAAAAATCTGAATCACTAACAGATGGCATCTGGGTTGAGTTATAACTTCCCTGTTCTTGTTCTTGGGACAGGCATTCCAGTCTACATTGTAGGCTCTGTTAGCAATGTTAATCTAATCAGGAAGTTTGCCCTGCAAAACCATCCAGAGAGGGAACCAAAAAAAATGGGATGAGGGTAGGGGCAACTCCCATTGGCTTCACAGTCCTGATGCTGATTTTCTTACCTCTGAGGGCTACTTTCCATTAGATTTCTTTCCTGAGAAGATCTCCCCCTTCTCTCCTTCAGGAAGTCACAACATTGTGAAAACTACTACTGTGGAGAGCAGATTGCTTCCACAAACATTTGTATTTGTTTCTAGTGAATTAGACCCAACTACCCTTGGCTGTTTTTTCTTTTTCTTTTTTTAGATTAGAAAGCTAGCTGAAACTGAGGACAAAGGGCAGTCTTGCAAGTATTCAAAGGTACTGTCTCCAGGGAGTAGGAAAGCAGAGACTCAAAGCCATTCTGATCCCTTAGCTAGCCAACAAGCACTTAAGCCCTACTGCAAATATACTAGGGCAAAGTCCAGGACCTTTTTTTCCCATCAACTTTTATATCTTCAAAGCCTAGGACAATACCTAGAATTTAGCATGTGTTCACTAAATGTCTTGTATAGGAACTAGAGATGTAGCTCAGTAGTAGAGTGCTTGCCTAGCAAGGACAAGGCCCTGGTTTGATCCAAAGCACAGAAAAGAAGAAGATAATTCTTGGAGAAAAAAATTAATATTGGCTATCACAAGCCATTATTTCTGATGAGACAGATGCAGTTGGGAAGGTTGTGGGATATTTGATGCACTGCATAATTAAGGAGCTGCCCCAGACCTTTTCCCTGCCCTATACTCTTTAACTAGAGCTGGAGTGTGGGTAGGTCTGAAGGATGTACCTCATGCAGTCAAGAATTTGCTGCATTCAAGCATTGTTTCTGTGGGTGTAATTTCAGTGTCAGATGTCACTGAGGATAGATAATAGGTTTTGTGTCAGGCAGCGTTATCACCCAATCTCACTGCACTCTTTGTGCACTATATAAAACCAAGTAGCTTAAAATAAATTCTCTCAGTCTTTTTTGGGAGGTTGCAAGCTTTATTTCCTTATCTTGTAATGGTGAATTGCTCAGGAAAGGCTGAAAAGTAGCTAATGTACATAAAGTCTGATTACACTAGAGAGAATGTCTTTTAAGTAAATAACACCTAGATCTGTATCTCTGTAAGCCAAAGTTATGAGGATAGAGAATCTGGAGAAGATAAATTGGCAAAATAATCAGTGAACCTAAAAAATATCTATACAATTTCTCCCTAATCACTGGTTTTCTTCTGTTGTTGTTTTCTTTATTTCTTTTTTTTTGGGGGGGGGGGGGCTCATCCTACTAATCCTTACGAGGCTGAAATCTGAGAATCCTGCTTCAAAGCCAGTCTAAGCCAGAAAGTGGTACTCTAGTCTCCACTTAGCCAGCAAGAAGTGGTAGTCTTAGCCTTGAGTGAAAAAGTTGAGTGAAAAAGTGATAGCACAAAGCACTGAGTTCAAGCCCCAGTATAGGAAAACATACAAGAAACTACTTTGAAAACAAAAGCAAAATAATGATGTGATGACTAGATCAGGCTATTAATGATTGCTTTCCTTACTCTAAGAAATAGGTGGACTGAAGAGGGAAAAAAGGGCCCCCTGTGGATAATTTGCAATACCTATTCTGCAAAAATCAAAGCTTGGCCAAAGAATGGGAAGTTTAACCATTCACAAAACTTTACCTTAAAGACTGCAAAGGTGCAAAAAGACAGTTACAAAACAAAATTTTGTATAGTTTATACTAGTTATGGTTTAAGCAAAGGACAATTTCTAGATCTTTCTCTTTTTGGCATGTACTCTGTTACTTCTTACACCTCACACCACATTTCCTCTTTCACATCTAATTTTATATCTTATGTTCCTTTACTACCTTTGCCATCTTAGAAAAAGTACCCAGATGTCTTCCTCTTCGGGTCATGACGTGTGTCTCTGCCAGCTGCTTCTGTCTCTGTGTACTGTGCTCACTGGGCCTCTTCATTCTCTGTCAAGATGACAACTGTCACCTAAATTCTAATCTTAGCTCTACTTCCTAAATTAGTTGCATGTGCTTGTTAATGTTTATTAGCATAGAATTCCTTTGAGATGGGTCTGTCAATCAAAGTAACAGTTTAATACTTAGAAGATCAAAGAAGCACTGAATCACATTATATAACATATAGATCATTTCAAAGTAGTGTGTTGATTTTATTTTACTTTTTCAAACCCCTAAGAAGGCCATACTTCTCTGAAATAAGAACTTTAACTTTAGGTTCCCTTCCCTGCGGGGCCCCTACCCCCCAGCTCCTATGTTCAGACACATGTCATTGTCTAGTTCTAGCTAATATGTTAAGGCATCTACTTCTAAAATTTCCTATCCGTTCTAGAAAGAAGAGCGCTGCTGTTAAAGCTATACTACGTGCTTTCCCATATTTCACATGTAACCAGTCAGCTCATAGTAAATATATACAAGAACACAGAAAAATCATTTCTTGGGACTGGTTATGTAGATTAGAACTCATAAAAATACTCTTTTACTAATTTTCATATCCATTCGGTGGGAGACAGGGATTGAGGCAGAAAAGAAATCCATTATAAATGCTTCAGGGAAGCTTCTTACATCTCTTAAAGATATTCCGTGTGAAAGTTTCTCCAGCCTCAGGCACCTTGTTGGTTAGCTTTTTGCCCCACCTTGGAAGAGGTGTCAACCTCCATAACAACGTTAATTATAATGGGCAATAAACGATAATGTCTGCCCGACCAAGGACCAAGAGGCTGTGGGAGTCTTCATTAAAACAACTGCACAACTACAACTTCTGAAGGAATGTTATTATAATGATTAGATGTTGTTATGTCCTCATCAATGCAGTTTTTTTATTGAAAAGTCTCTTCTTTGAACTTTTTTCCATTATAGAAAACTTGCACACAATGGCACAGGAAATCCTGCAGCCATCGTTCAGCTTCAACAGCTCAGCCTTTGCCCAGGTGGCAGCACCTCGTCCTTTTTTTTTTTTTTTTTTTAATTTGTTTTCTCTGTCAGCAAGATTTTAAAACAAACAACAGGGCACAATAGCACTTTACTGGTGACTTTCAATATACACCTTGATAATGTTCTAACTTGATTGCTATTATAAAACAGACACCGGACAAATAAAAGGAACTGGAACGCATTCATTTGGCGGAAGTGATTGCCACTGTGAAGGCGCCACCCGGTGCGAGGCATTCTTCCAGCGCAGGTGGAGGTGGTTCGGGGAGAACGAGCAGAGAAACCCAGGCCAGGTAACCGCAGGGCTTCAAAGCCGCCTAACCCCGAATACGCAATCAGGACCGCGGAGTTGCTAAGGCCTCAGAGGCAGAGAGAGAGGCTCGGTCCGGTGAGAGCCAATCAGAGGATTGCAGGGCCAGCCAGCCAGCCAATCCAGGACGGGATGGTTCATTTTTGGCCCCCCCCCCGCAATCTGCCGGCCCCACCCGCATCCAATCAGAGAGCCGGCTACTTTGGGCGGACTTTTCAAAACAGCGAAAACAAAACAAACCGGGGACCTTTAAAAGGCGCGATTCGACCAGGAAGGATCTCCTTCCGCAGTCACCCCACCTCCCCCTTCTTTCCTCCCGCTCCGCGTCCATCGTGGAATAAACGGGTCGTCCGGATTACCATGCTGTGCTCCGTAAAGCCAAAGAGAGCCGTGGGACGGCCCAAAGAGAGGCTGGACCCAGTGGCTCGGAGGAGGGACTCTTTTTCAAGGTCTGTTAGGCAGGGGCGGATCCCTCCGCGGCGAGTCACGTGCCCCGCCCCCTTAGGGGCGTCGCAAACTCAAAACGAAAACAAGGGGTTTGCTGGGGCCGCGCCGGGGCTGCGGCGGGGCCGGCGGACGCGGAGGGCTTGGGGGGCCGGCGTTGCGCCCGGGGTGCGCCGAGGGTGCGCGCGCCGGGAGCGGGATGAGGCCGAAATTGTGAGGCCCGGGCTGTGAGGCCGGGGCGGCGGGGGCAGGAGAAGAAGGGTTGGATGCCCGCTCCGGGGCATCGCTGAGGCGGCGGGCCCCCGACCTCCGGGACGGGCTCGGACGCCCGGCTCGCCTGTCCGCCCCGGACCGAGGCGCCGGGGCAGGTGGAGGCGCGTCTCAGGCACGGTGAGTGGGGCCGCCCGGGCCGGCTCTGGCTTTCTTTGTTCGTGGTCGGGACGCGGTGGAGGTGGGGAGGGGCGGTCCGGGCGTCGGGATTGCCGTCCGCCGTCAACCCCGGCCCCGACTCTCCCGGGACGTCCCGCGATGGAGACGCTCGGCGGAGGGCCCGGCTCTGCCCGGCTCTCACCTCCCCTGGTCCCGGTGGCTGACTCGGTGGCTGCGGTGGGGGTTGACAGCCCCCACGGCTCCTGGTACTCTCGGAACCCCGTTCCCTCGGCGGGTGAACTGGGACCGCTTGGGCCTGGGGCCGCTTGGTTTTCCGTTCCCTGACCCCGGTCGGCTGGGACACGCCCCCCTCCAAAAAAAGGGGGTGCTTGCCACTTGGGTCCTGGGGGAGCCGACCGGGAAAAGTCGGGGACCCGGCTCCAGCCAGGGGGTTCCTGCGCTGGGTTGCCCAGGCGGGGCGGAGCTTCCAAGTCTCCTCCCTCCGGTTCTTTGTTCAGTCGGGAGACTCCCCCCCCCCCACCATTGTGTCAAGCCTCACCCCGCTTCCGTGATTCCACCCCCCGCCCCCATGATACGAATTCACTGCCGTCTCAGGGCTGAAGCCCCCCCTCCCCCACAGATGCAGGTGGGGAGGACGCCACCGCCGCCTGGGGAGTTTCCTGTTTGTGAAAGGCCCTTCCTTGGCCCAGCCGGCCAGTTTGATCCGGTGCTGGCCGGCGGACGTGACCGCGGTGCCTCCGCCGCCACACCTCCTCCTCTGGTGGGGGCGGATTCCCACGGGGCTCGACGTGACTGATCGCCCTCACCCACTCCTGCCCACATGTGGGGCCACCCCTTGTCCCTGGTCTTCTCAGCCCCACTCTCCTGGCGTCACCCCCGGGTTGTTCTCAACCTTCCGTGCGTGTCTTGGCCGCAGATGAAGGATCTGGGGACCGAGCACCCGGCAGGTGGTGAAAACGTCCAGCTCCTGGGATTGTTGAGCTTCTACCTGGAACAGGAGCAGAGATTCCAACCTCGAGAAAAAGGGCTGAGCCTGATCGAGGCTACCCCAGAGGTAAGTTTGTAGAAAACGTAAGATACCTAAGCAGCGGATTGCAGTTCAGAGGAAATACTCCCAGCTCCCAATTGAGATCAAAGCCTATAAAGTTAGTCCTCCAACTTTATTCTCTACCAGGATTGTGCTTTGGTTTCTTATTAGCAACAATGGAAGTAATAGGAAGTATTGAAATACTTCATCAAATGTTGTCCTTTAATTCATACCCTAAGCCTCTGTGTATGAGACATTTATAATAGCAAATATTTTTTGGCAGTCCTGGGGTTTAAATCTGCATTGCCCTTGTCAAACAGGTGCTTTGCTGCTGAGCCATATCTCCAGCCCTGTTGTATATTTTATAAAAAGCAGGATTTACATCTTACATCTGTGACATGTATTGCTTTAGGTAGCCGATACTAGGTGAATCTTTGTTTTCTCGAATTCATTCTAACAAAACAATTAACTTTGATGCTTGGTTTTCATTGCAGAATGATAATGCCTTGTGTTCAAGATTGAGAAATGCCAAAGTAGAAGATTTAAGGAGTTTAGCCAACTTCTTTGGATCTTGCACTGAAACTTTTGTCCTGGCTGTCAATATTTTGGACAGGTTTCTGGCTCTTATGAAGGTATTTAATGGTTTTATGGTCCATCTTTTTATTTTTAATCTCTACATGCCCTTGTGCCTAAGCACACAAGAGTTCAAAAAGCATCAAAAGAATGCAATGAAGTCTTTTGTACATAAATATTTCCAATAATGAACATTAGTGGTAAAAAGACTACAAAGAGGTGGTTCTTAGGTCTTTTATTAGGTTTTGCTGTACCCATTCAATTCTTTTCTCTTGGAAAATATGCCAAAATGAAAATGATTGCTTTCTTAGGTATTCTCTGTATGTGGTGTGTTCCTCAAAATAATGTTTTCATTTCTTATGTTTTTGTTGGTGTTGCAGTGATTTAATACTGAATCTTGACAGATAATGAGAAATAGTATAGTAAAGGTGACCCACTGCCTTCCCACGAGTCTTTAAAGCAGAGAGTCACAGTGGTTACTAAAATGAGCAACTGTTAGAACAATGTGGTAATTCTTCTGCCTGTAGAATCACTGTCAGCTGCTGGGTCAGTTTTCAGGGCACAGGACAGGACAGCCATCTGCCCATAGCAGCCTGCCCATATGTCCCCACAATGCACAGACTATCTTTACTTTTTAGGCATAATGACACCGAAGAATGGAATGATTCCTACAGATGTTTTGTATAAGAAGATAAAGTATAGAAAGTATATTTATGTGTGTATACACATACAAACAAGTAGTATTTTTTTGTGTATGTTGGAGGGCTTTATTTTGAGGAAGAATGTGCTATTTAGAATCTCATTAAGTTTAAAATACAATATATAACTCATAACTAGAAATATAGACTTTGAACCTGCATTAAAAAACACTTCAGTTACATTTATTTAACCTTTTTAAAAAAATCAGATAAAGGGACCTGGAGTTTGGCCTAGTGGTAGAGTGCTTGCCTAGCATGCATGAAGACCCGGGTTCGATTCCTCGGTACCCCACATATATAGCAAAAAGCCGGAAGTGGTGCTGAGGCTCAAGTGGTAGAGCTCTATCCTTGAGAAAGTCCAAGGACAGTGCTCAAGCCCAGGACTGGAAAAAAAAAAAATCAGGTTAAGAAGGTCTAAATGTAAAAATGATATAATTGTAGGTAAGAAGTGTACAGAAGAGAAGAAGCTTTTGATTAAGAGAAGCATCATCACAGTATTCTTTTAAGTATCTGATTCACTAAATCACAGTGACAGTGGTTTAAAAAATCCCTTCCAATTTTTTGTAGGTGAAACCTAAGCATCTGTCTTGCATTGGTGTCTGTTGTTTTCTGCTGGCTGCTGGAATAGTGGAAGAGGAGTGTAATATCCCTTGTGTTCATGATGTGATCCGGATTAGTCAGTGTAAATGCACTGCTTCTGACATTAAGCGGATGGAAAAAATAATTTCAGAAAAGTTGCACTATGAATTGGAAGCTACTACTGCCTTAAACTTTTTGCACTTATACCATACGATTGTACTTTGTCACACTTCAGAACGGTGAGATTAACTATATTATGCAAATACTTTGACTACTGCTATAACTAAAAGTTTAGAATACCAGGAAGAAGGTATTTTTATACCCTCTACACTCACAACTGGGAGTGTTAATGACAAGTCCTTGAAGTCATTTAAAGTTATGAGTATAATGAATCGTTGTTCTTTCTTTACATTGCATAGGAAAGAAATACTGAGCCTTGATAAACTAGAAGCCCAGCTAAAAGCTTGCCACTGCCGACTTGTCTTTTCAAAAGCAAAAGTAAGTCTAAGTCTTAATTACAGGTGTCTCACAGTTTTGACTTTTGTTTTGAATTTTAAAAAAATACTATTATTGTTTTTTTTTTAGCCATCTATATTAGCTCTGTGCCTTCTCAATTTGGAAGTAGAAACTTTAAAGTCCGTTGAATTACTGGAAACTCTCCTACATGTTAAAAAACATTCCAAGGTAATTATCTTCTGTCCTTATTTTGTTCTCTAAAGCAAAATTCTTTCCTGAGATTTCATTTTTTTCCCTTTTGGTGCCTTAAGTATTATCTGTACTTTGAGAGTCTATATACTACTGTATTCAATTTTCTTGTGTCATAAGTGTTGTAGTTCTCAGGGCGCAGACAGTATTAGCTGGAAGGAAACTGGCCATAGTTGCCTACATTGCCATCTACAGATTGTTCCAGACTGCATACTAGGAAACAGAAAGGCAGACACTAATGAGATGATGGTAGGATAGTGTCCCTAACACCTGTAGGATTGTCATTGCTTCATCAGTAGCATGACTTAAAAATCACCAGTGATGTTTCTTTTCAAGCCTTTGAGGAAGGCCAATTCAGTCATTATCTGCAATTTTAGAAAAATACAAAACAAACTTTTCACTAATAATTTATTAATTTTTTTGCCAGTCCTGGGCTTGAGCTCAGGGCCTGAGCACTGTCCTTGGACTTTCTCAAGGCCAGAGCTCTACCACTTGAGCCTCAGCACCACTTCCAGCTTTTTTCTATGTAAGTGGTATTGAGGAGTCGAACCTGGATCTTCATGCTTGCTAGGCAAGCACTCTACCACTAGGCCAAACTCCCAGCCCTATTCACTAATAATCTGGATGGGAAACTCTGAGGTATAACTTAAGATGGTATATTCTGTTTATTATTGTGTTTCATGCCAGATAATAGTGACTTTAAAAGTACTAGGGGGTTGTTAGTAAATAATCAGGGCAGGTCAGCAGAGACATTATGACAGAGAGATTGAAGGTTTGGACAGCAGAGGATTATGGCTAAGAAACTGGTGGGACTGGGTCAGTTTGAAAAAAAAGTTCAAGTTAGGCTGGCTGACAAATGTCAATCGAGGCGAATGTCAAACAGGAATAAGGATATTCAAACTAATTTTGGAAACTGAGCATGCAAATGAGGTAAGGAATCATAAGTAATCAAGATTTGACCTAGAGATGGAGAGAATATGGGCATCATTGAAAGAAACTTGGGAAAAGTTAATTTGTTATGAGAGAAGTGTGATTTTTAGGGTCTTCTTTACTCAGATAGTTGCCTTTGCAGCTCAAAAGATAAACTGTATTAGACATGAGATTTGGAGTTTCTCATGAAGGAATAGTTGAAACCTTTGCTTAGAGGTCATTTGAAGCTCTTGGGTTTTCATCATTGGTTTTCCCCTGCTTAGAGACCAAGTAAAGGAAGGTCTGTGCAGACTAGAGGACTGTTGGGTTGAAAAGAAGTTTTGAAGAAAGAGGTGCCCAAGAGTGCTGATTTTTTTAAATTATAATTATAAAGGTGATAAACATTGGGGTTTTACAGTTACATAAGTCCTGTAAAGCCTTCTTTCTGGGCAATTATCACCCTTTCTCTTCCAATATTGCCAAGTTTTGATGAAAAGTTTAGTATAATGAAAACAAAGAGGTCACTGACATCTCAGAGGTGATGCCAGCAAAGTGGGAAGAAAAGAGTGGTAGAAACCAGGATATAGGGGTAGGGGAAATGGTCTAGATGAAAGAAAATCTGTGGTAGCATAGGCCTTTAATTTCAACACTGTGGAGGCAGAGAAGCAGGAGGATCAAGAGTTCAGTGCCAGCCTGGATTACAGTGTGAATTTGAGGCCAACTTATGCTACAATAAGACACTGTCCCAAAAAACCAGTCTTCACTTGTGGAAGCCTATATGGTGGGAAACATTTCGTTGGGGACATTTAGTTTTTGTTTTAGTCATAGTGTTCTTTTCATCTGCGCTTTATAGCGATAGTAATTTAGGGAAGCATCATCAGTCAGTGTAAGTTTCTGTCCAACAAATGGAAACATTCTTCCATGATTAGAGGAACAATGTATTTGGGGAAACTCCTTTCAGATTGCCGACCTCTTCCCCTTTGTAGGTAGTGTCATAATATAACTATTATTAGCAAACCAAAAAGTGGTTTGTTACAGAAACAGAAGGAATTTTGAATTCCTTTGCACTGCTGATTGTTAAAGAATGTATTGGTAGTTGCTTTAATAGACAGTTTGTTTTTAGACCAGTGTGTTTTCTTAGAGTAAGAAAACCTGTGTGTGTGATCCTATGTACATTACATTTAGTTTTGGCTGCTCATTCTAGCCACTTGGGAGACTTAGAAAACTCCTGACTCCTAGGTCATACTCTATATGGATTAAATCAGACTGTCTGGGTGTGAGAGCAGTTACCAACATTTTTTACAGATCATCTGCTTATTCTGAGATGTAGTAAGGTTTGGAAACCTTGTAGATTCTGTAACTTTTTTTTTTTTTTTTAGATTAATGACACGGAGTTCTTTTACTGGAGGGAGTTAGTTTCCAAATGCCTCGCAGAATATTCTTCTCCTGAATGTTGCAAACCAGATCTTAAGAAGTTGGTTTGGATTGTTTCAAGGCGCACGGCCCAGAACCTTCACAACAGCTACTACAGCGTTCCTGAGCTGCCAACTATCCCAGAGGGGGGCTGCTTGGATGAAAGTGAAAGGTAAGCAAGCATCCTGACTCATTAGACTTCTGCAAACTCCATGTTAATAAGTGTAATACTAGAAAATAAGGCATCAGGAAATGCCCTGCTCCACTGTCATCAGCAGTAGTTTCAATTAAAATACTGAGTTATGAACCTCACCTTTAAAATCTCATTTTTTTCTTACCTCGTTTACCTCAACTCTTCGAAATATAGTTCAGTTATTAAAAACAAAAACATCTAGGTGCTAAGTGCTGGTACCCTCCATACCTACGACCTTAGCTACTCTAGATTGAGATTGGAAGGATGGTGGTGTGAGGTCACCCTGAGAAAAGTTTCTAAGACCCCCATCTTAGCTAGTTGTTTCCAGGATGCGGTGATGCAGCTATGTGCGAAGCGGAGATTGGGTGGATCATTGTTCTACAATACTCAGGGCAGAATGTTCACAAGACACCATCCCAGTAGAAAAAAGCTGGGTGTGGTGGGAAGTATAAAGGAAAACCCCAATTTAGCTGTCCAGCAAAAACCAAGACCCTATCTCAGAAACAACTAGATCAAAAAGGCCGGAAGTCGTGGTTCCAGCAGAAAAGTATCTGCATAGCACATATAAGCCCCGAGTTCAAAACCCATTACCACCAAAAAGCCCAAAGCAAAACAACAATAGAGTGGCAGCCATGCCACTCTATTAATGTTACATTATGCCATCAAGTACCCTGTTGCCAATGGACAGACTTCCATGGGTGTTCCAACAACTTTAGATGTCATTGTCTGGTTATTTTATTCCAGAGAGGGACTACCAGGAGTTCCAGCTTCATATCCTGTCATTTTCTTGCTTTAGTATTTGAGTAATCACTGATGCAATTATTGATATAAGACATTTATCAGATTATGGGATGGGAGATAGATTGTAGTTTAGCATTTTGGATTTATAATACTTAGTATTCTGCAGTTACTGCTAAATTATCAAACCAAACTATTAAAACAAGTTTAAGTAAACTGTCAAAACAAGTTATGAATTGGTATGTAATTATTTGGTAAAAAGTACACTTCTTTTAAAAAGTCTGTTTTCTAATAAGATTATAATTGGCTTTCCTTTAGGAGTTCCTTAGACATTAAAGTTTGGCTCTCTAAATTAAAGATTAACTATTGAATATAAAGTCGTAACGCTAGAGATACCCATGTCGACTAACAGCAGCTATTTTATTTTGCCCATAAACATTTGTGCATTTGAAGCCATGACACCGGCTTTGTTTCTCTTTCTCTTCAGTGAGGACTCTTGTGAAGACATGAGTTGTGGAGAAGAGAGTCTCAGCAGCTCTCCACCTTGTGATCAAGAGTGCACCTTCTTTTTTGACTTCAAAGTGGCACAAACCCTGTGCTTTCCGTCTTAGAACTCTGCTGTGTGTTAGAGTCGAAAGTATGTGTACCAGTTTCAAAGCAATAAATGGGGGAGTAGGTAGTTTTCTGGTTCAGCCCCCATCTAGGCAGGGATTACTTAAGACTGGAATACCTACCTTCTATTTATTATTCAGATCAGATCTGGCCTATTTTCATATTTAATCCTAAGCCATCAAATGGGTTAGTGCCTCAATTTAACAATACTTTAGACATTGGCACTTTATTTTTCTTGTTGAGATCTTTAGCTACTTTGGGGAAGAGGGAAGGTGCTGATACCTTTGTTACTTTTCAAGAAGATTTTTAAAGATGAATAGTGTATCTTAACCTTGAACTTTTTATAAAGCCATCAGGTGTCTAGTTAACAGATTGGAAGCTGCAAGTGCTTCCTTTCAGGACAATGGATAATCCTGGGGTGGTTTGTCTTAGATTTCCTCTCCCTGAATCCTCAGAACAGAGACTGCACAGTATCTTGGATGTCAAATGTTATGTTGTCCATTTGTTTTTCAAATGGTCAGCCTACTGTCTGATTCAGAGTCTATAAATTAAGGAAAGTATTGACATTTCGGTGAACTTTGCTTTGTAATGTCTTCATAAAGGTTCTGCTAAAGCAGAAATAAATGTTAGGCTAGCACTGTTAGATAGCTGCATTCTTAAAGCTTAAGTATTGTCCAGCTATAGTATTATAATTTAACATTATTAAAAATCCATAATTTGCTAGTTTTGCATGCACCTGTATAAGAGTAGACAGGAATTGAGCAGGGCTAGGTACCAAGGGAATTGATAACTGTTGATTTAGTAGCAAATTTTATCTCCTTTTCTTACATTAGGAAATGTCTGCATGGTTACATTTCTTTAATTCACATTTCAGAATAATGTATTATTGTATGGGTGCCAAGATTTGAATATGAAGTGAAAAGAGCCCAAGTGTTCATAGTATTACAGTTTTACACCAATTGCTGTGATTATACAGCCATGAAAATGGGGATATATTAACTCTGTACACATAAGATTTTTGTACAGAGAACTTTTAACTTTTTAGATTGTATATGAAAATGTAAATCTTTTAAAATGTATATAAAATGCTGTATTTTTTTTACTCTGTGTGTGATAATCTAGGCATTGCATGTAAATATAATTTATTGTGTACTCTGTATTATAATGAGACATTGATGGCTTACATTTATTTTGGTAAGTCAACATCCCTTGGATGTTCCCTGAGGTGGGTCTTTTGAAGTGACGATAGCTTATAACTCCAAATAAAAATTAATTCTCCTTGTTTGCCATTATATTGTGTTTTAAAATCTTGTTTCTTTTTGGTGGGGGTGGGGTGGTGGTAGTGCTGAGTTTGGCCTGGTGCTTATTCATCTTGCTTGCTCAGCTTGCTTACTTGCTGGGCTGGAATTATATCACTTGAACCATACTTCCAGCCCAACTTTTTGCTTGTTAATGGGAACTCTAGGGTCTTGTAGACTTTTCTGCTCAGGCTGGCTTTTGAAACTCAATCTTCTGGATCTCAGCCTCCTGAGTGCCGAGGCTTATAGGTGTGAGCCACTGATTTCTGCATTTTTCTTTTTTCTTTTTTTGGGGGGGATACTGGGAATTGATCCCAGGAAGTCGCTAGGCAAATGTTTTGCCACTGAGCTTACATTACAGACCTGGATTCAGTTTTTAAACTATGATTATTTTGGTAAAAGTGCTTGCAGAGAAGGCTCAGAGGGCTGGAAATGCCTTCTGACTAGTTATAAACTGTTATAGGTAGCGGTTTCTCACCAAAGCTTGGGTCAACCTTGGAAATACCAAAAGTAAATCCTGAGAATTGATTATTGTTGGTGATTTATTGTTTAAGCGCTACTAACCTCTGGCTTTGGAGATGTCTTGGTAAATTTCAGGGTTAAAAATTTTTTTTTAATGTGAAAATTCCCCATTTGGTCATTTAATTTGGTTTCTCCTCCCCCCCCATATTGGGAATTGAACTTGGGGCCTTGCTGCTAGGCAGATATTCTATTACTCAACCCATGCTTTTTAGTCCTCCCCCAACTGGATTACGTGACTGTTTCCTCTACTTGGCTAGAAAAGTAGGATTTACTGAAAGTTATTTTCATGTAATTCCTCTTTTTCTCTCTGGAGACATGGGCATGGTTTCCTGCCTTCTCCAGGAAGACTCTGAGGAAGAACTAACTGAGTGACTTTGGTAACTAGTGGACAAGTTACCCTGCTTTCATGTTTTTACTTAAATGTAAAAGTTACTTGCTTTCAATACCTTATGATCCTCTTTAGTCTTCCAGGTTTGCATTGCAAAAAACTTAGCAAGGCTACATCTAAACCAATAAGCCAGCTGGGGCTGTGGCCCCAGCTATGCAGGAGGCAATAAGTAGGAGAATCCAGGGCCAGGCTGTCTCAGGCAGATTTGAAACTATCCAACAACAACAACAAAAGAAAGGTATGTCTGGGAGCTACCCCAGTGCAGGAATAAAGGCAGCAGGAACAAGACAGGTAGAGATTGACAGGCCTGGTCCTTTCTCTGAGAACTATCGAGAGATGTGCAGACAAGTGCAGGAATGAGTTGTACATTCATGTGCCATTCAATCAAGTAGCTTTCCCGAGACTATGATAAAATGGAGACTATGATAAAATTGAGATCAAAGGGTGAGGGAATGCTACTCTTGGCTTCATATTCTCTCCCTCCCCTGCCGTTTGGCAACAGATTGGCTGTTTCTGGTTTTGGTGGAATTACTAGTTTTGGTGGAATTACTTTGGCTGTGGTATATGTCTACTACTTCTGTTCCAGTGTGGTAAGGATTGTGCCAGGTCCCTGAGTCTCTGCACATTTGACAGGAAGTGAGTTAGTTTTCAGTCACCTCTCTAACTCAGGCTAAGTACAGAGATCTTAGCTGGACATGAAGTCAGGGCAATTTGAACCACTGTCATGATCTGACCTCTGCCTTTTATCCTTCACTGCCTTTATCTTAACTTATGTCTCAACATGCTTCCATGCGTCATCTCCCCACCACGCTGGCAAACTGTCACCCTACTTAGATAACCCATCTACATTTTTTGTGTCAATAGTGGCTCTTACACTCGAGGCCTGGGTGCTGTCCCTTAGCTTTGTCATTGAAGGCTGGCACAGCTCTACTTGAGGCACAGCTCTGCTTTTGGCTTTTTCTCGGTTAATTTGAGATAAAAAGATTTGTCTGTCTAGGCTAGCCACTTGAATGTTTATATGAAATAAGGCATTATACTTTGAATTTGTCACTTTTGAAATCTGGTTTGATAGTTATTTATTACCAGAAATAATAAATGACTTCTGTTTGTTTTTAGCAGATCAATTTGTAGGATAGATAGCTTCTCACTATGGTAAATGTTCTCATTCTTGGTATACAAGTGACTCTTCCCATCAGTGAATGGAGTCTGTTTCACAAGGCTGGCCTTGTGATTGGCTTTGCGTATTAAAATGAAGAAGACACTCAGTGTATAGCTTAAGCCTTGGCTTTAAGAGAACTGGCTAGCAGCCACCTTTTCATCCCTTTTGGAAGGTAATGCCAGGCTGCGGAGAGGAGAGGCCTGTAGAGAGAGAAATAAGTCCTGTTTTATTTCAAGGGGTTTTTGTAAAATAAAATGGAGACATAAAATGGTCAAGTGGTGATCTGAGTGGTAAGATTCCAGATGATTCTTTTTCAAAAATGATGACCACCTGTAGCTTTTTCTTTTGTTTTTGTCCTTAAAATGGATTTGAAAGTGGGTTTACATTATTTCTGTTTCGTTGTTTTTATTATGGTACTGAGATTTGAACTCAATGCCTTGAGTTTGCTAGGCAGCCACTTTATCACTTGATAGCCATACCCCCTAGCCTTTTTTTTCGTTCATTTTCCTTTATTTTAGGTAAGGTCTCATGTTTTTGCCTAGGGCTGGCATCAGAATGCAGTTATGCCACCCAAGTAGTTGAAGCCATTGGGGGTGTGAGCGAATGCACCTGAGCTGTTTTCACAGAAGCCTAAATGAACCATAAAAAAAACCACTGCAGCACTTCTATTCTGCCTTTGATGAAAATCCTTCATGGCTTCTCACAGTTGGCATTGCATCAAGTTCACAAACCTTTCTGTGACTTACTAGACCCTTCTTGGTGAGTCCCTGCTGCCTTTTCAGGCTCTTCTCATGGCATCCATACACAAATGCATGCAGTTCCTTCCTCTTGTCACATTGTCACTCATTTGAGTATCTTTATGTGTACCGATTCCTCTGGCTGAAACCCCAGTTACCCTCATTAAGTGACAAATTCCTACCCACGTACCTTTGGAGGCTTTTCCTTCAAATGAATGCATCCATTCACTTGGTCACTCACCCACTGAATACGTGAGGTGTCTTGTAGGCCATATAACTCAGTAAATGCTTGCTATATAACACCAAACATGGCATACACTGTCCCTGCCACAAGGAAGCTTATAGTCCAGTGTTAGGACCTCCAATGCATAGAAATCAACCCATTTTTTTTTAAAAAGCCATACTAGGAACAGAACTCAAGGCCTCGCATTTGAAAGCCAAGTGCTCTGCCACAGAGCCATGTCCCTAGCCCCATATTTGCATTAGGTATTTTCCAGCTAGAATCTTGCTTTTTATTCCCTTCTACTTGTGTTTCCCCTTGTCACTGAGGATAAGTGGCCTGTACCACCTTGCCAAGCCACTGGTTAAGATGGAGTCTTGGAAATTTTTTTTATATTTTTTATTGTATTTAATAAAAGGGTTACATGATCTTTGCCAGATAGATGGTGCATTAATTCACATACATTGATACCCTTCCACATGTCTTGGTCCCCATTACCCTCCCTACCCCCCTCTTGGTTCTCCCCCTTCCCTGTCCAATTAGTCTTGGAAATTTTTATACACTGTTTTTCCTTTGAAACATGATTGATTTCCTGATTTCTGCCTTCCAAGTAGCTAGGATTTTACAGGCTACCACACATAAACAGCATAACTTTTTTATTGTAAAGATGATTCACAGAGGGGTTATAGTTACATACATAAGGCCCTGAGTACATTTCTTTTTGAATAGTGCTATCTCCTTCCTCATTTTCACCCATCACCCCACTCCATCCCGCCCCCCACATTGTAAAGTTCATTTCCAACATAGTGTCAGGGGAGTATCACTGTTGCATCCGTTTATCCTTTGTCCCACTATTACTGTGATTCCCCCGCCTTTCTCCAAATCAGATAAACTTATATACAAGACAAGTATATAGAAACCAAACACAGTAACAACAGGCAATTCACCAAAGGAACAAAAAAAAAGAGAAAGAATTGCAAATAGTACACACACACACACACACAGAAAAAAAATTTCTATTTCTTGAACTTCATTTCAAAGAGCATTATTTTATATAGTCCTATGCACATAGCTATTGTGATCCTCTATTAAGAATATCCTAGACATAGTCTAGATATTACAAATGAGGAAACAATGCAGTAGCACAACCATGTTCATTATAGCCTTATTTACCATATCTAAGATGTGGAATCAGCCCAGATGGCACTCGGTAGATGAATGGGTCATAGGAGAATAGGAGAGCTCAATGTTTAGTCTTTTTTTTTTTTTAGTTGGTCATGGGGCTTGAACTCAGGGCCTGGTCTCTGTCCTTGAGCTCTTCAGCTCATGGCTAGTGTTCTACCACTTTGAGCCACCGCACCACTTCCAGTTTTCTGGTGTGTGTATGTGCACATGTGTGTATTCTGTAACTTTGCCATAATAGAAAACCGTTTTGGTGAAGTTTGTTCACTGTTTTGTTTGTTTTCCCTTTACCTGTTTTACTATTTGTTATCTAACATAATAAATCCCACTTACCTATCTAGGCTTGAGATTTTTTTCCAATAGCATTCATATATCTGTGGTGTATCCTCTTGCCTAAACTGTAAGCTTCCTTTCTTGAGAGAAAGAGACCATGTAATCCACTTCCTTTGTGTCAGATGTAAACTTTTGTGCACGCAGAACAAATCTGCTCTCTCCAAAGCTAGGAGTGTAAAGCATTACTAGGGTGGGTGGGAGGTCATAGCCCATCGTCACAAGTATGCATACCTTATTTAAGTACAAAGTGTAGTGATGAAAGGCTCTGGTACCAGTCCATTAGTGTTTGAATCTGGGAAAGGCCACTAACTCTCTGTAAATCAAGTTACATGTATCTCAGTTTCTCCCTCTATATAAAAGAATTAATAACAGGGGCCGGGAGTTTGGCCTAGTGGCCTAGTGGTAGAGTGTTTGCCTAGCATGCATGAAGATCCGGGTTCAATTCCTCGGTACCACATATGTAGCAAAAAGCCAGAAGTGGTGCTAGGCTCAAGTGGTAGAGCTCTAGCCTTGAGAAAGTCCAAGGACAGTGCTCAGGCCCTGAGCTCAAGCCCAGGACTGGCAAAAAAAAAAAAAAAAAAAAAAAAAAAGAATAGTACTATGTGTAAGTGCCATTGTCACCTGAACTTGCTTCTGCATGGGATGAAAAGGAAAACAGAGGCACAATAGCTATGTGTATCTGATCATATATAATAACATTTATCAAAATGAACTCGAGAAAATGGAAACAGGAGTATTTTTCTCTTGCTGTCTTTTTTTCCCTTTTCCTTTTGTATTGTTTATTTGTTTCTTGGTCTTTGGGAGGGTAAAGGGAAACAGGACATTGTGTTACATATGAACTATACTACCTGTGGGTCAAAACCAGAGGGAAAAATTAGGAGTGATCGAAGGAAGGGGTGACATTGTTCAAAAGAAATATACTCTTTATCTGACTTATATAACTGCAACTACTTTGAATATCACCTTTACAATACAATAAAAATGCAAATATTATCATATGAATCATCTGATTCCATAAATATTAAAAATGTAATTGAAGAAACTTAAAAGAAAAAGGACACATGGTGATTCTAGATTCTCTAGGAAGGCCCTGTTGGCTTGTTTTCTTGGTGGAACCCCTCATATCTAGCTCATTCTGTCATTCCACTTTTAGATTATTTGTCCCATGTGTGTGTATACATATGTGTCCATACACACTTACTTGGGCTTGAATTTAGGGCCTTCCCACTGTCCCCTGGCTTTTTCACTCCAGGCTGGTGCTCTGCCACTTGGTGGTTAATTGGAAATAAGAGTCTCATAGGCTTTCCTGCCTTGGCTGACTTTGAATGGTGATTCTCAGCTCTCAGCCACCTAAGTTAGAATTACAGATGTAAGCCACCAGTGCCTGGCTCCTTTGTCTTGTTAAAGTACTACAAGTATCTCCAAAAGGGTTTACACTTTCACGGGGTTTAGAAACTTTGACTTAGGAGGGTTTTGAGTCTCTTCCCGGTGAAGTCCGTTTTGGACAGCCTGTTTTGTTCAGAGTGCCCTATGAAGCAGATATAGTCAGAGGGACACTTTTTTGGTGTGTGTGTGGGGGATGGGTCATGCTTGTATACTGTACAGGAGGAAACAAGAAGGTTGGGCATGGGGCCTCTGAGATGGATATATGACAGAGTCAAGTAAGGTAGAACTCTAGAGTTGCCTATTTGCCAAGTTGCCTATTAGGAGCAGAACTGGCAAAACTTAGTGCTTACAAGTGCTCAGTTGTTGGCAGAGGACTACCCAGGAGAAGCTTGTCTGAGCTTAAATGCTGAAGTGGCATAGGTCTGTAGCTGGAGGCTGTGAGCTCATGTCCTCTTTGCAGTGTGGGAGCAAGTTCTTACTGGAAGACAGATCCTTGTGGCACACCTCCAACATGCCACACTACAAGCTTTCTCTAAGAACTGAAATTTTTTTTTAATCTGGAAAAAGGATATGGAACATAGCACAGACACTTCATTCAGATCTCTACATGAAGATGCATGACCAAACCTTAGCACCCCTTCCTGATGCCTCAGGTTAGGTCCCTGGGACAACTCAGCCCTGTTTCAGAGTTCCTGCTTGGGGAAGTTCAGAGTTGAAGAGAGAATTTGCTGCTTGTTCTAGCTGATCCTTGATGACAGGCCTCTGAGCTCTCTTGCCTAAGGAGGGCTTAAAATGGTGAATTCTTCATCTGTCCTTTTAAGACATATATGTCTCTCCTACAACTGAAGGCCTTTCAGGAGAACCTGAAAGCTGTATTTTCTGAAATGCAGTCATCAGAAAGGGTAGGCCTGTTTCATCCTGTCTTTATGGGAGAATAAAAATCTTACCTTCTGGTTATTCACATTTATATTGATAGATCCTTGGAAATTGTTTTGTGATACTTTGCTCATTTTTCCTCACTCCTTCATCTCCTTGTTTAATTAACGGTACTTTCTGTTTTTAATTTTTTTGTGGTATAGGGGTTTGAATGCAGGGTCTCACACTTGCCAGACTGGTATTCTAACACTTGAGCTGTAACTCCAGATTGTCTTTTTGCTACAGGAGCAAAATTTCTAGGACTTTTCTGCCCAGGCTGTTTTCGAACCTCCACCCTCAGGATCTCAGGCTCTTGAGAAGTTGTGATTACAGGAGTGAGCCATTGGTACCTGGTCCTGTTCAGTATTTTTAATCAAAATGGAAGACTTTTTGTATGTGTGTACCAGTACTAGGCCTTGGCTTTTTCACTCAAGGCTGGCACTCTACCACTTGAGCCAAATTTCTACTTCTGGCTTTTGGCTAATTGGAGATAGGAATCTTAGGGTTTGGGCTTTTTTTTTCCCAGCCTGGGCTGGTTTTGAAACTTGATTCTCAGATCATAATTTCCTGAGTAGCTAGGATTACAGGTGTGAGCCTCTAGAGTCTTGTGGAAAACAATCTGTACATACATTTCTACTTATCCATATACTTTAGGATACATTATTAGAAGTGAAATTCATTCGTTTAAGGGCATACACATTTAAAATTTATATATTGTTAAGGAGCTCTCCTGATATGGAAAAATGGATTTATACTCCATCAATAATATATGTTGTGATACTTTCCTTACTTTCATGCCAAAGAATTTTGGTGGTGATGGGAGAGAAGAGCTCAGAAAAGTAATGGGGCTCATTAGATTTCTAAAGAGCTCAGAGGAAGGTAAACAAGCTAGGCTATACCTTTCATTTACTCCCAGGTTCCAGCTTGTTTACTATTGCACAATACCCATTCTGAGCCACTAGAATAGCCAGATGCTTTCCACAGAGACAGCAGACATGCAATCACAGAGGCCACCCTCCAGGCTGGGCAGACCAAAGTCTTTTTGTGAAACATTGGAGAAGCCCTGTAGCCATATCTGCCTGACCTGAGCTCTTGTCCCATCTTGCACATTCTAGGAAGAAGTTTGACTCGAGGAAAGCAGATCAAAGGCTAGTCAAGCTGCCAATTCTAAGAAGTGGTCTGTGCCTAAACTTGGGGCCTGACTCTGTAGCAGACATTCATCTTGGTTGCTCTAGAGAAACCATTCATACCATTTTTGGGTGAGGCACCAAGGCAAGGAAGATGTGAATGACATTTCACTTGCCTGAAGACCATATTGTACCAGTCACCATGAGTCCTCTTTTTGCCCTAAAATTTTTTGGCAGATTTTGCATTAAATGCAGAGCTTTGTGCTTGGTGAGCCATAACCTCAGCCCCCTTTTTAAGATAAGATCTTAAACTTTTGCCCAGACAGACCCCAGAATGCAGTCTTCTTTCCTATGTCTCCTGTATAGCTGGGATTACAGTTTTGACTCACTACTTAAAAATTACTTTTTTCTTAAATTGAAAAAGGGTTGAGTATATGGCTTTTCTGAGGAAAATCTTCAAAACACTTTCAACTACTACGCATTTATACTTTTTTTAAAAAAATTTAATTCTGAGGATTAAACTCAGGGCTGACCACTCACAAGTGCTCTATCACTTGACATAGGGCTCTACTAACTTTGACAGGGCTGGCTTTGAACTCGATCTTCCTCAGTTATATCCTGAGTACCTGCAATTACTGGATGACTGCACCTTGTGTTTCCACTCAAACTCCTACTTGTCCTCATGATATCTGTTACCTGACAGCTGTTGTCACATGGGTGGATTGTGCACATAGCTTCATATGTGCATGATTCTTTCTGTGCATGTTATCCTAAGCAGCTCTAAAGCACAATGGTGCAGCTGTTTAACAACTGTTGGCTAGGCTTAGGACAGGAGCCTTGTCTAGGGTCAAAAGACAAGGCTTTCCTATGCAGTTTCCTGGACTAGGAGTTCCAAGAATGGATATAGTCTGCTCAGCCAGGGTCAGCACAGCTGGTTCTCAAGGCTGTTTCCTTTTTCTCTCATGATGTTGCTAGATAAAAAATAACAAAAAATGATGGTGCATTGGCAAGCAGCTTTCTCTACATCCTCTGTTCATTCTTCCCTCCTGAAGGGGCTGAAGTTAATGGTATTGTTTGCTCCTACTGACTAAATTCAGCTCCACAAAGATGTGTTCAGCGGACTCTTGTTTTATCAACTTGCAGAAACTAGAGGTGGCTCAAAGTTCAGAAGCCCCTATGTGGTCATTCTCTGCCAGTCCAGAAGTGTTCTCCAAGGATTAAATCTTGGAAATTTAATATGTTCCCAGTAAACTTTATACAGGTCATACATTCCTAATTCAAAAATCCAAAATATGAAATATCTTACAAAATAAAACATTTTTAAGTGCTGATGTGACACTATAAGCGAAAATTTCCACTTCTATATATGCATAGAATTATTCATATATAAAATTACTTTTAGGTTATGTGAAAAATAAATGAACTTACTGTTCAGATATGGATCCTATCTCCAAGATATTTGCATATATACATATAAATATTTGTTTAAAAATTCCAAATCTAAGCATCTTAAGGTATAT
Source organism: Megascapheus bottae (assembly GCF_031878675.1). Taxonomy (NCBI): domain Eukaryota; kingdom Metazoa; phylum Chordata; class Mammalia; order Rodentia; family Geomyidae; genus Megascapheus; species Megascapheus bottae. The sequence continues at coordinate 16,238,783 of NC_143521.1, read as the reverse complement.
TCAACCTGCGGTATATGTAGAATTGCAATTTTAGCAATAGTTCAGTATTTCTACATACATCATTGCTTAAAAAGCATGTGTGTAGAACTGAATGTAGATGATAGAAAGATAGGCATGCATGTATATTTTGTTTTCCTTGATGATTTCTATGAGGGGAAAATAGGGGAGGATGTGTACAAAGAGGTAGCAACCCAGACCAATGGGAATGTAAACAATCCTGCAGAGGGAAGATGGAAGGAAAGGAAGCTGTGGGGTGACAGTGGATGAAAGGAGTGGGACATGATGGGGATTAAAATATGAAAGGCAGAATTAACTGTGGGAGCCAGGCAGAAGCTGGGTGGGGCAGCTGTTGGAAAAACTCTGGGCTGGGAGGGGAAATCTTGGGATTTAGTCCCAGATCTGTCAAAAGCTGTCTGATGTAAGAACATTATTTCACTGCTCTGGAGTTAACTGTGTTCTTTATAAAATGAAGGGTTTCAACTAAGTCTGAAGTCCATTGTAGTCTTGCTTTTCCCATTCCAAAAACTTCAAAGGATTAAAAAAAAAAGAAAAGAAAAAAGAGAGCCGGGAGTTTGGCCTAGTGGTGGAGTGCTTGCCTAGCATGCAAGAAGACCGGGGTTCAATTCCTCGGTACCACATACATAGAAATAAGCTGGAAGTGGTGCTGTGGCTCAAGTGGTAGAGTGCTAGCCTTGAGGAAAGCCCAAAGACAGTGCTAAGGCCCTGAGTTTAAGCCCCAGGACTAGGGGAAAAAAAAAAGAACTTCCAAGGCACCCAAGACTCATATCTTCTAGGAAAGTGTTTCTTAAATGCCAAGTAGAGGCCTATCATTATTTCTAGCTGTAATCTTTTTGATTTTTTTTCAAGATTACAATCCAGTCTGTGATCTAAACATGTCTGTCTTGAGCTTTGTAAATTTTCACTTAGAAGGGAGAATCAATAAATGATGGTATAAATAACAAGGGTGGGAACATGGAATGGCAGGCCTTTATAAAAGAGGAGCTCATTCAGCAGAAATGAATTCCCACAGGAAGACAAGGATAAAGACTCAAACACAGACAAGCTTGCAAGCATGTTGCAAGTGTGCCTGGTACAGAAATAGGTTTCATGCCCTGATGAGAAATGTCATCATCTCAGGCAGGCAGCTATCAGCTGAGGGGATCTGAAGGTGGCGCCAGTCAGTGACAAGCAACACAGAGGTGCAGACAATCGCCACATCCATTTGTGAAGTCTTATGCAAGTAGAGAGGCAGTGCTGGTCTAAAAAATCCTTGAGGATATGTTTCCTGGAGAATGGACAGGTTAAAACTTAGAGATTATAGGGATGTGTGACTCCTCCTCCATTAGTGTAAATCTTAACTCTTCTGATGCAGGTTTGGTTTAAATAAACAAACAACCCCCAAATCCCAAAACAACAACAAGAAAAAAACAAAACAAAACAAAAGCCAGAACAGCTTCCTGCTGAGCTCCGGTGCCTCACACCTATGATCCTAGCTACTTAAGAGGCTGAGACTTGGACGATTGCGTTTCAAAGCCAACCCAGGCAGAAAAATCTGAGAGCCTACATCTCCAATTAACCATCAAAATGCTGGGCTGGAGTTATATTCAAGTTTTAATGGGCCAACTATGGGCAAGAAAACTGAATGAAAGCAAGAGGCCCTGAGTTTAAACCCCCATATTGGAGTACACACAAAAATGTAGTAATAAAAACAACTTCTGTGAGCTTCGTGGAGGAACCTGTGCCTCTATTGTTAGATATTCAGCTGCTACCTAAATGCCTGTCAGAGTAGAAGTTGAATTCCTTGGAGAATTGTTCAGGAACTGATGCTACTCCTAAGGCATTATCCCTGAGTAATGAAATTATAATATCTATGCATAATGGAAAGAAGTAGTTATTTGGAGAGAATCCCTTACAGCAACACAAAAGAAACAACTAGACAAAAATATAAAAAAAGAAAAGAGAATATCTTCTAGGCCCAGAAAAATAGAGTGTGGCTAGAGCATACTCTGTGGAGTCAGTATGACTAACACAGCATAGACGAAACAGAACAGAAATGATTTAACTGGAAACAGGAAAACAGGAATTGGAGAACTGAGAATTGGGGTCTAACTTTGCCAGTGTTTGCAATGGAAGGAGGCCAGGGCATCAATGTTCTTTCAGGAATAAGAAGTGATAGTTTAAATTGGGAATATGCTTACAGAGAAAAGTGATAAGCTAGTCTGATCACACCCTCTTTTCTTGTTTTCCTCCTGTATTCTCTTAGCATGAGTCTTTCTGGCTTCCACAGAGATATCCTGGTAGGAAAAAAATTGCATTGATGTTGCCCTTTGCTGTCAGCTCAGTACCTCTTCTGAGCAGATGCTGCAATGAAATTGGGATGCTTATTAAGTGGTTAAGTATAATGGCCATGAGCAATAAAGAGACAAGAAATGGGAGTGGATAGAAAACTCATCACACCACAATATAGATTGGTCACCTGTAAAAGGAAAAGGAGAAGAAAGCGAAATTGGACAGGGTACAACCTCACAGCTGCCAATGCTGTTCCTAAACATCTTATGCTGTCGATAGTGGCTAGGGAGTGAGATATTTGCTTTTTAGGCGCCCTTATACTTGGCAGGACAATATGATCCAGTTCTGACTATCTGAACATATTGTCAAGTTCTGCCTAATGAACAGCTGTGAAGCTAGGGCCATGAACCCATTAAAAAACTATTTGAGCCCAGCATGGGTGCCTTACACCTGCTCTCGATTACTAAGGTAATATTGTCCCAGACACCAATAATATTTAAATATCAAAAGCCCAAAGCCTGCACAAAATAAACAGGGCCTACAGTCTTTCTTAGACAAATCTAATCCATTTGATTAATTATGATCTGTGGGACAGCAGTAGAATATTTAGACCACAAGGGACAGTGGATATTGTTTAAGGACACTTATTTGAGGGAGACTATTAGGCATTGTGTGTCTGTCTTCTTCCATAAATGTATTGGTACCTACAAGTACATTTGCTCATTGTGACATAGGAAGACAGAGTCATGGGAAAAGGACATAGAATGGTATGTTTTAAACATGTTTGAAGAAAGCATAGAATAAGAGCAAAAGGGGCAGAGTGGGAGATACTGAACTGTTGGGCGGTTAGAGAAGGAATTCTGGCTACCTGTCCCTTCCATGTGAGGAATCTGAACCCTGAAATACCTGAGAAGCTCCAGTTAGAAGTACAAAGAGTCCATTTTGATTTTCAGACAGATCAGTCCCAGAGAAATACAACACATTCAAACTAGGGAATTTTAGATGCTTCAATCAAAGGATTATTTCCAAAGGCCAAGGTGGGGCACAAGGAAGTCAAAAGGGACTGAGTAGTAAGCCGGGACTAGAAACAGTGAAACTGTGAGCAAATTAGGCCCAAAGGGTTGCTAGAATTGAAACCAAGATTTGTCTCACTCAGAAGGATGAGCTCAGTTGGGAGAACACAGCTTTCCTGAGAGTAGTTGCCAAGGAAACAAATATGACTTCCTATGTCTTCCTCCCTCTAATCTTGCCAGGGTTCTCCATTCACCTAACTAGAAGTTAAAGAATGTAAGAACCTTCTAGGTGGAGTGCATTGATTTTCTGGATAAAAAAAAGTCCAATGGAGATGAGTAGAGGGTAGGGATAAAGCCAAGGAGTAGCCACTCCTAAACTTTTCTTTATCCTCCTGTAGAGATGGCAACAAACTGCCATCTCAGGGAAAGAAGAGAATGACAAGAGAACGAAAGAAGAGAATAATCCTGGGTCTGGATCATTTGCTGAGGGTATAACTTGCTCCTAAAAAGTAGTAAGATTTTTGATACCATCCAAACTCATGGTTGCAAATTAGAGGCAGATATGACTTTTCAGGGAGGTGCTGCAGAATGGGTTTGGAAATATATCTCTGGTTGGTATTAGAGGGAGAAGGGCACTCTCTTCAACTGCCTGACTAGGTATTTTTGTCCAAGAAATAATGTAATGGAAAGGTGGAAAGAAATGAGTATTCAAGTCATGAATGAAAAAAGGCAAGGAGAGATAAGCAAGAAGGAGAAGAGGAAGTGGGAGACACCTGTAGAAGGAAGTGAAGCTCTCCAGAGACCTCAGGTTACAGTTCATTGGCCAGAGAATTATGAACTAAGAGATAAGCACCCCTGGCTGCTTCTCTGTCTAGTACAAGTATGCATTTCTTCCTGGGAATTTTGGTGCTCTGAATTTAGTTAGGTTTCTGATAGGAGGCAGGAAAGTGTCAATACTAGCAGGCAACTAGCATATCTACCATTTTACTGGAAAGGAAAAGCAGAGATGAAAAGGAATTCACTCACATAGTCACAGCTAGTAAAGTGACAGAGCTGGAATTCAAACTTGGCTCACTTGGACTCCAAAGCAAATGTTTTTGTCTACTGGGTTACAGGGTTTTGATGATAGGATGGTGCTGGCTTCTTGCCTCAACATGAAATATTAAAGACTGGCAGTTGAGTTAGGCTCATGCTTCAGGAGGGTGAGATCCAGAGGATCATGGCTTGAAGTCAGCCTGAGCGGAAAAGTCTGAGAAACTCCATCTCTAGAAAACCAGCAAAACACTGGCCTGGAGGTATGGCCCAAGTGGTATAGTGAACAACTAGTAGTTGAACAACTATGAGACTGAGTTGAAGCCCTGGTACTATGCCCCCCCTCCTAAAATATCTTAAAATTTTTTTCATATGTTTTTTATTGTAATTAATAGAAGGGTCACATAATATTCACCAGATAGAAGGTGCATTACTTCACAAACATTGATACCCTTTCTCATATCTTGGTCCCCATTTCCCTCCCCCCACCCCACCCCTCATCTTGTTTTCCCCCCTTCTCTATCCTATTTCAAATAACCAAATAAGCATATATACAATATATCAGATAACCAGGTAAAATACTGTAACAATATGAGATAACCAAGGGACAGCAAAAGAGATGAGAGGTAACATAGTACATTAAGGACAACAATCACTCATATATGGCTTTTGTTTCTATATCCTGGAAGTCCTTTCATTTAGCATCATCCTATATGACCTTATGTATCTAGGTTTCACTGTATTGTAAATCCCTGTTAGGAGAGCCCAAGGCTTCTACTGATTATGACAAATGAGGGAAACCATTGAGTCTATGTTCCTTTGAGTCTGGCTTCCTTCATTTAATATGATTTTTTTAATTATTTTATTATTTTTATTGTGATTACTAGAAGGGTTACATTATATTCACCAGATAGAAGGTGTATAACTTCACAAACATTGATACCTTTTCTTATGACATGGTCCCCGTTTCCCTCCCACCTTCCCCCACTTATCTTGATTTTCCCCCTTCCCTATCCAATTTCTAATAACCAATTAAGCACATATAAAATATATCAGATAACAAGGTGAAATATTATAACAATATGAGATAACCAAAGGATGGCAAAAGAGATGAGAGATAATATAGTACATTAAGGACAACAGTCACTCATTATATGGCTTTTGTTTCCTTATCCTGGAGGTCCTTACATTTAGTGTCATACTATTTGGCCTAATGTCTCTAGATTTTGTTCTATTGTAAATCTCTGCTAGGAGAGCCCAAGGTTTCTACTGATTATGACAAATGAGAGAGACTATTGGGCCTATGTTCCTTTGAGTCTGGCTTACTTCACTTAATATGATTTTTTCTAAGTCTTTCCATTTCCTTACAAATGGGGCGATGTCGTTCTTTCTGACAGCAGCATAGAATTCCATTGTGTACAAATACCACATCTTGTTGATCCACTCATCAACTGAGGGACATCTAGGTTGGTTCCATATCTTTGCTATGGTAAATAGTGCTGCAATGGACATCGTTGTGCTAGTGGATTTAGTATGTTCTTGTTTGTGGACAATTGGGTAAATGCCAAGTAGTGGAATTGCTGGGTCATAGGGGAACTCTATGTTTAGTCTTTTGAGGAACTGCCATACTGCTTTCCATAGTGGTTGAACGAGTTTGCACTCCCACCAACAGTGTAGTAGTGATCCCTCCTGGCCACATCCCCTCCAGCATCTGTTTTTAGTAGATTTCTTGATCCTGGCCATTCTAACTGGAGTGAGGTGGAATCTCAGAGTTGTTTTGGTTTGCATTTCTTTTATGGCAAGAGATGTTGAGCATTTCTTCATGTGTCTTTAGGCCATTCTTATTTCTTCTTCAGAGAAGACTCTCTTTAAGTCTTTGGCCTATCTTTTTTAATGGGATGGTTGTTTCTTGGGGGTTAGTTTTGGAGTGATTCAATTTTTGAGCTGTTGATATATTTTAGATATGAGGCCTTTGTCCTGATTCAATTTTTTAGAACATATGAATTTATTTTATTTATTTATTGCCAGTCCTGGGCTTGCGTTCAGTAGCTGAGCACTGTCCTTGGACTTTTCTCAAGGCTAGAGCTCTACCACTGAGCCTCAGCACCACTTCCAGATTACATACCAAGATATTTACATGAGGAACATGAACCATGAAGAATTATGATGCCTCCTCCTCATTTTCCTTCTCAAAAGAGCACTCCCTCCCCTCCAGAGATCCTGGGCCTGAAGCTGGACTGCAGACTGAATCAAGTGTGAAATGAGATCTGCTAGCACCATGGTGGGGGGTGGGGGGGTTCTGCTATCATAGGCCATTCTGGGGAGACTCCATGGGACTCCAAGGCTGTGAACACTACAACTGTAGCAGGTATTGTGGTTTTCTAGACACAGGGTACAGGGAGCAGGATGGAAACCAAGGCAGGCTCTTGAAAACAGGTTAATGGTGTTTCAGAACTGGAAGCAATCTAAGTTCAAAAACATCTCCAATTACATCTCCAAGGATTTATATTTACTCCTCACTTCTTACATCCTCAAAATGAGTAAATATATTCAGATCGGCTGTTGAGATCATCTAGAAATACAGAATATATTTGAATTTTGAATTCAAATGTAGTAGCTAGGCAACTGTGGGAAAATTGCCTTTCTAATCTAGTTATCTATCTGTACAATGGAGCTACTAAGTAGTAGTTATATTTTTAATTTGAAAAGATAATTTTTGTAAAGCCTATGGCAAATGGCATATACTCCAAAAACTGTATGTTAGTGTGTATCTCTAGATTGCTATGTATCTATCAACTATAAGAATTAGAATCTGTAATCCCTGCTACTCAGGAAGCTGAGATCTGAGAACTGTAGTTCAAAGCCAGCCACTTCAGGAAAGTCCTTTCGATTCTTCTCTCTAATTTACCACCAGAAAACTGAAAGTAGAACTGTAACCCAAAGTGGTGAGGGACAGCAAAACAATAACAAAAACCACAACACCCCAGGAGAATTATAGTGATAATGTGTAGTTTCTACAATCAGAGAAGCTTAAATCTTTGCACATGCTCACCTCCTGCTTCTGTGCACAGACATAGTGGAAAGGGCTAGCTGACAGTTGGGAATACCTGAAGTTGGAACCAGCTCAGGTTTGGTCCTGCTCTGACTTTTCTAACATGTGTCCTTTTGTCAGACACTCTACTTATTTTTGTTGTGTGTATGTGCCTGCACCGGGGCTTGAAATCAAGCATTGTCCCTTAACTTTTTTTGCTCAAGGTCAGTGCTCTACCACTTGACCTACAGTTCCACTTCTGGCTTTTTTTGGTGACTAATTGAAGATAGGAGTCTCACAAACTTTCCTGTCTGAGCTAGCCTCAAACTGTGATCCTCAACTCTTAGATCTTCACCTCCTGAGGAGCTAGGATTATAGGTGTGAACCACTGGTACTGACTCACTTTACCTCTTTGATTCTCAGTTTTTCTTTTTCTGTTAAAGAAGTATATCTTTCTTCTTGGATCTTTCCCACTGGCAGCCCCATAACCAAACTCAATTCTGTCATTAGAAATGTACCAAAGTGAATAGACCACTTTTTCTTTCATTCTTACTGTGGATTCATATGATCATAAAGAAGATACCTCATCATAGGGAATTCCCAGAACTTTACAAAAAGAAAAATCCCCATTAGACTAACTCCTCTCCTCCCCCATCCTTTTGTGTTGGCCTCTCTACCATCGACTTACTCTTAAACTACCCTTAGGAAGCCTTCAGTCTTTTTTTTTTTCTTGCCATATTCACCTTTTTTATAATGAGAAGTGCAATTCTGTCTGAAACCTAGCTGCCAGCTATGGCAGCTTTTCTTTATCACAACCAAAGTCTTTCTAGAATTAACTGTCTTATCAGCTGCTTATTTTTTCCTGTGGGTAATATTCTTGAACTCATTAGCTTATAGATTGCAGAAAATGATTGTTTAATGATTTTTTTTCTCTTCGTTTTTCTTTTTGTTGGTTGTGAGGCTTGAACTCTGGGCCTGGGCACTGTCCCTGAGCTCTTCAGCTCAAGGCTACTGGTCTACAGCTTGAGCCACAGCACACCACTATAAAAATGATTTTTTTTTGAGTCAGAGTGCACTGAACATTTTTCATTTGCTTCTCCACATTTGCTTGCTCTATGCCCAGGGAGAACCACTCATACTGATTATATCACTGGTGCATTTGTCCTCTGCTGCTGGTTGTTGTGGCCAGGTAGAAGGATGTAAAGATGGGAGAAGAGAGAGTTCAGCTCTGATCTTGCCAAATCAGAGCTGGTTGCATATATTCTCCATTGGAGGTTATATTTCCTTATGGTTGGTTCTCTTGCTGTGACCTTTTCTGGGTTCTGGAAGCTACTATTTCCTCTGGTACCTAAAGACTAATGGTAGTCACAGTTCCAGCTGTACTTGACTCCAGAGATGCTTCACCTGTCTACAACTTTGTAAATGTCTTTAATAAACTCTCTTCAATTATAGCACTGGAGGATGTTTATGCTTTCAGATGAAACAGCCTAGACATTTATTCATCCCTCATTCCTTCATTCCCTCAAAAATCATGACTTAGCAATCATTTCTGGATGGGAACTATTATAGGGATCCGGGATATGGAGACAAGTAAGTCATTGTATATTCCATGAGTCCAATTCTGGCAAAAAAGCCAGAAAAGTGACTAGTTGGCAACATCAGAAATATATGACAACCACGTGAGCATTTTTGTTCTGAGAGAATGCAAGGGAGATTGTATCTTTGGGGGTTAGCTAGGTCTGAATGTTCGTGACCCAGAATTCATATGTCCAAACTTTTACTTCCAAGGTGAAGGTTTTAGGGAGCAGTGTTTACTGGAGGCAGTTTAGTAATGAGGATGATAGAACTTCCACGAAAGGGATGAGTAACTCATAAGAGACCCCATTGCGTCACTTGGCCCATCCTTCATGTGGAGATAAAGCAAGCAGGTGCCACCCGTGATCCACAGTGTAGCCCTCCCACAAGATGTCTGATGGCATCTTGATCTTGGATGTCACAGCCTCTGAAAAACTTTTATAGTTTATGAGCTATCTGGTTTATAGCATTCATTCTTTAAAAAGTATTAAAATTAAATAGTTGTGCACAGGGACTTCAATTGAACAGTTTTTGAGTACAGTTTTCATTAATGTCATCTTATCTCTCCCTTCAATTTTCCTGGTTCTACTTTCACATATATACACATTGAGTATTATTATCTTTCTTTCTCTCTTTCTTTTTCTCTTTCTTTTTCTCTCTTTCTTTCTTTCCTCCTGAGTAGTTAGGATTACAGGCGTGAGCCACTGCTCACATTAAATATTATGACTTCATTTTCCCATCCTTCCCCTTGATCCCACCCTTCCCTATACCACATTTATCTTAATGGAATGAACCCTGGAAGCTGGAACTTAGAGTATTGTTTCTTTACTATCATTCTAAATATACTAAGATAGGACTGAGCAGAGAAATGCTTTCTGGTTCTTGTTCTTTTAAATTATTTTTAGTAATACTAGAGCTTGAACTCAGTGCTTTGTATATGCTAGGCAGACACTCTAACATTTGGGCCATGCTCCAAGGCCAGGAAATGCTTTCAGACAAGCAGACCACTTGCTTTGACATTGAACAACAAGTGGTAATTGGTTGGCTGAATGGGAGGTTGAAAAAGAGAAGAGAATGACGTGATAGAGGGAACAACACTGAATAGTGCTGCAAGGAAAACTGAAGAGGTCAGAACCTGGATGGCATTGGAATGGCTGATGGATCATGATCTGGGAGAAAATGACCTATTACTTTATTTATTGGATGGCAGAAACTTTGTCTTTATCCTCAACATGATGGGGAATCCAGAAAAGGTTTGTGGCTTAATATCACCTCTGTCCAGTTATTAGTGGCTCAAACCTGTAATTCTAACTACTCAGGAGGATGAGATCTGGGGATTGCAATTCAAAGCCAGACAGGGCAAGAAAGTCCATGACATTCATTTCTCCAATTATGGGTAAAAAATCCAAATGGAGTTGTGACACATATGGCAGCCTTCAACAAAACTTGAGGAACAATGCCAGGCCTGTGTGCGTGTGTGTGCACATGCACACACACACTCACCACCACCACCATCATCTCTCAGGATGTAGTACAGACAATAGTCTAGAAAATAGGATCCAAAGGTAGTGAAAGAAGTTGCAAAGTGGGAGCTGGGAGTGTGGCCTAGTGGTAGAGTGCTTCATTTCCTTGGTACTACATATACAGAAAAAGCTGGAAGTGGTGCTGTGCCTCAAGTGGTAGAGCACTAGCCTTGAAGAAGCCCAAGGACAGTGTTCAAGCACCAGGACTGACAAAAAATATTTCAAAATGGAAGAGAAAGGAACAGGGGAACAGGTGAGAAGAAGGAAGCTAAAGTATGGGTAATAGCAGAGCAGATACTGAGGTGGGAAAGGGCATGTGCAAGTTTCCTGGGGCAGCATCATTATTATAGAATGTTACTGATTTCTCACTTGATGCAGGCATTTTGCTTTATTTTGTGGTGCTAGAGGCCAAACTCGGCATTAAGCATGCTAAGTAAGCACTTTTGCTATCACTGAGCTACAATGATAAATAGAAACATATCATTGGCATAGAATTGGAAAGCTCTAACACTGTACATATTCTGCTAGGCACAGAGAATCCCTTTGACCAGCTGCATCCAAATACTGAGTTAGACAATAACAAAGTTTCCAATGAGCATACACAGAGATCTTCTTTCTGTGCTGGACAAAGTGGGCAGGAGCTGTGGTTGCCTTGTTTTTCTGCTGCAGATCTAGGATGCAGGCAGCCATCATCAACTCGAAGTGCAATTGAAATGGAGGTAGGAAAATGGACTAGAATTGTTCCTTGCATAAAGCCTATTATATCCTTTCCTGTTTCTTCCTCTACTGACTTAGGTTGTGTGTTTGTGGAGGTGATGCCATTTGCTTTAGCTCAAAAATAATAGGAGTTTGCTTTGGCTCAAAAGTAACAGAATTAAAAATAAGACTCTAGAGATAAAAATTGGAGTACTCTTCCCACATCTCCTCCACCCCTAAAGATAGCTTCTGTGGCAACAAGAAAGAACATTTTGTCTTTCCTACTTTTAGTTTCAGAGCTTTCTGGATCACGGGCCATGATAAAGTATTATACATTCTGCTAACCCAATACATCCATCTGAACTTTTCTTTTGGGTGGTACTGGGGTTTGAATTCACAAATTTGTGCTTGGTACATTCCCAACTACTTGAGCTGTGCTTCTAACCCCTGTATATATATATATATATATATATATATATATATATATATATATATTTGTTGTTGTTGTTGCTTCAGTTAGATTTTTTTTTTGGTCAGTCATGGGGCTTGAACTCTGGGCCTGGACGCTGTCCCTGAGCTCTTCAGCAAGTCTAGCACTTAGCACTATGAGCTACAGCGTCACTTCTGGTTTTCTGGTGATTAACCAGAGATAAAAGTATCATGTATTTTTGTGCCCTGGGCTGGCTTTGAATCATGATCCTCAGATCTCAGCCACCTGAGTAGCTAGGATTCCACTCATGAGCTTCAGTTAAATTTTGAATAGTATTTACCGTTTTTTCTGGGTCAGCCTGGATGGAGATCCTCCTATTTATTCTTTTTTGTATAGGATATCACTATGTTCAGTTTTTTAAATTATTATTGCCCATCACTCCTTTATTACACTGATCTGGAAAAGATTTAGTAGTTATTCTCAAAATGAGTATAGGGTCCATGTGGCAGAGCCAAGCAACCGGAACATGATTCAGAAACCAGACACAGTGAAACACTTGCACATGATTAAGAGGAATTTCACTGCCACAGAACAAGGCAGGAGGGATTTATGCAGAAACAGGAAGCTCTCCTGTCCTCTGAGGCCAAGGAGCTTTCCCTTATTGGTGTGAGGAATGGCTTGTCTTCTGATGATTACATGTGCGACTATTTCAACTGCCCCCCAAAACCCAAAAACCCTTGAAGGGTTTTTACTCAGTATTTCTTTCTCTCCTCTCTCTCTCTCTCTCTCTCTCTCTCTCTCTCTCTCTCTCTCTCTCTCTCTCTCTCTCTCTCTCTCTCTCTCTCTCTCTCTCTCCCCCATATATATATAATGTAACACAGAATGTAGCTCAGAATTGATCCTAACCATCTGGAGCCAGCACCTCGGGGTCAGGAGGAAATAGCTGTTTTGAAGTCACCTTCTACTGGAATGATTCAAGTCTCCTCAACAGGGACTTGATGATCAGAGCTTAGGACTGAGTCCTGGCTCACAAGGAACTCTGGCTTCTCACTGGTCATGCCATGGCAGGGTTCCTGCCTAATCACGATTCATTCAAGCAGGTCCTTAGTAAACAAAGCACTGGGAAAAAAAACAAACCTGAAATTATCAGCAACCCTCCTGAATATAAAAGGAGCCTTCCTGGGCTTTAGGTTGCAAACCTATACCCCAAAGGTGCCATTCTGATTAGATTCTATGCAGGGAGTGGGTGCAAGAGACAATACTAAAAATGAAAATGGGAGCCACTGGTCCCCATCTGCAGCTACCTACGACTGAAGATGTATAGAAGTGGTCAGTGTGACGTGCAGAGGAATGAGTGGGCAGGGAAGGTGTTCGGGGGTAGCAGTCAGCCTACTCCCCTTCACTTCTTGACCTTGCCCTGGGCAGCCACAGCTTCCATGGCTTTATGCACAATCTCTTCATCCCTCAGGAACTGTATGGGTTTGATGGGCTTCAGGTTCTAGTCCAGCTCATAGACTATGGGAATACCAGTTGACAAATTCAGCTCCATGATGGCTTCTTCAGAGAGACCTTCCAGATGCTTGACAATGCCCTGGAGGCTATCGCCATGGGCTGCAATCACAGCCCTTTTTCCCTCTTTGATCTGAGGGACAATTTCTTCATTCCAGAAGGGAAGTGCTCTGGTAGTTGTATCTTTCAGGGTCTCACAGGAGGGTAGCTGATCTTCAGTGAGGCCTGCGTACCTGCCATCCTTACTGATGTCGCTATAGAAGGGATAGTCAGGCTCCCCTGGAGGTGGTGGGACGTCATACGAGTGACCCCAGATCTTCCTCTCAGCCTCACCATGCTTAGCAGCAGTTTCTCTCTTATTGAAGCCAGTCAGACCCCCGTAGTGCTGCTCATTGAGGCACCATGTCCTCACCATTGGCAACCACATCTGGTCAATGGCATCCAGCACTGTCCAGAGAGTCCTAATTGCTCTTTTCTGCAGATGTGGAATTCATAGCCAGCATCTCGCAGATCCTACCCACTGTGCTTCACCTCCCCGTGATCCGCCGGGCTCAGGTCTGCATCATACCAGCTGCTAAAGTGGTTCTCCAAGTTCCATAGCTCTCGCTGGGCTGGATCAGCACCAGTTTGTAGGCAGCCATGGTGCCGGAAGAGGGATGCAGTGAGGAACCTCAGCTTTATATTCTTTGAGATGGAGGGGGTGACTCAACAATCTTTCACTGGCCTTGAATTGTGATCCTTTCAATCCTCACCTTCTAAGTAGTTAAGATTGCAGAATTGAGCCACTCTAACTAGCCAAATCCACTTTTTTGCCATCCCAGGCTTGAGCTCAGAGCCTGAGCACTGTCCTTGGGCTTTCTCAAGGCTAGAGCTCTACCACTTGAGCCTCACCACCATTTCTGGCTTCTTCTATGTATATGGTACTGAGGAATCAAACCCAGGTCTTCATGCATGCTAGGCAAGCACTCTACCACTAGGCCAAATTCCCAGCCTCAATCCACTTTTTTGAGAGCTCCAAGTGCTTAAGAACACAGTGCTTAAGAACAATCATGGCCTTGGAATTCAAACCACCTGTCTTTCAGTTCTCACTCTTCCTCCTGACAGCTGTATAAATGGGGGACATTATTTAGCTCATTTGGAACTACAGCTGTCCTATTCACAATATGAGCCCATCACCACCTGTTTCAGGTATGAAGAAGGGGATTAAGTGAGCTGAAATATGGACAATCAAGGACTCAAAGTGTGCCAGGAGTTTGGCCTAGTGGTAGAGTGCATGCTCAGAATTCACAAAGATCCAGGTTTGATTCAGGTTTGATTCCTCAGTACCACATACATAGAGAAAACCAGAAGTAGTGCTATGGCTCAAGTGGTAGAACTCTAGTTTTGAGAAAACTCAAGGAGAGTGCTCAGGCCCTGAGTTCAAGTCCCAGGACTGGCCAAGAAAAAAAAAAAAGGGCTCAGAGTGTGTACTCAATGGGTGATAAGTGTGAATATTTATGCAGCAGGGTGGAGATATAGCCTAAGCTAGGCTTCTGCTTTTGTGGTTGCCATCTGCCTCTGCTGAGATCATATGGAAACCTCCATGAACATTGCCTCAGGCTTTTCAGTGCCTCATTTGGAAGCAGAATAAACTAGGGAAAATTGTAATATCCCAGCCATTTGGGGAGTCCCTGAACCTCCCCCTGCAATAGAGTCACCGGTACTGTGAACCATGCTGGTGGTCAGGTTAATAGTGCAATGGCTATTCTCCACTTTTGGGCTGAGAATAGCCCTGATCTACAGTGGAGCAGAGCTTTTAAAGGTAAACATCGCACAAGGTGGCAGTCACCTTATGATGTCACCTTACAATGATCCCAGTCAATAATCACAAGGATGAAACCACATGCAGGTGGTCAAGCTGGTTAAGCCTTTTTACAAAAACAAAAAACAAAAATACAATTTGGCAGCTAAACCTGCCAGGTTATTACAAAAATGAGGTATGTTGAATTGCAATGAGAAATTTGGAAACTGTGTTTAGAAACACAGAAACACTCCTTCATAAGCCTCAGTATTAGCCTGTGGACATGCATACACACACACACACACACACACACACACACCTAGCAATTGCAGTTTTCTCTATCTGAGCTTGCCTGTTGGTCCCCAACAATCATTGTGCTCTAAAAACTGATAAAGGACAACATAAAAAGACATGTAGGGGCCAGGAGTTTGGCCTAGTGGTAGGGTGCTTGCCTAGCATGCACGAAGACCCGGGTTCGATTCCACATACTTAGAAAAAGCCGGAAGTGGTGCTGAGGCTCAAGTGGTAGAGCTCTAGCCTTGAGAAAAATCCAAGGACAGTGCTCAGGCCCTGAGCTTAAGCCCAGGACTGGCAAAAAAAAAAAAAGACATGTAAACCAGAGAAGTAAATACTTGGATAAATGGCTCCTGCGGGTACAAAGTGTTTGCCTCAAAGGATAAATATTTGTGGCAGGATGCATTCTATCTCAAGAAGAAATACTAGCTTTAAAATATATGGCAAAATGCATTTTCTTAAAAGGGATGCATAAACGTAATGGTCCTAAAAGCACTGATCAATCTCAGGCATCCTGAGCCCAAGTGGTAAAAGTGTAACACCAAGAGTGTTCAAGAGCAAAGATAAACAACTATCTCTGCAAAATTTAACTCAGATTTCTTACCCTCTGCTGTTATATAAATACCCCTGATGTCAAAACTCTGGGTCTCTCCCTTTAAGAGCGCCCATGCTCTATTAGAATGTTGTTTTTCTTGCTTACTTACTCAACTAAGCTTTGCCACGTTTTCTTACCATTATGATGTATCCAGAAATTTTTACTGTGCAATCAAAGTCAAGGACCCTAAATGAAAAGTCTCAACTTTTAGAGGGAAACATCACAATGCTCTCCTGAATCTGTTACAGTCCTTTGGTTTTGAAGACTGATGACTGACTGGCGCGTTAGCTGGCTCCTCTGCAGGAGACAGTGAGGGTTGGCATTTATTTGGTTCTGAATTGGCCTAATCTTTTGAGCTTCCTGTCTAGGAAATCAACTGACAAGACACTGGGATAAGCATGAGGGGAGAAGACTTTTCTTATTTGATAGGTTTTATTTGTACAGAATTATGTTTTAGATGAAAATTCTCATTGACTTGAGGACTTGCAGCTTCTAGTGCTATCATTGTTGGCTCTTGATCATGAATATGGTATTATTCCAAATGCATCCCTCAATTATTTATACATTTCCATCTGCACTGTAGAGTTGACCTTTGGTTTTTAGAAGAGCCCTTCATTTTCCTTCTGGTAACAGAAAAGGAAATGTCGTGTAGGGTGGCAAAGTCAAGGATCCTAGAAACCATCTGCTTGGGCTTGAATCCAGTTACATTACTTAAGCTGGGGAACCTGGGACCAATTACTCATCCTTCTATGGTGGAAATGTTTTTTGTTTTTTTTTTTTACAGGAAACTGGAAGACGAGTAGTGTTTTCAATATTCATGGCATGAGTAACAGAACAGGTTAATAGCAAGAGGTAAATGTAGTTGTGTCGTGAGCTCTTCTAGATGTTTTTCAAATACAATCTTGGTCAACCTTCACAGTAATCTCATGAGTAAACCCTATTTTTCCCACCATGTTACAGATGAGGCAAATGAAACTTAGAGCTGATTGGTATCACCAGCAGATAGAAGAGTTAGGAATTAAACTTGTCTTTTTTCTTTCTAACACCCATGTCCTAAACCACTACTTATCCAGTATCCAGTAACTGTTTTTAAGTTTGTTATCAAAAAATGTAAAATCAACCTTGTGAATAGCCCCGGTCTTTCCAAGAAGAGGATCCTCTTTCTCTTGCCCACAGATGTGTGGAAACTCGGGGTTGAAGTGAGTGCTAATGCTAGGAAGCTAAGAGAAAGTTTGGGTAGCAAACAGGAGTAGATGATGTCAATATGTTTGTAGGCATTTACTGACCTATCAGAGCAATGCTTAGGTCCTGACTCAATTCCTGCTGTCTTCTCAGCTCTGTGTCACTTGCCCTTGAATCTGTCCTTCCAGTAGCTGTGGAACTCATGTAGATGAGCTTCCAGCTCTTCAAATGTTTGTTCTAAATTGTTTCTAATAACAAATTTACCTTTAGGAGGACGAAGCAGTTTTAAACAGTCTCTTATAAACTTAAGATTTCTTTGATGGGAGGTGGTGGGGAAGGGGTAACAATGTTCAAGAAGTAATGTACCCACTCACTACCTGATAAATGTAACTGTAACCCCTCTGTACATCATTCCAGCAATAAAAAGATTTTTGTGGTTTTATGATTTTTCTTTCATTTTTATTTTATCAAACCTTTAACAAAGTTTTATGTTTTAAGTTTTTATGTATAGTATACAGTATCTTTATCTTTTAAATGTTTCACCTAGGAATAATTCTAGTTTCAGGGCACCAGAGTTCTACTCAGCTTCCCTTAATACTAACATCTGACATGTGATCATCACTAAGAATTTCAAACTTGATTTGGATTTTCCTATGACTGTCCTTTCATGTTTCAGGCTCCCATCCATGGTACCAGGTTGTGTTTAGTCCTCACATCTCCATAGTCTGTCTTGTATTTTCTCATTCCTCCCTACTTTTCCTACTCATGATGGTGGTTTTCAGTAGCTGTGGTTAGGATCTTCTCCAGTGTCCCTGAGTTGGACCATGTCTGATGTTTGTTTCATGATTTGTTATTGATGGGGTTTGAAGCATAGCACAAGTATGAAGGGCTCTTTTCCCTTCGTCACAACAAGGAATGTGTAATAAGATGTCTACCCTGGAATTTTATATCCCAGCCATTCAGGAGAGATTTGAACCCACAGTATTAAAGTCACCAGCATGCAGCGAATCATTTTAATAGCTGTGCAGCGACTGTTCTCCATCTTCAGGCTGATAGAGAGCAGCCCAGAGCTTCAGTGGGGCTGAGCTTTTAAAGGTAAACAACATAAGCAGATGGTTATCACCACAGGCAGGTAGTCCTCACCATATGACATCACCCTAAGTCAATAACCACAAGGACAAAACAACATGCAGGTAGTGAAGCAGGTTAAGCTCTTTTACAGAAAAACAATTTGGTGGCTGAGCTTGACAGGTTATTGCATTGGCTACCTGGAGTCACCATCAAGGCCTGAGAACTGTCCTTGGGCTTTCTCAAGGCTAGAGCTCCACCACTTGAGCCACAGCATTACTTGTGGCTTTTTTTCTATGTATGTGGTACTAAGAAATGGAACCTGGGTCTTTGTGCATGTTAGGAAAGCACTCTAACACTAGGCCAAACTCCCAGCTCTTCTTTCCATTTATTAAATCATTTCTTTATATTGGTTGGACTACTGTTGTCTTAATACAAAAAATGTTTTGTAACCCCAATGTACAAATTCAATTGCCTTTCTATGACTATCGGCAGGCTGAGAATCTCATACTCAATAGCATGTAGTGTGAAAAGCAGACTTGCTCCATTCCTCCTTGCTCCTGTTGCATCATAAGCCTTAATGATATGTTTGAGTTCATGAAAATGGATGATGGACAAATGAGCACATGTTCATCAGAATTTCACATGAGGCATAACATTTAAATCTAATCAGATTCTGACCACATAGCTACTTAGGATGCTCCTGAAATTCCTTAGGGCATGCTAAATCTCTGCCATACTAAGTCTAAATGCTTAGAGGGAAACTTCAGAAGGGAACTAAATTATTACCTTAAAATGTGTCTTAAATAACTCAGAAGTCTAACAACATAGCAAAAAAGAGAGCAATCAGGAGCGCAATCCTTAAAGTCAGCAAACCTGAAGAGAAAGCTCTTAGGCATTTGGAGGCTTTTTTTCACCTGTTGGCAGTCAGGGACCAATTGCAGAGCAGAAGTAGCTCCTATGCATTCTCATTGGTCTACCTCGAGAAGAAGGAGGGGCTCTGAGTATTTAAGAAAGGGCCCCCAGCTTAGCATTTGCCTGTTTTGTTGGTGCTGTAGGGAGTGGGCCTTAGCACGGGTTGTTTTGTTTTCTTTGTGGTAACTGCAAAGGCCAAAGTTCTGTAGAAGTGCCACGTATTGAAAAGTTCTCCGAAGAGTTAGGTGTTGGTAGCTCACTCCTGTAATCATAGCGACTCAGGAAGATGAAATCTGAGGGTTATCATTCAAAGCCAGCCAGGGCAAGGAAATCTTTGAGATATTTTCTCTAATTATTCAACATAAGGGGGCAAGTAGAGGTTCAGTTCCAGTGGTACAGTGCTAACCTTAAGTGAAAAAGCTCAGGAGCTGTGTCCAGATTCTGGGTTTATGCTTCAGGATCTGAACATGTACAAATCTGATGGCTGGGAAGTTGGGAAGTGGGTGGAAATAATTTGACTAAATTCAAAGGTGAAAGTGACAAAACAGGCAGGGGAATATAGACGCATACATGGAAGGACTGAAGAGGAACCCATCACTGGATGTAGACAGAAAATACCTCTGAGGAGGTCACAGCAATTTCCTAAGATCTCAAGTGAAACGTCTAAGTACAGAGAAACTTTCCTGAGTCTGGGGACTGTTCCTATGCTCTTTTCAAGCTGGGATTTCTTATATTGAAGTCTTAACTACTACCTGCCTACCTTTTCTGTTTAACTTCTCCTATACTTTACCAAAATTAATTTTTCTAGTTGACTTTTCTCATTAAATAAGCTTAAAAGTTCTACGTTCAAAGAAAGCTGGGCAATCTAGCTTCAGTGTCTAAGTGACTTCTAGGCTTAGTTGAAAGGCATCTTGCTCAACACCTGTAATCAGTTCTAGCTCTCTGGGAGGCGATGGTGTTAGAATTAGTCTTTGTGGAAGCTGGGGTAAACTTCCAGATCTTGTATAAAGCAAAAATGCCTGGGGAGGGGGTAAGCAAAATGTTTACCTGAGTCTAAGGAGTCTAACAAGTACAGTCCTGCCAGTTGTCGAAAACGAAGCTTATTCAGATCAGTGGCAGAAAAGATCTGAAAGCTTGCTGCTAAAGATCCAGAATAGAGGCTGGATTTGTTCAGATGACTACCACAGATGGGAAACCTGGGCTTATTTTCGATTCTTGGAGGAAAGCAGTGTCTTTCAAGAGCAGAACCTCTCAAAACATCACCTAGCATTTAAGCTCTGCCACCTTAATCCTATGGAGTTAAGGTTTTATATCTTAGAAGTCATTCTGACCCTTGCCCTTCATCTGGGGAATGATCTGTTACTTAGGCCTTGTAGTGATCACCAGACCTAAAAGCACTTTGGGGATAGGCAGATGGGCAGAAGCTTTTATGCCCATCCACCTGGAGCATCATGAGAACTATGTCACCCATTCCTTTGCTTCCCCTCTTTTCCCATCTTGGCCCATGAGTTACATGGTTAATTTCTCACATAATGTATAGTGAAGAGTAGGACTGCGTTTGTTCCTTTCTGTGCTCCCCTTTGCCCCCCTAAAAACCCACCCCCACAACAAAACTTAAAAATCAAAGCTGGCTGTTGGTGGCTCAGGCCTATAATCCTAGATCTGGTAAACAAGGTTCAAGATTTGAAGCTAGCCTGGGTAAAAAGTATTTCCAATTAGCAAAAATGCTGGACTGGAGACCTGGCTTAAGTAGTAGAGTGCCATCAGTGAGAGAAAAAGCTGAGGGAGCAAAGGCTTGAGTTCAAGCCTCTGGTCCCAGCAAAAGAAAAGTCATACTACCCAGATGCTACTGGTTATCGGCCTTAAAATCTGAAAAGTGTAAGCTGGGTGTAGTGAGACATGACAGTAACTAAGCATTAAGGAGACTTAAGGCAAATTGGAGACAGGCCTGTCTTTAAGAGTGTGAAGGGAGAGGGATCTACAGCCTTGTTCCCTCTTCTAATCAGTGGCGAAACTATGTTTTGAAGGGCTTGAAAAAGTATCTTCATGTAGCTACTCTGCTGAAAGACATGGTGCTCTGACTAGCAGTGCTCTTGAAACATAATTGCTTATGGGTGATAGTTTCTCCACAACTTCTTACTGAAAAGCAGCTCTGATTATCTTGTAGCATTTACACATGCCCTTTGTCCTTTGACAGTAAAACCTCTTACAAATCCCAAAAATTGGTATATTGGTGATATATTTTGGATTTAATGCAAATTCTAAGGTATTAAGTATATGACTGTTATGAGCTTTTTTGTTTCTATAAACTATAGAATCCAATGAAAACGGGCAAGATCAGGTATCTACAACTCGGTCTACAGATATGCCAGCAGATTACTGGGCAAAGATGTAGCTCTTCACCTAAGAAATGCAGGGAAAAACACCTGCCATCTATTAACCTAATCAACTACAGGCTCAACTTCACATGAGCCCAAGGGCACTGGTGTAGCTGGTGTTGCTACAAAGCAATGGCATCAAGAATGTGGTACAGCTGGGGTGGAACCATGTTGAAAAGTGGGAGAAGGGAAAAATAGCAAGCTTTCAGATTTTATTATTTCTATTACTTTGATTATTCTATACCTTCAGCTTACACCTTTTTCTTTGTTTCTAGAGTTTGTACAGTAGATTTTTGGTCTTTGTTGGTTGTGGAGCTTGAACTCGGGGCCTGGGCAACATCCCTGAGACTTTTAGCTCAAGACTAGCACTCTGTCATTTGGGTCACAGCACCCCTTTAGTTTGCTGGTTCTTAATGGGAGATGAGTCTCATGGACTTTCCAGCCCAGGCTGGCTTTGGACCATGATCCTAAGATCTCAGCTTCCTGAGTAGCTAGGGTTACAGGTGTGAGCCCACAGCTTCTGTTCATTTGGTCTTTCATTTTTAATTTAAATTTTGTCAGTGTGATATAGAGGGTTATAGTTACATTCATAAGGTAGTTAGTACATTACTTGTCGGACATTGTTTCCCTTTCTGATGTTTTTCTTCTACTTTCCCTCCCTTCACCTCCTAAGTTGTACAGTTCATTTCCAGCATATTGTCTTGTGAATATTGCTGTTACACTGGTTCACCCTTTGTCCTTTGTCTTGTTTTTCCCCTTCCCTTTCCCTGATTCAAATAAACAAATGTAAAAAATAGCAAGCTTCTCCAGTCAACTGTTTTTTTTCCATATATTTTTATTGTAATAGAAGGGTTACATGATATTTGCCAGATTAGAAGGTGCACTAATTCACATACATTGATACCCTTTCATGTCTTTTAGAAAGAGCAAGACTCGAGGTCAACCAATGGCCACACTGGAGGCTGTTTGCTTTGGGGGGGACAGTGAATGTGCTTCAGCCTGATGTGCGATTTGTGTTGTGATTGAACTCCCATCTATCCTGCACCACTGCTTATGACTTCAGCCTGTGACTCAACTCTTACCAGCACACATTCTGTCTTAGTTCTAAGACTGCTTTGGGTGCTACTCATTCTTTGGGTTTTTGCTTGGGTATCCAGCATCTACCTAGAAGTGGTGCTCAGTACCACAGGACAGGGATTACTTTGTCACGATGCTTAACTACCACATCTATAAAAAGTGAACTTGTTGACCTACTGTTGGTGGCCATAGATTTCACTTCCAATTCTTTGGCTGTCCATGCGTGGAAAACACTTTCTAGGTTTGATCTTGCTTTTTTGTTTTTGCTGATGTAAACTACACTTCAGTAAGCAGCATGACCAACACTGTGTCTTCAGCCTTTCACATCTCAATTCTGTACTGTAAAAAGTTTACTTGGGGAACTTTGACTTGCCATCTCTGGATCTGTGAAGAAGTTGCAGTTTACACATGAAGAAACGAGTTTACACATTTGTTTCCGGCCTCTGAGTTATCTTGACTGGCTGGTATTTGATCCAGGGAGACCAGAAGCACCTGTGGGTGTTTCAAACTGGTCCCCAATGACCAGAGGTTATCCAAGTTAAGGAAGTAGGAGGATCTCAAATTAGAAATGCACTACTAGGAACGTGGTCCTCTTAATAGTCCAGCCTAGGACAGTAAAGACTATGTTTGAATTTAGCCTCTTTTATGTTTTCTTGGATTGTTTGGAAAAGTTCAGATCTCAGAATACACACTTGTGATTTCCTCAGCTGTCTTATTTTTTTTTTTCCAAAAACTCAAGCTAGGTTTGTATCCCCTACTCAAGTAGATTGGGGTTATTGTTTTATGCTAGTGAGCTTGTAAGAAGCCAGGTAATAAAAATGTCCTAAGGGCTTAGTAACTTGGCTATTATTCCATACACTGGCTCATCTAGTCCACAGGAGATACTACTTTTATAGGCCTCTAACTTAATAGAGGAAAAGCCAGGGTCAGAGATTGTCATTCTGCTAAATCTTATTCTTGGAAACGGTTCACTTGGTTTTTTGTCCCTGCAGAGACAATTAAACTACTCATGAAATAATTGGCTACAACTTGCCCCTAGAACAAATATTTCATCTGATGCTTTATGTGACCAAGGATTTAGTGTCATTTAAGTAGCAAGAAGCTAAACAATACTATAGTCTGGTGGATGTCAGTCCTAGTTTGGTCAGACATGTCTAGGGAACTCACTTCCTGTGTCACGAAGTCCTGTTTGCATGCTGACTCACATGTCAAAAGGAAATACAGGGCTTGTATTGTGTGACTAGAAGTTTGGTGTGGTGTGGGTTACTGGTCATGAGCTTGGTCATATACATGTTTGCATCAGACTCGGTAACCAAATAGGGAGCAAGGGTGGAGTAGCTGTTGCCTGTTTCCTTGTTATGACTTGGGGCATAACCGCGCCAGACTGCTCTGGGCTGGCTTTCAGAATAAGGCCAGATAAAGGTTGCTGCTTATCTGACAGTATCTTCTGAGTAGTTGGATCTAAGTTCACTTTAACAGAATACTTGTCTGATTAGTGAGGCAATGAGTATGTCTCACCTCATAAACTGGAAATCATACTATTTCCATAGTCAGTTTCTACCTAAACTGACTTAATTGGAGAGTATTTAAATGCCTGTCTAGGACTCCAAGTACAAGGACCATTGCTGAGAAATGTACCAGGCATTTAAATACTATGGAAATACTATGATTTCTCATTAAACGCAGTCACTTTTAAATCCCAGGTCCGATTCCAAAGCTGGATGCTAGCTCTACTGTGAAAAGAGATTGTAGAATTACTGAAGACCTCCCCTACTCCCTAGCATGCCTTACCATCAACTCTGCCTCTTGAATAGCTAGTTGGGAGCACAAAGTACCAGGTATTAGCTAGCAAGGTTTCCTCACTGGCCCTGTGTTTCTTTCCACCTTGTTCATTCACTTGTTCCCTCTCTTGTTATTGTTATTTATCATATAACCTCCAATCTGCTGACTGACTTGGTTTATCTCTGAGTACCAGCTGTTGCCTTCATTTTCTTGTGCATCCTTTATAAGTAACCATTTTACAGCAGAGATGGTTGTGCTTTGCTGATAACAGCCCTACATGAATTAAACAGGAAAGCTAGAGTATGGCTGAATTAGATGGTAGATTTATGTCACTAACTTCCAATGTATTCCCCTAGTTGCCAGATATTGAAGAGGAGGAAGAGGTCAGAAAACCAAGGTTGTCTCAAACAGACTATTCTAGGATGCTAACTTTCTTGTCATTTTCTTACAACAAAAGCTTCAAATTGTAAACTAGTTAGGAAAACTAAGAGTTGGGACACTTGTTACTGGCTTACATATGATCACTAATTCTTCCATTAAAACTGCTATGTTTTAAAATGGGTTCCAGCTATTGGCTCTTTTCTTGTTCTTCCTGAGCTCATTTCTCTGGTGATTCTGATTGATAGTCTGTCATGTGAGACGCTCTTTTAATTCAAGAATTAAAGTTCTATAGCTGAAAGGAAAACTAGAACCAGTCTTTTAAACCCCTCAGTGGATAGCTGTGGCTCACCTGTGCTCCAGAAGACTATAAAATTGGACAAACATCTTGCCCCCTGACTCTGCCTTTCAGAGTGTACCCCACTCCCACCCCTATCTCTCCCACTGAGAAAGCATTTACAGTGCTGTGTGTGTGTGTGGGGGGGGGCCCTCAGGGAAGCCTTTTCCCTTTATGGTTGCCAAGTGCCCCCTATTGGTAGATAAATTTGAAGCCCTAACGTGAATATTCCAGATCAGCCCTGCACAATTCTGAAGAGGACAAGAGAACAAACCCCATTAGGTTGGCTCCCCCATGACCTTTGTGTCACTGGGCCTCTCTAATCTCCCCTCCAGCATTGCTTTCAGAACTGGCATTGATCATTGTCAATATTAATGCCTCTAGTCCTCACATCCATGCTGAATTTTTTCCTCTTTGACAGACCTGGGGCTTGAACTCAGGGCCTGAGCACACTGTCCTTGGGCTTTCTCAAGGACAGCACTTTACCACTTGAGCCATAGCACCACTTCTGGCTCTTTCAATGTATGTGGTACCAAGGGATCAAATCCAGGGCTTCATGCATCCTAGGCAAGCACTCTACCACTAGGCCAAATTTCTGGCCCCTCAATTTCTTCTTTGCTTAAGACATTGAGAAAGTATAGAGGTGGAAACTTTGGGCTGGTAACTCTTGAGGGACAAACCTTTCAGTAATACATGCCTGTCCTTGGATAGGAAGTTTAGGGTTGGGTCTAATGCTGGAATGAAAGGAGTAATGTAATTGACTTTCCAGGCAGTTGAGTACCTCTCTTTAACAAATGAGTGTATAAGGTTGGAGGGACCCCCAAGTTAGATTTGGTGAAAGACCAGCTGGGTTCTGATCTTTGGTAGATTGATATTACTTCAAATGATCTGATACTACAAATGATCTGTCAGTTTGCAATGTTGAGGTGCAACGCAAGGGAAAGCTATAGTGTTTAATAAGTTACAACCATAATTATACTGCAACAATCTAAATTCAAATGAAGCATAATTTACAGTAACATTAACAAATGCTGTGTTACTTAAGCGCTTTTGAGGATGTGTGTGCTTAAACTCAGGGCTTGGGTGCTGCCCCTGAACTCCTTTTGATCAAGGGTAGCCCTCTACAACATTGAGCCACAGTTCCACTTCTGGCTTTCTGGAGAAAAAATCTCACAGGCTTTCCTGCCTGGCCAGGTTTGAACTGCAATCCTCAGATCTCAGCCTCCTGAGTAGCTTAGGATTACAGGCATGAATCACCAGTGCCTGGCACTCAGGTTTTTAATGTGACACATGGGCTTACAAGTAATAACAAATAATTTCTGTCTTAAGTCAAACATGAGGGGCTGGTTTAAAAATGCTTCACATAGGAGTGTTGGCTCAGAGTGAACGAGAATTAAAAGCTATCAAGAATATGAGATATATCTAACTTGTCCATAATAGGTCAAGTAGTCCTATTTTAAATCTTCAATCCATCGCTAGCTAGTTATGTATATCCTATAAATCCGTATTAAAGATGGATTCTAGTTCTAGATGTAAACGACCTATCTGGATCTTTTGTAAACCATAACTTAAATAATCCTGTAGCCTAGAGGACTACCCGATATCTTGAGTTACATTACTGAACTGAATTCTATTCTCTATTCTTGAGAATTCAAATTTCTTCTATATTCAGCTAGAAGTTAATTCTGCTATGACAGCCTTTGGATTCCACTAGTATGCTTTGAAGGCTGGGGAGAAGGTGGTTGGCCTTGTATGTGCTTGTCCACTTGATCATACTTGGAATTAGTGAAAACTTAAAAGACATAAGCAAATGAAGTCAATTGTTGGAGCTCTTTTACTTTGGATTCTCATGTGGCTAAAGAACTAAAATTTTGAGAGGGGCTTTAAATTTTGCACCAGGGATTTAAACTGACTGAATACTAGAAGTCAAGATCCATTTAATATCATACCCTCAATTTTCTTAAGTGATTATATATACCCTCAATTTTCTTCAGTGACTATACCAAGGTGGAGTTTGAAGGCTTGTATCTGCTTCTATATCTGCTTTTTTTTCTTCTGCTTACCTGTAACTCATTTGACATATTTGCATAATTATACTTTGAAGCTATGAGTGTACTTTACTACAAATTGGGCTGTTGCTCCCTAAACCCATGTGGAAGTATGAGTTAACCTGGGAATGAACATTTCAGGGGGCTATGGTAGTCTGTGTAGAACACAGGTTCTGCAGGAATTCCATATCTTCATCTTCTGTCTATGGAATCTATTGGTTGACTGTCTTGAAATACAAACCCGAATTAAAATTTATGCAAGGTATTTTGAATAGAACTAGGAAATAGTGGATCACCTAATTTCTTGGCTTGTGAGAAATGTTATTGGGAGGCCTAAAGAATCATAAGCTTCCATATTGCACTGATGCCAATGGCCTGAAGAATGACTGATGTACAGCTTGAAGGAGCAATTGATTTTAATAGGGGCTCTTGCAGAGCAATGGATGACTACTATAAGGGCATACATGTGTAGTTGAAACTGGATCTTCCAGAGTGCTGTTTATGTGAGTCTTTGAGTCCCTCACTGAGCTGTTTCTCCACGTCATGGTGAAAGACTCACTTGGTCTAGTTCAGAGGGCTAATTATGTCCAAGCTTTTTAATTTAGCATAATCACTTCTAGTCTCTTACCTGACTTTGGATCTAGTCTAAAATTGCTTCAAAACCACATGGTAAATGGTATCTCAATTACTCACCTGGATTTTAAGCTGATTGGTTCATTTCCAAATGGGACACCATTTCCATATTGCTCCTCATCCTCTGGGGCTCTGTGTTGGTGTTGAGTATCATCAAGGGCTGAGGGTTTGATTGTCGGGGGCCGAGTAACGCCATGTCTAATAACTTTCTGCTGAGACCTGTAGTAGGGGTAAACAAGTGGACCTCTTTATTCTGCCCACCTGTTGTGCTGATAGGCACAATATAAGGAGGAGGGGGGGTTATTAGAGATTTTCCTGCCTTGATGAAGCTGCGTGGGTCTCTGTTCGTGGGCTGGAGAAGGAAGGCTGAGTGCGGTAGGACAGTGGGCTCTCGTGGCTTGGACTCGTCGGGGTGCGTTTTTCCCCATCCCTCCTATTAGTGGAGTGGGCTCCGGGACAAAGGACTCCGACAGTTGATTACCCTCGGACATTCAAGCAATGTTCCTCCCCCATAAAGAGGAGTATCACTGTTCTGGATAACTAACACATAAGTGTGCTGGGACAAACCTGAAACTTGGCCAGTTCCACTGCCTGTGCAAGTGGCTCTGGTGCTCGTTAGCTCTAGGAAATGATTTCTCCCACATGCTGACTTGGCTATCCCTGGAGAAGCCAAGAATCAAACAATCTAAGAATGAACTCTATTAGCTGTAAATTTCATCTTAATCAGGATCTTACACATTCATGAGAAGCTACATTTAGGTGCAACATTGGTTACTAAAGATGATCCACAGATGGCTTTCCCATGCTGTATTCTGTAGCTCCTTTTCCAAAAATTTAAGCAAAGTATAGACCAGCAATTCTTTGAAGGAAAGCTCTACTGTATGCTTATTGATCCCTTGGTAGGGAATGTGGGATTGGATGGGTTAAAACTGATGGCAGAAGTGAAGTACTTTAAAAAATGTTTGCCATGGGGGGAGAGAAATAGAGACAAACATGAGAAGGTATCAATGTGTGAGAAGTAATGCACCCTCTGACAAATGTAACACTGTAACCTCTCTATTACCCTGACAATAAAATACAAAAAATAGTTGGGAAATACTTTTTCTAGTCCTGGGGCTTGAACTCAGGGCCTGGGCACTGTTCTTGGGCATTCTCACGGCTAGTGCTCGACCACTGCAGCCATAGCACCACTTCTAGCTTTTTCTGTGTATGTGGCACCAAGAAATCGAACCCAGGGCTTCATGCATTCTAAGCAAGCACTCTACCACTAGGCAATGCTCCTGGCCCTGTGAAGTACTTTATTTCTCTGACCAAATCTGAGGAGTAGATGTTAGAGCAGCAAGGCACCTTAGAGACTGGAAAGTCATAAAAAACTTAGATGTATTTCAGAGAGTCTCCTAGAAGACTCATTGTCTATGGTGAGCTTTGTGAATGCAGGTCTATGGTATGCATTCACAGAATGGGAAGCAGTTCTGTCCATTGGGGCTCTTTGGAGTAAAAAGTTCAAAAGACTTAATGGAGATAGTGCCTGTGGGGGAAAAAGATTGAACAGAAGGTGGCACAGAAACTCGTCAGGCCTTAATGCTGGGTGTACTAATGGTCTTCCTATCCTGCTAACTCCAGAAGAGAAACATCAGTGCAGTGTGGCTGTATCCTGCAGTCTCAGATGAAGGGAAAAGTTAATCCTTCCCTGTAATGATGCCTTTCTACTGGGGATTAATATGACAAGTTCATGCTACATCCTCACTGGTGCAGCACTACATCTATATTTCTCTTACAAAATGTTTAACTGACTTTTTTGGTTTTTCTTCTAGATGGATGTCTGGTCAGTTAGGCCACTGGCGACTGCCTATATGTCTGTGTAAATTGTTGGGATCCTTTATCCCTCACACAAGACATGAGTTACATTGTTTGAAACCTTATCCAAGGGTTCCAGGGCTAATGTGTGGGTGCACTTGTAGTTTCTTCATTCTCCATGTGTCCATTTCTTCATAGGCTGCATTGTAGAACTGATAACAACTACCAACTCTTCTGTTTTGGTGGCATGGAGGAAAGTTGGTACTAGGACTTAAACTCAGATTCTTAGACTTGCTAGGCTGGTGCTGTACCACTTAAGTCACACCTCCTGCATTACCTTGTTGGTGGCTATTTTGAAGATGGAATCCTGTGAAAATTTCCCTTCAGCTTGGCATTAAATTATGATTCTCCAGATCCTTAGCCTCCCAAGTAACTAAAATGATAGGCATGGCTGCTGGTACTTGGCTTAGATTTTATGTATGACCCAAATCTTGACCATCTGCCACAGCAGATGATTTACTTCTAGTTGGAAATAGTTTGTAATTGGTCTTGTATTGTTGGTATACGAATGCATCCCACTCCATATGTATGGTTTTTTCCAAATGAAGTTAACCTCAATTATATGCCCAGACAGTGGAATTCTGGATGGGTTCCATACCAATTAGAATTTCGTTTTGGCCAACTGTTCTAATGTCTTAACTTGCCTTTTAACATGTGGTTATGATAGGCTTATCAATACTGCTTGACTTTTCCTTACATTGCATATGAATGCAAACCAAGGGCTAGAGGAATGAATTGCATTCATGAGCCTCTACCTGCTCAGATGACTAGTGACATCTCTCTAGAGCTTGGAGCCCTGGACATGTTCCTGCAGTCCAATATATATTCTGGTGTTGAAATAAGAGTAATGTCAGGGAAGAGACACCAAAGTGTATAACTGGGAGTAAAGAGAAGGAAGTCAAAGTCATAGAAATGATCTGATGGGAGAAAAGTGTCTTGGAAGACAGAAGAAAGCAAATGAGGGGTCTGCAGCCAAGATGCTATTACCGGTACCAGGATAAGGGTGTGTACTTACCCAACAGGAAAAACATTCATATTGGGCAGAAGAGTCAGACTCTCATGTTCACTTCGGAATTGAATACAGGTATATTTTGAGAATGGGTAGTAAGAGATCATAATTGGCTGCCTGGTTCCTATATGAAATAGTGACATTATTAACTATAGAAATGCAAGCCTAGGAAGAATGCAGTGTTCCACATGATTTTTTTCTCTAGCTCAAGAGTTTCAGGAGTTTCAAGGAGAAAATTATCTCCATATTCAGGACTCCACTACTGGGCTCTAGGAGAGATTATCAGCTGTTTCTCAGATGGCAATAATTCTGCACCATAGGCTTGACCTTGCTCTAGAAGTCTGTGGGTCTACATCTTAAGTGTTGGTGTTTACCATAGATCTCAGGATCTTTATCTCCAGGATGTTGGGACTATTTGATCTAATAGATCAGAGGAGGGCATGTTATAAAGCAGCTTGGAGTTGTAGATAAGCATTGTTGCTGATCTTATAGGTAACCTCAGTAGATGCTCTGGAATGATAGAAACATCAAGACATGAGCAGCTTCTCAGGATGAACCTTAGTAGGATGCCCTGCCTAATATGGAATGAACCCTCCTAGGTAATTCCCCCTAGGTTCATTAGAACATTACTTTGTCTGTGTTCTCTAGATTTGAGCATCTCAAAGATTCTACTGGCTGTGACATGGGCCACAGAGACCCAGCTTTGGGTTATCATTGACTTCAAGAACCATTTCTATTTAACCGGTGTGGAAATCTGCAGCAGTTGTCAGGAAATAAGCTTTTGTTCCAATGAGGTGATGCTGCTTCCCAAAGTGGTAAGAATTGAGGATTGTACTTGGAGTTTCAGGGATAGAATCATGGATGCTCACTAGAATATTCAAGCAAATGGACACAGCAGACCACATTCTGACTTGTCAATGCATTGAGTTGGCACAGGTAAAATGCCCCAGGTTGAGGGTGGAGATCCAGAGATAAGCATAGCCTAGAGGAAAGGCTTATTTCATGGTGTGGAAATACCTTCCAGATTGCCCTTAAAACTGCAGTAAGGAAGTTTAAGGAATGGTCACAGTAATTCCTCCATGGTCTGAGGGGCTTACAGAATACTTTTTTTCTTTTTTAAATTGTATTTTATTGTCAGGATAACATAGAGGGGTTGGTTACATTCATGATTTAAAGTATTTTAAGACTAAGATGGTCTGTTTTAGTCTTGCCAATGTGATCAATGATATTGAAAGCTTATAGTTCATCTAGAGTCTCCTCAATATTTTGAACTGAAGAGCTTTAAAAAGCTTTATTTGTAAATACATTCTGGGAAGCAATTTGTAGCATGACAAAAAACATTCCTCATGTGAATTGCCAGTTTTTGAGTGCGTTATCTTGGACAACAATCAAACTGGATGAAATCTAGATCTGTGATTACATAGATGGTGTGTTCTTAATTTTGCTGAAATGGTATCTCAAAGCAGATCCTGAAATAGACTTAAGTAGCTCATTGGAGAGGGATCAAGGGAAACTAATGGAATGAGTAAAAAATGAAGGGTCATGTTACACTAAATAAAGGCCCTTTTATGAAAAAGGACTTTCTAGAGGCACCTAGGACACAACTCTGTTGCTGACTGAGGAACCAAATGATGTGCAGTGGAGTTATTCTGGTCAGTCCCTTGATTTCTAAATATACTGATATCTGTCACCATTTAGTAGCAGCTCATTCATCATAAAGCTAATTCTCAGTAAGGCACACTGAAAATTTCCTTGCCAGATTCTAGTTTTGAGATTAGGAAGACCTACAAATAACCTAATTCTAGGTTTATTGAAATTGCCTTCTGAAGTTGTGATAACCATTCATGGTAATTTCAAATCTCTTTTAAGCACCACTTCCCAAAGTAAGCCATTGGGAATAAGAGTTCATGACAAGTGCAATTTTGGTTATCGAACCATACATTTGATGTCTTGGATAGTGCATGATTGAGCCAGGGGGCCAATTTGTAGATGGCATTGTGGAAGAGAGCGCCACACTGGCGTATAAGTATGCAGGAAGATTCCTTTTCAAATTTGGAAATTTCTGGAAGTCTACAGGTTGTAGCACTAGAGCACTTTGTAATCTCATGGGAATCATTTAACCTCAGTTGTAAAATAAGTCCCTGGGTTCAGGTGGGTTATTGATGATCGACTGTCCTTTGTTATGTTCTTTACTACTTCTGTAGCAAATGTTTGTTATGAGATGTGTGCAGATTTGAACATCCTTTTGGTCTGGCATTTAAATCCTATTCCCTGAGGCCATTGGCATCTTTTTCCTTCCTGGATCTAGAGCAAATAGAATATTGAGAAAACTAGTGCAAAGAGACAATGTATAGTCTGCCTATGTGTAGAGGTGTATTGTGTACTCTGGACTGCTTATATTCAGTGGTATATCTATGACTTACACTCCCAGCAGTGTTTGATGGGTTGTATGACCTACTAGGTTAAAAATATCCCACAATCAAAACCTAGAATTGGTCCTTTTATTGGGTGTCCCACTCAAGACTGAGTTTTCTCCCAATCAGAGTATAACCACAAAACTGAACAAAGCAATGTATCCTTTCATACATTCTTCATATAAAGGACTTGACTTCTGTGACCAAGGGCTGCCTAAGTAAGTCTGAAATGAACAGGGACAGATGTGTCAGTTTTTTTTTTTTTTGCCAGTCCTGGGGCTTGAACTTGGGTCCTTGAGCTTTTTCAAGGCTACCGTTCTACTACTTGGCTTTGTCTATATGTGTTACCGAGGAATCAAGCCAGGATCTTCATGCATGCTTGGTAAGCACTCTGTCACTAGGCCAAACTCCCAGCTTGTGTCAAATTTTTTATCTTAAATGTTTCCCAAAGCCTTGTGTTAAAGACTTAGTCCACAAGTTTTTTTTTTTTTTTTTGAGAAAGTCATAGCACCTGCTGACTGAGCCACCATCAGGCTTATCATATTGCATGGGACAAGCTTAATTGCTAACTCCATAGGGCTTTGTAATATACTTCTGAGTATACTAGTGTTTGAATCTAATCCCATCAATATGCCCAAACCTAGTACCTGGCAAATCAGTTGGGGAAATAACATTTTAAATGTTTCATGGCCTTGCGAAGGAACCTGTTAAGTTGGAGGGGGCATTTGTGAAAAGGATGAATTCAGTGTTGAAGAGTTTCATTCAATGGCTTGGAAACACTGAAGTTGGAAGGAAATCTATAATATGAAACCGTGCTATTTGAGCTTGATTAGCCTTAGTATAAATAGGCAAACTGACCGTTACACACACACACACTTGAGCACACTGGCTCATGTAAGTATGACTTCTGCTCTGAAACTTTCATAGATGTTGGATCGGCTTTTGCATTGTCAATGGTTAGTACTATTGACACTTAAGGCCATTCTATATAGAGCTCTTGTTGGGATTGCTTTGCAGGGGTGTGTGCTAAGGAGTGATAGCTAAACTGGGAGTGGTCCATTGGGACAACAGGCTAGAATGTATGGAGCCTTTCTGGACCATTGAATACTTGGTACACCGGGCTGCATGGCCATAATGGTGTTGATGATTTTAGTCCTAAACCTTCATTCTTGAATGAGCTATAAGCACACTATTGCCTTCAGGTTGGAAGTGTCAAATAACTCCTCTGGAATGAATTTTCGTCCAACATGACTCTTTGTTGATGCATGAGTGTGGTGGATTTTTTCCAGTAATACAGATGTCAGGAACAGCAAGCAGTTTCAAAGTTTATTCAATAAAGAGTCCAATCAGAATGAGTATGGAGACCCAGAAACCCTTTGAATATTGCATGATCTTGGGCTGTTTTATGCTGCCTCTATCATGCTAGTTTTCTCTCTTCCCTTCAGGTAATACTTCAGATTATGACTGGGAAATTTGAATCCAGCTAGCTCTCTGGTAGGCTAGGATGGAGAGGTAGCCTGGGCTCATGATCGCTTTGCATGCAACAGGCGGATCCTCTACCCTGGGTGTAGGTCCCAGAAAGGTGGATTTGACCTGAGACATGACAAGGTCCAAGGCCTTCTGCTGGGTGGTGGTTTGTGGGAGGGCTGACCTGGGTTATAGCAAGACTCAAGATACGTGTCTGGGTGGTGACTACTGGTTGGGAAGGAGGCAGGCTGGCAGAATCGTATTGCTGACATTCTTTATTCATGAAGATGAGTGAGCCTGATTAAGATGAGTTTCTTATGCTATGAGTTTCTCACTGATTCTGTAAAGAGTAACCACAAAGTGGCTTACCTTATGTCCTAACATAATTTTGTGTTTGCTATTTAGTATGTAAAAAAAGGCACTTCAAGTCACTGTCAAACTGTAGAAAACAAATTTAGGACTTGTGTAAGTTTCAAGTGATTGTCTTTGGGTGAAAAGGGAGATGTTAGAAGCATTTTCTGGAAATCCTAGGAGACAGTATTCATCTTTTTGTGGTCTTCAGCTACCAAAGCCTGGTGATATTCTTTGGCTCATGGCAGTCTTATTTAAAAAAATTGTGTAGAAAAAAAATTGTGTAGGTGATGTATAGAGGGGTTAAAGTTACATTCATCAGATAATGGGCACGTTACTCTTGAACATTGATACCCCTTCCCATGCTTTTCTCATTCTCATGGCTACTTATCAGCCTCAAATGATACAGATTCGACTCTGTCTCCTCACTATTTAATGTATCCTTCTACATTTAAGATGTACTTAAAATGTCCTGTTTGGGTTAGTCTAGGATAATATCCAAATCTACAATGTCAAATGATTTGGCAACTTTAATTCCAACTAGAATCTTAGCCACATCCTAACTCCTAGAACCTGTAAATGGGATAGCTATGTTTCACAGTAGTGGAAAGATGCCCGTCATCGTAAGGGTATGGACTTGTGGCCCTGAAAAGCCCGGTGAAGCCCATGATGGCAGTGCCACTTACGGGACACACATGTGTTACTCGCGATACCCAAAGCATGAACTCAAGGCATCGCTTAGTAGACTGCGTACGGAGGTCAGTTATCTGAGAAGAGTCTCCTGTCTTTCGTAAAGAGTTGATTTTTTTTGTGTGTTCTTTTCCTTCCCTTTAATTTGGAAAAGTGTTAGGGTTTGTAAATCAGTTAGCTCTCTCTGGTTTGCTCAAACTCTACACTATTTTCTTGGTCCTTTCTATCACTTGTATTGGTGCTATATACCATTTCTATTCAGAGAATCCTATGCCTTGGAGATGGGTGATTAAATTCCTTCCCTGCTGCTGGTCCATTCTGTGCCTCCTAAGCTTTGTCCTATTTTGCATCTGTAACTCTGTGGCTTTGGAGTCATTTTTCTCTTAGGAATTTTTGGGACTTGAATGCCACTTACCTACCCTGTACGCTCACATCAGTTCTATATGAGGCTGTAAAAGAGAAACAAATTTTTATAGGAATGTGAAGAACATAACAGGTCATTAAAGACTTACTGTGTTTATTGGAAACTAGATGGATCAGGGCAGGGTTATGCTACATAATCTAGTTTTCCTAACTTTTGTGGGAAAGATACATGTGTCAGTTAACCAGAGAACATGACATTGCCAAATTGTCAGTGTTGAATTGTTTCTTAAAGATTGTAAAAGTTTCAGCTAAAATTACCAGGCTTTGTGGTTGTACATAAGAATTCATAAGTGGTCAGGAAAAGTTTCCTTTTTCTATTTTGACAAAGTCTGACTTGGTGCAATCCAATGCTCTGCCCTCAGAACAGAATCTTGTTTAGATGAGAACAGAAGGCACATTTGATGCAACTGTACAGGAATAGCTGAATTTGTTTTGCCTGAGTTAGTGATATTGTTTAGTCTTTATAGTCTTCATCTACTCTACCGGGGACTATGTGGATGCATGTCTAGAGATTTTGGAGTAAGGCATAGAGTACAACTCTTGATTCATGGGATCAACATGATACAAACATTGCCAGAATGAGTCTTACTCTATCCTTATTCCCACAGTCTGGTTGCTTCTTTGTTCCCCAGCTAGGTCTGCTTGGGTTGCACATGAACATAGTTGATGATGGCCCCAAATGCTATCAGAGGCAGGTACCTTAAACTGGGACAGAATAAAGGTTTGTGGAGTTAAACTAGAATTGAGAGAAAAATTGAAACAATAGAAATGGTGTGTTGGGTCCTATGACATGCAGACAGGATTAGATATATAGAAATTGGTTGGAATAAAGCAGAGAAAACACTGTGTAGAGAAAGAAGGTAGGCATAGGGTCAGCTTGCAGTGATAATATAGGAGCCTTTGAGTAACCCAAGAGGACCTTCATCCCCATGAGACTGGAGAAAATGACGTGGATCTTGGCAGACAGAGGCTTGACTTATTTCCTTATCTGCTAGCAGAACTGTCATGTAAGTGATTATGGGTGTTCTCACAGATGGAGAAGAAAGCTGAATTTCTATTTTTGAGGAGGCCAAATACCAGATGGTTAATGTAATTTGTATAGTTGTCATTAAAAATTGTATGTTCTATTATGCAGAGGAAGGAAGGAGTCCCAGTTATGGTCTATCATTCAGAGGAAGGAAGGAGTCCCAGTTAAGCAATTGGAATCCAGGCTTGGAATGTGGTTTAGTGGTAGAGTGCTTGCCTAGTGTGTATGAAGCCCTGAGTTCGATTCCTCAGTGTGGCTCAAGTGGTAGAGTGCAAGCCTTGAGCAAAAGAAGCTTGGGGACAGTGCTCAGGCCCTGAGTTCAAGCCACAACACCAGCAAAAAAGTCTTAATCCTGACGACCTTTTGGTTGACATCATAGAAACTGACAGGTTTTTTTCATTGTAAAATTACTTTCTCCTTGAGGGGGAACTGTGCATATGTGGTATTAGAAACTCTATTAGAAACTCATAGGTATAGGAGGTTTACCACTTCCCTTTAGTAAATCATCTTTACATTGGTTTGGGTTACTATTGTCTTAATACAAAACAAATGTAGCTGGGAGTTTCGCCTAATGGCAGAGTGCTTGCTTAGCATGCACGAAGACTTGGGTTCCTCTGTGCCACATACATAGAAAAAAGCTGGAAGTGGTGCTGTGGCTCAAGTGGTAGAGCGGTAGCCTTGAGAAAGCTTTAGGACAGTGCTCAGGACCTGAGTTCAAGCCCCAGGACTGGAGAAAAATGCTTTGCACCCCCAAATGTAAAAATGAAACTCTAAAACCATCTGTGGGCTGAGAATCTCGACACTGAGTAGGCAGGATGAGGAACAGGCTTGCTCCATTCCTGGTTCCTGGTGAATCATAAGCATTAATGTTTTTGAGTTCATGAACATGGATGACACAGGTGAGCTTCATGTTTGAGTTTTGTCTGGGGCAGCACATTTTAATTAGTTGCTTCATCGTTACTCATGATCCTCCAGGAACTCTTAAGACATGCTAAACTTCTTCCTGCTTAGAGGGGAACTTGATTGAGCCACCTTTAGAAAGTAAGTTACTGCCTGAAAATGTGTCTTGGATAGCTCAGCAGACAACATACCAAAAAGTGGCAACCAGGTGAGCAATGCCTCTGAAGTGAGCATTGCTGAAGAAAAAGCATGTGGGCATTTGGCAATTTGATTGACCTGTTGGCAACCCAGACAATCAAGAGGTAACTCATGCATTCTCATTGGTCTATATTCAAGGAGGGAGGAGCTTTGGTATAAAAATGGGATCACTGTGCAGGCTGTTGGCTGCTTTGCTGGTATTGAGTGGTGGGCAGAATATGGTGTAGAGTAGGTTTGTCTTTATAAGTAATTGTGCAAAGGCCAAAATTCTGTGAAGTGGTATTAAAGTTCTCTGAAAAGCCAGAGGCTCTTTATCTCCTATCCAGCAAAAAGGGACAAGTGGAGGTTGGGTTCAATGTCAGCCTTAAGCAAAAGAGTTCAGGGGCAGTGTCCAGAGCCTAGGTTTAAAATTCTGGACCTGAATACGCAAAAAATCTTAGTGAATTGAGTGGAAACAGTTTTGGAAAGCTTATTTCAGAAGTAAAAAGCAAGAAAAAGGTCAGGGATTACGTACTTGGAGGGACAGGAGAGAAATGGAGCTTATCACTAGATGCAGACAGAAAATACCTCTAAGGAGGTCTCAGCGAATTTCCTGCGATCTTTATTAGGTAATTCTTCTCTTCAAAAGTACCCAGAAGTTTTTCTAGTTAATGGGGTTCTAAAAGGAGCTGAGATGACAGTTGGCCTTCAGGCTGGGGTTTCTTTTGCTGAAGTCTTAGCTATTATCTGCTTGTCTTTTCTTTCCTGTATGACTTCCAAAACACTTTACCAAGATCACTTTCAGAGTTTACTTTTCTCCTTAAAAGAAAAAACTTAATGATTCCATGTTCAAAGCATTGGCCAGGAGAGGATCCTGCAAGAAACGGGTCTGGGATAGTAATGGTTCCTATTGCTTCTCACTGAAAATCTGCTCTGATTACCTTATCACATTAACATCTATAGTTTGTTCTTTGACAGAAAATCTTTATTGCTGGTGACATAGTTCCCAAAAATTTGCACTAAAACTGCCCAAATTATGAGAACCTTCACTTCTGGAAGCTACTATGGAAGCCAATGGAAACGGATGAGGTTAATTGTATAATACAACGTAATCTACAGACGTGCCAGTGAATTATCAACAGATGTTGCTCCTGCCTGAAAACATGAGTTCCTTTGCCACCCTATGCAAATCAAAAGAGCTGCCACCTATTCAATTACAGGCTCAACTTCATATGTTACAGGACACTGCCAAGTGCAATGATATTGCTGTAGAATTTAGAAGGTTATGTAGCACTGGGATATAGGAGAAGCCATGTTGGAAAGCGGGGAGAAGGATCTGAAAAACTAGTGATGTTAAGTGACAAGACAAGTCCAATACATGGCTGCTTCATTAGCTTGCCTATATGAGCCTCAGCCTGGTGTATGGTTTGTGTTGAGTGAATTCTGTCTACCTCTATCTTCTTCAGCCTGTGACTCAACTCGTTTATCAACACAAATCCTGTCCTAATTGTCTGACAGATACATTGGGTCCTACTCATTCTTTGGGTTTTTATTGGGTGTCCAGCATCTACCTAGAAGCAGTACTCAGTACCACAGGACAGGGTTTACTTTCTCACAATGCTTCTTAACCACCACACCTGTCTAAAGTAAATTTGCCGACCTACCTTTCATGGTCATAGAATTCACTTTAAATTCTTAGGTTTCCCATGTGTAGGAAACACCCTTTCTGGGTGTGATCTCATTTGTTGTAACTGTAAGCATTAGCAGCAGGGCTCACCATGGTGTCTTCAGCTTTTTGTGTCTCAATTGTATACTCTGAAGCTTAGGGAACATAGATGTAATTTTTCCCCTGTGGATCTATAAAGGACTTGCCCTTTACAGTCATCTCTGCTCTGTAATTAACCTGAATGGCTAGAATTTGCTCAAGTAAATCTTTAAATATCAGTATGTGCTTAAAACTAGCTACCCAAAGCTGTGGTGACCAGAAGTAATCCACATTGAGCTGGGAGGAGGATCTGCTTGAACTAGACACACACCACTGGGAACTTTGTGTTTACTGTCCTAGGCTGAAACATTAAAAAGACTATCTCTTTGAACTTAGCCTTTTTATGATTTCTTGGATTGTTTGGAAAAGGTCAGATCTCAGAATACATAACTGATTTTCTAAACTGTCTTAAAACTCAGCTTGGGCAAAGACATTTTGTACCCCCTACTTAAGAAAGCTGAGGTTATTGCCTTATGCTAGAGAGCTTGTGGGAAACCAGGCAATAAATATACCTAACAGTTATTAAGCCTTAAGGACATTTTTCCTGGTAGTGGCTCATCTAGTCCACAGGAGTTACTCTTTTTAGGGCTCTAAACTTAATACAGAAAAAATGAGGGTCAGAGGTGGTCATTTTGCTAAATATTATAGAAAACAGTTCATTTGGTTTATTATCCCTGAAGAGAACAAACTGCATTTGAAATACTGGCTACATCT
This sequence comes from Megascapheus bottae, assembly GCF_031878675.1. Classification (NCBI taxonomy): domain Eukaryota; kingdom Metazoa; phylum Chordata; class Mammalia; order Rodentia; family Geomyidae; genus Megascapheus; species Megascapheus bottae. Next base: position 16,198,424 of record NC_143521.1, on the reverse strand, counting down.
TGCCTTTGAAACAAATATTGTCTCTAATGCTTTCTCTGACCAAAGGGTTAAGTATTACTTCCTCTCTCCCCCAGTCTTAGAGTTTGAACTCCAGGCCTGAGCACTATCCTTGAGCTTTTTGCTCAAGGCTAGCAGTGCTACCATTTTAGCCCAGTGCTACTTAATGGCTTTTTTATGTTTCTGTGGTGCTGAGGAATTGAACTCAGGGCTTTGCACATGTTAGGCAAGCAGTCTACCACTGATCCACATTTTCAGCCCCTAAAGTATTTAAACAAGAAGTTAAACCTTTAAAATAGAACTACAGTCAGGTGGGATGTCAATCCCGTCTTGGTCAGGAGGAAACTGGAAGACTTGAACATTCATTTTTGTGTCAGTTTGCCTGTGAAGTTTGCCTGGCTCTTATGCATGCCGACTCACATGTCAATAGGAAAGATGCGGCTTGTATTATGTAACGAGAAGCTTGGTTTGGCAAGATGACAGGTTACTCATGAGTTTAGTCATGTGCTTGTTTGCATCATACTTAGTAATCAAATAGACACAGGGATTGCTCTGGATTGGCTTAGGAAAAGTAAAGTCAGTTAAAAGCTACTGCTAGTCATACATGACATGCCTACACACCTATCTTCTGAGTTGTAAGACCTAGGCTCATTCTAACAGAAAACTTCTCATTAGTAAGAAAATGTGTCACCTGATAACATAATATTGGCACAGCCATATATATAATATTGGCATAGCTATTTTCTACTTAACTATTGGAGAACATTTAAATGGCAGATACATTTTTTTCAACTATACAATATTAGTATTTCTAGTTAGTATTTCTAGTTAATCTAGATAAAGATCTAGTCCATAGTACTTCCATGGATAGTAAATCCTTGATCTTCTTAAAGGCAATGGGTTTCGAGTCCCAGGTCTTATTCCAAAGCTGGGAACAAGTTCTATTGTGAGAAGTGAGAATTATTGGAGAAATCTTGCTCTTGTCCTAAATGCTTCCTATCAACTCTTACCTCTTGAATAGATAGCTAACACTTGGTACTTGTGTTCCCAAATAGCTAACACTTGGTACTTTGTGTTCCCAAATAACTAACCATGCTTTGTCTTCTTTCTACCTTGTTGATTCAGTTCTTCCTCCTTCATCACCAATAAGATTGGCTTTTGTCACCATTCAACTTCTAATCTGACTGTCTTGGTTTATCTCCAGGAACTAGTTCTTTTTATTTCCTTGTTAACCCATTTCAAGTAATAACATTGCTACATGAAACCAATTGGAAAGATGGAGGTAAATTTATGCATCTTACCACCTACTTCCAATGTATTCTTGGAGCTGCCAGATATTGCAGAGGGGAGGAAGAAGAGAAAGCAGAAAACTAGGTTGTCTTGATTTAACCTATTGTAAGTTGCTAACTTTCAATGCTTTTCTTGCACTTTGTTCTTGCTTTCATATTTTAAATTAGTGAGGAAAACTAGGAAATCTGACTGTACCGGGGAATTTGGACACATTATGGGATTACATATGATTAGTTTCTGCTGAGTAGCTGCCATGTTTTAAAATGGGTTCCCGTTACCAACTCCTGTCTGTTCCTTTCTGAGCCAATTCCTCTGATTCTGATGGAGCCTGTCATGCGAGACATTCTTCAAACGAATCCAAGAATTATGGAAGTTCTAGAGCTAAAACAGGATTTGAGTAACTAGGTCTAGAGATAGTTGTGAGTCACCTGATCTCTCAAAGACTGTTGAAAATCCAAGTATTTTAATCTCTTGACTCTTCCTTGGTTTGTGTACCCACCTCCCACATCTATCTTTGCTCTTGAGAAAACATCCATAGTGAGTTTGCCATATCAAAGTATGGTTTGATGAAGCTTGACTCCCTTTTATGGTTATCAAGTGCCCCTGTTAACAGATAAATGTAAAGTAACTGGTGAATATGCCAGATCATAGCCTTGCCTAATTCCTGAAGAGGACAAGACTCTACAAATGTGAGGCCATGGGAAGTCATCTCTCCCACAAACATTGAGTTAGCCTTTGTGTCACTGGGTTGCCTCCTAATTGCCCTTCAAGGAATGCTTTCAGAATTCAGTTGATACTTGGCAATATTATCCCTCTAGCTTTCCCAAACAAAAGGAGTTTTTCTCAAGACATTTGGGAAAGTGTATAGCTGGAATCTTTGGGCTGGTAACTCGAAGGGAAAGCCTTTCTCTTATACCTGTCTATTTTTGGATAGGAGGCTCAGGGTTGCTTCTAATAGTGGAATACAGGAGTAACATGGGTAATTTTCCAGGCAGTTGAGCATCACTGTAACAAAATGAGTGTAGGATTGGAGTGATCCAAACACTAGTATTGTACAGATTTGGTAAAGGACCAGGTAGATGAACACTTTGCAAAGTCAGATAATTGGAAAATGTAAAGATGTGACCCAAGGGAGAATACAAAGACTACAGTGTTAATGAGTTATAACCACAATTATACTACATGATACCATAAAGTAATGCTTTGTTTGAGTTTAGGTTAAACACAAACATTCTATGTTAGGTAGATTTGTTTTTGTCAGCCTTGGGGCTTGAAATCATGGCCTGGGTACTGTCTGAATGCTTTTTGCTTAAGTTTAGCACTCTACCACTTTGAGATACAGCCACAGCCACATTTGTGGTTCTCTGGTGGTTAATTGAAGAGTCTCACAGGCTTTCCTGCCTAGGCTGGCTTTGAACTGCAATCCTCAGATCACATCCTCCTGAGTAGCTATTACAGGAGCTCAATTTCCTTAAGTTTGCAGAGTTCTATTGGCTTCCTTCCATCTACCTGCGACAACTTATTTGACTATTTAATGTAGACTGAAAGTATAATTATATATCAAAACAAAAGTACTTGACTACCATCCAGGCTATTGCTCATCTGGGAATGAACTTTTCAGGGGGCTATGTAGTCTGGGCAGAACATAACTTCAGCAGATAGTCTTGAGGAGTTTCATATCTTCATTTGTCTATGGAATCCATTTGACAAATCCATGCTTAAAGCCCTGGTTTTAAAATATGAATTATTGGTATTAAAATATATGCACGATATTATGAATAGAACTAGGAAGTAGATGATTGCCCACCTCTTTTTGGCTTGTGAATTTTATTGGGAGGCCTAAAGAATCATGAACCTCCATATTGCACTGGTGCCAACAGCCTGAATGACTGATGTACAGCTTGAAGGAGCGATTGATTTTAATAGGGGCTACTTGCAGAGCAATGGATGACTACTATAAGGACGCATGTAGTTGAAACTGGAAGTTCGAGTGCTGTTTTTGTGAGTTTGAGTCCTTCACTGAGCTGTTTCTCCACCTCACAGTGAAAGACTCACTTGGTGTAGTTCAGGGGTGTAGTTGTAGCTTGGCTTTTTAATTCAGCATGATTACTTCCAGTCTCTTACCCGACTTTAGATCTAGTCTAGAATTGCCTGAGAACCACATCGGGATAGAACAGTAAATGAAACCTCAATTTTTTACTTGGATTTTATGCTGATTGGTTTCTTTTCAAAGGGAACACTGTGTCCATATTATTGGTCCCTTATCTGAGGCCCTATGTTGGTGTTGAGTATTCGTAGGCTGCGGGTTTTGATTTCCCTCAACCATTCCCAGCAGTGCTCCTCTCCCACAAAGGATGCATGAAGGAACACATAGGTGTTCCGGAACCGACCTGGAACTTGGCCAGTTCTACTGCCTGTGCAAGTGACTTGAGTGTTTGTTAGCTCTAGGAAATCCCTACACATGCTGACTCAGCTATCCTTGGAATAGCCAAGAATTGAACAATCTGCGAACCAGCTCTATTAGCTATAAGATTTATCTTAATCAAAAGGTGATCAACATTGATGAAAAGCTATATTTAGTTGTTACGTTGAAGATGGTTCACCAACACCTTTCCCATGTTGCAGTCTTTAACTCGTTTGCCAAAAGTGGTATTTTTTTTTTTAAAGCAGGTGTGGACCAGGAATCCTTTGGAGGAAAGACCTGCTGTATGCTTATTGATCCCTTTTGGAGGAATGTGAGATTGGATGGGTCAAAACTGAGGGCAGAAGTCAAATACTTTCTACAAATACCTATCTGATCAAATCTGAGAAGTCTTTGGAGTGACAAGGACCCTGGAAGATGGGAGACTTCCTTCTATCCTGGAAGAAGCTATGTAGGCAGAAATCTGAGTTAACTTCCTAAAAGAGAGGTTCAGAGGAATTCTGAAATGTATGATTTTGAGAGTTGTGTGTGGATTTGTGATGTTGTGGCTAGTTTCTTGACTTGTTCAAGGTATGGGAAAATGTCTCCTCAGATATTTGTCTAGCTGTCTGTAGTGAGGAGTACATGTATATGGCATGCATCTAAAAGGAGCAGGCATGGAATGAATAGGAAGCAATTTTGTCCATTGCAGTTCTTTGGAGTTAAAAGTTCAAAAGACTTAAGTGGTGGAACTCTTCAGGCCTTAATGCTAGGTGCATTAATATTTTGCTAGCTCTAGAAGAGAATCATCAGAGTGTAGCATAACTATCCTGGAACTAAAAGGGACAAGTTATTCACTCTTTTGCAGTGAAGCATTTCTACTGAAGATTAATGTGACAACTTCACACTTTGCCCCACTTTTTCCCTCCTACATCCACTTTGCCCTTACTGATCTTCTCGGTGTTTTGTTTAGGTTGATTACTGTTCAGAAAGGTGACAGCCCAAGCAATTTACTGACATCTAGGCAGTGGCCTCTTTATCCCTCACACAAGAATGAGTTCTATTGTTTTGAGACCATATGCAAGGGTAACGCGACTACCTTTTGGTAGTTTATTCATTCTCCAGGTATCCATTTATTCATAGGCTGCAGTAGAGAATTAAGATACAAGGACCACCAACTGTTCTGTTGGAAGTTTTTATTTTGTGGAGAGGGTTGGTACTAGAACTTGAACTCAAGAGTCTTAGACTTAGTAGGCTGGTGCTATACCGCTTAAGTCAGACCTTCTGTCATGGCCTATTGGTGGCTATTTTGAAGATGGGATCTTGTGTACTTTTCCCTTCTGGTTGGCCTTGAATTATGAGGCTCCAGATCCTTAAAACTTCTGAGTAACTAGAATAAGCATGAGCTACTGATGCTTGGTTTTGATTTCAAACGTGATCCTAAGCTTAGCCATCCCCCATGGTCAATCATTTTATTTACTCTTAGGTGGGCATAGGGACAGTTTCAGTTATGGAGTTACAGTATTATGGAGTGTGATGCATTCATACACCAAAGATGAATGTGTGGTTATCCAAATGACATAGACTAACCTCAAACATATGCTCAGACAGAAGTTCTGTATGGGCTCCATGCCCATTAGACCAGTTGATCAAAACAACTCGAATGAATCTTACCTGCATTTTAACATGTGGCCATGATAGGTTGTAGTTCAATATCTAGTTTTTCTTTTTCCTTTACATGTGTATTAATACTAATCAAATGTTACAGGAATCAAATGCATGCATGAACCTTTACCTGCTCAGGTGACTATGGATACATACTATGTCTCTAGAGCATGGAGCACTGGATAATCTTTTAATCTTTGTCTGGAATAATCCAGACAATATATATATATATATATATATTATGGCAATGAAATAGAGTAGTAATATTGGGGAAGAGACACCAAAGATCATAATTGGGAGTAGAGTTACAGAAGCAAAGTCAAAGTCTTAGAACTGGTTCTACATGAAAAGTCCCAAAGTAAAATGCCTTGGTAGATGGAAGAAATCCTATAGGGGGCCTCATCCAACTTCCTGTAACCAGTACCAGGATTAGGATGGGGGGATAAGTGTTGGGCAGAGGAATAAGACTTGCATGTTCAACATAGCCATACTTCTGATGCAAGAGCAGATACTGAGAGATCATAATTATCTTTCAGGTTCTTGATATGAGTCACCTGCATAAAATAGTGCCATTATTGTCCTAAGAAGAGAAGGTTTAGGAAGAATGCATTATGTTCCACATAATTTTATGACTTAAAATCTAGTTCAGAGTTTGAGGTGGGAAACTGTCCCTGTTTAGGAATCAAAACTACTGGGCTCTAAGAGAAATACCTATTTCTTAGATGGGGAATAATACTGCACCACAAATTTGACCTTTCTTTAAAACCCCATGGGTCTACAACTTGAATGTTAGGGTTTATCAAACATTTCTATACACTTAAATATCAAATACCTCCAGGATGATAGGATCTATTCTATCACATTTTCCTAGAAGGGCATATTATAACTCAGTGTAGTGCTACAGATAAGCTTTTTTCCTGACCTTAGAGGTAACCTCACTGGATGCTTTTAGAACTATAGAATGCCTTAAGACACGAGCAGTTTCTCAGGATGAAACTTGGAGAAAACTCTCACAGGGATTTTTGGCAACTTGTGTTTTGTAGTGTTGGGCATCCAAATGACTCTACCCACCATCCCATCAGCTACAGAGACCTAGCTTTGGGTTTGATGTATTCTTCAAGAATAATTCATGTGGAAATGTGTAGCAGTTGTCAAGAATCAAGCTTCTATACCAATGAGGTAAGGCTGCTTCCCAAAGTTGTAGGAATTGTATTTGGGATTTCAGGAATTAAGAAACTTACTAGGAACTGTGAGCAAATAGACGCAGCAGATCACATTCTGACTTACGAATACTTTTATGTAGCACAGGAAAAATGCCCAAGTTGGAGGCCCAGGGATAAGCAAAGCCTAGAGGAAAGGCTCATTTCATGGTGTGCAAATACATTCCAGATGCTCTAAAACCTCCCTGGCCACTGAAAGTTTGGAATACTTATTTTGCTAACTGGTGGTCTGGGAGAATGTCTTCATGGGGGTACCTAATAGTAGAATATTGTCTCCCTATACCATCTAACTTCCCAGGAGCCACAGGGAGCTGGGCAAATCTACAGTTGTCAGCAGAAGCTTCTGGGACAGTTAGATGGCTATAGGGGCAGATAGTTTGATTCGCAGTGAGGTATCACTACAGGCTCTCTGCTCTGTTGAGTATTGGGTTCTAGTAATGTTCATGGATGGAAGTATAGCAGAGTCTAGTTTCAATGAGCTGCTGAAAGGACAACCACCTCCACAATCTTTGAAGGCATCAGGGTTTCCCATGCAGGTGGTGCCAGGCTGGAGTGGAAGAAGTTTTGGGATCCCATTTCCCAAATGCCTTTATTGTGGTCAGCATCACAGAAGATAGTGAATTCAAGACTGGACTAGAAAACCAGAGTAAAAATGGGCCCTGTTCCAGACAGTTCAATAAAAGGGATTTGCTACTAAAGTTCTCTGCACTTCAAGAGAATAGAATTGACACATGGCTCTCTTCAAGGTTCATCTGTGGTATGCTAAGTGAACAGGGAATAGGAACAATAGGCCAAATACTGCCTACAATACTCAAATTTATAGACTGTTAAGAGCCGGGGAGGTGGTGAGAGGGAATAGTTTTAACAAGTATGAAATTTCACTGAGAATAGATTCTGAAAATAGTGAATAGTTGTATAAGTGTCCATATACTTACTCTTGACGATAGGTAACAATGTTATGTGGATTTTGCCACAATATAAACCTAAAGCAAAACAAAGGAATTGAAGTCCTTTCCAGTCCAGAGGATGCCAACCTAAAGAACCAATGTGGAAGTCACCTAGAGACTACTGAAGCACTAGTGAATAACTAGGGTTCCTTCACAGGACAACAGTGACATTAAAAGAGAACCTCAAAGAATACTCAAAGATGCAGAGCTCTGGCCAAGGCTACCTTGGGATGTCAGATGGCCACCAAAGGCCACAGGTAATGAATGCTACAGGGAAGGAACTGAACCAGGATGCTCCTCTATTTGAAAGAATGGCACTGAGAAGTTCTGTTTAGAGCACATGGCTAAACATCTTGCTTTCTCCATTGTATTCTAAATGTATACCAGCTCTGGTTGCTGTCTTTTCTACCCATTGGTCTTAACTAGAGAGAGAACATCAATGTGTTCATATCATCTCTTCTGCTGTTCCTTGGCTATGTCCTATTGTTACAGTATTTCACTTGGGTATCTGATATTGTGTGTGTGTGTGTGTATGTATATATATATATATATATATATATTTGAAATCAGATAGGGAATGGGGAAAACAAGATGAGGGGCGGGGTTGGGGGGGAGGGAAATGGGGACCAAGACATGAGAAAGGGTGTCAATGTATGTGATGTAATGCACCTTCTATCTGCTGAATATAATGTAACCCTTCTATTAATTACAATAAAAATATATGAACAAAACTAAAGCCACAAACCTCTCCTTCACTTGGTGAGGGAAAATGGCCTCTTAGTTTTGCTTATTGTATAATTTGTTCTAAATGTTTTTAGGTAGATGAGAGTCCAATCATACTATGAAATGCTTACTGGTGAGACTACCTCTTTGTTATCCAGTGAGATGACTGACATTTATGTACTGTCTATAAGGTACATTGTCAACATGATGAACGCTAGATGAAATGATTACCACAATCAAGTGAGGTACATGTCTGTGACTTGACAGATACCCTTTTGTGATCTGAGAATGTAGAATACTACATGTCAGCTGCAGTCACACTGTGCATTGCCTCCAGAACTTGTTCACATATGCTCTTGAGTTAGGGAAGGTGACTCTGAACTTTGGCCTATGGTACTTGAATGCTTGTACTTTATTCGACTGGCATATTTCATCTGCTGTAGGATTCTTTTCCTCTCCTAGGTTTTGGGGAAACTTTACAAACTGAAGTAACATGATGTATTGCCCTTCAGGCCAGAGGAAGCGTCCTCGGAATTGTTCCCTTAGTGGTTAAGCCACGGTCACTGGCCTCTGAGTATCTTACACATCTGTACTGGTTTCATAAGGGACCTTGACTAAATGAGAAGATTTAAGCCATGTTGTCTTCCTGTACATTTCTCAGTGGGATTCTACACTGGAGGTACTGGCTTCATAATCCTGAATGTCACACCATTTTGGGGATGGGAAGCTGCACGCTTTAGTGTAGTGCAATGCAAATGTGTGCCTGGCGTTTGTGATGTTTTTTTCCTGACAAGTGGGGATTGGGATTTTTACTACTTAGAAGAATCTAGTTTCTGTGGCACTGTCAGATCAAAGGAGGCAATAAAACTCTCAAACTTCATATCTGCTAGATTTAAATGGGAAACGGTCATGACCACCTCTAAATAATTAGAAGAATTCAGTGTTTTGAGATGAAGATTCTGTTTCTTACCCATGGGACCAAGCACTATTGGTAATGACTTAGAAAGCTATAGTTCATCTAACTTGCTTGATGTCAGGGTCTACTTCTCAAAATGTTGAACTAAACTTCCTTTTGTTTTCACAAATATATTCTGGGAGACAATATGCAGCATGACAAAAACAATTCCTCATGTGAATTGCCAACTTTTGAGTTAGGTGTCTTGGGCAACTGTCAAATTGGATGAAATTCAGGTCTGTGATTACATAGATTTCTTTAGATGATTTCTTCATTTTGCTGAATTAAGTCTTTAGAATCAGCTTTAAGAAAAAGTGGCTCATTTGAGAGGGATCATGGGAAACAAATGAAGCAAGGAAAAAAGGAAGAGATGTGACACTGAATTTAATAAAGGCCTTTTTCTGAAAAAGGACCTTCTATAGGCTCCAAGGATACAACCCTGTTGCTCGCTGAGTAACGGAATGATGTGCATTAGAATTCTAGCCCAACATGCCTCTTTTTGTTGATGCACAGGACAATGAGCATCACGATTGTTCTCCAATAAGGAAGAAATGTCAGGAACAGCAAGCACAGTTTTACAGATTATTTAATAAAGAGAAAAGGCCATTCAGAGAATGAGCATGGGACACAAACTGGTTGTTCCTCTGCATGATCCTTGGCTGTTTATGTGGCCTCAATCCTCCTAGCTTTCTTCTCTCCCTTCAGTCAGTCTTTGAGATTATGATTGGGATGTTTGAATCAGGCTAGCTCTCTGTCCTGTGATAGGCTGGGATGGCAGGTTGGCCTGGGGTCATGATTGATTTACATGAAACAGAATAGACTTTTTCCTAGGTGGTAGTCCTGAAAGGGGGTTTGATCTGAGAAAGAATGGGACCCAAAGTGCCTCCTGCGTGGTAGCTTATAGGATCTACCTCTGAGTTACCTCCAGGCTTTCTCTTTCTTGCTACCATAGGGCCTACTCTAATTCTGGCAGAGAATCACTTTTATGTTGTCAATAAACAGAATAACAGAATTAGAAGGAATCCAAGAATAAGAAGGCATTCTCTGTTCCTTCAGTGTTTATAGTTACATTGTATCAGGTAGGTTGTATTCATATGTCTCAAAAGAAGACTTAAACTAGAACTGTGAGTTTTCTTTTTAAATGGGAACTCCTCAATAGGACCTCACCTGAACTGAGAAGGCCCACTGATTCTACACCGTACTCTGCACTTGTGTCTAACAAAATGCTTGGAGATATTTCCTTAGTTATTTGCACTTTGCAGATTTAATCTTAGAGGACATAATTAACTCAGCCTGCCTTGATCCTTGATCAGTAAAAAAGACATACGTGGCTGAAAGTATAACTTTAGGAGACTTTTACTGCATGAGCGTCACTGCAGTGACTTGTTCATGGATGGACATGCAATTTAGATGAGCATGCCACTACAATTTGAGAGATCATTGGAGATAACTTTCCAGATGGGTTTTGGAAGAAAAGTATTGGAAGCAATAATGGGGCCTACCGTACTTGGTATCACAAAATAAGGGCCTGGATACCGAGGATGGTGATGAACACTGAATCTATACCATGAAGGTAGAGAACACAAAACTAATCTGGTTTCTGCTGCCCTGTGGCTCGGCCTTACTTGAGCCAACAGTGTATTTTAAACTTTTCAGGTTACGAATTGGTGCCCATTTGAAGTCAAAGCAATTTCCCCTGCCCTCATTCATAGGCAAAACACTTGGCCACTGTTGCATAGATTTACTTCTCCACACACCTTCCGACAAGCCATTCCTGTTCCTTAGTCTGTTCTGGAGTAGAAGCTGAATGGAAAGGTGTTAGCATGTTACTGGCCTTTTCCCACAACATCTCCTTCACTACCTACTCCTATTTTCAGCTAGTGCCTCAGTTTAAGATTGGTGCTAATCTGGTAGTGTGAGCAAATCTATTTTAGGGTATGCTTAATCTTGTTGATCATATGCCTCTGATGAGAATGAAGTGATAGGAGATTCTTGCCTGAATGAATTGTTTCATGATTCTTAACAGCTCCCTTGGTATGAAAGTAATTCAATCTCCCAAGAAGTTAGTAATCCCTGTAAGAAAGACTCAAAAGTGAAACAGTGGTTCATTTGGAATGACAGAAATAGTCCCATTTTTTCTATTTTTTTGTGTTTGATTGTGGCACTTGAACTCTGGGCCTGGGTGCTGTCCGAGCTCTTCAGCACAAGGCTACTTCCCTGTCCCTTGAGCCACAATGCCATTTCTGGACCATTTCTATTCTCAATCTCTTTGATCTTAGACCCATGAAGCCTTATACTATGTTTCTTCCAAGCTCCTATGACATATTGAACAAGCCATTCTCAACTTTCAGTATGTTCTCCCCCCCCCCCCCCCCCCCCGCAACCAGTCCTGGCTTGAACTCAAGGCCTGGGCACTGTCCTTGTGCTTTCTCAAGGCTAGGAGTTATACTGGAAACACAGCACCACTTCCAGCTCTTTTTCTATGTATGTGGTACTAAGGAATCGAACCTGGGTCTTTGTGCATGCTAGGCAAGCACTCTACCACTAGGTAAAACTCCTGGCCCTTCAGTATGGCTTGTTTTCTGAAAGCTGTGCTGATACTTTAAGAGGCTTCTTTCTCTGAAGGATAAGTGTCACAACCTGTAGATTTCTCAGGAGTATTTACTTTTCTGAAATTTGAATGTATTGGTAAGATGTATGTGGGTTCTGAATGAATAAAAATTGATACTGAGCAGGGCTCACTATACCAGAAGCATAGAATTCAGTACTATGACATTAAGTCTGTCAAACAACAGAGCTAGCTTACAGTTTGACTGGTAAGAAAAGAGAAGTTGTACTTTTTTTCCTCCCTTGTTTGTAGGAAATGAATTTCAATGACTTGGGATAATGGGAAATGACTAATTGGCTGTAATTGTGTTGTATTTCTAATCTGTCTTATTTCAGAGCTGTTGACTGCACCTCAGGCCTCTTTAACCAAAAGGTCATATTCTAATCCTGTTTTTTCTCATTAGAGTTTAGATTTGACTAGACTTTCAGGGCCACTTAAGGCCTTATCTTCGGATCCTGCATCTTGAAACCTATCTTATATCACTTGTCAAAGTTATGGAGCTTCATTCATGTGCACAGAACTTTCACAAACCCATCGAATTGTATCACTTGAAACTCTGTCAGGGGGAGGACACCTAGTCCTGGTACAAGTCTATCTCTGTTTGCAAATGCCTTGCTAGCTCTTCTAGAATGGAGGTTGATGTCATGTGCCCACATTGTATAAAGGAGTGATATAAACTGATCCAGGGCTATGTTGTCAATGAGACTAACCCAATTGAGAAAATCAGACTGGAAGATTCCCATAAAGGCAAGTCTATATTTAAAAAGTTCATTTTTTTTGCCAGTCCTGGACCTTGAATTCGGGCTGAGCACTGTCCTTGAACTTAAGGCCAGACTTCTACCACTTGAGGCATGGCACCACTTCCAGTTTTTCTCTATGTGGTACCGAGGAATTGAACTGAGGTCTTGTGCATGCTAGGCAAGCACTCTACCACTAGGTCAGACTCTCAGCCCTTTTAAAGGGTGCCCCGACCAGATTAGTCAAAACAGAACATTGGCAGTAATCTTTCTTGGTAGGAGAGACCATTTCTGTGTCCTTGGGGTAAAATGGCGAAAATAAAAGGATCCAGTAATTATTTTTCATGTGCCTTACAAAATATGGGTGGCACCACTCTTCCTGACTGACAGTGCTGGTGACAGAATGAAAATGAATGGCTGGGGTAGACATATGGGGACCAAGATGAGTCCATTGGCCAGCAGATGGCAGCACTCAGTCATATACAGCATAGCTGTTCCTGAGTCACTTGGGTTGCATTGTGCCTAAATGGGGAAGCTTTTCAGAGGACTTTCTAGTTTGGGAGAATTTCTAGAGGCTCTAGAGGAGGTTGTAGTTCAGTCCTGTGGATGGGAAGGCAACGTTCAGGGGATGTGAATGGGTGAGGAAAAATTATCCTCAAAGCAGTATTTTTGGCATTGGTAATCAAACTGAGTTTAAGAAGTCTAGGCATTCTAAGTACTGTACCAAGTTCACTTCAAGTATGATCCTGCATGATGCAGGCAGTTCTATGAGAAATAGGTTAGTTGCTGACTTAATCATGATGGGGGAGCGGGATGTGGTGTGTCTACCTGTAACGGAGAAGGTTTTTCTTTCAAGTAAAGCACAAAGTATAATGAGTCCATCTGTGCACATTGCCTACCCAAAATATAGGAACAAAGAGGAAGAATTATTGAGTATTTGTTTGGTATGTTCCAGCTCCTTGATAGTACTATATTGAGGGCTATCTTCCAGTTTAATTACTCAGCACCTTGGCCTTGAGGCAAGGCACGAAATGCAATTGTTGACGTTTGTCAATATGATCCCATGTCTCAAACTGTTATTGTCCTCATTCCCCAAATCTGGATGGTTTTTCCCATTAATATTTTGTGTGCCAGGGTTGTTTGGATAATATTTGATAGAAAGTAGAAACTTGCACAGAATTGAAATATGCATGGAGCTATAGCAGAAACAAGTGTTTATGTACAGAACTTCGGGGAAGGGTGAGGTTCTAGGGACTTGTGTTTATTCTGGAAACCATCCTAGGTCCTGGGTTAGGGATATTCTAACAAATGCCAAACCAAATTATACATGGGCATTCGGAGTAAATGGCTACGAAGTGAAAGACTTCATCCACTCAGTAGAAAAAGGGAGGAGTAAAGGGTCCCCTCCAGTGAAGTTTTTTTAGGCTCACAGTAAGTCTGTGTGGGTGTCTGTTTTAGAAAGGAACTTGTCTTGGGGCAAGGGTGGAATACGGCCAGTGCTTACATTCCCCACTGTAGGTTACCTGAGTGGAGCTTTTCTCTTGTGGTCTAGAGAGCTCTACTGAAGGCTAGAATTGGTTTTTGTATTTCAAGGCCCCACTGGGGGGGATATTTTGTCTGAGATGAGATAGGCATCCTTACCCTACTGATTTTTAAGCCTACCAGGTGAAAGCAGGCGATTTGAGAAGTTTCTAATGTCGGCTCTATTGAGCTGTGGGAAAATTGTTCTATGTATGGCTGAGTTCAATGTGGTATAGGTTTTGGACTCAGTAAGTCTTGTAAAAGTGCTTGAGTAGCCTTATGTCTAGTCAGAAAACTTAGTGGAAGTGTAATGGAGCAATGACACTACTACTTGGATATAGTGCAGAGCCAATGACTGTTTGCCTCTTTCATAGGGACTGTGCTGGATGATCAGTACTTTAGTAATTATCACATCCCCAATTTATTGAGCTGTTGCTTAAATCTGATCATAAGCAGTAATGCAGAAAATAAATCAAAGCTGAATCTCATAAGTGAGTTGGCCAACAGAAATCCAATACTAAATATAAATTTTATAGCACTCTAGACAGTAATCAGTAGGGTAAATTAAATTTAGAGACTTGTGCTGTGTTTGAGTGGAAATTCTCTTGGAGCTGGACAAGGTAGCTCACACATGTAATCCTAGCTACTCAGGAAGCTGAGATCTGAGGATCATGGTTCAAAGCTAGCTCCGGCACAAAAGGACCTGAGACTTTTTTTTGCCAGTCCTGGGCTTGAGCTCAGGGCTCTAGCACTGTCCTTGTTATTTCTCAAGGCTAGAGCTCTACCACTTGAGCCTTGGCATCACTTCTGGATTTTTTCTATGTGGTACTTAGGAATTGAACCCTGGTTTTCGTGCATGCTAGGCAAGCACTTTAACCACTAGGCCAAACTCCCAGGACCTGAGACTCTAATCTCTAATTAACCTCTAGAAAATGGGAAGTGGGGCTTGGCTCAAGGGTGGGGTGGAAGCCTTGAGCTGAAGAGCTCAGGAACAGTGCCCAGGCCGAGTTCAAGTCCTATGACCCACAAAAAGAAAACTCTTGGTTAACTATTTCTTGAATTTGGAAGGCTTTGTGATTCTGAACTGAGCTTGAGACTTAAGGTGCATTTAGATGTTCACTCAACCCTCAGTTTTACTTGGTTGCTCTAAAAATATATTGTCTAACTTTTAATAGTGCTATTTGTGCTTGATGAGGAAATCTTTTGGATTAGATGTATTTGCCTTTGACTTTATGTTAAACTGAGTAAGTTCAAAGATCTGTCCTCAAGTTTAGAGAGTCTTTCTTCTACTTGATGCTATTTGCTGAAGCAGTGAGCTTCATAGGAGGCAGGATACACACTGACTAAACAGCAATGGTTAGAAAGTCATGATTTGATCTGAATCAATAGCAGGATGAAATAGCATATGCAGAAATGTGAAAATAACAGGGTAGAAGACTCTTAAGATACTGATCTTCAGTATCTTGGCTATTATACAACTTCAGTAGGAGTTGTGGTTGGATGTAGCACTCCTTTGGAAGGAATTTCCCCATACTTCAGATAGCCCATTAATTTTCAAGGTTGTAGGGCTTGAGAAGCTGTGCTTGAACTTAGATGGTCTTCATCCTTTAGTGGAGCTCCTTTGGGGCTTATGCATGCACATACACTTCCTCTCATCTGAATTCTAGTGATAAAGTCTCTAGTTGCAGCCCTGAACTCCTAACTGTTGGTTAGTGTCCTGCAATACAGATCACATTGGATGTTGAAGAATGGATGTGAATAGTGAGGAAAAAATCTAAGGAATCTAGAGGGTGGGAGAGAGAAACAATGGATTACTCTCCAGATCAGCTTAGATCTGACTGCACTCAGAAGTCAAATGAGAAAACATGAGAAACCTAGGTGGGTCACAGGATTTCAATACATTCTTACTCCGTTCCTATAGTGGAAAAATGTCTCGACCTCTTCCTTTTGAGCTAATTGTATATTTTCCTGTAGGAAAGATAACTGAATTACCTAGAGGTTCATTTGTATATATTGCTTTTATCACTTCAGTATGACTTTCTACTAAGGTTGTATCACATGCATATCTTGCCAATGTTTTGCATTCTGAGTCTTGAACATATTTGCTCAGAATTAATGTTCTGGAGAATGATTATTTTTCACATTCTAGGAGAATACCTGTGTGTGCATATGGGATGTGACAGAATAACAAGGGGTCTTGCCTGCAGCTTTTGGATTTCAATCGATGGGTGACATATGTTGGGGTGTGGAATTGTGCTCTTTGGTATAGAATATGGCTAAAGCACCATAGTGGAAGTTTTTGAGACTTGGGAAGCAGGAAACATAATCTTAAAATTATGTGGTTATCCCTGTGAGCATGCATTAATAGTAATGATGTCATGCCGCTAGCAATCAAGAGACAAGTTGGTCTCCGATCCAGGAGTAACTGAAATTTCCCTTTAAAGCAGCAGCTTGTGCTGTTGAGTATATATATACCCTTACAAACCTCGTGGCCACTTGACTCATCTGGCCATTGAGTGATCAAAAGATTCATAGGAAGTTAGTTTGGTTGTTCAATCCTTCTTAAGTTTATCATGCATCATAACATGTAGTCAAAGGATGTATGTTTTGTACTTTTTGAACCCTTTTCCTAGACCTCCATAGGTCTATGCTTTTGAATTCCTAGCTGCTAACCAGGTGTCTAGGCAACTGGCTACCAACTGTCCATCTACCTACCTAACTCATTTATTGGTGAAATGGCTGGAGTTGTCAATTAGTTCCCATGTAGAGTAAGTGAGATGTAGCACTTGGGACATCTATTTTTTTTAGGATAGCATTAGTCATGCTAATGGAAGTTTTAAACCCATGAAGAATTGAAGTTCTAGGAGTACACATGTCTGATATCTTTTATGAGAAATAGTCAGATCTTATTCAATAATAAAGACATATTAAATGGTAAAAGCTAACAAAGTAAGGTGCTCCTTGGGTATTACAGGTTGTTGTGAATAATATCTAACCTTTTTTCATTGAATATTGTGTAAGATTTAGGAGGTGTAGGAGAAAGACATAATTTTTTTTTGTCAAATTAGAGTGGCCTGATTCTAGGCTTTTTTTCTTTCAGACACTTTGACAAAAGACATGCCTTATTGCCTTGTATTCAGAAGGTGGTTTAAGTAGTAACCAATTCCATCAAAGGTTTATTAAACGTGTCAAGTACAAAGGCTGTTCTTCCAATTAATGTTGGAATTCCAAGGCTAAGAAAAAGTGTCCACATCACCCCAAAAATTTCATTAAATTTAACACAAAGTGTCTAAGTATGTGTGTCCTGGCTTGAAGGAGGTACATGCCTTTTAGTTTAGTGTGTGGCTCAAAATGTCAGTCTACTTGCAAAGTTGGAAACTTAAATCTACTATTCTTCCAATAAAAATCTAAAATCTCAGAGGTATCCTGTAACTTCTTGTGAAGTTGGCAGCGGTGGACATCTGAATGTGAATGGGTGTGTTACCAGTGGATCTGTTAAGATGCTAGAAATCCTGGAAGAGTACATTTTCTTTGGAAAAGATGGAGTTTATTATTTTGAAATTGTTCAACTATTAATTGTTGGTTTAATTTTACCAAAAATGATTTTTGGTCTGAAGTGTTTGTCAATCTTTGAAAGATCCCAAGAAGTGAGTTCATTACTCATTTAGGTTGATAAGGGGCTTCTGTAATTGTTCAGTGCCACCATCACTGTTGACTACTTCCTCGGCTTTAAATTAGTTGGGCCAGATAAACAGATGAGATCGTTTTGAGCTTATATTCTGTGTAGGTGCATTTGATGTGGCACCCAAGGCCATATGCCTGTTAATGTCGCTAATTTCCATTTAGTCAGATACAGGTGGTCCTGTGGTCCCCACTCTCCCCACCCTTAGCTGGCAGTGCAGTTGATGAATTAGAAGTCTCAAGCAATAACTATGGAGTAAGCATACAGGGCCTGAAGTAAGCATTGTTGTCAGATGACAATTATGTAGCAGAATTCTGTCCTTGAACTTTGGCTTGGTAGGACAGCTTCTTATGTCTTTAGTAAAGAAATATGTCAGCTGTGATTGCTTAGGATGTGCCTCAAGAAATATCTTAGTCTATTTCTGGAGAGCTCTACAAATCCTAAGTCAAGCTGACAAGCAAATGATTTGGTTCTTTTCTGCTCTTTTACTTTAAAAGAGCAGTAGGGAAATAGATACTGAAGGGCTAAAACAACAAGCTAGCAAAAAGACGGATTCTTGCTTTTATATTTCCATGGCATCTCCACTGTTGAGTGTTAAGTGTTACCACAGTAGAGAATGGTATATTTTCCCAGGTATCTCTCTTGAGTAGCATGGTGCCATTTCCAGAACCAACATTTTGTCTTGTGAATAGGGAAACATGTTTCCTGTGTCAGCTTGGATTCTCCAAAGCATAACTTCAGAGGAAACACTTTTCCTTTGCTATGTTGCTGATAACAGTAATGGGAGATAAAAACAGTAATGGGAGATAAAAACATATGTTCTCTGTAGCTCCTTTGTAAAAGCACTTAGGTTTTCCTGGTGAAGAAACATTGCTGTTATGAACTGAAATAAAAGAAGTTTCCCCTATTCTTTGCTTTAACACCATGAATTTGAATATTTGGGTTTAACAATGGCCCAAAATTCAGACCCTACTTTTGTATTTATTATATGACTTTGAGGAAATCTTACTTCCTTGAATCTGTTTTATTTTTTCCTTTGGGCCTCATATCTATATAGGGAATGCTTAAACAATAGAGAATATATGTAAAACACTTTGAATGAAATGTATACCTTTTGTGGAGCATTTGGTCATGGATTTCTGAAGCATGGAGTTGTTTATATGGGCCAAAATTTGCTGGCTTCCTTCAATCCATTGGCTAGTCATTTGAACCTGTTGGGGGAAAAGAGAGTAGGTTTCAACATGAGATCAGGTCCTATTCAATCCTGGAAGGAAGTACAGACAGGGCAAGAACCTAAGCCTTGGTTTTTTAGCTCTGAGACAAATTGATTATCATCATCTACTGGCTTCAATGAAGTCTGTTTCTCCATATATCTAAAATGGTGGTAAAAGATAACTTGAACCTTTGTGCACACAGAAATCATATTGATTAGAGTGTGTTCCAAAGCTGTTCTGGTATCTCAAGGAAATAGAGAAAGGGAGATGAATGATGAAGAATGAAAGATGTGGATATGCAGCAATCTCAGTTCATTTTAGATGAGAGGAAATCTGTAACCACGCAAACAATGAATAAGGGATGACTGAAGTACTGACTGATCCATTGACTGTTCTATATCTTGCTTTCTTTGGGTTACTTATTGTACCCGACTGTCCTTGCGATGCAAACTGGATGAGGCAGACTACAGCCATGGTACCTGGGATCAGACTTGGCTGCACAGTGTTTCTCTTGCTTATCAGACTCCCCAGTGTACCTGACAACTGTGTATAAGAATATTACCTCTTGCTGCTGTTCAAAACATTTTGTATTTCAGACTTTACTAGGTTCTTTTAAAGTATCCAGAAAAAACATACTGAGACACATAAGTTTGTATGCACTTCTGTTTCTGACATTTTCCCCCTCATTCTGTTGACTTCAGGGTACATACTACTCTCCTTACAAAGTGTGAGTTTCATTTTTACAGGAACCTCTGGAGCTGAGCTGTGAGACCTCAACAGCACTCAGCAGGCTGAGTGCTTGACCCTGGAAGGATCCTTCAAGGCAACCAGAGGTTTTAAGTTACTACTACCCTAAGTGTGTTTTAAGGTAGAGCTGTTTGCGTACTTCAAGTTGAAGGCCTTGGAGATAAGATGAATGTGTGTCAAGGTTAGAATGTTTATTGCTCCCCTCTGCTTCCTAATGGTAAGGGAATTATCATGTATACAAACTATGCCTCATGTTAATGGTTGTAACTACAAAGATAGACTTATTACCCTAGTTTCTGCATATACCTGTAGTCCCCTGTACTGAACTAAATAACAGGGACTCTGGGTTTAGAAGTCAGTGAGCTCTGGGCACGCTGGTGGCCCCTCTTCCTAACTCTCTCGTTCTTTAGCCCTGGTATCCTGTCATGCTGTGCACTTAGTATTTTCCCTGAATCTAATGTACAAGTGCTTGCTTCATCATGCTGGCAATTAGAAAGCAGAATATTAAAGTATTTTGTGCTGAGGGGCCAGGAGTTTGGTCTGGCAGTAGAGTGTTTGCCTAGCATGCGTGAAGCCCTGGGTTCAGTTCCTTGGTTATGACATAAAAAGCCAGAAGTGGTGCTGTGGCTCAAGTGGTGGAGTGCCAGCCTTGAGCAAAAGAAGCTTGGCAAGTGTCCTGACCGAGTTCAAGCCCTAAGACTGGCAAAAAATTGTGCTGAGAATGTACTTGGAATTTTCCCCTTTAGTGGTGAACTGCTCAATGTCTCCATGTAGCTACAAATTGTACACTGTATTTTAAGGTGATTAAATCTATAAAAGATCCTTTGGTGTAAAGTGGGACTTGGTAAACTTAGGAAGTGGGTTAAAAGCTTCATCTAGGCTTTCAACTATTGTCTTATTAATCTATTGCTAATATCTTTAGAGTAACACATGGAAAACTTAAAGAAGCAAACTTTATAGCAAGGACTAGTTTTAGTGTTAACTTAGGGAGGAATGGAAAGAAGCCACAAAACCTTTTTACTCCCCATACAGGAAATGAGAGTTAAAGATTGAAGTGATGGGGGCCAGGAGTTTGGCCTAGTGGTAGAGTGCTTATCTACCATGCATGAAGACCTAGGTTCGATTCCTCGGTACCACATACATAGAAAAAAGCCGGAAGTGGTGCTGAGGCTCAAGTGGTAGAGCTCTAGCCTTGAGAAAGTCCAAGGACAGTGCTCAGGCCCTGGGCTCAAGCCCAGAACTTGCAAAAATTTTTTTGTTAGAGATGATATACAGAGATTACAATTATGAGCCAGGTAATGAGTATATTTTCTTTCATACAGTGTCCTCTGTTCCCTCTTTTTTTCCTAGTAAATTCCTCCCATCCCCACACCAAGTTGTACAGTTGACTTGCATCAATGTCCAGTGAGTTCACTGCTTATACTTTTTCACCCTTTCTCCCTAAAGATCTGTACCCTCCCCCTCAGAGCTCCTGAAGATACACATGTGAATACACCATAGATAAGGTAAAGAAGATAGAATCGTCAACAATTTAAAAGAGGGAAAAGTCTTGTTTCTGTATCTTGGAGTTTGAGCCTGGTAGTCTTGTTCTCAAACTAAATGCACTAGAATTATAAGTGACAGTCTACTATCTTCATTTATGCTTTTGACTCAACTTTTCATGAGTTCTAGAAAGCAGATTGTTCCCAAATTAGTCCTGTCTGTACTGATGACATAGGACCCCCTCACAAAGTAGGTGATTCCGATATGACTGCTGACACGTGGGGTTTAGAGTGTAAGGAGTCTGAGAGATGAGACTTGGGAAGGGGATGGAAAAAATGCAAGATTAGAAGTGGAACCTGAAGTAAAACCCAACAAAAATGTAACCTCTGCAATTCTAGGTTTTACTTCATATAGCTTCTGAAAACCCAGCTCATTATCCATGTGTGTGGTCTTCTGCTCAAAAATACTAGTGGTAGGGGGAACTCAGCCTCTTGAGTCCTGTCAGGGGCTGGGCTTGGGAATTCCAGACATGGCTGGCACCCTAGAGACAATGTCAAAGGCTAGACTCCTTTCCGTGTAAGCATAGATGATAAAGCCCATGAAGAATTGATGTTTGTGGTTGAGTCTGGTGTTTTCCACTGAGCCAACAGTTCATGTTCAGAGGTAGGCAGATTGGGGAAAATTGAAGACGGTAACAATTGAAGTCATAATTCCTTTCCTACTACTTAAAGATGACAGGCCAGAGTTTAGGTAGTGTGGACAATCGCTGTAACTATTGGTATTTTTATATTATACTTGTATACAAAGCAGAACAGACTTTTGTACAAAAACTTACTGGAGATAGAACACCCAAAAACACAGCAGCAGCTATTACCTGAACTGTAGACTCAGTGTCACGATGGCTATGGCCCCGAAAGTATGTGAATCCCTGAAGGGACTGGATTTAGAGGTCAATGGATTCTGATTCAATTGATCCAGGGCAAAGGGAAGGCTTGTTAAGAAAATCAGAAGGTGATAACTGGGATAGGGTCAGTGATGGGAAGGTGATAGCTGGGATAGGGTCAGTGATGGGCAGCAATTAGGGTGGCAAACCCTCCTGCAATAGAGATCTACTGGTGAACTCTCACATGCTTGATGCCCACTGGGCTTCTCTTCCTACTTTGAGGTTCACATCTACACCTGAAGTGCTTGACAAAGCTTTACTGATTCGGTGTGCTGTACCTACGGAGCTTTTGGGAATAGAATGAGCTTTAATTGGAAAATAAGTAGTGGGGTCACTGGAAAGAATTTTCCACAGGAGGTATTCAATTGCTAGCCACGATCCTTTTAACTAGAAACTTTTAATTAGAAAGTAATGTGGAAGAATTATCTTGGTATCAATTTTGCTTAATAGCAATTTCTGAGCACTTATTAAGAATGGTCTGTATGCCTTTTATGTGTCACTTTTATAGACTCAAGTGCAGCTAATGTTACCAGCATCCCAGATATTTTGAAACACAGAAATGTTCTCTTCTACTGACAATTATGTGCAGGATTTGGGCCTTTAATCCTTTTTTTTATAATTTTTTATTTTAATGTATAGAGGGGTTACAGTTATATTCGCCAGATAGAAGGTGCATTACACATTGATATCCCTTATGTTTTTGTCCCAATTTCCCTTCCCCACCCCTCCCCTCATTTCTCCCTCCTATTTCAAACAAACAAGTAAACATCTATATACCAGGTAAGAAAGTAGGATACTGTAATATGAGATTAATTAAAGGGAAACACAGACAAGAGAGAAAAACATAATACATTAAGAATAAGTCACTCATAATTAAGATCTAGTTTCCATATCCTGGAGCGCTATTTATTTGGCCTCATCCTATATTGGGCCTTTAATCTTAAGGCTACTTTAGTCTCATCCTTTGTACTATGTTTATATTATAAAGGCTTTTCCAAAGAAGCTCATCCTACACAGAATTTGTCCCAGTGTCTAGAGTGGAACTACTCTTGGCTACTTGTCACTGGACCCTCAGGCAGAAGCAGTATTGTCCAGCCTTTTTCACAAATAAAAGGTAGAGGTGATCTGCCGTATATAATACATGAAAGGACATTAAACTCTTCGTTTACATCTTACCTCTGTTTACTGTTTACCTCTTACCCCTTTGTTACCTCTTTGTTTACAATATGAATGCCTTCAACATTGACCTTCAGATGTCAAAAGTAGAAGAAAGTCATAGGATTTCTGCTGCTTAGTGGGGCTGTGGCCCAAGAGATAGGGTGGTATCCTTGAGCTGAAGAGCACAGGAACAGCATCCAGGCCCAGAGTTCAAGCCCACAACCCCCACATACACATTAAAAACAACAACAAAAAACACTTCTGAGGATTCCCGTTCCTTTCTGGAACAGGTGCTGGTATGACTGGAAGACAGGAGCAAATCAGACTCTGTGCAGGACCAGAGACCTCTCCTTTTGGATAGGGATTTCATACGTGAAGTTTGTGTTCTAGCAACGTCTTCCCAAGCAGTGAAATTCACTTTTCAGGTTATGATATCATTGTAGTGGACTGGAGTTCTTAGAAGCTGTATGTTAATGTGATGGTGACCACAACCTGTCTGAAATCCTGGTTTGTGTGGCTTCCTCTACTTCAGTTTGATCTCGTACAGTATACACTGTAACCATCCCAGAGACAAATGCTTGGCATGCTTCTCTGAAAAGTGGTGGATTTCAAATGTAATGACATTTCATAAGTTTTTGTAGAAAGCCTGTTCACCAGCTTGTCTCTCAAAAAACTTTACATTTTTCCAACCTGGCTTTGTTGAACTGAAGAGGTACTTACATGTACCTTTGAAACTAGAGTACAGTCCATTCAAAGTCAAGAGAAAAAAATGTGTCCTACTTTCTCATAGCTCCTTATTAGCAGCATGAAGAATGAGTCAAAGATCATGGGCCTCACATCTTACCAAATTGGGGCTTGTGGTACGCTATGGCATTGATACACAGAAGTATCAACCATAGGTCTAAGAAGCAATGACTTCCTTTTCAGAATAAAAGCATTTGACATGCTTTTCTATAGTACAGTTTTTCTGGGAAGAAGCCACACAACAGGATCAAAACATAACAAAAGGCAATGGGACTGGGTACATAGGGAAAGAGCATTATCAGATGACTCGTAGTTATCCTCACTTTTACTCATTCATAGAGCAAGCCCTTTCTCTTGAGTGTGGATATAGTGCTTTATATCCTGATGAATGGAAAATGGCAGAGGAGGTACACTGTCACTTCAAAGATGATGGACTGGCTTCCTCACTGGGGTGCACTTACTGTTTCTATGCCTGATCAAGTATCCTAGAAGACTCAGCAAGTGTCAGATTTATTGCTCTTTCCTATGACAGGAAGAAACTCATGAATCCCAACAGATTCTGAAGAGTTCAAGCTACCACTAAGTGTGATTGCTTGGGAGGAGATATCCAAAAGCAGACAACTTCTGCATGAGTGCATTTTGGAGCAGTTCCCACTCTTATTCAACTCTGAAATGACCGTCACTTCCAGCTAAGGGTCTCTTGATTTATCTGGATAGTTAGGGGCCATTCTCTTTGGCAGCCCCTGTGTTTGAGGCTCACAAGTTATGATTCAAAATGGAGAGGCTTAAAGAATTAAACCTTTAAGATCTAGAAGTTTATAGAAGCCTATTGTTCAGGGCTTAGAATACTCGTGTGTACTGGTTAGACTTAGCGATCTTCAGATTTAGATAGACTGTCAGATACTGGGTTTTTTATTCCTTGGTGCTCATGGCTACATATTAATGTTAAATCTCCCGAGTTTCATGGATGAATCCCTTGGACATAGCAGCCCTCTGGAAGTCCTAACTGGCTGCTCTTGCAACTGCTGCTTCCAGGGCTGGAAGTCTAGATACTTTGCTCTTTGTGTATGCAGTTGACTTGAGTGTTGACAAAGACCATAAGTAGGCAAAAGACCATTCAGTTTTTGTGAGGTCTGAGTTTGCAGTATTGGGGGAGGGGAAAATAACCGAGAGTCTCCCAGAACAATCTTAAAAACTTTTTTTTTTCTGTAGAAAAACATGTGGAGAGTGATGGGAGCATGCTGGTATGGAATGCAATTCCACTTGTCACCAGAAGTCTCCTCTAGCTCCTTGATACTAAGTTTGTGATGTCCCTATGAAATTAGGACTCACAAGAGGTAAAGACAATTCCAGTTAAGTGAAAGATGGAGAAATAAATCTCTGCTCACAAATGGGTAGAGGTTGTTTTGATAAAGGGAAATAACTGCTCCAATATTACAGCTACTTACGGTTAAAAACTAGATTGGGGTTTGGCTCAAATTTACCCTAGGATAAGCATTGTCTTTTGATCTAAACACTTGGAATATTTAGCTAATTGTATAAAATTGTTAATTACTTGAACCAGAAATTTTAAGACTAGTTCATAAGATGTTGGAGTCTCCCTTCAAACAAGTATTCTGCCAGATAAGCTTGAGAGAGGTGTCTTTCCTGGATAAATGTATTAGGATAGGTATTTTCCATGTCAAAAACATTTCCCAGAAGAATCATTTTTCAAGAACTCATGTCCTAACTCCACTCCTACCAAGTAGCTTTGAAAATACAAAATTAGGAATTGTAGACATGGATGAGGATAAGTGGGAAGGTCCAAGAAAGAAACCTGCTCTCCTTCCATTTTTCCTTTTTACTAGATGTTGAAGCTTAAGTACAAAGCTTAAAGCAAAATAGCTCGATTAAAAGCACACAGGTACGATTTATTAATAGTAGTTTTCTGATGCTTGGATGCTGTTTTTCAGGTCCCATCCCCTTATCTGGGTGGTTTAAATGAATTTCATCCCTATATATTCATGCTTCTAGTTCCGGTCCCTATAGGACCAATCACAAGCCTCAAACATCAATAACAAGCCTTCAAAGGCAAGTTATCAGGAAAGGTAATCTTCCTTCCTGTGAGGAGTTCCACAGAGTTAAGGGTTTGAGGTTATCTGTCTGAAAAGCATTGCTACGCCTGTTTTGTGACTGAAAAGACTAACAGAAGCTGTGACTTGAGCAGCAGAGTTCTTTTTGCAACATGAGTAGTTTCCTCAATGTATCTGTAGTGTGGGAAGCAGCTGAGATAGAATGACTGGGAAGGAACCAAAAGAGTGATAGATCCTCACTCATGGTATGTAGGCAAAAGGGAAGGTCAGATAGTTAGGTAAAGGAAAAACTAACCTAGCCCTCAACAGCTAAGCTTACTAAGAAAATAACAAAGGTCCCATCATGAATATTTTAGCAAGTACCCTTTTTGTCAGGAGGTAAGCATTGTAGAACATAAAATCTACCCTTACAAATAGGTGTGTGCTTTTGTCTCAAGAGCACACCGTGCCTATTTGAACTTGTATGAAAGAGTTTCTTGACCTGGAAGGCTGTCCTTTGAAGACACTAGACTCAAAAGTGGAAGGGTTACAGATAAATTGTTATAGAAATGTGTGTTGGGATGTGGGCTTCCCGTAGTGCATTACCTGTTTTATAGCTAGAACCAGGAAAAGTCAGATAGTTGGTATCCAGAAAAGGTATGATTTCAATGAATGGACACAAGAAGTGCCCTTCCTGCAACCAATACTTGGAGTGGAGCTCTTCTTCATGACTTGCAGACTTTATCTTTGGAAACTACTCCAGCAAATGTTTCTTTCAAAATAGTCTTGTGGCTCTGCGTTCTCTTGAGTCCAGATTCAATTGAGATCATGAGACTATTGATTATTCATTATCCTATATCAAAATCCTCAAAGCTAAGTGTTCAGACATTATCAAGTAGTGATCCTTTCATAATCAGTAACTGCCAGCCTTTGGTTATGGAGTTATTTTCTAGGGGACTATTGCAAGATTAATTGTGGCCTCTAAATCCCCTTAAATATAAGCACAACTTTTTCATAAGGAGACTGTGAGGAAGTCCTCTCCTTGAAACAGAAGTATTAGGCATTGTGCCAATGGACTCTATTAGTGGAGTCTTTGTTTTAGATGTTTGTATGTCTCTGGTTAGATTTTCTACTGACACATGTAACTCACAAATCTTGACTGAACACTAAAATATCAAAGGTAGAGCCTGTAAGGACATTTGCTTTTGGGAACATGTCCTGTTGTTAGCCTGCCCTACAGACAGGAGGCAGTGTTCAAGGCCAGAGTCCTCTCCCTTTGCATAGGGACCAAGATTTCATACAAATGATGAAAGCCTTTGTCTAGTTGATGGCACTGTAATGGACTGAATTCTGGGAAGCAGTATGGTAATGTGATGTTGATAAAGAACATGTCCCAAACCTTTATAGACATGGGCTCCCTCTGTTTTATATACATTAACCTTCTTAACACTAAAATCTGACATGCTCTTCTGTACTGGAGACTTTCTCAGCTTTCACTTAGATGAGCAGAGCTATGATCTGTTTTCTGGCACAGCTATGATCTGTATTCTGGTACATTTCCTGATGCTTGGGCTGGTTACTGTTGGCTCAATTTGCTACACACAAAGTACATAAAACCCTCTGAATCTGTGATAATTGTTAGTGGGTAGTAAACAGTTTGGGAGAAAACATTATTGGGCCTAATCTAGTAACCCTGGAAGAGGTAGTATTCAGGAGAGAAATCACCCAGATTAACCTGAAAATAGTTGAAGATAGCCTACTTATGTACCCAGATATGATAGTAAGATGCTAATACAAGGAATATAATTCCTTTGATGACATTCCAGTCAGTTGTTTTTACAAATGTATCAATCAAGACACACAGGTAAAAATGCTTTCTGCTATGTCATTAGGGTAAGATGCTCTTTCTCTTCCTGACTTGAGGACTGCCATTGGAAGTCAGAGGAGAAGTCAAGAAAGCAAGAGGTAGAGTCCTGGACCATCTGCAAGAGGGGTCTTCTGAATGTCACTGAGACTTAATGTGGTTGCAGTTGCAGAATAGCTTCTGTTGGTCAGGACAGAGTGGTTGACTAGAGTAAGCTATTCTGAAATGGTTGTTTCAGCAGAGATGATGGTAGAGTTCCTTGCATTTGAGTATCATTTCCTAAATGTATGTATAGTGTGTGAAGACACTGTGATGTGATGATTGTGTTGCAACCAAATGAGGGGCTGCTCATTTAAGAGTTCCCTTGCAATTGCAGTTGAGAAAAAGTCTGTTAAGAGCCAGGTCAGCTCACCTCTGTAGCTGCCAGTTTATTTAAAAAAGAAAATATGAAAGGATTCCTATAGCACAGACTTCGTGTTAACATTTCTGCATATTGTACAGTGTTGACTTCTGACCAAATACACTCAAAGAATATTGAATGTTTGTTTTGAACACAAGAACACACCTTGGCCAAGAACTTCACGGCAATGTCATAAACAACCTAAACCACATGCTTTCTTTCCAAATCTACCAGGAAGATGGGGTTCTGTTAATTTGCTAAGTCTTGTGTGTTTATTTTGTTGGAATATCCACAATCAACCTTTAAGGTCATCTAGAGTGAAAAGTGGCTAAGACAGACATCCAGACAAAGCATGTCTTTCTTTAGACAGTCACTTGTTTAGTATCCTAAGATCAGCCTCCTTGTCCTTGGTAATTTCCCCATCTTTTGCACAAGGGAAAGCCAGTAGCTTTTATGGTAACAATGTATAGTCTGAGACATGTTTTGCTACATTAAAAACAAAAAATAGGTGAAATCTTAAATATAAATACAAGATTTAAAGTCCCAACTAGTCATACTACTCATACTGCAGTGGCCTCCTTTTTTAGACTCTTAGTATGTATAGTTCTTCTTGTATACTGCTTCATTACCTTATAGTCTTGCCAAGAATCTTACGATATACTATACTTTCCTAAAAGCTTCAAGGGCTTTAGGAACTGCATCAATATCAGAGGGAAATGAATTCTAAGTTTACTGGACTTTAGGTGGTTCAGAAATTTTTCTCTAACCATTTGTACTTTTACATTGATTCAGAATGTCTCATTGTTGATTCAAATATAACTTCATGGAAAGTACCTCAAGAACACATTACAGAGATAGTGGGAGCTTGAACCAGAATATAGACAAGCATCTGTTATAGGATCGTTTAGTTCTTTCTGAATAGAAAGGACCTTGGGAAGACCAAGTTCTAGATCTAACAATGGGAAGGGCCAGACTGGCTTATGTGTAGAGTGAGGTACTAGATGCTTGCCACAAAAAGCCCACAGATGGGGTTTGTACCAAAGGGGTTATGGAGATATTGATGTAAAATTGATAATTATTTGGAGTTGATACATAATGCAAGTATGATTGTTTGCCTTCATGATCAGAAAACAAAATCTTAGTTCTTAACATATTGGCTGAGGAATTTTGGAACCAAACAGTTAAAACTTCATGATAGTGCTAGGGTAGATACACACACAGCATCTTTCCTTCCTTGTCAGGTGTACATGTCAGAATGTTCAACTCTTAATAAAAGAGTGCTTTTTGAAAAATTTTATTTGTCATATAGAAATTAAAAGTTGAGTCTTTTCTATTGCCCTTGGTTCACATTTTATTGAGAACCTAATTACATCTTTGGATTAAGGCTAATGCCTACAGAGTACTTTTGTTAAAAGGAAGACCCCATGGCAATAGGTCAAGACAGTGTGGTTTCAATAGAGGGTAGGACAGAACATAAGAGTCAAAACAAATGTAGAGTGCTTTTACCCTCACTCCGTTAGGATGGAAGACTTGATAATGAAACCAGATGAATCATGTCCTCAGCACAAAAGCACTAGGACTTTAGATAAGTGAATCAACCAAAGACTGTAAACCTAGTATGGAAATCTTTTCAACTCCAGTGTTTGAGCTGTGCCTTCTATAGGGTGTTTTAGAAAGGAATTTTCTAACTGATTTAAGGCTTCTCCGGTCAGGACAATCTGGCCAATTAGACATTCGCTTTGAATCTTTTTAGTCATGAAGTTGTTCTCTAGAAATAAGCATTTTACATAGTTTTCTAAGTCTAGGGAAGCAGTATTGCGCTCAGATTTTTTTTTTGTCAGTTGTGGGACTTGAATTCTATCCCTGAGTTCTTTAGCTCAAGGCTACTGTTCTTCTACTTAAGCCACAGTGCCACTCCCAGTTTTCTGGTGGTTATTTGGAGATTAAGGCCTGCCTAGGCAGAAAAGTCCATGAGACTTTTAACTGCCATCCCCAGATCTCCGCCTCCTGAGTAGTTAGGATTACAGATGTGAGACACCAGCCCCCAGCTTGGCTCAGATTTTTTTTATTGCCTATTGAATGTGACAGTCTTTTGTGGAAAGAGCAGCTGTCATGGGTCAACTGAGCAACTTCAGAGTGCCATCAGTGCCTTTGCAGCCATACCTCAAAGTGACATGCTTTAATGACTGTATCCTGTGGCCAAACTACTCTTAGGATACAGGGTTCAGATGCAGATTGACCAGATGTCTCACATTGATTACCAGGTACATACAAGCTAGTACTTGGAGACAGTTGCTGCCTGTGAAAAACTTAGAGATATCAAATCTGATCAGAGATTAGAAACTTAGGTCGGACCCTATGGAAGTAGCTCCTATGGGGAAAATTGCCTCTAGTACAAATGGCCAAGTAAAACAAATCCCTCAAAGTAGTAAGATGGGAGAGGTGATGTACAAGAAGGTAACCTCACACAGTACTGATAAATGCTGCATGGAGTTTGATATGGCAGAGGCCCTTAGAAATAGTGTAGGACAAATACCAATTCTTTCAAGCTAGGTGGAAATGAGATGGATGGGTTTATGACATCTCACCCTCACCTAACTGAGCATATTAATTTCTATTGTGCAAGTTTCCAACAATGACACAGATGCTGACTGTTGGCAGTCATATTACCAAAGCCAATAAGCCCTAACATAGAAGGCACCGGGTAATGTTGTAAGAGTCCTGACCGCCTCAGATGGAAGTTTCACGGAAACCTAGAATTATAAGGGGAGCAGTGCTTGTTACAGGAAAAATCTTGTTTTCTATAGGCAGCCTTGGGTCCACAGGTGAGCACAAGATGGTATATTTTGTCCTATTGTGAACTGATTCTGAAATGTCAATCATTCATTGATGGCGTTACTGGTTTCCTAGATTGGTGGCAATAAACTCAGGCACTTTTGCTGCTTCAGAGATTAAAAACTAGTGCAAGGAGTCAGGAAAACTTGAGCTGTGGAGATTGAATTAAAATGGGGAATAGAAATTCGATTACTTACGACCTCAGTGTGGTTCATTGTTTTTTTAGAGAAAAGGCGTAGGAGAAGGCTCAAAGAATAGGTGTCAGGTAGGCTTCTTGTTGCGTCCATTTAATTCATTTCTACATGTCTATTAAGATTTTATCCATTCATGGCTTAGGATTCAATTTGGGCCTTGTCCTAATTGTCAAAACATTTTCAAAGTAGTCTTATAAGTGGTATAACTTTTGCTCTTTTTTTTCTTTTTTTCTTTTTTTTTTTTTTTACTATTGAATGCATGGTATTTTTATTAAATAGTTGTACAGGGGAAGTGTCATTTAACAAAACAGTATATGGATACAATGCATATTGATCAGTGTCACCCCTGCAAGCCTCAGCAAGTATCTTTCACTAACTACTGAGCAATATCTCTGCTTACTCTACACTCTCTCTGCTCACACAAAACTTTTGACATAGCTTTTGGGTTGCATCAGCTCTGACTTTCCTCATTACCTTGCAGCTGCAACTTCTTATCAATCTCTTTTTTTCTTTTTTTTTTTTTAAAACTGGTACACACTGTTCACACCTATATTTTGAGTTTGGAAATGCATATTTGCAAGCTGCAATACAAAAGTTTTCACAAAGAATGCATAATCTCTGAAAATTATGAAAACATCCCTGCTACCAATACATTTCTAAATATAAAACTGACTACCATTTTTGTTCTGTGTAGCGAGAGAAGTTCATTTTTTATATTTTTTTTATTGTAATTAATAAAAGGGTTACATGATATTTGCCAGATAGAAGGTGCATTAATTCACATACATTGATACCCTTTCACATGTCTTGGTACCCATTACCCTCCCCCCCACCCACCACTCACCCCCTGTCTTGGTTTTCCCCCCTTCCCTATCAAATTTTAAATAACCAAATACAAATAAATTCAATATATCAGATAACAAAGTGAGATACTGTAACAATATGAGACACCCAAGAGACAGCAAAGGAGATGAAAGATAACATAGTACATTAAGAACAACAATCATTCATTATATGGCTTTTGTTTCAATATCCTGGAGGTCCTTTCAATTATCTTCATACTATATGGCCTTATATATCAAGGTTTTGCTCTATTGCAGATCTCTGCTGTTAGAGGAGAAGTTCATTTTTAAAACAGATAAAATTTAGTCTTTAGGTGTAAATGGTATGAATGATAGTATTTTTTTTTAAATTTCTTAGTTGTTTGGGATCCTTCAGCATGCAAAAGCTTTTAGAACAGGATGGTCCACAAAGGAACCAGGGTTGTCTTATGGCATCCAGTTAAGCCAGAGCTGAGAAAGCCTCTGGGTCATCCACATCAGGAGCAGAAGCACTTGACCTGTCAGTCCTATTGCCACGGGTTGGACGTCCACCATGTCCATGTCCACCTCATCCTCCCATCCTCCCCTGCCACCACGACCTGGGAGGCCTAGGTCACCAAAATTGATGTCCAGCTGAGATGTTATATCATTTGCTGTTTTCTGGGAATGATGGTCCATAACCGAATCTTCAGCACGCGCCTCTTCACTTTGATTTATGAAGAACAAATCCTTTGTTCCACTGCCCATCAGCACCTTCGTTTGGCTTACTAATATTAAATTCCACTTTTGCCTGGTCTTTGGATGAGTGGAAGGCTATTCAAAATAAAGGCATCTCTTTTGGACCCTCTTCCTTAACTACTTCAACCTCATTCTAAAAATATGGAATGCTTCACGAATTTGCGTGTCATCCTTGCGCAGGGGCCATGCTAATCCTCCCTGTATCGTTCCAATTTTAGTATATGTGCTGCCGAAGCGAGCACAACTTTTGCTCTTCTTGAAAGGTTCAACCGAGAGCATGGACAATGATGATGTGCATATATATATATATATATATATATATATATATATATATATATAAGTCAGGAATTTAAAAACTAAAATCTCCATTTCACTCTGTCATTAAAACCTATAAGTAAGGTAGAGATTATTCTATTTGTATAGAATTTCTATTTTCTTAGTTTTAAAATCCGGGGCATGTGTTAAGGTCTTTTCTATATGAGAATGTTCAGTGACTTTTCCTTAAAAACTGACCAGAGGTTGTGAAGTTGGGGTCTACCATTGGAGATTTCGGAGCCTGTTTTCCACCACTTTAAAAAATTCCAGACAGAGCTATTGATACAGTAGGTGGGAGAGTTGGTGTAATTGGCACAATACATGTGACTTTTGGGGGGTGGGTGGGTCATGGGCTTGAATGCTGGGCCTGGGCATTGTCCTGAGCTCTTCAGCTCAAGGCTACTGCTCTACCCCTGAACCACAGCCCCACTTCCTGTTTTCTAGTGATTAGAGATAAGAGTCTCATGTTCTTTAGTGACTGGGCTGGCTTTGAACTGTGATCCTCACATCTCAGCCTTCTGAGTAGCTAGGATTACAGGCATGAGCCACTAATCCCAGGTGACTTTGTAGGAAACGGATCCTTAGATGGAGGTCCCTCTCAAGCCTATCTGGAATTTGTCTTGGGATCACCTGTGCAAGGAATGGGAAAGTAGGATTGGGTGGTGAAGCTTGGCTGTAATGTCGTCACCTCAGAAGCCATAGGAAGCTATGTGGAAAGTTGAGTGTTCGGATACCTTCTCAAAGCTATTCTTGGAGAGGACTCAGCTTCTATTCACACAAATTATCATTCAGCCACTGAGAAAAGGACTGTGACTTTGAGTAGGTGTAGGCGTTCCCTTCATCTGAATGGAATCCTAGAAGGACTAATGGTTGAGGTATGCCTGGCTGTGGCATCACAGTGGCTAGAAGAATACATCGTCTTATTCTAAATGATGAAGTTACAATTAGACACAGGCATCTGTGTATTCCATGTATGATAAACTGGGCAAAATGGAGTAACTCTACCTAGCATGGCTCAGTTTTGTAGATAATGTAGTTTTCTTTTTTCTTTAACAAAATGCCTTGTAGATATGAACAGAAAGTGTTCGAGTAGGCTCCTTAAAGTCAAAGTACACTCTAGTGCTTTGAATAATCAAATTGTGTGTTGGCCTTAGTTGATTTTATTCCTTTAACAAAATATCAGACAGCTACCTTGTATAGAACAACTTGAAGTTACTAGCTAGGTCACTCAGGAGTAGGACATTGCTGCGTTCTAGGCATACATCTTACCTCAATGACCTTCCAATTTCCCTACCTCCAATTTCCATTAATACCGGAATTTTAGGAGACAGTTTCCAATATAAACCTTTGGGGGAACATATTCAAATGACATATATATATATACCAGTCTTCCTTCCCTTTGGTGCTCTGATATTCCAACAGCAACCAGATACCAAGATGAATTGTCCAGAGGGAGCCACATGGCTAGATTAATCACTGTTTGAGAGAAGCTGATTGGAGAGTATCATCATGGGGGAGGTAGATTCAATACTAACCTTTGTTTCTGCTGGGCACTCTGCTTTCCATGTACATCATCCTGACAGGAACACTAGTCTTTGTGATTGGGATGTTAATACTCAATTGTCTTAAAGCTTGTTCTCTAGTGGATTTCTTAGGAGCTCTCTGGTATGGATATAAACCTACAGGTTTTGGAGCAGAGCCTTGGGGACTACAATAGTTTGTCTTTGTAGCCTGAGTGTAAAGAAGAAATACTCTCATGGAAATGAAAAACCAGGTTTGAGGAGACATGGTATTAATATACGGGCTCCAGATTAGGTGTTCCTTGGATCTGTAGCAAGGCAGACCTTTGGTGGTAACTGGGGTCAGCTACCTAAATATGGGACTTGGAAAAAAAACGCATGATTGTTCCATGGTTCAAGGGCTGAAGCTCAGATGAGCGGAAAAGGGTTTACTGTACTGTGCCAGATTTGCTCCTGTGAGAACTGAATCCTGAGAAGACTCAGACATGTAGATGCCTGTGTAATAAAGGTAGGGAACCTGAAGTAGGACAGGAAGGAGAAAGATAAGGTCTCAGTCATGGTGTACAAAAGTTTTGATAGGCTTAAAGTGAGTTAATGTGGAATTGTCCAAAAGAGGTCTGACTTGTACAAGTAGACCTGCTTCAGTAACTTAGGACAGTCTTTCACTTCTCAGGCTACAATTTGAGTTTTTTCACTCTTCCTATTAGAGTTCTATCTGAAGAGACATCTAGTCTGGAATTTCCATATTCTGAAATTCCTGTGGAGTGAGGGTAATTGGATGATGAGTTTCATGTATTATGAGTTTAAGTCTTTGGAAAATGACTCAAATTGTCTGCCCTACATCCAGGAGAAAAATTTGAAATGTAGTGAACTATTTCCACTAAGGTCATTTTCTTCAGTATCATAGCCCCATCATACCTTTTTTTTAATTCCTTTGCTACTCTATCTCCAATGAAGAAGCAAAGGTTACAGGTCTTGAGGAGTGTTAGTACTTTTGCAGGCAGACTTGAGGGCTTCTTGGAGAGAATGGCATTATAAACACAAAACCTAGTGTAGAAACTCTATACCTTGTCTATTTTAGGAGACATTTCTGGGTTATTGCCCCATGAGCAGTCTCCTTCTTTTTGGGGGAATGTGATCTGTTCTTGATCAATCTAATTCTATAGATCTCAATTATGGATGGATGACAATGGTGACTAGCGGAAGGACGGATAAGCAAACTAGACAGATGTGACACTAAAAGTAAAGTAATGGCTTTGACTTTTAATAGCACCTTTGGAAACAGGCTGCTCTTAGAGGAGAGCTAGAGAGCATGATTTTATGAAGGGGATATCAAGAATTTCCCATTCACACTTTGGTAATGGGGTTATGTGGAAGTGAGCATGAATCTAAAGCAATTGTGGTTAGAGAACAAAGCAATAATGGTTCTTGGTGAAATAGAGCCTCTTGAATTAGCTTCAGATGTGGTCAAGTTATTTTCAATTTGGAAATCTCTTCTGTCTTGAGATAATACATTTAGATGTCACTTGGAATCCAAAAGATCTTAACAGTTGTGATAGAGTATATGGATATTAATGTATACCATGGATATTATTATATGATAAGGTTAGAATTAATCTGCCAGGTAACGATTAGGACTTTGGGAACATTTTAGTATTCCATTCTGTTTGATTCAAGATGGGGAAGTGTGGTAGAGAGTCAGCTAAATGGAGATGGAAGGTCATGGCAAGGAAATTTAATATGGAAGTCATGCCTTATCCATGTGGCTGTGTTGGTGATAATTAAGATGTCCAGGAAGTTTTTTTATAAGGACAAGATCATATTTTAAGACATGTCATAAAGATTAGTGAGGAAGCTAGCCAGATAAAAAGAGGAAGGAGAACGGTTGTCCAAGAGGGCTCTACAGGTTTATCCATGGGAATTGGGGGGTCATGATACATCCAACGATCACCAGTGGATGACTGAAACAGTTGTTACATGTATGTACACACAGGAATTAGTAACATTTATTAGGGATGGAGATATTACAGTAACTAATAAAAATTGTAACTAATAAAAAATAACTATACTATAAAGTCATGTGAATGTGACTTTTGAAAGACTAATATTGCTGTTTATGGGGTACAGTTGACTGACAGGAGGTAAAACCACAGATGATGATCTTTTGTATTTAAGAGGGTGTCATATACATAGTCTATAGGGGCCAGATACAAATGTATCTAGTAGAAGTGTTGGAAAACTGAATGATTGGAAATGCTGGAATGCTGAATCCAGAAGCTTGGATTACAGCACCAATGAGTACAGACATTTGCAGAAATGTTTTGAGCAAAAGAATTGGTAGTCACATGACTGATCATTGAGGCTTTGGGTAGAAACGCAAATGATGTCTAACTAATCGCCTTAGGCTTTGTATGCTATGAGGAAGGTTATATCAGGAAGGTTATATAAGTTTTTCACATTTTCTCATCTGTAGTGACTACATTTTCCACATACAATTGAAAGAATTGAAAGTATGTACTGTTTGGCATATAGTCCTCCATAAATGATGTTTGAGTATTTGAGAGATGTTCGGTAGGATTGGTATGCAGGCTGAATTGGAAGGGAGATTGTCATTTCACACTGAGTCAACTAGTTTCACACTGAGTCAACTAGTTTCACAATTAAAGCCAATCCCACTTAAAGCAGCTACCAAAGAGTTGAACTGGGGTTGTCAGCATTGAGAGCAGACATTGGTACACAAATGAATCTGTATTTCACTTTGTGGGTCACAGCCTTATGATGGGTGACTGCAAATGTCCTGATAGCTCAGGTAAGCATAACTTCTGGTCTGAAACTTTGATAGATTTTGGACTGGTTTTTCAGTAGTCAAGCTGGTTGCTATGATTGACATTTTAAGGCCAATGTTTATAGAACTCTTGTTGGGATTGCTTTGCAGCAGTGTGTGCTGAGGAGGGATGGGCAAGAAGTGATGGACTGGAAGTAGAACACTGAGGGCAATAGACTAGAATGTATGAAGTCTTTCTGGACCATCGAATACTTGGTGTATTGGGCTGCAGTCCTAAACCTTCCCATTCCCGAATTACCTATGAGCTCAGTATTGTGTGCAACTAGGAAGCGAGTATCTAATTTTTTTTCAATGAGTTCTAGCCCAACAGGCCACTTATTTCGTTGATGCATAAGAAAATGAGGGATAGAAATGTGAGGAACAGCACACACAGTTCTAAAGTTTATTTAATAATGGGAAAGTAAAGACCAGTCAGAGGATGATCATAGAGACCTAGAAACCCTTTGAACACTGCATGACCTTGGGCTGTTGCTTTATGCTCTCTCTATCCTCTTTGTTCCTCTCTTCCATCTTTCAGATTATGATTGGGATATTTGAATCTGGCCAGTTTTCTTTTTTTCCATATGTTTTTATTGTAATTATTAGAAAGGTTACATTATATTCACCAGATAGAAGGTGCATTACTTCACAAACATTGATACCTTTTCTCATATGTTGGTCCCCATTTACCTCCCCCCACCCCCACCCCTCATCTTGTTTTCCCCCTATTTCAAATAACCAAATAAGCATATATACAACATAT
This sequence comes from Megascapheus bottae, assembly GCF_031878675.1. Classification (NCBI taxonomy): domain Eukaryota; kingdom Metazoa; phylum Chordata; class Mammalia; order Rodentia; family Geomyidae; genus Megascapheus; species Megascapheus bottae. The sequence goes on along the minus strand of NC_143521.1, from coordinate 16,160,065 downwards.
CAAATAACAAGGTGAAATACTAGAACAATATGAGATAACCAAGGGACAGCAAAAGAGATGAGAGATAATATAGGACAATAATCACTCATCATATGGCTTTTGTTTCTATATCCTGGAGGCCATATAGTATGTCACTAAATGAATCTAGGTTTTGCTTTATTCCAAATCTCTGCTAGGAGAGACCAAGGTTTCTACTGATCATGACAAATGAGGGAAACCACTGAGTCTATGTTCCTTTGAGTCTGGCTTACTTCACTTAATATGATTTTTCCCAAGTCTTTCCATTTCCTTACAAATGGGGTGATGTCGTTCTTTCTGACAGCAGCATAGAATTCCATTGTGTACAAATACCACATCTTGTTGATCCACTCATCAACTGAGGGGCATCTGGGTTGGTTCCATATCTTTGCTATGGTAAATAGTGCTGCAATGAACAACATTGTGCTAGTATGAATCCAGCCAGTTCTCTATCCTGTGGCAGGCTTGTGTGGAGGGCTAGCTTGGACTCAAAACTGCTTTGCATGCAACAGGCAGATCCTCTCTCGTGGGTGGTGGTCCCAGAAAGGTGAATTTGACCTGAGACATGGCAAGGTCCAAGGCCTTCTGCTGGGTGGTGGCTTGTAGGAGGGCTTACCTGGTTATGACAAGACATAAGACACTTGTCTGGGTGGTAGCCACTGGTTGTAGAGGAGGCAAGCTGGTAGAAGCTCTTTGCTGATGTCCTTTATTATTCTTGATGAAGATAATCAAGCCCTAGTAAAAGATATAAGATACTTATGCTATAATGAGTTGCTTATTGATGCTGTAAAGAATAACTATGAACTAGCTCAACCTAGCTGATAATTAAAGGTAAACGTGCAACATTGTATTACCAATTATAAAAAGCACTTCAAGTAGCTGACAAACTGTAGAAAATCATTTTGGCCAACGATAGTCACTTGAAATTGAGATGTTTGCAGTATTTTCTGAAAGTCGCAGAAGGAGAAATAGTATTCACTGACTTGGTACCTCCAAGTATCATAAGCTGACCATATTCCTTGGCTCATGACTATTTTTCATTTTCAAGGGTAGGTGACACAGTTTGAAATCTACTGTCCCATCACCCTTCCATAATCCTCCTTCTACATTTCAGGTAGTTGTAATTAAAATATATGATAATGACCAAATTTAAAATGTCAAAGGATTTAGTAACCCTAATTCCAGCTGTCATCTTACCTACCCCATTTATAGTCTTCTGGGAGTTAGGTTCCCAAAGGTAGCAACATTCTATTTGTCCACTACTGAAAAACATACCCAATCATCACCAGGATATGGGTGTGGGGCCCTGAAAAGCTCTAGTGAAGTCCATGGTGCCAGTGCCACTTATGGAATATACATTTGTTACTCCTGCTACTCAAAACATGAACTCAAAAGGCATTGGGTGTTGACTGCATATGGAGGCCAAACATGTAAGTCTGAGAAGGATCTCCTGCCTTTTGTAAAGAATTCATTTTGTACATTCCTTCCCTTCACTTGGATATAGGAAAGTCTTGGGTTTGTGTAAAACGGCTAGCTCTTTTTGGTTTGCTCTGAACCCAAGACATTATTGACTTGGTCTTTTGTACCTCTTGTATTGCTTGTTTATACCATTTGCATTTAGAGAATCATATGCCTTGGGAATAGGTGATTAAATTCTTCCCCTGCTGCCGGGCCATTCTGAGTCTCCTCAGCTTTGTGCTATTCTGCATCTGTACCTTTGGGGTTTTGGAGTCATTTTCCCCTTAGCAATTTTTTTGGGAATTAAATGCCATTTGCCTATCCTTTCCACATACATCAATTCTATATAAGGCCCTAAAGAAAGCATTAAAGGGTTCTATAGAAGGAATGTGAAGAACAAAACATATCTGATAAACCTTTTTAAATGATCTATCTGAAATTAGATTGATCTGAGCAGGGTTATGGTATATGATAGTTTTCCTAACTTGTGGGAAGTAATACAGTGACAGTAATACAAAATTCTTGACTTCATTTCACAGAAAACCACTCACATTACATTTATATGAATTTGACAGATTATAAAAGTTTCAGAAAAGTTTCCTTTTTTTGTTCTTGGTATACAATGTGTATTAATGTAGTGCAGTCCAATGCTCTGCCCTAAGAGTCCAGATAACCTTGCTGGTTTAGTGAGATGACAAAAACAGAGGAGGAACATCTGACTTGGCTACTCCTGTGTAGTTGCATTTGTTTTGCTTTGCCTGAGTTAGTGATACGGTATCGCTCTCATAGTCCTGTTACCTACTGGCTACTAGGGACTCTATATGGATGCATGTCTGTAGATATTGGACTAAGGCATAGATTGTTGAGTCATGCGATCAGAATCACAAAAACATCGCCAGAATGTCTGATTCTATCCAATCTGGTTGATTCTTTGTGTCCAAAGGTGGGTTTCCAGGCTAGGTCTGCTTGGGTGGTACATATACATGAATTGATGACCACCCCAAGTGCTACTATAGGTACTTTAAGAGACTGGCAAAGTATAAAGTTTTGTGCAGTTAAGCCAGAGTTGAGGGAAATCACTGAGACATTTTGGGTTGGGTCCTATGAGATGAAGATAGGATTAGATAAGTAGAAATTGGTTTGAATAATGCAGGGGGAAAATGTAGAGAAAGCCAGCTTGCAGTGATACTGTATGAGGGGTTTAGGGTGATGACGAGCTTTGTCCCCACAAGACTGGAGAAAATGACATGAATCTTGCAGACATGAGCTTGACTTATTTCCTTATCTGCTAGCAGAAAGTTCATCCAAGGGTGGTAACCATGGGTGTTCTCAAAAATGGATAAATAAGCTGAACTTCCTCTTTTTGAGGAGGCCAATACCAAATGTTTAAAGGGAATTTGTATAGTTCCCTCTCACTTAAAATTTCACATTCTATTTTATTAGGCAGAAGAAGGAAGGCATCTCAGTTAAAAGAATCACAATCCAGTTACTGGCTGTCATTATTGAGTCTGGATCAGTTATGTTAGAGCCTGGGGATTTGGGGACAATGGCCCATGTTAAGTCCCTAACTATAATCCAGCTACTCAAGGATCTGAGTAACATCTAAAAACATCATGGGTATTCAAAGGAAATTAGTTGGCAAGTATGAAAGATATTGGGAGGACAAGAGCATTGTCACAAAGTGAGTGACCATTGTCCTTCATCTCTCCTAGAATCCTATTTGGTATATGTCCATAAGGGCAAGGATTTGTTCTTTGATCACTAATAGTCCAGAGCAAATTCCCCAAACCACAGAATGTGGAAGCATCAATGCTCCTCTGAGATGCTGAGCAGTCTCTTAACAGTACTTGATAAATTCTCAAATGTGAATTGTGCATTCTTTCAGGAAAGTCTTGATTTGCTAGTCACTGTGTAGTTTAAATGGCCTGAAGGCTTTCTGGCTCTGGATTTATTTCCTTTAGTAGCTATTCATTCTGGAGCTCTTTTTTAAAATTCTGAAGTGCTACTTAATTCCTGAAGGTATCTTAATGGTAAAATATTTTCCCTGCAGCCATAGGGCCTATCCTTATTCTGGCAGAGAACCTCCCTAATAGAATGAATCCAGGAGAGTTAGGAAGTATCCATGAATAGGAATGATGACTCTACTCTGGCGGTGTCTATAGTCACTTTCTAAAAGGTAGGCTCAGTTCATTATTTTTAAAGGTAGAGTCAAACTAGAACTGTGGAGATTTTTTTGGATGGGAAGTCCTCAGTAGGATCTCTACAGAACTAGGAAGGCCCAGTGATTCTACATCCTACTGTGCTTTTGTGCAAATGACTAAGAAGTTTCTCCAAGTGTCTTTCTAGGCACATTACAGACTTCCTTCTTGGGATGAAACCATTCCTCAGCCTGCCTCAATCCTTGATCAGTCATGTATACAGATGTGGCTGACTTATCACTTCATTAGGGGACTTATTGCATGGCCATCACTGCAGTGACTTGTTTATGCCTGGATATATAATTTAGATAACATGCCACTATGAATTGAAGATAGATAATTGGAGATACCTGTTTCCAGAAGTGTTTTGGAAAAGTATTAGAGACAATAATGGGACCTATAGCACTTGCTATCACAAAATGAGTACCTGGAATGCCCCATGAAGAGGATGGTGATGAACATTGAGAATGAATCTGACACCATGTGGGTGGAGAAAATGGAACAATTCAGCTTTCTGCTGAAAGAAAACTTTTTGGCTCAGTCTTACTGGAGTCAACGCTGCAATTTAGACTTTTTAGGTCAGAAATGAAAGAATTCTCATACAAAGTCAAGGCAGCTTTCCCTCCTCTCACTGATAGCCAAAAGCAGTTAGCCACTGTGCTGTATGGAATTATTTCTCCACACACCTAGTGCTAGAAGATACTTGATTGTTACTTGGGTCCATATTATTAAGAGCTCCCATAGTATGAGTGGAACTGAGTCCCCCAATGAGTTGGTAATCCCTGCAAGAGTGACTAATGAGATGGTGGTTCATTTGGAATGATAGAAATAGTGGGATCATTTCTATTTTGAGTAGCCCTCCTATCGGGGATATCATACTACTTGTATGTGATACTTGTCTTTTCCAAGCATATGGGACACTCTGAACTAAGCATCCCACACTTTCAGCATGATTTCTTTTCCAAAAACTATTGACATTTTCAGAGTCTATTGGTTTTGAATGATATGTGCCACCAACCATGGATTTCATAGTTTCACCATTCTGCATTTCCTTTTCTGAGCTAGAAATCTATTCAAAAGGTGTCTGAGGTTCTCAGTGACTGGAAATGAATGCTTCTTGGACAGTGAGCTCATGCTCAGTATCAGTCTAAGTCCAGTACTGTGGCATCAAGATTCTGTCAAAGCATAGACCAACAGATTGATTCCAATAATAGTAAATGGTCTGTGGAAACTTGTTTTCTGTGTTTTCTGCAGCTTCTATGTCTGCCACACTATTGACTTGTTTGACATTTGTACTGGTTCTGCTGTTAGCATCAGCCAAAATGCATGAGCAATGTTTAGGTGCTTGTAGTGGATCTTAGTGTGTGTTCTTATTCATATCACATGCTAACTTCATACTTCCTTTCATGGGCCCCTTGGTCTCTTGACTTTACAAGGCTGCTTAATAGGTGACAATCCATTGACTATGGCCAGACATCAATGTAGTTTGTCATGTTGGACAACTTCCTACTCCACTGACTTTCCTTCTCAAAAAGAAGGAATTATCAGTTACTTCATGCTACACATGTGCCCCGAGGCCATCTTTTCATAGCAGTGTCTACCTGGGAGTATTGCCTGGAAATTTAACAACGAATCTTCAGGTAGCACTGGGCAACATTTAGTCCCTCCCATTTTTTTTTTTACCATACCCGGGGCTTGTACTTAGAGCCTGAACATTGTCCTTGGGCTTTCTCAAGGCTAGAGCTCTACCACTTTAGCCATAGCACCACTTCTGGATTTTTTTCTATGTATGTGGTACCGAGGAATTGAACCCGGGTCTTCATGCTTGCTAGTCAAGCACTCTACCACTAGGCAAAACTCCCAGCCCTGGTCCCTCCCTTTTGATCTCAGAACAGCCTGTACCATCCTGTCAAATGAAGGACTATAGTTCCAGAACATGTCTGTCTCTGTCCTCACAATGGCCTTCAGGTGATCATTTGATACTGAAGAAATGATAAAGCAAAATGTGTTTCATATATTAGGAAAAATGAAACAAATTGGTCCTGGACCATTACTGGCATTGCTCAGTAGTGCTTGGGTCTCTAGAAGACCCCCTACTCCTTTAATAAATGGGGGAATATGCATCTGCCAGTGTGACAGGCAGGTTTCTTGGTCAGTTGGAGATGCGGAAGAATCCTAAGGTTAAGATGGACTTGTAGGAAAAGGTGAACATCGTACTTCTACTTGTTCTAGTCTTGTGGATTGGCTGTCAAGTTGGCAAGAACTATGTTTATGAGGGTGGAAGCATCCTGGACATTAAGCACAACTGCTTAATTATTGTTAGAAGGGTCTGGTCAAAATGGGGAACTGGGAAGTTGGTGGAGAACTGCCTGTGAAACGTTCCTGATGCTATGGAGAAATGGTGGTTATCCTGTGGTAGAGTTGTTTGCTAATCTCAGGCTTGAACTGGTCCAATCCCATGTAGCAAAGGAGATTTAAGGACTTTAAGATATGTAAGATGGAAACTTTTGGGTAGAAATGGGATTATACATGTTTTTGTAGTTTGTGGGAAAAATAGAATTTCTGGGTCAACAGCCCTTCTCTGTATCCAGCCTCATGGTGATACCCATCCTTCCCCAATATGGAAGCTTTATCCATAACTTAACTGAGGTAATCAGTCTGGAAATTTCTCATGAAGGCAAGTCTATTTCAAGAGTCCACTTTTTTGTAGACTTCTTTACTTGCTTTATTGGACCAGATGAGTCAAAATAGAGCATTGGAGGTAATCTTTCTTGGTAGTAGAGATGATTTTGGTCTCTGTAATGTGAAGGAGGCCCAAACTAAAAGAGTGGGGTATTAACTGTTCTTAAGCCCTACAGACACTGGGTGGTCTCTTCCTGACTGGCAGTGTTGCTGGCAGAATCAAAATGAATGGCTGGGGTGGACATGTGGGGAGGGCTGAGATCAATGTGTTGGCCAGCACTCAGTCATAACAGCACTGTTACTGTATAAATCCTGCATGGCTAAATACACTCCTTTCTTATGTAGTAGTATGTGTTCATGATCAGGGTGATTAGCATCAAATGTGCCAGTAGAGTGAATTTCTGTCCTTACTAATCTATTAGTATAATATGTCAAGATGACATCTCTAGATATGTTATGGATCCCACTTTGTATTTTCTGAATGGATTATCCTTGACTGGGCAACAAAACTTCTAATCAGGCAAGGACAGAAATTGTAAAGCGGGGAGAACTCACTCCAGCACCAAAGGATGTTGGATGATGAGAAAATCCATATAATGTTACTCCTTTGCTACTTGGTTAGCTTTGTAGTAAAAAAATCACATGAATCTTCAATTTAGTGTGTAACGTGGATGTAAGGTACTGAATATATTTAAGAGGTAATGCAACACTAGATGAAATACATCCCCAATCGGAGCATAAAACTCGGTTTCAGAAATCCACACAGGGATAAAAATTCTGACATTAAGTTTATATGGTTCTCAAGCTTCATTTTTGTTTTTATGGTTGAATTTCTTATAAAGATAACTCCTAGTTTACTTGGGGGCTCATACTATTTATTTTTTTTCTCTAAAAGATATCCATCATTGCCAGAGACTAAAAATAGGAGTTTTTCATGATTATCACACTATATGTGTATGATGAAATAATATGTGGGGTTTCAGCAGAGTCTACTTCAGGTTTTACCCACAGAATGCTGAGTTGAAATTCCATTCAGGGAAGAGAGCAATGAGGTCTGACTTGACAAACTTCAGGATGCCATTGGTAACCTATGCAGCAGTTTCAATCAGGTATCATAATGATAAAGCCAGTAGAACTACATCCTGTAACTAAAATCTCCAGTCCTAGAATGGAAGAGGTATCAGGTTCCACAGCATCTCATGCCTGTATGGCATGTTATGGGGTTCATGAGCATGTGCACACTTTTTCATATTGAGTATGAAAGACATTAAGGGGTCAGTTATCTGATTAGATTTTGGAATAGGCTTGGTGGGATTTTTGTGGAAATAGTTTTTGTGGTGAAAGTGAAGAATTTTTATTGTGTTACTTGATCAAGTACAACTCCATAAAAGGTGAAGTAAAGATAAATCAGTGTAACACTCATTGAAGTGTCGAGTTTGTTTCTCATGGCAAAAGTCCTTAGAGTGTAAGGTAAAATAGTTCATAATAATCTGCAGGGGGTGCTGGGAGCACAGTCCTTGTCTTGTTTTTGTCTCTGAGGCACATGACTTGTCCACTTTTTTCCTTTAGCATCTAGGTCTTCAGGTCATGGAACATGAGAAGGATTGCTTACTTACAAGTCATGGGACACGAGAAGGATTGCTTATGTACAAGTAGTAAAGTTCTAGCTTCATTCTATCATGGATTTCATAATCCCCAGAGGCAAGAGTCCTTAAAATTCACATACCGTTTCTTAAGTACCTTGAGATGAAGGGCATGGGCTCAGCAGTATTAATGTTAGTGTTTTGAGGAACAAAAGTAGAAATAGGTAGCAAATATATACTCCTTTTAAATAATGAATTTGTTGAATATTAGGTAAAATTTCTCATTAAAGCCTAACGGCAAACTTTCTGATCATATTTCCTTAGAAGTTATCATGTTGGAGATACTTGTTCTCTTCCAAGGCCCCATTTAGATTTTGTGGAAGAGAAATACAGAAATCCTAGGGCTTGGGGAAAAATCTTTGAAAATACCCTGTACTCTAGCTATATTGATGCTTGCAGTCTGCCTATGTGTTCAGGGACCCGGTGCTATTTTTCTAGGGAAACTTTGAACTCCTGGATATACGAATCACTTTTAAGAAGTCAGTGAGACATCTTTAATAGAAACTTCATGGTTCTGGAGAAGAGATCTCGTGGTCCCAAATTGACTCAAAGATAAGGTTAGAGCCCTGCAGATGTCTGAGGAGGGAAATGAGTCCAATGTGTTGTATGTAGTGGTCACAGGACCCAGGGGTTTTCCAGGAAGCAGATTGTTAGATGGAAATGAATTGTCAGAAATTAAGGAGATGGCTTGGGCTCAACTCTGTGAAAGAACAGACTGACCAGGAATAACAAAGGAAGATGTTGATCTGCAAAGCAGATACCATAGGAACCTCAGCTAATCACATTTAGAGCTCTAAAGCTAAAATTGCCTTTTAACCTGTCCTGAATGAGAATGAGAGGTCTGGGCTTTGGCTCTTAGCTGGAATCTTTGGATGGCAGCAGACCAGGTATGGAAATGGCTTTTTTTTTTTTTGCCATTCCTGGGGCTTGAATTCAACTCAGGACAGTGCCCAGACCCTTTCTCAGGCTAATGTTCTACCATTTGAGCCACAGTACCACTTCTGGCTTTTTCTGTGTATGTGGTACTGGGGAATGGAACCCAGAGCTTGAATGCTAGGCAAGCACTCTACCTCTAGGCCATGGTCCCAGCCTATGACCTCAATTTCTTCAGCTAATTTAAGCTGAAAGCTCTATCTGCTTATGGCATTCCTATTACCTATGAGAAAGACTTCACTGCTAAAAGGCAAAATGGATGCTGAATCTGCCATGTGAAAATAATGAAGGCTAAAACACAACCCCTTCCGCCAAATGAGTGAACAGCACCATTTTAACATCTGTCTTGTGGATTCCCCTAAAAAGTTGTTTCTAGCTGGTTTTGGTACCCATAGAAATCAGGAAATTCGGGCAGGTCAATATATTTAGGCAAGATAATTCTATGAACTTGGAGGGCTAGCAAGCCTCACTTTCATGATTTTTGTACCTTCTGGGCCACGAGTTTGACTTTTGGCCAGATAACTGGACATAGTCTAGGGGAGCCTTGTACTCTGTATGGCACCCGTGGACCTTATGATCTGAAGCTCACCCTGTGACTGCAGGCCCTGATTGTATGATTGTATATAGATGACTAATATGAAACTCCAACTGAAGCAAATCCACCAGGCATATCTGTTGGATATCTAGGCTGCAGATTCCACACTAAATTGAACACAGGGGGATGCTTGACACCAGAAAACTGTGATGCTTGTGGTCATGGCCAGCTGAATTTTTAGAGCTCAGTAGACCAGTATATGCAGCAGATAGGGGTAAGGGGATCTCCTTCACTGTAATGGACTGGTAATGAATGGATTGAGTGCATTATTGAGACTGCTGCTCCCATTGAACTGGCTGCTTGTCACATGAGACTACATTGCTAATTCAAAGCACAGGAAGCAGCCCTGGGACTACTTTGGTATACAAGTCCAATTTGTCATATATTGAGCACATTTCATTACTCAGTTGCTCTGGACTAAATCTTTCACACCGTGTGGTATATTGTCTCTTCTGACAGCTAAGATCTTAGATATGCAATTACTTAATAAGCCATGCTTTGTAGCTCCTGATTTTTTTTCAGGACACTGGTCAGATGTAGCAGTTTCGAGAATCTCTCATGCTATGACACAAAGGTAGTTACATCTGTAGGGGATCAGCTGATCCCCAAAGTAAAGTACTCCAGCTGACTAGCTAAGCTTAAGTTGAATGTTTTGATCAGCAAGGGACAGGACTTGGTTATGGAGCAGAAATTGAATTCTCTGAAAATTTGGTTGGTTGGTAACTCAGACAACCATTTCCAGGTAAGCTTCCTATAGAGGATCAGAGTCTAATGCCTGGAGGATGGAAAATTTTAATGTGAAGAGAATTAAGTGAGAAACACAAATCTCAAAAGGGATCACACAATTGAAGAGATGCTCAAGAGAGTAAAGACCCTGATGAGGGACCAGAAACAGATCATCTCTAATGCATTGTTTGTTTTTTTTTTTTGTGTGTGTGTGGTGGGGAGGGTCATGGGGCTTGAACTCTGGGCCTGATCCTGTCCCTGAGCTCTTCAGTTGAAGGCTACCACTCTACCCTTTGATACTCAGTCCCATTTAACATTTTCTAGTTTAAGGGAGATGAGTCTCATGGTCTTTAGTGCCCAGATTGGCTTTGAACCACAATCCTCAGATTGCAGTCTCCTGAGTAGCTAGGATTACAGGTGTAAGCTACCATGTGTGGCTAAATGCATGTGGTTTTAGGTAATGGTTTGTTCCTTCAGGCGAAGTATAATTTAAGTAGGAAAACTGACACCATCTTCTTGAAGTAAAAGCAGATACCCTGAAAACCTTACAAGAGGAAATAGGAGATACACTACGTCTCCTTGGGCACAGGTCAAAACTTTAATGACCCAGAAACAACAAACTAAAAAAAGTTTGCCATACAGAAGCTCTGCAGTTTAATGTAGTCTCATTTGTCCAAAGGACATAGCAAGTTAAATAGAAAGCCCACAGAGTGGGGGGAGATCTTCACTAACCATACAACAGACAAGGGCTTCATATCTAAAATACACCTACAGCTCAAAAAATTGAATCTCTCAAAAACAAATCCTCAAACAACCATCCTATTAAAAGGTGGGCTAATGACTTAGAGACTTCTCTGAAGAGGAAATAAGAATGACCTATAGACACATGAAGAAATGCTTGACATCTCTGGCCATAAAAGAAATGTAAGTCAAAACAACTTTGAGATTCCACCTCACTCCGGTTAGATTTCTTGGTCATGGCCATTCTAACAGATGCTAGCAAGGATGTGGCCAGCATTACACTCCCACTATTGGTGGGAGTGTAAATTCATTCAACCACTATGGAAAGCAGTATGGTGGTTCCTCAAAAGATGAAACATAGAGCTCCCCTATGACCCAGCAATCCCACTCTTGGCATTTGCCCAAATGTCCAGAAACAAGAACATACTAAAGCCACTAGCACAATGATGTTCATTGCAGCACTGTTTATCATAGTGAAGATGTTGGGGCCAACCCAGATGCCCCTCAGTAGATGATTGGATCAAGCAGATGTGGTTCTTCTACACAATGGAACTCTATGCTGCTGTCAGAAAGACATTGCCCCATTTGTAAGGAATTGGAAAGACGTGGAAAAAATCTTATGAAGTGAAGTAAGCCAGATCCAAAGGAACATAGACTCAATGGTTTCCCTCATTTGTAATCATTAGTACACATTTTCTCTACCTCATGATGAAAGACTCACTTGATCGACTTCAGGGGGACCATTATGTCCAAGCTTGGTTTTTAAATTCAGCATAATTATCTTTTAGTTTCTTACCTGACTTTGGATCTAGTCCAGAATTGCCTCAGAACCATATAGGAAAGAAAGTTGAATGGTACCTCTAGTACTCACCTGGCTTTTAAGCTGATTGGTTCCTTTCCAAATGGGACACCATTTCCATATTGCTCCTGGTCCTCTGTGTGGGGCTCTGTGTTGGTGTAGAATATCATCTAGGCTGAGGGTTTGATTACCTTTGGACATTCATAGCAATGTTCCTCCCCCATAAAGAGGAGTATCACTGTTCTAGATAACTAACACATAAGTGTGCTGGGACAAACCTGGAACTTGGCCAGTTCTAATGCCTTTGCAAGTGCTCTGGTGCTCGTTAGCTCTAGGAAATGATTTCTCCCACATGCTGACTTGGCTATCCCTGGAGAAGCCAAGAATCAAACAATCTGAGAATGAACTCTAGTAGCTGTAAATTTCATCTTAGAGGATCTTACACATTCATAAGAAACACATTTACGTGTTAATATTGGTTACTGAAGGAGGTCCATAGATGCCTGTCCACTGAGGTTCTTTGGAGTTAAAAATGCAAAAGATTTAATGGAGGTAATGCCTGTGGTGGAAAAAGATTGAATACATGTAGACACAGAAACTCTTCAAGCTACGTGTATTCATATTTTTTCTATCCTAACTCTAGAAGATAAGCATCAAGCATGTAGTGTAGTGGTATCCTGGAATCTCGGATGAAGGGAAAAGTTATTCTTCTCTGGAATGAAGTCTTCTACTGAGGATTAATGTGACTGCTTACCATTGTTGCTATTACTTTCACAATTCCTGCACCCAAATCTTTATTATAGATCTCACAGTTTTGATCTCAGTTTTGCTTCTAGGCTGATACCTGATCAGATAGGCCACAGGCCATTGCCTAGATGTATGTGCAAGTTCTGTGGACTCTATCTCTCACACAAAGAAATGTGTTCTTTCAAATTTATCTAAGGGTATCGGGTATTAACTTGGATGTACTGGTTTTTTTTTCATTCTCTAGATTTCACTTTCCTCATAGGCTACAGTATAGTACTGAGATACAGGGACCACCAACTCTTCAGTTGTGTTTTTTGGAAAGATATGTGAACTAGGACTTCAAATTCTTAGACTTACTAGGCTGCTGCTCTACCCCTTAAGTCACATCTCCTTCCCTTGCCCTTTTCATGGCTATTTTGAAGATGCAATCTTGTGAACATTTCCCTTGAGGCTGGCCTTCAATTAGAGCCCCCAGATCCTTAGACTCCTGAATACCTACAATGATAAGCATGAGCTATGGTACTTGAGTTTGATTTCAAGTGTGATCCGAATCTTATTTTGTTTACTCTAAGCTGAGTATAGGGATGGTTTATCAGAAGTTTCTACTTGGTATTATGGAGTGTGATATATTAATATGTAAATGATTCATGTGCCGTTATTCCCAATGACACAAGTATTAATCTGTCTCCACCCAGGAGAGGTCTAGATGGGCCCTGCATCAATAAGACCAGGTGACCAAAACAGATCTTTAATAAATGACACAAGTCTCATCTGCATTTTAAGATAGTCTATAGATAGACTATAGGTCTATAGTGATAGTCTATAGATCAATAACCCGAATTGCTTGAGTTTCCCTTCCATACATATTAATGCAAACAAAATGCTATAGGAACCAATTACATTAAGGAACCTACATTACTAGGTTACTGGGTCTTTAGAACTTGGAGTACTGGACACCATTTCTGGAAGAAACTAGACTAAAATATGCATTATGGTAATGAAATACAAAAGGTAATAATAGGGAAGGGACACCTAAATTCATAATTGAATTTGGAATTAGAAATTGAATTATAAGGGGCTGAAACCAACTTGTTAAGGAGTACCAAGGAAAGGATGGGGGAATAGTGTTTGTGCTTGCCCAACATGAAAGACACGAGTATGACTCCTCTGCCTAAGACTAAAGTATTCAACATAGCCACACTTTAGAATTCAATGCAGATCTGTGGTGAGAGTGGGTAGTAGTAAGTGATTAACTCCAAGGTTCCTGGTATTACACATCTGTATAAAATAGAGCCATTATTGACAGAAGAACAAGTCTAGAGGAATGCATCATCTTATGACTTATGAAACTGTAGCTCAGACTTTCAGGAGAGTTTTAAGAAGGAAATTGTCTCCATGTTCAGAACTCAAAACTACTGGTCTCTAGGACAGATTATCATCTGTTTCTCAGATGATAGGTTTGACCTTGCTCTAGAATCCTATAGATCTATATCTTATGTGTTTGGGTGTACTAGAGATTCCAGCATCTTTAGGCATCACACATCTCCAGGATGATTGGATCTATTAGATGGCATTTTCCTAGAACTATGCAATGTTGTAATGCAGCTTGGAACTACAGATAGGCATTGTTCCTGAACTTACAGATAACCTCAGTGGATGCTTCTAGAACCATAGAATGCCTCAAAAGACATACATTTTATTAGGGTGAACCCTGGTATCATGCCCTAACATGGAGAAAACTCTCCCAGTGATTTCCCACTGGGTTCATTAGAAAATTACTTTGGCTACCTATATTCTCTACATTTCAGCATCCAAATGATTCTACACGATGTCACATGAGCCACTGAGAAGTAGCTTTGGGTTATTATTGGCCTGATGTATTCTCTGAAAACAATTCCTGTTTAACTTGTGTGGAAATCTGTAACAGTTGTCAGGAAATAAGCTTTTTTCCCCCCAATGAAGTGATGCTGCTTCCCAAAGTGATAGGAATTGAGGATTATACTTGGTGGTTTCAGGGATTGAATCATGTAAATTCACTAGAATTTATGAGCAATTACCCTGCAGATCACATTCTGACTTGTCAATGCTTTGATCTAGCATAGGTAAAACGGCCCAGTTGGGGGATCCAGGGATAAGCATAGCCTAGAGGAAAGATTATTTCATTGTGTGGGACTACCTTCCAGATTTCCCTTAAACCTAACCAGTCACTGAAAGTTTGGAATTGTCTGTTTTGTTAACTGGGAGTCTGTTATGATTGCCAACTTCCTACCTCTGTGCCTGCTGGCAGAATATCTTTTGAATTATGGGGGCACTTGATAATAAAATCTTGTCCCCCTTTGGTGTTAGCTGGGCTCTTAAGTCAATATCTAAGGAACACATTTGACCTGTCTACTGTAGATTTGTTCACACTGCTCGCAAGACCTTTAGGAAAGTGAGCTGGTTTCTGTAGGGGCAGACCAATTGAATCCCCAGTGAGGTTATCATTATGGGCTCTATCTGCCCTGATCCATATTGGATTCCAGTAATGTCCATGGATGGAGGTATAGCAGAGTCTAGCTTAAATGAGATGCTGAAAGGACAGCCACCTCCATAATCATTGCAGGCATCAGGCTGTCTCATTGAGGGAGTGCCATGCTGGAGTAGATTAAAATGTAAAGAATGGGGTGCTGTTTCCCATAGGCCTGTATTGTGGCCAGCATCAGAGGTGACAGTGGATTTCATGACTGGATTTGAAATCCAGAGGGAAAAATGGAGCCCATTCCAGGCAGTTCAAGATGTGGAATTTATTACTGAAAATTTGTTTTGCAAGAAAATAGAATTGATACATGGCATACCACAGATGAATCATGAATAGAGTGTGCAGTGAATAGGAACAGAAGGCCAAATACTGTATAATAATCCTTATCCAAGCTGTCTAGAACAGTCAAATTTATAGATGCAGTAGTTAAGAGCTGTGGTGGTGGTGAATGAGAAGAGATTGTTTTATTAACAAGAAGTTATATTGAGACAAACAAGGTTCTAGAGCTAGTGATAATGGTGTGAGTATACTTAATGCCACTGAGTTACCCTCTTGAAGATAGCTAACAGTCTATGTTATGTGTATTTCACTACAATAAAAACTTAATGGAAAACAAAGGAATTTAGTTTGCCACTCTCTGTATTGGAAATGACTTAAAGAACCCATATGAAAGTCACCTAGAGACTACTGAAGCCGTAGTAAATAGTTGTTGCCTTCCCAGGACCTCATATGCAAAAGTAATAGTGACAATTAAAGGGGAAAGGAGAACCATAAATGACATTAAAAACCAAGATGCAGAGTTCTGGCCATGACTTCATCAGGAAGTCAGATAGCCACTAATGTCTTCATTGACAAAGGCCCATAAGTAGTGCTAGATACATTGAAATAACTAAGACAGGCTGTTCCTCTATTTGAAAGAGTGGCCCTGGGTTCTGCTTAGGATACACAGTGATCTTCCTTGCTTTCCCCACTGTATCCTGGGCACATATGTGCTCAGGTTTCTTTGCCTTTTCTATCTCAACTAAATATGCCTTTTCTATCTCTTAACTAAATATGAACATATTTTGGGAATACAAACTAAAGCCACAAACTTCTCCATTTTTTTGGTTTCCTTCATTTGTAATAACTACACTGTTTCTGACATTCTCACCGGGGGGATCACAATACCACAATCATCACAATACCATAATCATTACAATACCACAATCATCAAGTGCATGGGACCATACATAATGAAGCATATCAAAGTGAATTCCAAGGATTGGAAACAAGCAGTTCTTTCCATGTTCCGTATGCAATTATTTCAAACTTGTTATTCCACATGAATTTCTATTGTTTCTATTTCATTAAAGAATGAGTTGGGATATTGATGGGTATTGCATTGCATTGGTAGATAGCATTGGAAGTATTGCCATTTTCATAAGGTTAACCTCCAATGCAGGAACAAGGGAGGTTTTTCCACTTCCTTAGATCTGCTTTAATTTCCTTTTTCAGCTTTTTTCCTTCACATCTTTGATTAATTCTTAGGTATTCTACTAGTTTTTAAGGGAATACTAGTTTTTGAGGCTATTGCAAAAGGACTTGCTTTCTCTGATTTCATCCTCTCTCATTGTTGGCTTATAGAAAAAGCATTGACTTTCGTGGATTAATTTTATATCCTGCTACTTTGCCAATGTTTTGGTTCGGCTCAAGTAACTTGGGAGTGGAGTCCATGGGGTTCTTCAACTGCAGGATGGTATCATCTGCAAAGAGGAAGTTTTATTCTTTCCCTGTTTGGATTCCATTTATGTTTGCCTCTTGTCTTATGGCTCTGGCTAGCAAGTCTAATACTATATTGAAGATGAGTGGAGAGAGTGGACATCCTTGTCTTCCTGTTTTTAGTGGAAATGGCTTTAAGTTTTAACCATTAGCCACAAACCTCTCTTTCACTTGGTAAGGCCCTTTTGGGAGAAAATGGCATATTTGATGTGCTTATTGTCTTATAATGTGCACTAAATATATTTCCTATAGGGAGACGGATGAGAAACCAGTTGTACTATGAAATGCTTACTGGCAAGACTACCTCTTGTGTAAGTCATCTCACTTGGTGACAAATTTAGGTACTTCCTATAGTTAAGGTACAATAATAAGATATTGATGTGCACCGTGAAATGGTTGCCCCAATCAAGAGAGGTAGTGTACCTATCACCGCACAGAGGTATCCTTTTGCATTGAGAATATTTCACCTGAGAACCTAAAATATTATATATCAGCTACAGTTATGTTCTTCACTGCCCCCAGAACATGTTCAAATATGCTCGTTAGTTATCAAGGCGACTCTGAACTAGAAGCTAGGATGGTTTTTTGATTGAATACTTGAAATGTGCAAGCAGAATAAGCTAGGTCTGTGACAGTTTTTCATTTCTTAGGTCTCAGGGCTTTTGGGAATGTTTAAAAACAGAAGTAACATATTTAATCATGATGTAGATTGCTCTCCAAGCCAGAGGGAGCATACTGAGAATCATTCCCTTAGCGATTAAACCATGTTCCTTGGTTGGATATCAAAGAAATTTAGTATAAAAATTCTGAATGTTATTGCCAAGATAAGCACCTGTACTGGCTTCATCAGGGAGATTTTTGACTAAATGAGTTAAGCCTTAATCCACATGTATCCCTGTACATTGTTCAAGGGGTGTTTATACTGGTAATGCGGACTTCTTAATCTTGATTGTCTTATGATTCTTGGATGGTAGGGGCAGCAAGCTTGAGTCTAGCATGAGGCAAATGTGTACCTGACATTCTGTGGTATTTGCCTGCCTAGCCGGGTCTGGGATTTTTACTACTTAGAAGAATCTGACATCTGGGGCCACTATGAATTCAAAGGAAGCAACAAAACTCTCAAACTTCCAGATTCACTAAGGAGATTTAAGTGAAAAACGCTCATGGCAACTACTCTAAATGTTTTGAATAGTTTACAGGGTGTTTTAAGTCCAGTATCATCTACTTAAATCTTACCCATGTGTTAAAGACTTGGTTCCCAGTTGACAGTGCTGATGAAAAAGGATAGGAAATTGAGGCCTGTTTGGATGAAGCCAGTCATTCTGGGTGTGCCCCTGAAGCCTATATTTCCATCCTTTCCCCTTTTCTGTTTATGCTTCCAATATGCTTTTGAGTGTACCAGTGATTGGCCTAATCACATCAACATGCTCAAAGCCATTACCTGACAAATAACTTGGTGTGTCTTTCAGGGAAAAATAGCATTGAAATGCCTTTCAGTGGCTTTTGTGAAAACCAATAATTCAATGTTGCAAGAGTTCAATTGTGCAATGCCTAGAAACACTGCATTTGGAAGGAAGTCTTAATCTGAAACTGTGCTATTTGAGCTTTATTAGTCTTACTATAAGTAGGCAAACATAGCTAGACAGTACTGCAAGCTGATGGCTCATGTGAAGAACTTGGATAACTGCTGGATTGGTTTTTCAGCTGTCAATTTGGTTAGTACTATCTACTATTGACACATAAGGCAATTGTATATAGAACTTTTGTTGTGGAATTAGTAAATATTTTTCAATCCTAACCCTCAGTATCAATTAAATGGCCTAGATTATCTAGTTGGATCAAAAACCAAGATCCATCGTTCTGCTGTCTTCAAGAACTCTTGTTGGGGTTGCTTTGCAGTGGTGTGTGCTAAAGAATGATAGTTAGACTGAGAGTGTGCCACTAAGAGCAACAGGTTAGAATGTATGGAGCCTTTCTGGATCCTTGAATACCTGGTGCATTGGGTTGATGACCAGAATATTGTTGTGATTCTAGTCCTAAGCCTTTCTATTTCTAAATGAGCTATGAGCACAGTGCTGCCTGCAAGTAGAAAGGGAAGGTCTAATTATCCCTTTGCTGTGGATTCTAGCCTAGCATGCCTTTTCTTTTGCTCATGCATGAGACAATGAACATGGTGGTTGTTCTTTAAAACCATGTTTGCTGTTCTTGACATTTATTTTTGTATTAAAGTTTCTTTAATAAAGCAAAAGGCCATTCAGAGAATGAACATCAAGACCCAGAAACCAGTTGATCCATTGCATGTTAGTTTGGCTGTTAGATTATATTGCCTCTATCCTCCAAAGTTTCTCTTCTCCTGTCAGGCAATCTTTCAGATTATGATTGGGCAGCTTGAATCAAGCCTGCTCTTTATCCTGAGGCAGGGTAGGATGGTAGACTGGCCTACCCTGCAAGAAGCAGCCCAGATCCTCTCTTGGGTGGTAGACCCAAAAAGGTGGGTTTGATCTGAGACACAGTGGAACTCAGGGTAATCTCCTAGGTGGTGGCTTGTAGGAGGTCTGGCCTTGGTAATGGCAAGCTCAAGATACTTGCCTGGGTTGTGGCCACCAGTGATGAAGGGGCCAAGGTGGCCCCTTTTGCTGATGTTCTTCATTGTCATTATTACTGAAAGTAATTAAGCCTTAACAAAAGATGCAAGTTTCTTACGCAGTGACCAATAGCCATCAAATGGCTCCATTAGGGTAGTAACATAAATCTGTTTTCCACAGTTTGGCAGTGACTTAAAGAGCTTTTTGTATTTGATACTTCAAGACTTATGAAAGTTTCAAGTGACTCTCATGGGCATGTTGGCAGCATTTTCTGAAAGTTCTAGAAGAAGAGATAGTATCTGCCTTCTGGGTATTTCCAGTTATGGGCTGCCTATATTCCTTGGCTCGTGGCTTTATTTCATTCTTTAGGTTAAGTGACACAGGTTGGAGTCTGTAACGTCTCATCACTATTCTATGTATCCTTCCATGTTTAAGGAAGTTGTAATTGCAGTGTTATATGAATTAGTCTAGGATAATATCCAAATATAAAGTGTCAAATGATTTAGCAACCCTAATTTCAACTGGAATCTTAATTCCTTTTACAGATTCTGGGAATTAGGTTCCCAAAGGTAGCCACATCCTATCTGTCCACTACTGAGTAAGATACCTAGTCATCACCTAGACATAGGCTTGGGTCCATGAAAAGCCCAGGGAAGTCCATGATGCTGATGCCACTTGTGTAATACACATTTGTTATTCGTACTACTCAAAGCATGAACTCAAAAGGCATTGATTTCTGACTGCATATGGAGGCCAAAGCAAATAAGTCTGAGAAGGGTCTCCAACCTTTTTTAGAGTTCATTATGTATGTTCTTTCCTTCACTTTGATCTAGAATGTCTTAGGGTTTGTGTAAATTGACGTTCTCTCTGGTTGGCTCATAATTCAAGATAGCATTGCCTCGGTCCTTTATGGCATTAGACTTTTCAGGTCAGGAACCAAGGAATTCTCATTTTAAGTCAAGGCAGTTTGTCCTGCTCTTATTCATAGCCAAAATAACTGACCACTGTGTTTGATAGATTTACTTCTCCCCACAACTTCAGAGAGAAGTCCTTCCTCTTCCACTGCCTGTTCCTGAGTAGAAACTGAAAAAGAGGTATGGTGGTATGAAATACAATTGTTGGCACTGGCGTTCTTGCCCACAGTGTCTCCTTTCAATTTCAGCTGGCAATTCAGTGGTTGGCGCTAAGCTGGCAGTATGACCAAATATATCTTAAAAAGATGCTGAATCCTTATTGATCATATGCTTCTGAAGAACATGAAGTGGTAGGAGATACTTGCTTGAATTACTTGGTTCCATATTCTTACCAGCTCCCATAGCATGAATGTCAGTCAGTTTTGCAATGAGCTGGTAATGACTAGAAGAAACAGTGGCTTATTTGTAAGAACAGAGAACGTGGGGCCATTTCTATTTTTATCTTTTGGGTATTAGACCCATGTAATCTTCCTGTCAGGGATGTCATACTGTGTGTGTCTCTTCCAAGCACATCAGACACTCAAAGAATTACAAAGGTTCAGCATGTTTTGTTTTCTAAAAGCTGTGCTATCATTTTAAGAGGTACTTGATCTGAAAAATATGTGTTGCCACCACTGGATTTCATAGTTAGAAGAAGAAAAGAAGAATGGTCACTTGTGAGATAGAAATTTCTTGGTAAGTTGTCTATGGGCTCTCGGTGAATGGAAATGAGATTGATATTTATCAGAGGCGCATTGTCCAAGAAGTACAGAATCCAGTACTATGGCATCAAGACTTTGGCAAACTATATAGCTGGCTACAGATTGACTGGTAAGAAAAGAGGAGGCATACCTGTTTTTTCCTCCTTGGCCAGTATCAAATGGATTTCAGTGATTAGGATAAGGAGAAATAAACAGTTGACTGGTTATAATTGTGTTTCTAGTCTGTTTTCTATCCCATAGCTGTTGACTACACTTCTGGCCTCTTCATTGAACCAAAAGGTCCTGTTCTAATTCTGGTTTTGCTCATCAGAGATTTTAGGTTCCACCAGATTCTCAGAGCTATTTAAGACCAGGTCTTAGCTTTCAAGATGCTGATCCAGAATTCTGTCTTTTTGTGTGTGTGATTGGGCTTGAACTCTTGGGCCTGGGGCACTGTCCCTGAGCTCTTCAGCTCAAGGCTACCACCTTACCCCTTGAACTACAGCCCCACTTCCCATTTTCTAGTGGTTAATTGAAGATAAGAGTCTCACCTTCTTTAGTGCCAGGGCTGGCTTTGAAGCATGATCCTCAGATCTCAGCCTCCTGAGTAGCTAGGATTAGAGGTGTGAGCCACCACGTCTGGCTATTGTGTGTGTGTTTAAATACCCAGGTTAAGGGACTTCATTACTATGGAGAGATCTTCCAGAAGCCCCTTGAATTGTATTAGTTGAGGCTTTGGCAGAGAGAGGGGGGGGAGAGGGAAGGGAGGAGTGGGAGAGGGAGAGGGAGAGGGAGAAAATTAACCACATAGGAATTAACTGTTAATTCTTTTATCCTACTCATGGGTCCTATGTGCATATTTTCATGGCTGCCTCTACCTGGGAGTTATGCCAGGAACTTGGAAGTAAGGTATTTGGGGCATCATTTTGTTACTCACTCGATCTCACAACAGTATTAGAGGTCTTCACAGAGCTTTGTAAAGTCCTATGGAATAAAGGACTGTACTTCAGGAACATGTCTTAGTGAAATCTGTCCTCTCAATGGCCTTCAGGTGATCACTTGATACTGAAGAAATGAGGAAGCAAAAGCATACTTCTCATATAGTAGGAAAAATAGAAAGTGGGTCCTGGGCCATGGCAAGATTGGTCAGTAGTGCTTAGGTCAGCTATAAGACCCCATGCTTCTTTAATCATTGGAATAAGGAATGAATGTCTTCTGCCAGTGTGACAGGTTGCTTGCCAGGTTGGGGAAAAGGAGTACTAAAGTGAAGATGCACTGTAGGAGAAGTTGAAATTCACACTAGAGTTTGGAGATCTTAAATCTCTTCTAGCCTTTTTGTGATCAGCTACCAAAGGAAGCTGCAGGATGCTTCCACTAACACAGATGTTACAATTTTGGAGAACAAATATGTGTGCCTTATTGATAGGAGTGTCCTGTTACAATGGAAAACTGGGCAGTTAGGGAAGAACTGCCTTGTGAGCCATTCCTCATGCTATGAAAGACTGATGTGGCAAAGCTGTGTTTTTGTAATCATAGCCAGTCTTGGACTGGCCCAGTCCTGTATTGTATAGGAGATTGAAGACATAGCATATGAGATGAAGATTTTGGTAGGGCTGGAAATATACATTTCTCCATAATTAGTGGAGGGGGGAAGGAGAATCTATTTCTGGGTCAAAAAAAGTGCAGTTCTTTATTCAACTTCATTGTAGCATGTAAAATTTTCAAATGCAGGATCCATATCCATAACCCAACTGAGATAATAGTTCTGGAAAATTCTCAAGGGAAGAGACTATATTTAAAGGGTACGACATACTTGTAGACTCCTTGGTTTATTTGACCAGATTGGTCAAAATCTCTTTGGACCAGTGTTCTCACATTGGAGGTAATCTTTCTTGGCAGGAGAAATGATTTGGTGTATATAATGTGATGATTGCTGAAGTCAAAGGACCTGGGTAGTAACTATTTTTCATATGCCTTATAAGATATGGGTGGTCCTGAGTACCATTCTCTTCCTGACTTGCTGTGGTGGTGACAGTCCTCATAAGTCTACCCTTGCCATTCATTTTGATTCTGAGATCAGTGTTGGCCAGCAGATGGCAGCACTCAGTTATAAAGCAAAGCTGTACCTGAGTTACATGCATTGTTCCTAAATGGAGAAGCCTATCAGAAGACTTCCTAGTTTGAAAGAATAAGTAGGACGTCTAGAGGAAGTTGTAGGACGTCTAGAGGAAGTTGTAGGAAGAGAAATGTGAGAATCTTAGGGCTTGGGAAGATTCTTCAAAAATGTCCTGTATTTCAAGCAATATTATCATCAGTGCTCACATTAGGCAGTCTAGCCTATGTATACAAGGATCCAGCGCCATATTCTTAGGGAAATTTTAAGCTCCTGGTCACAATAATAAGTTTTTAGAGGTCCGTGAGTCATCTTTAGTAGAGACTGAATGGTTCTGGAGAAGTGGTTCTAGTAGAGATTTTGTACTTGGTCCCAACTTAGCAACACTGGTCTAGTCTGATATTGTAGAGTTGTTTGGGGTGGAGGGGGGGCTAAATGAGTCCAATGTATATGTAGTTAGCACAGGACACAGGACTTTTATTAGAAAACACATCCTTAAATGGAAATTGTCAAGAACTGTTTAAGGAAATACCTTACGCTCAACTCTCTAAAAGATAAACAAGGAATTGGAGAAAGGAGAATGGTGATCTGCAAATAGACACCATAGGAGCCTTAGCTAACTGTGCTTAGAGTTCTGAGGTCAAGATTCCCTTCTGACCTGTTCTTGGTAAGAATGCGAGGTCTGGGTTTTTGCTATGAACTGGGGTCATTGGATGATAGTCATGGAAGGAGTTTGACCTTGATCTCTTTAGCTATGGCAGCTAAAGCTCTATCTGCTTAGAGTATTGCCTGTACCTGGGAGAAAGACATACAATGCTAAAAAGTAAAGTGGGTACTGATTCTACTATGTTAAAATAGTGGTCCAAAAACAATCCCCTTCAAACAAAGCTGCATCTAACCTCTTTCTTGAGTATTAGCCTGAGAAGCAGTTACTAGCAGGCTTTTGTTCCTACAAATATCAGTGGGATGTTTGCGCATTCCGGTAAATTCAGATTAGCTTGTTATTATGAACTTGAAGTACAATGAGCCCTACATCCAAGATTCCTGTACTTTCTGCTCAAAGAGCTTTAAGCATTTTGCCAGGTAACAGGATGAAAATAGTCTGGTGAGGTGAGTGCCTTTAATCCTAGCTACTCAGGAGGCTGAGTCCTGAGGACTAGGGTTCCAAGCCAGCTTGGGCCAAAAAGTACCTGTAAAAAAACGTATCTCCAGTAAACTGCTCAAGCCTGAAGTGTTGCTGTAACTTAATCGGTAGTGCACTAGCCTTGAGCACAAAGAGGCTCAGGGACAGCATCCTAGTTCAGTCCTGGTCCTGAGTTGAAGACCCAGGACAAGGAGGAGGAGGAGGAGAAGGAGAAGAGAAAGTCTAGTAAAGCCCTGTACTCTGCCATGGTACACATGGACGTCATGACGAGAAACCCATCCCCATGACCTCAATGCTTGAGGTGTTGTGTATAGATGATTGAGATGAAGGACAAATGAATCAAATCCTCCAGGCATATCTGTGGGATATCTTAAGGCTGCAGATCCTGCAACAAATTGAACCGTTCCAGGTTCCTTGATGACAGAAGGTTGCTAAGTTTAGGCTAACTGAACTTCTACAGTACAGGGAGCCAGGATGTGAAGGAGCACGTGATCTCCTGCACTGTAATGGTCTGGTGGCTGCTCTTGGTAATGAATGGATTAAGTACATTACAGTGACTCTTGCTTCCATTGCACTTGATTATTCATTGACAAGTCTATGTATAGGAGGGTTCCCTGTAGCCAATTCTGTATTGGAGTCCTATTTGAGCACATAATGAGGACATCTCATTACTGTTGCTATGGACTAAAGCTTCCACTACACCAGGTAGGATACTGTGAATCTTTCAAAATCAAAGATCTTAGAAGCTCCAAAGCACACAGCCAATTGAGTATAGCTGAGTTTTCCAGGCCATTGGTATTGAGTCCTCTACTTGTCAAATGCAAGCAGTCTCCAGCATCTCTTATGCTAGGTGACAATGGCAGCTGCATCTGTAGGGAATCTGCTGATTCCCAAAATAAAGTACTGCAGCAGACAGGCTAGGCTTGAGTTGAATATTTTGACCAGTAAAAAGCAAGACTTGATTATAAAACAGAAATCTACATTTTCTCAGAACTTGATTAGATGGAGCCTTGGGGGCCATTTTCAGGGGCCTGTCTGTGGCAGAAAGGCATATAAATGCCAGGGTGATTTTCAGCAGAAGAGAATTAAACTAGAAATGGGAATCTCAATAGATATTGTAAAGTGGAAGTTGCTCAGAAGAGTGAGACACTGATGAGGGACCATCATAAAGGTTTCATACTGTGCCAGAGAAACAAATCGGCCCTTAAATACCATGTAGGTGTGTGGCTTGTTCACGGTGTTGGATGTTCTCCAAAGTCTCTTTCAATTACTACCATGGTTCCCCTCCTAGGCATAAGGAAAAGTGCTTGAGAAGGAGAGAGTGTGAAGGGCCACTGTGATCTATTGCTTTATCCAGCAAACAGTTTCCCCTTGTCAAAGACTGAGGCTTCCTAGAGAAATCTCAATTTTTCCCTAATGTAGGGTCAGATTAGAAAACAAAATGATACTTGAATGAGCAGACACCTAGTGGGAAAACAACAAAGAAAGGCAACTCATATTTCCCATTGCCTTGGAAATGCATGGGTTTTATTTGCTATTTTTTAAATCAGGTACAATACAGTTTGGGAAGGAAAATTAACAGTTGTATCTAAGATGATAACTTAAGATATCAAACTGTGTTCTACATTGTCCTCTCCAGTATCTGACATGTCTTTTAGTGTTCAGCCCAAGTCCTTTTCTTGATCAATTCATTTTTTGTTTTTGTTGGTTTTTTGATGTTCAGAAGAATTTTTTTTAAATTTTTATTGTTGGGGTAATGTAAACTATAACCCCTCTATATATTTGCCAGATAGTAGGTTCATTATTTCTCACACAATAATACCCCTTCTCATGTTTTTGTCCCCATTTCCCTCCCCCCGCCCATACCAATCATCTTGTTTTCCCCCTTCTCTTTCCTATTTCAAATAAACAAACGTATATACAATATACCAGGTAACAAAGTCAGATACTGTAACAATATGACATTGACCAAAGGGCAACAAAAGAGAAAATAATACAGTACATTAAGAACAACAACCATACAAGATAAAGCTCTTGCTTCCATATCCTAGAGATCCTTTCATTTAGTCTCATCCTGTATGACCCTATGTACATAGGTTTTGAACTATTGTAATCCTCTGCTCGGAGAGTCCTAGACGTGTACCAGTTATTACAAATGAAAGAAACCATTGAGCCTATGTTCCTTTGGGTTGGCTTATTTAATATAATTTTTTCCAAGTCTTTCATTACCTTACCAATGGGATAATGTCATTCTTTCTGATGGTAGCATAGAATTCCATTGTGTATAAGTACCACATCTTGATCCAATCATCTACTGAGGGGCACCTGGGTTGTTTCCATATTTTTGCTTTGGTAAATAGTCAAGCCCAAGGGTTAATTTTATACCCTGCTACCTTGCCAAAGTTTCAAATCAGCTCAAGCAACTTGGGAGTGGAATCTATAGGGTTCTTTCAAAACAGAATCATGTCATATGCAAAGAGGGAAAGTTTTACTTCCTCTTTCCCTATTTGGATCCCCTTTCTGTTTGCTTCTTGTCTTATTGCTCTGGCTAGGAATTATAATACTATGTTAAAGAGGAATGGAGAGAGTGGGCATTCTTGTCTTGTTCCTGATTTGAGGAAATGGCTTTAGTTTTTCACCATTAAGTATAATGCTAGCTGTGGGTTTGTGATACACAGCCTTTACTATACTTAGGAATTTTCCATAGATTCCTAGTTTCTCCAGAGCTTTCAGCATAAAGGAGTGTTGGATCTTGTCAACTGCCTTTTCTGCATCTATTGAGACAATTGTGTGATGCTTGTCCTTGCTCCTATTGATGTAATGATTATATTTGTTGACTTGTGTATATTGAGCCAGCTTTGCATCCCTGTGATGAATCCTGTTTGATCATAGTGTATAATTTTTGTTTGAGTTGCTGAAGACAGTTGGCCAGTATTTGTTGAAGTTTTGCCTCAATATTCATCAAAGAAATGGATCTATAGTTCTGAGTCCTGTCTGATTTTGGGATGAGGATTATGGTAGCTTCACAGAATAAGTTTGGCAAAGAGCCTTAGCTTTCAATTTCATTGAAGAGCTTACGGAATATTAGTGTGAGCTCTGCTTTGAAGGCCTTATAGAATTCAGTGGTGAATCCATCAGGTCCTGGGCTTTCCTTGGATGGGAGGTCTCATTGCCATTTCTGTTTCAATACTTGAAATAGGTCTGTTTACTTGGATTAGATCTTCTTGGTTCAGTTTGAGTATGTTAATATTGGCTAGAAATATTGGCTAGAAATTCATCCCTCTCAGAAGAAATTTTTTGAAAGATTTTATTAACAGTAATTTTTACATCATATTTCAAATATATTTAACAAGTATTCAAGAAGGAAATCTCTATCATCACTGGCACATAGATTTTAGAACATAATTAAAATTAAGGTGAGGGTTTGTATGTCATAGATACATATCAATCTATAAAATAAAACATTGTCTATAGAGTATATATCCTATCATAGATTTTTATGCCTATGTAGTTATGAACATGGTCTTGGAGATATAAACATAACTATGGGTACCTGAATGTTGAGTCATCGCTTTTGTACTGTTTGGATCTAATATCCACATATCAAGGAAACCATGTTTCTTTTGTTCCTTTGATCTTGACTTACCTCATTTTTTGATCAATTCTTGACAATTCTTGACAAGTCATTTCTATCTAATGATCTGCTACCTAGAAAACCTCTGAGTTGGCAGGCATGGTGGCTCATGCCTGTAATCTTAGCTACTCAGGAGGCTGAGATCTGAGAATCACAGTTCAAAGCCAGCCCAGGTGCTAAAGACTCTTACAACTGGAGAGGGGAGGGGAAAGTGGAAGAAAAACAAGGGAAGGGGTAACAATATTCAAAAAGTAATGTACTCACTACCTTACCAATGTAACTGTAACCCCTCTTCTGATGAGATAAATATCAGATCCTGCAGAAAGTCTTTTTAATTAAGCATGGTTATTAAAAAAAAAAGTTGTAGTTGTATGATAATGGGGGCCCATGATCCTGTCTCCTGCTTTGGGAGAGGTCTTGATGGAGAAACTCATCCCAGTACTGGCTGAGCTGCAGGAATGTAAGTCTCACAAGCAGACACATCTTCCCTTACAAACTTCAGTGTCATGCCATGGTAAGTGCCCATCAAGTCAATTTTAAAGCCATCATTTCTTCTTTTCCTTTGAATATTTCCTGGTCTTTTGTTGTAGGCAGTGGGGAGAGGCTGCTAAGAGTGCCATGTGGGATTGCCAAGTATAGCACGTGCAGCTGGTCACTGTTCAGCTTCCTGATCTTCTCTTCACAGTTTGACGAATGGCCAAAATCCTATTGGAAAAATTCCCTGCTGTGCTCTGCAGGATAGTTGTTCCTGTTTTCCACACCCTCTCCCTGCTGATAATATCTTGAGTCATATCCACCTGGGCATCTCCAGAAAATCTCTGCTTAAGTGGAGTTATATCATTGAGATCAGTCTTGCTAGAAGATATTTTCTTAGCTGCTTTTTTAGGTGCCTGCCCTTGTTCTGTCTTTTACAGATGGAAGAATTATAAACAAAGTTTTCTATCAGAAAACTCTTTCTGACTGAGAAAAAATCATATTAAGTGATGTAAGCCAGACTCAAAGGAACATAGGTTCAATGGTTTCCCTCATTTGTCATCATCAGTGGAAACCTTGGGCTCTCCTAGCAGAGATTTACAATAGAGCAAAACCCAGATACATAAGGCCATATAGTATGACGCTAAATGAAAGGACCTCTACGATATAGAAACAAAAGCCATATAATGAATGATTGTTGTCCTTAATGTACCATGTTATCTCTCATCTCTTTTGCTGTCCCTTGGTTATCTTATATTGTTACAGTATTTACTTCTATCATATATTGGATATATGTATATTTGGTTATTTGAAATTGGATAGGGAAGGGGGAAAAACAAGATGAGGGGTAGGGGTAGGGGAGAGGGAAATGGGGACCAAGACATGTGAAAGGGTGTCAATGTATGTGAAGTAATGCACCTTCTATCTGGCAAATATAACCCTTCTATTACAATAAAAATATATTTAAAAAAACTTCTTTCCTGTGCTCTGCAAGATGGTTGTTTGGGTCTTCCACACCCTCTGTTTGCTGACAACCTCTCGGGTCACATCCACTTCAGTATCCACAAAGCTTCTCTGGTCAAGGGGAATGACGTCATCCAGATCAGTCCTGGTAGTCATTCTCAGCCATAATTTTGGCTCTAATTGAAGCAATTTTTTTTCCACTGACAGCTTCAGGTAAAGGCCTGATCTATTCGGTCTGGACGGTCCTTTCTTTTTGGCCCCACAGCAGACCATCCAATCTCTTTATCAAGGCACATACCCTCTTCCTCCTGAATTTGTGCTTTCTTTGCTTCTGGTAAAACTTGCTGTGAAGCTCGTTTGACTTGGGTGGATCTCCAAAGGCCTATTTCTAGGGGGCCCCTTCTGTCTACACTTGCCGATGTTGATGCTTCCCCTTTGAGATATCCAAGGAGGCCTTTTTGGTCAGGTCTTTTGACTACAGGGATCTTTTCCGAGACTGCCCAGTAAACATAAATTGAATGAGGAAGATGCACGTTGTCAAGCAGAAATAAGATGTTCTCCAATGTGTAGTATTATCTGGGCTGGTTTTCCTTCTCGAGCGTCCACATCACATATTTGGTCTTCACATTCTTGGGGCAGGAGAAGTTCCCAAAGATGACTTCATCTCCCTTCACTACAGTCTCCTTCTGCATGTTGTTTTCTCACAGGATGTTGAGTACAGTCAGCCATGTTCCTACAGTAGTCACTAGCAGGCCCTGGCCCTTGCTCTGAAGTGTCACTTGACTTGCTTCTCTAGGCCAACCTTGCCAACCACCTGGACCACACTGATCCTTGCTGGTACTTCCATCTCCAGTCTCCCACCTGGAAGCTTCTTCCAAAAACAGCACAACCTCCCTCTCACTCCGGCTTTAAATCAGATGGAAGAGCTTGGGGGTAGGTTGGGTTCTGAGTTGAGGTGCTGCAATGTAGGATTAAGATCTATGCAAATGGGGATGATTTCCTTTACCCTGACCCTCCCTATTGGCTTCTCTTTTGTGGCTTATCTTAATGCTCTTGGAATAAGGAATCTCATTAGTATATTAAAAGAGGATTAGAAAAAGTGGACACTTGTCTTGTTGCTACTTTCTGGTATTTTATTTTGAGGGGGGGGGTCATAGGGCTTGAACTCTGGGCCTGGGTGCTGTCCCTGAGCAATTCAACTCAAGGTTACCACCTTACTCCTGGGCCTGGGGACTGTCCCTGAGCTCTTCAGCTCAAGGCTCCTGCACTACCCCTCAGCCGCAGCCCAACTCCCAGTTTTCTAATGATTAATTAGAGCTAAGAGTCCCATGTTCTTTAGTGCCCAGGCTGACTTAGGAGGCTGAGATCTGAGGATCAAAGTTCAGAGTAGCTAGGATTACAGGTGTGAGCCACCTCATCCAGCTTTTGTTACTGCTTTCTGAAGAAGTGGTTTTAGCGTTTTACTTTTGAGTATGTGCATTGGAAGTTTGTCATAAACAACTACTATTATGTGGATGAAGTTTCCAAGTATTCCTGGATTCTCCAGAACTTTTAACCTGACAGGTTATTGTATCTTGGTCAAAGGCTTTTTTTCTGCACCTACCCCTAGTGTGGAAATTGATTTAAATATATTGAACTGGATTTGAATTCTTGGGATGAATCCTGCTTAATCGTAGTGTAAATTTTTTTTATTTATGGATTGAATTTGGTTGCAAAGCATTTCACTGAGAAGCTGTGTTTTGATGTTGATTTATGGGATAGGTCTGCAGTTCTCTGAGTTGGGTCTCTGAATGTGAGTACTTAAGGTAAAACTACCATGGACCAAGATGTGGAGAATGGGAAGGGAAAACAGAGCTTGGGAGTTAAGAATTATTGATCTCAAATGACAAACTGTGTTTAGTAGGCTTCTTGGATACACACAGGACTAAATTTATGGTCTGTCACATGAGTTTGCATGGGTATTAGTGAATGCCTATCTTGATTTAAGTAGATGATGACTTGGAAATTTAGACAATTATGGCTATTCATGGGACCCTGCCCCCCATAGGTATAGGGATGGAAGTAGCTTTACCCCTCCAGGTGAAGGCACTTTTCAGTGCCTAGCTGCCAGAGTGTGGCTCCAATCCAGTTACTAGATGGGTGGGGCTCTTCCTAGAAGGTGAGTTGGGCAAACTAGGTGGAGCCATCTGAACTGATAGTGGGAAGCCCACCAGGCATTCTTTTAAACATTAATATAAAACAGGGTAAACACATGATATCACAGATCTATACAACTAGAAAGGAAATGACCATCTGGTCAGCACCTTGTTAGCACACCTGACAGTTCATACATCTGATTATTGTCAGTTTTGATTATAACCACCTTGTATCAAATCCAAAACTTCTGCTCCCTCAAGAACTGATCTTCTTTCTGGAACAATCCTAGTTTGGGTTGCCAGTCCTGGCACTTGAACTCAGGGCCTGGGCACTGTCCTTGAACACTTTTTGTTCAAAACGAATGCTCTGCCACTTGAGCCACAGCACCACTTCTGGCTTTTTCTGTGTCTGTGGTACCGAGTAACCAAACCCAAGGCTTTGTGCATGCTAGGTGAGCACTCTACTACTAGACTATGCTCTGGCCCCACCATGCTTTTAATTAGAGCTCTAGCCCAAGCTTTTAATTAGAGCCTGGGGGCAGAGTGGAGTCTGTTTCTTTTCTGTAAAGAGAGGATTGTCATATACAAATGAGCATCAGTTCCTTTCCTTTCCCTATTTGGTACTCCTTTGTCTCTCTCTTGCCTTAAACTGTAGCAATAGGGAAGCCCAGTAGCATAATGAAGAAAGATGGAGAGGACACCACTGTTTTGTTTCTGCTTTTATAAGCAATGGTTTTAAGTTTGCATCCCTGAGTTTATTCACTGGAAGTTAGCCCTAACCAGCCCAGATTATTTACAAGATGTTTCTCCATATTTCTAGCTTCTCCACCTATGTTGGATGCACTGAAAGACTTTGCATCTGCCAAAATTATCGTGTGTGCTTCTTGTCTTTGTTCGTGTTTTTGATTTACATAGATTGAACTAGCCTGGCATCCCTCAGGTAGAACCTACATAATCCTAGTGTGTGATATTTAGAGGTGTTGTATTCCTTTGCCTAGTCTTTCAGTGAGCAGCTTGGTTTGAATTCTCATTAAAGACATAGGTTGGCTGTTTGTTTTCAATGAGGTCTGTGACTGTGAGTCCTGGTGGTATAACTATCCAGGAGAACAGATCGAGGGGTGGGGGTATGGAAATGAAGGATGAGCCTAGGAGGAAGTCTCAGGAACTGAGGATGTGTTGGGAGCCAGAGTGGAATCAAACTGTACCTTGATTTGCATCAGACAATGGCTTTATTGTCCTATTATTTTCTGGCCTTATTCTGTTTAAATGACCTGAGATTTACCATATGAATGTAACAGCTGGAAGTTCCCTCAAGAAGGGATAGAAGCTGGAGTTGAGAATAAACGAGGTGGCAGTTTTTACATGGGCTGCAGACCTCCCGGACCCGATGTGTTTGTCTCTCTTCTATTTTTTCCAGTCCCTGCCCCCTATTTCAGGAACCCCAATTTGCTGCCGGTAGGCCCGGCAAGGATGTAGCCCTAGATCCACTTTCTTAGTCTTCTTGGATCCACCCTGGGCTACGAGTGTCCATCCTAGGCCAGGCTGTGAGGCCACCTCGAGCCTCCCTGGGACGCTGCCCCTGCAGACCCCTGAATCTTGAAGGTAGGCTCTGAGGCAGCTCTCCCAGCTTTGACCACTGTCTCAGCTCCGGGCTGGGCCCTCTGGGCCTGGAGACTGCGCGGCACCGCCCCTTCCCTTGCTGTGGCCACGCCCCGGAAGTGACGCGTCTCCCCAGTCAGTGAAAAGGAGCCAGAGGCTCCATTAGCCTTGGGACCCTCGATGAGTTTGCTTCTCGTGCCGGTTCCCGTGGCTGGCTCTACCCAAGCCTTCCAGGAGTCACGGGGTTTCCACCAAGTGAGCAACCAAGGAGGGCCTTTGCCTGGAAGCCTATCCTCAGGTTTTTTTCAGGAAAAAGTATTTCTTCCCCTTCCCCACGCTTACAGCTACCCTTCCTTTGAAGCAGAAATATTGGAGGTAGGGTTTTCTGGGTGAAAGGGTTTCTGTCTTAAATCTTTTTCTGGAGAAAAGCAAAGGGTATGTAGGTGCTAAAAAAAAACTGGTGGGCTGTGGAGGAGTAGGGTGTGGAAGGGTTCAAGAAAGGCCTCACTCTCAGCTGACCATGGGGAGACGGGGGATGAATTCTCACATGTGAGGCACCTGTGGCATGCTACCTGAAAAGTTACTTGAAAACAAAGCTTGGAAACCTAAAGATGGCTGGGGGAGGGGGTAGGTTTTGAATTTTTTCCTCCATTATCCTGCCCAGAATACTCTGTTGACTACGTTCAAACTATGTCTATGGAGAGTGTCTGAGGTTCCTGACTGGCTCCCCAGCTTGTTAGAAACTCTGCAGGAACAAAACAAAAAACCTTCCCTCTGTCACTTCCGCACCCCGGTTGTTATGATTCCTGTGAGGTACCTAGCCTGTCTTCTATCTTTCTAATTTCCAAGTGGCAGCCCTAGTGGTCTTTGGAGCTTAACTTACACCCTACTTAATGTCTAGGCTTCATACAGTAAAACTAGTACTTAAAATATCCTTAGGCTATGTGGTAGGCTTCAGGTGATAAGTCAGCTTTTCTGCCTTCTCTGAGTAGCCTCTTTCATTATGGCTTACCAACAGGAAAGCCCAACACATGGCTACCTCCAGAGGCTCCTGCTTACCTGGTACATAAAAAAAATCTTCCTCTTCCTCTCAAACTACAAGTTTCCTAGTAATTCCTATTTCTCAATGAGATAGGCCAGTCATCTTTCCTAATCACACTTGAATCTGGAACCTCTTTACTCTCCCATCATTTCTGGTCAGTTCTCCCTCTTTCGAGATACTTTTCTCTTTTTCGGGGCCTTAAATAGATGATACCACAACCCATTCAAGAAATAAGGAAGATCTGTAAACTAAATCCAGTTAGTAAAAAGTTAAATTGCTCTAAAGAATGAGTCTACAAGTGTAGGAGGGGAAGGGATGTATTATCCACTACTGAGAAATGAGAAATGACCTCATCAGCTAAACTGCTACAAAACAAGTGCTGCTACCACACCTGCTCTTGTGATCAGGACTCTTGTTAAGAAACAGAAGGCACCATTTTGTGTGCACAAAGCTTTGTTGGAAGTGACTACACAACAGATCTCTTAATCTCGGGCAGGATGCTGGGCTCTATGGCTTTAACTTCCAGCTCAACTTCCTAAGTTACGTATTTAGGTAAAAAGTTTGGATGCAGAGGGGGGTGGACAACTGTCGGCAGTAAAATTACCACATAGCTAAAGAAAAAAATCACACCTGAAGACAAGACATTCGGCAGAATGTTCACGGGGACCAAATGGAAGGCCTGTTAGCCTATTCCTCTAGCTGTCCTGAGAAATGATCTCCAGTTGAATTGTCTCATCTGTAGGGCTGAACACATTTAGTGGAGCCAGCTGTAGCCAGCCTACCTTTCTGTTTTTCTAGTCATTATGTAAACTAATCGGCAGAGACCTCCATATCATTTACTCTCTAAGGACTTTTTTTTTCTAACCAGCTATCTTCCAGGTGTAAATGCCCAGCCAGCTGAAACCACGTAGTCTTTTTCTCCCTCACTGCTGACTTCCTTGAGATGTCCCTTTCCACAGTGCCGAGCGTTCTCATGTTTGTAACTGCAATGGTCACAAATTTCACTTGCGCTCTTACCTTTCTATCCCCAACTACCCTGTTGTTCAAGTCTTTGCCAAATCCAGTCAGTTTGAAAGCCCAAAGTTCATGCCTGTTTGAGCTCCATACTGACTGGACCCTAGCTTCAATTCACCTTAGTTTTCGAGCCCTGATAAGTTTCATAGCCCAGGACCTCATTGTGGGCATAGTGGGTAGAAGCATCTCCAGTTGCATATTATACAGCTTTCTGATGATGAAGGCCTCCAGTGCTTGAGCTCTGCTTAGTTCTGTCTCCTCTGCTTTTTCTGCCTAGTCTTGCTTATTTCCCAGTTTGAAGCTAGTCCCTTCTCAAATGATTCATGCTGTATGTCACGTTTTTGTTACGAGGAATACAGGACTATTTTCTCAGGCCTTGACCCCCAAACAAAAGACTGCATGTGTTCTAACATTTAGCAGAGTGCTAGACAACTTGAAGGTGCTGATTTGTATTCTTGTGAGGGAGCCTGCAATGTACACATCCTCTAGATGCTTTGTTTAAACACTTGAATGTAAAGTGCATCTCTGGCACAAATATTTGAAGATGTTTCAGGCTAGCTTTGGGTATGTTGGTTTTGCTTACCTAAATTAGGTGATAAACTTGGCTTCAGGTATATTAAGGAGTTAAAGAGGGAAATGGGTTCCAAATGTATTGGAAGTGCCTTGTCAGGTAATGAGAATGAGTACCTGATGTGTGTAGCTCTGTAGCAACCTAACTTGTTCTGTTGGCATAAAAAATTAGGGTCAGAGGAGAAGAGATCCTTGTGTGACAGATCTGTGGTCTTGGAAGATGTAGGGAGAAACAAAGATCAGCTTTTATTCAAGGTCCATGCACTCCCAGCTCTCACATTGCATTTTTCAGCTTAAAGGAAGTGAGTTTCTCCTGTCCTATCTACTAAGGGACACACCTTCCCCCAGACATGTAGGACCCTGTGCCAGATGCTAGCAAGAGCATCAGGAAGCAAGGTGTAGGCGCTGCTCCTTGTGGGAACTCCAGGCTTGCTGTGTTGACTGGTCCTTCTGGAAGGAATGTTGTCCTGTCTTCACAGCTGTCAGAAATCTAGTACTCCTTCCCAGTCCATCCTTGTTCCTTGTGAATGATTTCAGGTATAAATCATGGGAACTAACTCCTCCAGAAGCTCTGATGTGAGCTGCCTCTCCACAACCTCAGTCTCTGGCTCTACAGGATGTCTAACCGGTGATGAGAAGTGTCAACTCACTGACCAGAATAACATACAAGGGCTTTTGTTGGTCTGTGCTAGGTCTGCGTAGTGGTTCTCACTTTAGCCTGAATTAGATAGAAAGTCAATTCAAAGGGTAGGCTATGGAGTTACTCACCTAGAGCAACATTAGGTTCAAGGTACTCACCTGTGAATCTGGGGCCTGTGATTTCCCTCTTACAAGGGTAAAACTACAGAAGAGCTGGTCTCTTACTTGGCTTCCTGCATGCACTCGTTGAAGGACTGGTAGAAAATTCCTAACCTGTATGAACCTACATAGAAGCATTAACCTCTGTATTAAATTTATTTTTCTGCCATGTGTGGGGCTTCAACTCAGGGCCTGGGCTATGTGTCTGAGCCTCTCTCTGATCAAGGCTAGTTTTCTACCACTTGAGTCACAGTGCCACTTCCAGCTTTTTCTGTCTTTGTGATACTGAGGAATAGAACCTAGGACTTCCATGCTAGGCAAGCATTCTACCCTTAAGCCATACTCCCAGCCTCTTTTTTTTGTGGGTCACTTGAACTCGGCCTGGACTCTGTCCCCGAGCAATTCAGCTACTGCCCTATCCCTAGGCCTGGGTGCTGTCCTTGAGCTCTGCAGCTCAAGACTGCGACCCTACTCTTGAGACAAGCCCTACTTCCTGGTTTTCTAGAGGTTAATTGGAGATAAGAGTCTTCAGGTCCTTTTGTACCCGGGCTGGCTTTGAACCTCGATCCTCAGATCTCAGCCTCCTGAGTAGCTATGATTACTGGTGTGAGCCACCGTGCCCAGCCTACTTTGGTATTTTTATACATACATTTAACATCAAATACTTTGATTCTATTTCTGATCCCCAATCCTAATGTCTGAGTACAATTATTTTTATGACCTTTTTCCATTTAGTGCACAAATTGTCATGTTCTCCCCTTCACCTGTATGTATTTCTACCTCCTGGCTACCCTCATGGTCCATCCATGTTCATGTCCACTTTCAGAGTCTAGATTCTGCAAAGAGGAATTATTTGATTTCCTTTGAACACGCTCTCCATATACATTTTGGAAATGTTCCCTAGGCCTGACAGCTGTGCTTACAGAATCCCTCCTGGGGCTTCTCTGTAAAAAGTCTTTTCAGTCAAACAGCCCACTGGGGAATTGGCTCAGGAAAACAGGCAAATCTACAACACCTGCAACCAGTGCTACACTGACATCTACTTCCCTGAGGGTTAAGCTGGCAGCATAAGTTGCTTTGTACCTGTGCCAAACTTCTAAGAACATACTGCTGGCCATATCAAGTCTGCCACAGTTGAGGAAAGAGCCTATTAAAGTTTGCTGCCTATGAAGTGAGAACTTAAAGGTAGATAACTGTTATCTGAAGATGAACAGTGTGCAAGTTTTAGTGGAGTGCTAACTGGTTGGACCTGACAAAACTTACTTGATAAAACTTGATAAAACTTTCTTGGCTCTTTGGTCACACAGTGTCCTGTGTTGCAGCAGGCTCTGGTCTGGTAGTCATGCTGGAGTTCATTACTGATGAGTCTCCTGTGAATGGGAGCTCTGCCTTTTCTTCCTTGTAAACACCTCTGGTCTTTGCTCATTGTTCTAATCAGCCCTTGACACCCTTCCCTAGCCCTGATGCTTGAAAAAAACCTCTACTCTATACCTCATATGCTTAGATTTCAGTCTGTAGTAAAACTACACCTAGTCCTTTATTCCCAAAAAGAAGAGAGAATCCTGAAACACCTAAGAATCCTATAGCCCCTCTCACCATAGAACACTATCTTGAGTACCTTAAAGCTACAATGGCTGCTTCAGAAGATATTTTCTTCTTTGCCTTCTGTGTAGTCTGTAAAGGAGTTAGGCCTCTACATACATTCACAACAAAGTTTAGAGCATGTAGAGATTGGCAGTGTGTGTCTGTTTCCAGGGAGAGGAAGGCCAAATACTTGAACCCTTAATTCTTGGTTCTCTTCAGAAATGGAGTGGAGTGAGCTGAACCTTAGATAGCCCTACCATGAAGAGAGCTCACAAACTTAAGTCTTCTTGGTACCATATTCTCTGAAGACTTAAGAGACAGGGAAGTCTTTCACAAGATTCAGATGTCTTTAAGGAGAGAGGGAAATACAGAAGGTTCTAAATTAGGTTAGCTTTGTTTGCATTTACAAAATCTTTGCTAGGGGCTGGGAATGTGGTTTAGTGGTGTTGAGGCCTAGCATACATGAAGCCCTGGGTTCAATTCTTCAGTATCATAGCCTTAATCAGAGAGGCTCATCAGGGTTCTAAATCAGACACAAAGCCAATATAGCTGTCACAGGGACTAAAGGTGGTCCAATAGCTGTTTGCACTAAAACCTTCTCTCTACACAAAGGCATGATGTTCCATTTAAGTGAAATTAAAGAGAAAGACCCTGAGAGCTATTAAACGTACTTTGAGAGCTTCAGAAGACCTTACTCTATCCTGAAATTTTTAGTCACATTGAACACTAGAATTGCAGACTGGAATACATGAAATTGAGGGGCACGTTTTCCCCCTTGCTAGAACAGGCTGAACTTGCCTTTCTAATGTCCCTTTCCTGTAAAGCAACCTCAGCCCCCAATGTCTGAGCATGCTTAAAGAGGAAAACTTTTAAAAAATTTTTTGAAAGATAGTGATAGTAAAATGCAAAAACTGAACAGACTAGATAACTGCATAAATGCTCCAAGGAGAAATCGGGAATTCTTTACAGGAAACATCCTACAAGCATCTCAGCCTTTCCCATTAAATCAGCATCCATTGATAGTAGCCATAGTCTTATATTGAAGTAAACAAAGTTATTCCTATTGACCGATGGACTTTCCTGTATCCAGTTGCTGGAATGTGGGTTGGGTGCAAACTAAGTGGGGCCATCTTGTATTGGTAGCAGGAAGCCTACAAAGCATTATTTTAAATAATGCACAGGAGTAGTAACTTGATGTCTTGAATTCTGCAAAAGTATGAAGGGACTTCCCACCTGGTCAGTTTATTATCCCTTCTGACTATACATCTGATTAATTCCTATTTTGTGTGTTTATAGCTTATATAAGACCCAGAATTTCCCCTCTCAGGATTACAAATTGTTTTTGGCACTAGCCTATTTTAGCTCACAATGTATTCCTTTATCCCTTTAAAGAGTAGCCTTGGTCTTCACTGGTTTGTGCTGCTACAATACTATGCCATGAGTTTAAGCGGGTGCTACAAACTAGCTGTTCAAGCAAGGTCATGTGGTAGCTTTTTCCAAACCTCAAAGTTTGACTCGAGCTCAATCAGGTCAAACTTTGTTATATATTGGAAGTAGTTTTATTGGAAGTAGTTTTACTGACAACATTCAGGAAGAATCTCTGCTCAGGGATTTGTCCTAAACAAAATCCTGGTCTACAATACTTAACCATATGAATAAGCTGTACAAAAGAAGCTAAGAATGCATTTTTTTGGCCCCGTAAGTCACTGTTTTTCTCTCCAATCACCAATTAAAGCCACCATGCTTCTGATGTACTGAAATCAGTGAGAATGTTCTAAAACAAAAGGCCACTGTGACATAAAACTAATGAACAAAATCTTAAGTTAGTGTTCTTAATATAAGCTGCTCGGCAACAGAAAAGATTTAAGTCAACAGGAGTCGTACCAAGCTCTTTGACTTGGGATTGACTTCTAAGAAGGGAGAGGGTTCTTAATAGAAGGGGTTTGTTCTTCGTTTACTGCTTCCTCTCAGGGCTCCTCATCTTTCCTGTCTAGTTCGGAGGTATCTGATTCATGAAGCAAGACACTCTGCCGCTGAACCCACCTCTGAGTTCACAGTATTTCTGTGACTCAATGAGCTTGTTCAAAAAGGCTCCATTTCCTGAGCCAAGGTCAATTAGGTAGGGCTTCTGCTCAGGTCAACTGTGTCATCAGCCCGGGTGCTGTCCACAGCCAGTACTAGAAGAGCATGCTGCTTAGAGCTGGAGGGATGATCCATGCTAGCGGTGTCCCAGGGGTCGACCAGAAGATGGGCATTCAGGCGCTTGCAGTCCTGCACATCCAGTGACAATCATTTTTAAAGGGTAGAGATACCAGCGTTCTTGGGGGATCCACTCTTCGGGGGCTCACTGTATTTAATTAGTACACCCCAGAAGGTGTTAATACCTTCAAGAAATGCCCCAGAAAGTTGGAAGCTTGGTTTCTGTTTCCCAGGCACTTGTGTTGTTCCCAGTCGGTACCACTCTGTAGCCTCTTCAGCACTACCACTGACCACCTCCTGGTGATGCTCCTGGCTTCTGACTTTGTAAACTCCTGCTCTTTTGCAGGAGCCTGCAGGAGCTGGGCATGCCTGGGCCTCTCCTAAGAGCTCCTCTGGCAGGTAGGGCCCCAGAGCTGCTCAGGGTTGCTGCTGTGAGGAGTCTTATCCTCTCCCTCAGCTCCTGCTTCACTGGAACTGACCAATGGTGAGGATTCTGAGTTCTTTCACTCCAGGGAGCCTGGCTGCTTCTCCTGGAGAGCTTTAGTATCTTTCTCTTGGAAGTGGCTTGTATCTTGTGCTTAGGTCCCACCAGGACTGGGTGGTGGGGATGGGCCTCGGCTTCTGGGCTGAGGTGTTCTTCCTTCACGGTCACTATGTCCCATTCCATTCTGGACCTTGTGTTGTCCTGCTACTGCTACCTCCTCACCTCATTCATCCTGCAGCCCAAACTGAGAAGGAAGTCCAGGCCTTGCCAATCACCCTTATCTGCAGGACATGATAGTCTCACCCCTCAACTTCAATTCCCCTTCTGGGAGGATATGACCTGGTAGAAGCCACCAGGCATGGGTATGGCTGGCCCTCACCTTTATTCCTGGACACTGAGGAGGGTGACATCTGAGTATCTCAGTTCCAAGTCAGTTGGAACAGGAAAGTCAAAAAGACTTGCATTGACTTCCAAAAAATGCCAGAAGTAGAGCTGAGGGTCAAGTGGTAGAGTACAAGCACTGAGCACAAAGGCTTAGAGCCCAGGACCAGAATTGAAGCCCTAGAACTGGTACAAAAACCTTAATGCCTTCCTGGGTTTAAAGCAAAGATTTCAGCCTCTTCGACATAGGAACATCTCATGGAAATCCTTTTGGTAGAGAGAGTTTTGAATGTCCTGGGAGATAAGAGAGCAAGGCCTCTCAAAAAGGTAAATCTTTTATTCTAGAGGAGAAGATAAGGAATATTTCTTTTTTCATACATTTTTATTGTAATTAATAGAAGGGTTACATGATATTTGCCAGATAGATGGTGCATTAATTCCTATACATTGATACCCTTTCACATGTCTTGGTCCCCATTTCCCTCTCCCCACCCCCACCCCTCATCTTGTATTCCCCCGTTCCCTATCCAATTTCAAATAACCAAATACAAATATATCCGATATATCAGGTAACAAAGTGAGATACTGTAACAATATGAGATAACCAAGGGACAGCAAAAGAGATGAGAGATAACAGTACCTTAAGAACAACAATCGTTATATGGCGATAAGGACTTTTTCTATATGTCAAAATTTTAAGCTCTTAAAATGCAACTTTCTTGTCTCCCCTTACTCTACTTCTGTTTCCTAAGTAGGATTTGTTTTCCAATCTGGGCAGATGGACTTTTGAGTGATGGAAAGGATTTGTCCTCCTTTGTTGTAGACTTGGGGTGAGGACTGAACAGCCAATAAAGTGTATTGCTTCCCTGATTGGGTTTAACCTTGATTTAGATCCAAACCGTTTCACAATTTGTATATGAACCCGAAGAAATATTTCCAGGGGATACCTGTGACCCATGTTTATCCAGATGCTATGAATTTTCTTTCACCGTACTGTTTACCTACAGCTGTACCACATCTTAAAGTGCTTCTCACTCACAAAGTGAAAGCTTTCCAACTACTAGATCAGTGTTAATTACATTGCTTTAGAAAGAGATCTTTGGAAGATCTTTCTTCCTTGTGGTTATAATTCAGTAGAGTCTACTATCTGGAAGAAGCAGAGCAAGCAAGGGCTGAGTGCAGACATGAGCAGCTCCATTTTATAGCGAAGTTTAGACCTTGTATTTGATTCCACCAAACTAGTCCAAAGGGCCTGAGGAGATGGTTACACTTTCTGCAATATGTCCCTCTTGGGAAGGTTTTTGCACTGGATCTAGGGGAAACTACCAGGACTTTACTGCCACTCTCAGGCCCACTGGGAACTGAAATGGCATCACCATTTGTAGAGGCCACAGTTATGGAGGAGTTATTGCCAATGCCCTTTATTAGCCCCAGGCCCACATGGTTACTGAGGCTCAGGACCTGCCAGCCCATGACTGTGGTCAGCTGCTGAATGGCTTGCACCTGGAGCTGAGACATAAAATCCTGGTGCTCCTGCTGAGACTGATCACCCTTCCATCTCTGTAACTCAGATCTGTTCAACTGCAGCTGAATGGATTTGAATATTTGTTCACAGGCCT
This sequence comes from Megascapheus bottae, assembly GCF_031878675.1. Classification (NCBI taxonomy): domain Eukaryota; kingdom Metazoa; phylum Chordata; class Mammalia; order Rodentia; family Geomyidae; genus Megascapheus; species Megascapheus bottae. Next base: position 16,117,257 of record NC_143521.1, on the reverse strand, counting down.
ATGATATAAATCCAGCAGTTGATTACTTTGACAAATCTGGGTTCCCCTAAGTAGGGCATTATGTTGACACAGGCATATATCAGGTGAGCAAGGGTGGGAAAAGGGATAATACTTATCACTGCTATTGTGTCTTAAAATGTTAGGTTTGGATGTTTGAAATTTTCATACCCCTCTCACAGGATCAATGAGAGTGGCCAACAAAAGTTTGTTCTCCAAAAGAAAGGGTGAGACAGTGTCAGCACCAGCCCTATAGGATGATTGGAATGAAAGTCTGAAGGCGTCTTGTAAGGCAGGGGTTGTAGGAAGCTGGGTGGGGTTGGAATGGGTGGTGGTTGGTCCCTCTTGATGGATGACAGAATGTGTCTTGATGTGACCAGGGCATGGTTTTGCCTAGAGATTCTCCAAACTGAGTATTTTGTAGTTTCTCACAAAATAGTGGAGATGTTACTAAGTCTCAACAAGATAAGGCTGGATATGAACCTGAATAGAATCATGGTATAAAATGGAAGTTACTCAGGCCTGTTAATTCGTTGTGTATTTCCTCCCCTCAGCAAGGGTAGAGATGATTCTTAGGCTTGACAGAGGAGACCCCGCTCTAGGGTAGATGAGGATGGGAGGTATCTATAGCTGCTGAGAAAGGTCACAGACCCTGAGGAACTAGGTGGTTACTTTGGAGGATATAAAAACTGTAGGGTCCTGGGATAGGGTAACTTTTTAATCAGTGGGATATTTCCTTCTGATAGAAAGTTGTTAGAAAGTGGAGTATGGTTGGATCAAAAAGGAAAATGGTCAGAACTAGAAAAGGGATTAAGCCATTTAAAAACTGACCAGATAGCGAACTTCCAGGGAAAGAAATTTACATCCACTTTTTGTATTTTTGTTCATCCCAACTGGTTTCAACTATCTTCTTACACCATCAAGAATAATTCCTCCCGCAGGATCACATAGTTCCCTTCTTGGCTGGCAGCTAACAGCACTGTGGGTTTTCAGGATCACAGGCTGGGAATCGGTTTTGTACCGTCTGCATAGTGTTGGCTAGTTTGACCTTGTGGCTTAACAGTAAGGACCATTCTTGGGCCCATACAGAATAGGGTATATCACTTGATCCTGCAGCCATTCCTGAGAGAATTCCAGATCAGATCAAATGAGGTGGGTTCTGTTCTGTAGTGTTGGGTGGGTTACATTTGGGGTTTGAACAGAATGTCTAAAGTTTGGGATAACTGGAATAAAAATAGGATGTATATGTTTGGAATGCAATAGAGTTCAAAGGCATTTCCAGTTAGGGGCAGACACAGGAAACATATTTGAGCATTATGGTCCAGGCTTTGAGAGATAGCTCTTGCCCTCGTGACTTGAGATGCAGGGAAATGATGATTCACTTGATAAGACTCCTCTGTTCTATCTAGGTGAAGTTCCACCTTGATTCTGACTTGTTGGGGTTCCTGTATAATTTGGATTTGTTTTGTCTTTAGGGGCTGATGAAAGATACTAGCATCTTCCTAGGGTCAGGGAGAGGGGTAGAGAATTAGAAATAGGCCCTCCGGAGCAGATATTGGTAGTTGAGTACAGCAGTATTTCTGGTCAGCTTAAAATGACTTAGTCTGTAAATATTTTAAGAGTTCTTAAACATGGTGCAACCCACAGACCTATGGCTACCTAATCTTTGATAAGGGAGCAAAAAAATACAACCTGTTTAATAAATGGTGCTGGCAGAATTGGTTAAGCAGCTGCAAACAACCAAAGCTGGGTCCTTGAATGTCCCCTGCACCAGAATTCCAAATGGATCAAAGACCTTGAGGTAAAAGCAGACACCCTCAAAACTTTACAGGAAGGAATAGGAGATACACTAGGACCCATGGGTACAGGTTGAAACTTTCTTAGTAAAGGTCCAGAAACACAACAAATCAAAGTCTGGGCAAATGGAAATGTATTAAACTGCAGAGCTTCTGTATGGCAAAGGACATAGTTACAAAGTTAAATAGAAAGCCCACATAGTGGGAGAAGACAGACAAGGGCCTCATATCTAAAATATACCTGCAGCTCAAAAAATTGAATCTCTTTAAAAATTGTCAGCCATAAGCTAAAGACTTATTTCTTCAGAGAAATCTCTAAGAATGGTTTTCAGATGCATGAAGACATGCTCAACATCTCTGGCCATAAAAGAAATGCAAATCAAAGCAACTTGAAAGTTTATCTCACTCTAGTTAGAATGGCCATTACCAAGAAATCTAATAACCACAGATGCTGGGGGGAATGTGGCCAAGAGGGATCACTATTACACTGTTGGGAGTAAACTCATTCAACCACTATGGAAAGCAGTATGGTGGTTCCTCAAAAGACTAAACATAGAGCCCTGCTATGACCCAGCAATCCCACTCCTTGGCACTTACCCAAATGTCCAGAAACAAGGCCATAATAAAACTAACATAAATGTGCATTGCAACACTATTTACCATAGCTAAGATGTGGAACCAACTCACATGTCCCTCAGTAGATGAATAGATCAAGAAGATATACTTATTAATACACAATGGAAATTTATCAAAGAATAACATCACTCTCAGCCTAATTTTATGTTTTAAAATCTAAGTGCCAGTGATTGTATATAGAGATTCCCTTCTTGAATACTTGCTTGTGAAACATGTCATTTGAAATATGATGTTATTAAAGAATTTATTAACCTTGATTTTTACAAGAATAGCATCATCCCATTCATAAGACTTGGAAAAATGTTAATTGAAATAAGGCAGTCCCAAAGGAACATAGGCTCTATGGTTTCTCTCATTTGTAATAATTAGTACATATTTAAGATTCTCCTAATATGATCACAGTAGCTCAAAATCTGTATAAGGTCATATAGGATGAGACTAAATGAAATGAATTTTAATTTAAGGAAACAAGACGTTTATCTTTGATTACTATTCTTAATTTTCTATGAGAAGTCTTGTTTTCCTCTTCTGGCTGATCTCATGAGGTTACTGTATCTGAATTTGTATACTGGTAGACTGTATGTACACTTATTTGTTCATTTGAAATAGGGAAGGGGGAAAACAAGATGACTGGGAGGGGGAGAAAAGGGGACAAACATGAGAAGGGGTATCAAGGTTCCCAAGTAACGTCCTCATTACCTGACGAATGTAACTGTAACCTCTCCATACTTTATCCTGACAATAGAATACAATTAAAAACATGCCACAAGGTTCAAAAGAAGCATATAGACAGATAGAGCTTAAGTGAGGTACAGTCCAGAGAGGATGGGTCTAGTGAGAGATTTTTCACACAGATGATCTGAGTTTGAGCTTCATATAGTATACTTCAGATGAGAAGTGGTATGGTTTTAGACTAGACTGACAGATTAATTGAAGCAGGAATGTTTCTTCCATTTGGAGTGGCAGGGGTACAAATCCAACAATCCTCAAATGTTGAAAGTTGTGAGTTAAGGGCCTGAATAGCAGCTTGGACAGCTATGGAGATTAGGCAGAGAGTGGTGATAATATAGAAAGGGGACAGGCTTTAGCTTGATTTAAGGAGGTAAGAGGGAGGAGGTGAAATGTCATTATTGCATGGAATAAGCCATGCATCCATGCAAAAGGATGGAACCATTGATGTAGAAAAGTAGCAAGGATCCAAGGATACATGGGAAGATCTTTGTAATAGAACAAAAGTCCAAAAAAAGGAGAGGACTTTCTCTGTGAAAGAGGAGGAATTTCATCTTTGGACAGTCCTTCCGTTGGTTAGGATAGCTAGTTTCTGAAGAATAACAGAATATATTTGGCAAATGATTTGGTTCCCAAAGTCATGCAATGATGTTGGTGCCATGTTGCCAGCAGGATCAGGCAAGGGTCTCCTGAAGGCTGAGAGGTCCTAGATTATGTGGCTTTGGGGCTGTGGGGGAAGGAGGCAGAAACCTTGAGAGGAAATCCAAGAATGAACACTCAGCAGTTTTGTGGCTATAGTGGTAGAATGATTTGAACAGAACCTTTCAAAGAAGCTGGAGAGATTTTTTTTTTGCTTTTGTTGTCCTGGGAGGTCCTTTAGGAGGAACCAATAATGAGATTATAAAGTAAATGTTTTAGAAGCCAATAATTTGGAGGCTTGTTCTGAATATCTCCTGAGAAGCTTGTGAATGTCTTTAATAGCAGGAAGATGGGAGCCCAGAGGAAGAGTATCCTGGAGAATTGATTTATGGGCAGGCATATGTTCAAAGGGACTGAGAAAGAGGGGTTCTATTGGTTATAGTGAAAAGAGTGGAAATCCATTCCATTCCTCCGAATGGAGTTCCAAACAGAGCTTGGCAAGCTGTCTTTTGTGTGAAGATGGGAAGTTTACTATCTCCTGAGCTTCATTCTGTCTGGCATTCTGTAAGACATCTGCCACCTGCTGGGTGATTTGAGAAGTGAAGGCTGATTCAGGAACTGCTCAAGGAAATGAGTGGCCCAGAGCTGGGGAATGGTCGGTTATAAAAGGACTGTGGTTACTTTGGATGCCTTTACAGATACGGCAGGAAATGCTTCTAATTATCCAGTAAAAGTGTCACTGGTTAGATATACCTATTGCATATGGACAGAGGTGGGTAAATGTGAGGCATATTTACCAGTCCTGATGTGGCAGATTCTGCCTCATTGGTATGCAAACTGTGAGGGAGAAGGTCATAACTGACCCCATGAGTTAGATTAATTCTAAACAGAGCACTGCTGAATAAGAGAATCTGAAAAGGGAGTGAATATCTTGATATCGGGCTTTTTTAATGGTTTCACCCCTGTATGTAGGGAGTTACTGATGTCCTTACGGTGTCTTAACTTACACCTAGGCAATTGGCCAGTATCTTGGGTGTGGAGGGCATCTACAGTATCTCCTACATTGACTGCAGGGAGAGAATGTTTTCCTAGGCAATGTAAGCAGGGCGTGGGATATTGAGAATGGGGGGGCAGGTGACTGCCTACAGAGGTATGGAATGAAGCCATCTGGCTCCCTGGCTACGGATTGCAGGGACTAGTGTCCTGTGTCCTCTACATGATCATCACAAACAAGTATTCAGATCGCACAGGATGTAGATGATACATTATGTCTGGGGCAGGAGGAATGCTGACTAAAAGACCCCTGAGAAGAATGTAAATAAGATATGATAGGTGGGCTTTGAGTTTTGTATAAAGAGTTACTGGCCTTTATTGTGCCACCGTGGGTCTCTGGTAAGGTAAAGCAGTGCCACTTGGTTGGGTGTGATATTGGAAGATTCTATGACTCCCGTGGTAGACCCTACAGTGTAGCCTGTGAAATGGTTTCACATGCAACACTAAGTGACCGCCATCTGTGCTCTTAAGTGTAAGGAATATGGGAAATGCCTGGTAGGTCAGGTCTCTCTGCACTGGAGAGTTTGACTGTTTCTCCATGTAGGTGTTCCAAGGAACTGTGGTATGGAAGCAGGATGATAGGGTTGAGGACCAAGCAGGTAGATTGTCCAGGAAAAGGGTTTGGTTATTGTGCAATATTATTAGAAGCAAAGGGGTGGAATCTGTTGTTCAGGACACTCCAGACACGATGAGGTCTTAGTAATTAAATAGGCTGTCCCAAGATACTTAGTAGCTGGAAGGAACACTGAAGGGCAAGCTTGAAGGCATATGTCCAGGTCCAAGGTAGTATTACCAAGAATTTCTCACAAGACTTGCCTGAATAGCCTAGTAGTGTATTCAGTGATGGTGGGAACATTTCCATGATAAGCAGATGCTTTGTTTCTTGTAGGTCCAATGGCCTTTGAATATAAACGAAGCATCCACAAGTATGGGTGGCTTTCACTATCACTGTGAGGCGGGTTCTAGGACTTCAGAATGATATGATCCATATAAGCTGCAGCAAAGGTTATGTGGCATCTACTCTATTTGTGTGTACATCAAATGTACAGACATTCGTGGGCCAAGGTGGCTTCTTCAAAAGGGAGACATGGACTCTTGGGACATAAGGATAAAAACACTTGGCTTTAGACTGAGGAAATGAGGGAACCATCCTAAGAAGTAGTTTGTCTTCAAAGACTGTGATTGGATTTTTGCCCCATCAGATACTTTCCTCCATGTAAATGTAAGTCCATGTACTTATTCCTCAATTACAACCTGATAAGAGAAGTGCTGCTTCAGCAAGGAGGCAGCCCTGTGCACTGTAAACCTAAGGCGTATTTTTCCTGAATGCAAAGAGAGGCCCTTGCATAGCTCAGAGGACCCTCATGATCGGTCACCTAGAGGCTCTGCTGTCAGAGGTTGAGGCCTGGCATCTATGGAGTATCTTGTGTATGGCCCCACCTCACACATCTATTACTTCCTTCTAATGGGGTGCTGTCTGTGCTCTTGTTTCTGAGAGGGTGAGTTGAAATAAGCTTTGAACTTGAATCGCTACAGATGCCACAATCCCTTCTAGATTGGGGTCTGTTGATGCATAATACAGCTCTTGTTTTAAAGAGGATAAGAGTTTAAGTCAGATATGAGTGCTCATGACGAGGGAACATGGATTCAGGTTGCCTTGAAAATGTTGAAGTGTGAAAAAGTAGGTATTCCCTGAATAAAAGTCTTTCTTCTGGAGCCAAAATTGTTGAATCAAAATATCATTGGAAACGTAAGGTGGATATTTATTATTTCCAGGTTCACCAGCATACCAGGGAGGTTCAAGATATTAAATGAAATGATCCAGTTCAAGTGAAAGTTAAGGGGAGGTGATCAGAAAGACAGCCTCTATCAGATTTGTGTGTCTACAGAAAATGCCTATAAAAGGACTATATGATTTTGGTCATGGAATACTAATGGTCTACAAACTTGGCCTTGTTGAAGGAAGTGTTGGTAAATCTAGAGAAGCTGCTCATTTGGCAATATCTGACTTAGAAGTCAAATATTGCTAGCTCTGTTTGAGCGAGTGATGTGGGTTGTCCTAAAATAAACCCAGTGTCCTTGACTTGGGTGAGGTATGAGACTGAACCCAGGAGGCACATCTCTGGTGCAGCACTTTCTGTGGAGACAAATAGACCTTTTTAAGTCTGGATTTTCTCTACTTGGTGTCCCGGAGTATTTCTTCATGTCCTCTTCAGCTGGTGATCACGTTGTATGTGCATGCTGCATGTACCTACCTTTGCTAAGTTCTTTGCACTTGGATGGATATTGAATTAGAATTGCAAGCTGTGTGACACTGACTAGAGGACTTTGATGCAAGGACCCGTGTTCCCCCTGTATTGCTTTTGTCAATAAATGTCGGACCATTTCAGGCAAAGGTGAAGCCCTTCTGCATTCAAAATCTTAAGCTTCAGTTGTCCCAGAGACCTGTGATATTGGACCAATTGGCAGTGTGTTGTGATTCAAATAAAAAAAACCTGAGAAAATAATGGGAAAATGGATCACTTCTTAGCTTCTTATTGTACTCTTTGGAGAATTTATTAATTTGTTGAGGGATGGTGTGAGTGTATGATTCGTCCACATGAAGAAATTTAGTAATCCTTATCTGCATTCCTAGGTGTTAGGAATTCTATTGGGAGATAATCTAGATCCACATTTTGAGAATTTATATTTTGAGTCTTTATTAGAAAACCAGCAACTGTGATTGGGCCCATGTTCCCAAAAGAACTGGCAATCTCCAATGCACTTAATACTGTTAGGTGGCAGGAACACAGGGAGGTGCAGAATTCAGAGTCTTGCAAGTTCATGGTACAGGGGTGGCAGGTGCCTATCACCCAGGGGTTTGGGTGGGGGAGTGAAAACCCCCTCCAGAGTTTTCAGAAAGTCCCCTCATCCACCAAGATGGCACTGAGGACAAACTCGCATCACTTAGAACCAGTATCCACACTTCTAACATTTCCAAGCATTTGAACTACAAGATTGTTACCAATTTAGCAGGCTTCTTAAACTTCTTAAACACTGATATTTCGGGCCTGGATCTTCATTGTTCACGGAGGGTATTTATTAGCATCTCTATACTAAACTCCCTAATTACTGTCAGTTTACATTTTCCTGGTATGACAAAAAGTGCTTCAAGTTGCAGGGCCTAGCTGAGTAGTGTTTCAGGGGCCTGTTTGTCTCAGTGGTTATCCTTTGGGCTTTTATGACCAGTACTTTAGATTACTTGCTATTTCCCCATGGCCTTAGAGAATTCTAGGCAACTAGCAAATGCGAGATGTTTCTTTCATCAAAGCTGTCAATATTCCTTGGAGATCTACTTTAGTTTTGTTCATACTCTTAAGACACGTGGTCCTTAATAAAGATATTTTTGACATGTGCTCCTATTCTTCCCACCAGTAAGAAGCAGATTAGGTCAAAGGCTAAGCACTTGTGGGTTCAGAATCTGTTTCAGTAGTGTTGTCTACATGAAGCACACTGAAGCCCTGGGTGATATTTTAAAGGTTATACCCAGATAACTTGGACTCCTAGCAAGACATTTTTCTTGTTTTTGAGCCCAAATGTTTCGATCATTTCCTTTAAGTGTGAGAAGACATAGGTGGAATCTTTCATTAGGATATTACCACAGGAAGAGAGATGTCAGGACACTTAATGCAAGGACTGTCTTCATACGATAGTGTAAGTGGTGGATGATCAGAAAGCACAGGACAATTGCATTTATCTAGAAAGTGCCTATAAATGTATTACCTACATTGGGCCATCAAGTATTAATCTCTATTGATTTACCTTGAGCTATTAAACCCACAACAGCTGGTTATTAGGCCATCTATTTTAGGGTATTTTTTATTCTGCTTTTGAACAAGTGACATGGCTTTTCCTATAATAGATTCTATGGCTTTGACTTGAGCATTTGTTTTGGGTTGAGAATGAACCCCTGAGGACTACCTCTGGTCAAGTAGATTCTATATAGATAAATCCAGACATTGTCCTTTTTTTTAAAAAAAAAATCTGCATGTTCTGTTTGGTGTCAGATGTAATCTCCTTATATTGTGCTGAGGTGCAGCTTTTACATGTCCATCCTATGTGTGTACATCCTATGTGTGTACCATTTGTAGTTAATAGAAGAGGTCAAGCTTGGTTAGCTGTGTGCAACATTGTCTTAGACAGCATCTAGACCTTCATTTGATCTAAAAAGTGACCTGGATGTTTTAGGTAACTGCTTACATTACTGGAGCATGATCAAAGCTGAAAGTCTCTTCAAGCACCAGAGAGATCTGTGGGCTTCACTTGCTGTTTAGAAATAATCATGCAGGCTCTTCTCTCATGAATCAGTCCATCCCTGTGTGCAGGCCCAGTGGCTCTGCCATGGTCACTAATTGCCTTGAATGGGCTGCTCTCTATGCTTGCTGTCACAGTATGTCCCTCTCATCCTCCAGCTGCCTGGCAGGAGGGCTATGTTCACTCTGTATCCTAGCTAGAGAAGGTGGCCATTTGGCTGTCTGGAAAGATAGACATGGTGATTGCTCTGGCTCTGTGCAGATGGGAGTTTGAATACTGGCTCTTGGAACTGCTTGATTCTGTGGTTTAGGTCAGAAAATCTTTTCTGTGATATCTTAGATCTTTAGTGATCGACCACTTTAGGCTTTGTAAAGGCCATGGTTCCTTTCAGTTACTTCAGGAAGACTGGGCATATGGAAATTTCCTCATGTACTCAGGCTGAATTACCTATGATTTCTGTGGGAATATAGAGCAGGTTCTCAACTGGAACCTGACATTCATGTGATGGACAAAATCAGCCAGAAGTTTTCCTTGCTCTTATATCTCCATGTGTCTGATGTTGCAAAAAGGGAGTACACACAGTGCATGTTCTCCATAGGCTCATGAAGAATGTACTGTCAGTGGAAAGGAGCCTGTTGAGCTGTGCCCAGAGATCAGAGTAGAGTTGTTCATACCCTTACAGTGGGCAAATCCTCATTAGGTTGTTCTGCATTACAAGTGCCCTCTGCACTGTGGGATGGAGCACATGGATACTGTCCTGACTGTTTTCTAGAGTATTTATCAAAGATCCATGACAGTGAAGGGACCAGTTCTTCCTGATTCTGTGCAGTTGGCTCACCTTTCCCCACAAGTCTGGAGACCTCAGCTCCTATGAGTAAGGTTCTGTTGGAAGATCTCTAGTTGCTGATGGCAGCATGGCTAGGGTATTCTCAAGACATCCTAACACTTTTAAGGCAGAATGGTGATGGAAGAGTAACATTTCTGTAGTAATTGACAAGTCTTTTTTTTTTTTGCCAGTCCTGGGCTTAAACTCCAGGGCCCTGAGGACTGTCCTTGGATTTTTCTCAAGGCTAGAACTTTACCACTTGATTCTCAGCACCACTTCTGGCTTTTTCTAAGTATGTGGTACCAAGGAACCGAACCCGGATCTTCGTGCATGCTAGGCAAGCACTAGGCCAAACTCCTGGCCCAGTAATGGACAATTCTTGATACATGAAATACAAGCTGCATTGTAGTGGTTAAAGTTGAATAGCCATTCTAGAAACTTTTGTACTTTGAGTGTCATTTCTGAAGATTGTCTATGGGTTGAAGGGACAAGACTAGGCAAGACTAGCCATTTAAAAGTTCCCTCCTGTGCTAAAGCTGAACTATTTATGATGGCCTTGCCTCTGTGGGCAGGATCTCAGTAGCAACAAGATCAGACTGACAGTTACATGATAGACATAATGGACCAAAACTTCAGCACACCGAACAAATACTATTCCATTATGGAAAACAAGGGAGATTACCATTCACCAGTTCTACTGGAAATTGGCTCAGATGATTTTTTCAGAGTGTGAATGTAATTATTGTTGAATAAGAACTGGGAGATGGCTATGCATTTTTTTTATATCCCAGGTACACTGTAAATTTGGGTCATGAATGTGTTCCAGAATCTACCTAGTAACTTTATCATGATCATATTTTGTGAATGAACATTTCTTGAAATGGTTTGTTGCCAGTGCTCGGAGGAATCAGTGCTATTATTTTGTCTCTTGGGATCCAGCCTCTTCATTCTATCTTCAGTCACACTTCGGAGTACAGAGACTTGGCAACTGAAAGAACCAGATGATGTGACATTTCACCTATGGTGTTTCTGCTTGCTTAGAAAAGGACATGCTATTCTTTGGAGGAGAGAGCATACTCGGTTCCTTCCTGGAATTTGTTCACTGTTTTTGCCCCTCAGATTCCTTACTTTGTACCTATCTGATTTCTCATTTATTGAATTAAAAACTTGAAGGCTTATGAGTAGACAAGGAGATGGGAAGGGCTTGGCTGGCACACTTGATGTGCTTTAATCTGGAATGCTTACATGGTAGAAGTCATCCAGTTTTTTTCTACCTTTTGTCTTTCCATAAAGACCTTACTCTTTCTCTATAGTAGAAGATGTAGCTTTTGGTCATCTGTCCTGTTTGAGTTTTAGGAATGGTAGCAGACGTGTCTTTCCTGATTCCATGCAGGCGATTGACCTTCCCTCCACAGTTAGTGACCTCAGCTCATATTTGAAGACTTTTAGTTGATGGCAGCCTAGCTATTGTATTTTCAGGATACCATCAAGATATACTCTATAATGTGTTGGATTATCAATCTTGATCAGCTTAGAATCTTCAAATTATTCTGTATAAAGAAATAGAATAGTTTGGAAATGACCATTGAACTATTTATGAATTTCCTAAGAGCTTTGACTGTGAAACATACAAGTGATTTCACTGCTGAGAGGTTCTTGAGCCCAGATGTCAAGTTTTGTCCAGAGGTGAGCAGAACATGTTTGCAGAGGAAGGCACTTGGTTGGTCTGAGTGTTGTCCTAAATCTTAAATGTAGCCCAAGTAGAAAGCCTGATTGGAAGATGGACTCTCATCATAGCTTGCAAGACATCACTATTTGATCACTGCATTGTACACATTCCCAGAAGAACAGGGAGCAAGATTGCAGTGTCCAAAGAATGCAGTCCATTGCTGAGTGAACTATGGAATGGCATTTCGAGGAAAAAGACCAAAGTTGCTAGTTCTCTCAGCCACAGGGGCATAAGCGTTAGCAAACTGAGTGGGGCTGTTACCTTTATGAAGACCCTTGATGACGACTATTTGTGCACAGTAACTCTGCTTCCAGAGACTGAAGCTGTTTGCCAAGAAGACTGATTCCTAACTTGAACCTATTCCTAGGCCATAGTAGTTTAGAGCAAAGACTACTTGAGCTTTTATGGTTTATAAAACAAAAAGTGGGTACGGACTCCAGAGAGGATTCTGATAAATGCCTTTACAAGTCAAGAAAATCTACAGGACTTACAGGGAAAAGGTTTCTTCACCCTATAAAGATTGTTAGATATTCAATAGAGATGGGGCTTTCTTCAGAGAACTCTGCTCAAAAATCTCATTTCAAACTTGAAGTCCTTACCTATGCCCCATTCAGCAAAGACTTCAGAGTATATATCCTTTGTGTGAAAGCTGCCAGGACCCTTCTACCTACCTCAGTAGTAATGATGTCTTCTGCTGCATGATCCTTTATCACTGGGACCGGTGCTGAGCATTATAGAGTTTAATTAGCATTGTCTGGATAATGTAGGTATATTCCATTGTGACAAAAATGTCTGCAGATACCTAACTGGTGAAAGGGGGGTTGTCAGAACTGAATGAACTTATGGAGCACCTCTGGCTGGACATGCCACAGCTCTCCTAGGGTGTGCTTGATGGGGTAATAGAACGTAAGCATTTCCTCCATAACTTTAGGTAGGTGGGATGATAGAATATTCTAGAGACTTTGTCTGTTTCTTCACAGAACATACTTCCTTAGACCCCCTGGAAATACTTTCCTCTAGTTTGGACTGGACTGACTTCCTGTTCTGTTTTCCCCTTCACTGCTAATTCTTGTAGACTTTGTTATTCAATGTCATGGTGCCAAGAGTGGGATATAGACAAAAACCTACTCAGGGGTCTGAATGCTCATGACTTTCGTACCCTTGTGTGGGCTATTTTTGCTTATATCTAGATCTTCCGGGCAGATAAGAGACATTGTACTTTGTTGATGTCTGTTGTCTGAATCAGAGTGATATAAGAAATGCTTTTTAACTGTTTTATCCAAGCCAGCTATAAAAGTCTAACTCACCTCAGGCACTATAGTGCTCAGGCACTATTTCTGCATTTTTGCCAGAGGAGCAAACATCAGGCAACTTGCTTCAGGAAGCTGTATTAAATGCTTGTGGGGGGTTTCTTAGCTACATAGCCAGTTAGGAAGATAAGGCTAGATTTTTCTTTCCTTAGGAGTGCTGAGGGAGGTACTGACTGCTTCAAATTTGGTGCAGAGAAACTGGTCCTACGGGGCATGCTTTTCTGGAAAGGCTTACTTATTAATGTAGCTGGCTGGTACAATACTCACGTATCTTGCTGAGGGTCGGGGGAAGAATGTCTCCCCAATCACCCATATTGGCAGCATTGATGTTGAAATGTTGTTAATCCTTTGGATAGAGACAGATGTCTTTGATTCTGTGCCTCATTTTTAGGATTGAACACAGAGGTATACAATAAGGCAAGAACTAAGTACTCCCTGACGTTTCTGAAGAATTGTATCCTATCTCTAATCACAACAGGCTACCGTTATCTGGTAAAAAGAGGAATAGGTAAACAACTGGTGTAAGCTTGGGTGTATCTGTTGTCCTATCAGTCCAGAGTTTGTGACAAATACGTCTTTCTAAGGATTTATCAATGCCTTGTGACATCCAGAACATGGCTGAAGTGAAAGCTGCCCTTTGAGAATATTGAGATTCCATGCCCATTTCTTGCTGCTTTCTTGGTTGACTGCTATTGAGCCAATTTGTGCTGTGGAATTTTGAAGGAAAATATGCTTTTGCAAGGACATGTGATGTTTGTACAACCATGCTGCAGTGTGCTCCTTGAGTTTCCCATCACAAGATGAGGGTTTTGCTTGCCTATCAAGTTGTGTTGCCTTGTAAAATGCTCTGATGTGCTCTAATGTCCCCAAATAGAACATGATTCACCCTCATACAAATCTGGTTTTCCAGCTCCAAGAATATCTTTAGGAGTCTTCCTTTCTCCACTCAGATAGATCTGGTTGTAACTTTGAAAACTAGGAACTTTCTATATCTTGCTCTTCCTTTTAGGATGTGGTTGATTTTTGAGCACACAGCCAGTGCCAGGCTCCATTGCTCTCAGCCCAGCACTCCAGATATAGGCTGTAACTGAAACGGCCTGATAATAGATCTGGCTAATACTCGCCAACTTCTCCCACAAACATGACTAGCTAGATGGTTCTATGGTCTGTTTGGGTGCTCTCACCTTGGCTGTGATCTTTCAAAGCTGCCAAACTTCTGTTGATACAGATGCTACTCCAGACTTCTAGCTCCATCTGTACTTCTGGGCACAGCTTTTGAGACTTGATATTGCAATGGTATAGAAACGGACTAAACAAAATGGCAGCAGCATTGAAGGATGAAGGACAACTGAGGTTAGGAACTGAGAAGAATTTAGTTGTGGGCATTCTACATCATGGAAAGCAAAGATTTGGTCAGTCTGGAGATTGTTGTTGAAGATATCTCCTAGTGGGGGCATGAGGTCTTTATCTTCCAAACAGATCTGTGACTTCCAACTATTGTTGGCCGAGGTATGATTTACTATATGGTAGACAGTTGCAGCTTCTGGAGGTGGCCCATTCAGCTCAGCATGACATAAAATGGTTTGAACCTCATGACCATGTCCTCTGCATTGTGATATGAATTTATGTAGGTGGTTCATTTGCAGCAAGAAACGGTCTTGTGTGTTAGCCAGTGAAGTTGGCTGATTGAGGAGGTCATTTCCTCTTTGAAATCCAGCATATTGACAGGATTTATAGGAAAGCAGCCATTGGGAGGCATAAAAGGTACTTCCTTCTGCCAAAGTAGCAAGACCCAGTACTGGATTTGATGTTTCCAATTAGTGTGGAATATAGGGAAGACTGCAGATGTAACTTGGTCTACTGAAGCCTAAGAATTTGAATTGCTCTTAAAGAAGCCATAGTTGGTGATACTGTGTCTCAAAGTGTTAGAGTGCTGGCTTTGTGCAAAAATATGTCGGGGACAGTGCTGAGGCCCTGGGTACAAGCCTTATGACTGATAGGAAGTATCCTTGGTCATTACTGGTTTTCCTCCAGTTGAATAAGGAAGACAACACAAATCTTAGCCCAGAAAGGATGGATGGAGATCACAGAGCTCAGGTTTGGGTCTAGCCTTTGATGGATGAGTGACTTGATCTTGTTTGATTTTATAGATGGCACAGAGGTCCCTAGGCTGCAGCAGGTAGCAGGGAACACAGTTTTCATTGACTAACTCTGGTTTTGTGTTCATGAATCCTTGAAGGCACCAGGGTATAGCACAGAAGGGTCTTCAGGGAAACATGGCATAGAGATAGACAGGATGTCTGATCTTGCTGCTCTAACTAAAAGTGGTTGTAGAATTACGTAATTTCAAAATTCTAAAATTTTTCTTTGTCTCTGGACAGACTGTAAGTTGGAGAATCATTCAGATTTTTCTCTTCTGAAAGGACCAGTTTGTCATAGTACTAAGGTTCTCGGCTTCCTCATTCTTGTCTTTTGGGCTATATGCTTTCTCTGAGGAGCTGTTACAAATGATAGGATTTGAGATGCTGTGGTTGCTCAATGGCCCTTTGAAACTCAAGCCAGTCTGTGGGAACAGACTAGTCACCTCAGTGGAGGACAGCGGAGTTGATGATTTCCTAGAATAAAGCAGTTGCTCCAAAGGCTAGGTCATGGACAGAAGATGGATCATGATACAAGTTTCCAATGACTTGGAGAAAGTCCATGTAGCTTGGGTCAGATGCCAAGACAACAGGCTCTCCAAGTGTATCTATCTTTGCTTCTGAAGGCTCTAGAAAATGCCTCATTTCCTCCCCCTTCTCAATTTGGGGGAAATGGTCTCTATAGCCATGCAATGAGTTTGAAAACTGGAATCCTTATCCTTTTGCAGGTGACTTGTGCATGGATGAAATGCTCCGGTATCCTTCCTTTGCAGGCATATGTGCAGGCACAGCACATTTGGATATTTCAATGGCTATATGGCTTCTAGTTGGCTTTGGGCAGAATAAATGCAAGTGTTGTACCCATGTGAGTCAAAACAAAAGGAATTGAACCTAGGACTTCATGCATGCTAGGTAAGCACTCTACCAGTAGGCCAAGGTCTCAACCCTGGGAAATGTCTTATGTTGGCTCTAAACAAGTGAATAGAAGCACACTGGACCTGGGCAGTTTTTTCTAGGTGTCTTGATTCATTTCAGTGTGGAATTCTTAGTTGTAGACACAAGGGCTGTTGGCTGAAGACCACATTGATTGGGAGAGTTCCACTTTGGGGCAAATGGAACTGTTGAATGATCTTAGGTAACAGTATTGTGAGGACATGCGCCTGGTTGCAGGATATAGATATGCCACTGTCAGTTTCAGGACCATATCCTACACAGTTCAATTGAAGTATGTCACCTCGCTGTTGACAGTGAAGGCAAGTTCTGTGCAGACTCGTAATTTAGAACTTAGGTTCTATGACCCTGACAAGACATATTTTGCTTTCAATACAAAGACATGCATTCTTTCTGTATTCTTCTCACTAGTAATTAAATCATCTTCAGCCAGAGACTAAACACTGTAGGATCGAAATCTGAGCTTCAGTAGTCCAATGTGCCCTTTATACTTTACCAAAGTTTTCCACAGTTGGGCCTTAGAAAGTGTCATTGCACAGTTTTTATAAGGAAATATTCAGATGTATGGAAAGATTATTCTTTTCTCAAGTGTGGAGAACAAGCTTCAACAACTGAGTCAGAATTCTTTGTTTCTCTCGCCAGAAGACTTTTAGAAATCTTAAAGGACTATTACTATGCATCCTTATAAGATTTCCAGGTATTTGGACTTCAGCATTTGCTTGGGACTCTTGAACATTTTCATGTTGACATTCAGGGCTGGATGATCATCGATGATTGATGGGACAATAAGCACCATACAAATGCACAGGACATTCTAAGTACTAACCAGGCCCGACCCTGCTTGGCTTCTGAGATCAGACGAGATTGGGTGCATTCAGAGTGGTATGGCTGCAGATGTGTATGGTGCTTATTTCATTCCTTGACTACTCCTATGTACTGGCAGTCTATACTCCAGTAGAATATGACCATTGAGTTGCACTTTCTAAGCATGACCAAAAAATCATTTCTAACATCACATGATGAGGGTTGGCTTAATGATACTCAAGCAAATTAAATGTTTTGAGCTATCCTCTCAGACTTTTATGGATGGGCATACTAGACATTTGATGCTTTTTCCATGACATTAGTATTCTGAGAAAGTACATTTATTCTAAATTCAGGTTGGCTCTCTTAATCTCTCTCCTGGGGGAAAGCTCCCTTAGTTTGGTTCATAGTTCTCAGGATTTGATTCATTGTATTCCTTTTGCTCTGTACCTGAGTGACTTTGGTGTTCTTCGTGTGACGTATTGTTGATCTTATTTAGGAAGAACTGTGCTGTCTCAGCCTAAAGCTATGGATGACATAAAGGCAGTTCCTGGGTTATGTACTGTATGAAAAGCTCTTGAAATCAGGAAGCTGTTTCCTTAACTGCTTCCTGTACAACTAGAAATGCTTCATATGCCTATTGCCCCAAAACAAAGTTCAGACAACTTCACTGGGATGTTTTAGAGATTTGGGAACCTTGCTTAGTGGCATTCGAGGATCTGTGCATTTTTCAGCCATTCTATCTTGTGCATTCATGGCCACTCTGCTGAATGTTTGAATGCTTACTTTTTGTGTGTGGGGGGGTGTATAAGTCCTGGGGCTTGAACTCAGGGCCTGGGCACTATCCTTGGACTTTCTCAAGGCTAGTGATCTACCAATTGAGCCACAGCACCACTTCTGGCCTCTTCTATGAATGTGGTACCAAAGAATCAAACTCGGGGCTTTGTGCCTACTAGGCAAGGATTTTACCACCAGGCCACACTCCTAGCCCTCCTGCTAGCATTTATAACTGAGCTCACCAGTATATATTTAGCACATTTCTTCATCAAAGCTGACAGTCTTTCCTTGGAGTCACCTTTAGATGCATTTAGACCTTAGAGTACGTGGTTTTGACTAGGTGTGTCTCTTCTTAGTAAAACATCTTCTCTTAATGTTCCTCAATCTATGCTTCAGTAAGGCTTGGTATGTACAGAATATTTAAGCTGTGATTGTAAAGAGTGGAGCCTCAGTAAGTTTAAACCAGACATTCTTGTTAATCCCATCATAGCTTCCCTGTGTAGTTGAAGCTGGGAAGGCATGAACAGGGTTCTTGACCACTTAGGATCACAGCGGAGCCACATAGATTGTGGGACATTCATGCCAACACACATGTGTACCCACATCTGGGATATGTGGAGGCTCTAAGTAAAATATGACTTTGCTATGCTTATATGTTTTTTTCTCACCAAAAATCCAAATGGTTACCCTTCTCTTTTGGTTCCCTTCAAGAGCTGAACCTTTAGAAGGAGAAAAAGATCCTTTGGTTTGTGTACTTTGGATATATATGGACCTGCTAGGCTACTTCATGATCTAACTTAAATTTCTGGGTGATTTTCCTATCAGTCTTGGGCCTTTTATTAGCACCAGTGTCCCTTGCCCTGTCTCTGAGCCTATCCTTATCCAGAGGCTTCTTGTGTCAGATCGTTTCTGCCATTTGTTTTTCAAGTATCTGCCATTTGATTTTTAAGTAACATCAGTTGGTGCATTGTCCTCAAGGTATTTTGAGGGAACAACGCCTCTGTATTTGGATTTGCCATTGCTTTCAGTTGATGTGGAAGGAAATCGTGAGACGTAGGTACCTAGGAAACTGTCATTAGCTACCTTACCTGTGTTGTGCTTTTACGTGTTAAGTTTTCTGGACTGGATGCAATGTGGATAACTCGATAATCCTAGATTCTGGAAAGGCAGAAATTGGGGGAAATGGGCAAAAAAGAACATGGGATTAGTGGCAAGGACTACTTTATCCAAGTTCATGTTTTATGATTTTAGCTCTAGCTTCGACTTAGAGTAAAAAATGAGTAAGTCACTAGTACCACGTTAATTTAACTTCTCAATTGTGAATAGAAGTCACATTTTTTCTCCATATTTTTTTATTGTAATTAGTAAAAGGGTTACATGATATTTGCCAGATAGAAGGTACATTAATTCACATACATTGATACCCTTTCACATGTCTTGGTACCCATTTCCCTCCCCCCCCCATACCCCCCACCCGTCTTGGTTTTCCCCCCTTCCCTATCAAATTTCAAATATCCAAATACAAATAAATTCAATATATCAGATAACAAAGTGAGATACTATACCAATATGAGATAACCAAGGGACAGCAAAGGAGATGAGAGACAACATAGTACATTAAGGACAACAATCATTCATTATATAAGCCACATTTTCTTTAACTGTTAAAAGAACAAGCAGATTCCATAGTTGTGATAAACATAGGTATCACTTATGTTGACTTTCACCACCCCGCCCTTCTGGCTTCTGGATATACACCCAAGAGTGGTATGATGGAGTTATAAAGTGTGTATCAGTTTTCAGATGAACCTCTGTACTGATTTCCATAGTGTTTGAATTAATTCATATTCCTACCAAAAATGGAAGATAAAGGAATCCTCATATTCCACCTTTGCTGGCATTTGTTTTTTTTTATAGTCACTCTGGCTAGGATAAAATGTAATTTGTCATGTGAATATGTATTTCATTTAAGGATGTTGGAATATTTCTAGTTTTTTTGAAAATTGTTTATTGTACTTCATTTATAAATTGGTCAGTTGATTGGTGTTTAATTTGAGATCTTTCTATATTTGGATGCTAAGCCTTAATCTGGACAGCTAAGGAACACCTTTTTCTATTCCTTTGATTTTTTTATTTTGGTAATTCATCCCTTCATATAGGAGGTTTTAAATTTGATTAGTCAATTTTTGTTCTTACTTCCTGGGCCATTGAGAGACTTCAGAAAATATTTTCAAATATTTCATGTATTCCTATATTACCTTCAAAATTTTCAGTTCCAACATTAAGGACTTTGAGCAATGTAGAATTTTTTTTTAATAGAGAGGTAGAAAAATAGGCAGCCTTCCTTATCTACATGTAAAACAAACTTGATTCCTAAGGTGTGTTTTTGGTTTGGCAAATAGAACATGACTGTTATGTGAATTTCCTGCTTCTGCACCTTCTGTCCTATGCTGTTGCTCTTTGTGCCTGAATTTATGAAGTACCATTGTGTTTTTGTGACTATGATTTTGTAGTATAATGTGAAGTGTGGTTTAAAGATACCTCAAGTTTTGCTGTTTTTTGCTCAGGATAACTTTTTCTATTTCTGTGAGTTTCAGTACTTTTTCTCTTTGTGAAGAATGAAATTCTAATGGGATTTGTGTTCAATATGTAGACGACTTTCAGTAACATGGCTCTGTTGACAATATTCTGCCATGTGACCATCTTACTTGGAGATTTTTTCCATTCTCAAATGAAGCCACTTTCCATTGCTTCAAATTTCTGGTCCAGCCAGCTCTGTTTTTATCTCCAAGGCCACAGAACTGGACTATGAGTTTTCTGTTGGCATCACCTCCTATAGTCAAAGGTTTGTTTGAATCGTCTTAAAATAAGTCTTTCTATAGCTACATTTTCTCTGGAGGAGCAGTAATACCTAAAACACCCCACCTTTTCATATACTTTTTTTTGTTTTGTTTTTTTTGTTTTTCTTAATGTTTACTATGTTATTTCTTTTTTTTTCATTCCCTGGATTTTTTTTATTGTAATTAGTAAAAGGGTTACATGATATTTGCCAGGTAGAAGGTGCATTAATTCACATACATTGATACCCTTTCACATGTCTTGATACCCGTTTCCCTCCCCCCCACATCCCCCACCCGTCTTGGTTTTCCCCCCTTCCCTATCAAATTTCAAATATCCAAATACAAATAAATTCAATATATCAGATAACAAAGTGAGATACTGTACCAATATGAGATAACCAAGGGACAGCAAAGGAGATGAGAGACAACATAGTACATTAATGACAACAATCTTCATATACTTTTATTGTAATTATTAGAAAGGTTACATTATATTCACCAGATAGAAGGTGCATTACTTCACAAACATTGATACACTTTCTGATGTCTTGGTCCCCATTTCCCTCCCCACACCCCTGCCCTTATCTTGTTTTCCCCCCTTCCCTAATCCATTTCAAATAATCAAATAAGCATATACATATAATATCAGATAACAAAGTAAAATTCTGTAACAATGAGATAACCAAGAATACCCCACTTTTTTGTTTTATTTTTGTCAGAATATTGTACAGAGATGTTACAGTTACATTTGTCATGTGGTAGGTGCATTACTTCTCACACATTGATACCCCTTCTCATGTTTGTCCCCATTTCCCTCTCTACCCCCTCACAATCATCATGTTTCCCCCTTCCCTATTTCAAATAAACATGTATACAATATACTGGGTAACAAAGTCAGATACAGTAACAATATGACATTAACCATAAAGGCAAAAAAAGAGAAGAAAATAAGCTAGTACCTTAAGAACAATTACACAAGATAAACATCATGTTTCCATATCCTAGAGTTTCTTTCATTTAGTCTCATCCTATTTGACCTTAGGTTTTTGAGCTACTATAATCCTCTGCTAGAAGAGTCCTAGATGTATACTAATTATTACAAATGAGGGAAACATTGAGCCTATGTTCCTTTGAGTCTGTCTTCACTTAATAGGATTTTTTCCCAAGTCTTTCCATTTCCTTACAAATGGGGCAATGTCATTCTTTCTGATGGCAGCACAGAATTCCATTATGTATAAATACCACATCTTCTTAATCCACTCATCTACTGAGGGCCATCTAGGCTGGTTCCATATCCTTGCTATAGTAAATAGTGCTGCAATGAACATGGTTGTGCTTTAGTATGTCCTCGTTTCTGGACAATTGAGTAAATGTCAAGTAGTGGGATTGCTGGGTCATGGGGGAGCTCTATGTTAAGTCTTTAATTGCCACAGTGGTTGGACGAGTTTGTAGTCCTAGCAATAGTGTAGTATTTATTCCTCCTGACCACATCCCTGCCAGCATCTGTTGTTAGATTTTTTGATCATGGCCATTCTAACTAGAGTGAGGCAGAATCTCCAAGTTGTCTTGACTTGAATTTCTTTTATGGCCAGAGATGTCGAGCATTTCTTCATGTGTTATAGGCCATTCTTATTTCCTTTTCAGAAAAATCTAAGTCTTTAGTGCGTCTTTTAATGAGATGGTTGTTTCTTTGAGGAGTTGTTTTGGAGAGATTCAATTTTTTGAGCTAAAATCTGCCCATTTCGTTTCCTTAAGTGGTAAGTTATTTTTATTTCAAAGCTTGTGATCTTGGGTGCTTATTGAGGTCTCTCACTATGTGTTAGGAATCCATCATGGCTGGCGGTGTGGAAACCCATTTTCTCCAGAGTATAAAGTCTTCCACTCTTTCATCTGCTGACTATCTGTTGCCATTTCACTTCTTTGGGAATCTAATAATTGACTTCATATGGGTGGTTGAATTGATGCTAATGATCTCAGCTATCCTTTCCACATGGCTCATGAAACTTTCTTTACCCTCCCCAATATAACTTAATGTGTCTCTCATATCCTGTGTGTTCTAAAATCATCTCTAGTTCTGGTTAATCCCTGGTTAGTCCCAGAGAAATACTAGCTGGGAACACTGGGTGCCAGTAGTCTCTACTGAAGGCTCTTATCTTTATGTGAGCCATCTCATATTGAGCTGACACTGCTTCGGGTTGCTTGGAAGTTTTGACCTTAGGGAATCCTTGTTCTAAAATTTCTCACTACTCAAAAGAATTGTGCAGTTCTGTTTAGCAAAAATCCTGTTTTCAGTCACTATGAAATCATCTCAGGTAAGGAGTTTCTGTAAGTTCCCAAAACAGAGCAATGCTAGTCTCCTAACTATTTTAGTGAGTTAGGACCTGTTCTGCTCAGGGAAGGAGCAAGAAAATAGGTAACTGCTTCCAAAAAGGGTCACAGAATTGTATTGATTATGTGTCTGCTCACACCCTCCCTCTGTTCTAGTTTTCTACTTAGAGAAACTATCCTGTGATAAAGAATGTTGTCACACAAGTCTCAGGGGAAGGATTTGACAGGAAGGGTGAAGGGTCAGTACAATGCAAAAATCTTCGCTCACGATTTGAAATGTGTGCCTTTCATCCTGAGTAAGCAGGTGTCAGCTGCATGTGGGAGAGCCAGGCAGGGATATTATATACTTTCACCATGGTAGGATAGGATGATGGTGTAGCATCCCTTCAGGGGGAGAGTGAGGCCATCTTTGACTTAAGTTCTTAACCCATATGGAGTACCTCCAGGTTGGAAGGAATGGGCTGGATCTGGGCTGGGCCATGGCTGGTAGTTTCTGACCTGTTTATGCACCACCTGCTGAGTTGCCTGTAAGTTCTCCAGAAACTTAAGGCATCATTATTACATTTAGCCAGTATTTCAGTGTAGCCTGGGGAGTCAGGGAGGGGGGAGTCTTCCAAACATTATTTGGAAATACTTATTTGCTAAATCTCAACTCAGAATACACAAAGTTGGTAATCTACCCACCCTGAAAAGATGTCATTGGAAATTAGGAGGTATTTCTAAGGTGGGGGAGTGGGGATAGTGAAGCCTATCTACCATACTTCCCTGCAGTTCTTCCTGTGATCCTTAGCCCAGGGGTAGCTTTTCACACTGTTTTGCAAGGAGCTGGGCACAGGCAGGGCACCTGGTAGTTACTACTTCAGCTGTCTTTTCCTAGTTTAGGAGCAAAGTAATGTCCTAAGAAGTCTCAGTTTTAGCTGCTCCTTGGTGAGTTGTTTTGTGCACCTGTCCACTCAAGGTTTGCCCAGAGCTTTGGGTAAGAATATCTGAAGATCTAGTGAGATCCACCACCCTTCAGAGTTTTTTATCCACTTAATATGTAAACCCCCCTTGTTTTAAGGCAGCTTTTTGGCGTGGCAGCAGCTGTACATTCCTTTTGCAGATTATATTTTTGATATCCTGGACAATGAACCAGGGTGGCTACTTTCAGTCACCAGATTTCCTTCAACAAGGCTAGGGTTTCCTGGGCAGACATACAAGGTTTAGGCCTGTAAACATCTTTCATAAGTGAGGTCTCCACACACAAGGGGGTTTATACTTGGTACCACTGTTGCTACCACTTCTTGATTTCCAGAGCCTCTTCCCTTTCCCTCAGCATTGCCTCTACTTGGTGAGAGGAGTGAAAGCAACTGAATTGTGGAAGGATACTTGTATTCTGTCATCTTTATATCCAGTGATACTCAGTTACTGTAGATCTCTAGCAATGCTTCTCTTAGAAGTTTCTCTGAGAAGGTTCCAGAAGCTTTTCCTCTACTAGGTAAAGCCGTGTTAGGTCTTTTAAAAAGTGCATCCTTGGTTCAAAAGTGCATCCTCTGTTCTTGGTGCAACCAAAACAGTTTCTGGCTCAAAAGTGACTAGGTCCCACCATATGGTTGCAGGTCCCAGGGTGACATAGAAGAGAGCTCAGTAAATGAGAGTTAAATATGGAATGTGGAAACATAACCTTCTCTAATTTTTGAGTTCTAAACAGTATGTCTTAACTTTTATATTTTTTATTTTGCCAGTCCTGGTTTGAATTCAAGCCTGAGCACTGCCCTTGGGCTTTTTATCTCAAGGATAGAGCTCTACTACTTCAGCCACAGTGCTTTTTTTTCTATGTATGTGGTACCGAAGAATCAAATGTGGGTCTTTATGCATGCTAGGTAAGCACTCTACCACTAGGCCAAACTCCAGGCCCTTACTAAACTTTTTAAATGTATGCCTTACTTGAATTTGAACATTTAAGTTCTCTGACATCTATATTCATACCCATGAACTTTAGGTGGTTGCTTTCTCTTCCTATTGCCTATCTGCCTAAAATCTGTAGGATTTTACATGCGTGATTTACTACTGCTCCTAGAGAGTTAGCTTCTTCCTTCTCCTCCAAAGGATTTCTGCTCATCTCGGAATGCTTGTGTTCTTTAGGGGATGTTTAACTCACAGGGAGAGATTTCATAAAATTTCCTCTCTACATGCTTTCTGGATGGTGACTACATGAGGCAGTATTTACCATGCCCATCATGGGCTAGGGAACTGGCATCTTGTCTGTTTCTATGCCTGGGCTTCCAGTAAAGGCTGGAGGTTCACAACCCAATGGTTTGAATCTGAGCTGAATGACAGGTCAACCCTTGGCTGACATGAGCTCAAAGTAAGAGCTTTCCCTCTGCACTGCTGGTTTCCAGGGCAACTGTTCTATGGTTTTCTGGAGAACTTGACACAGGGGTGTGTTCCTTATCTCCGTGACATCCCTTAGGTGTGGTGAAAAGGCTGTGGGAAGGCCAAATGAACTTAGAGCAAGAAGAACAGTTTTGAACACTCTGCTTTACTATATGGAAAGAAATCTATTGGCCTGGCAATGGAAGAGTAACATGTCATGTGACAGCAGTAGAAGAGGTGGCAAGCCACTTCTTGTACAAGTAGGAACTGCAGAAGCCATCTCCATGTGCAAATGTCATGGTATTGTGCCTGCCTTCTGGAGCTACAGTGTGCAATATTTCAGAAACCAGGGCTTTTCTAATTCCCTTAGTGGTCTGAAATGCTCAAGATATGACTACATCAAAAGCCTACTCAAGTATATTCTATTTTTTTAATAAAATTACTTATAATTGTGATGGCTCTGAAGCAGACTTGGCTCTAGACAGTGAAGCTTCTGATTGTTAGATTGAATTTAGAAGATTGGCCAGGTTGTCAGGTGTACTGCTGTGAATGAATAGTCCCAGGTACTTGGGAGCCTGAGGCAGGAGGATGGCTTTGAGCCCAGAGCTTTAGGCTACATTTGCACAGTGAGGCTGTTGCAAAGTAAAACAAGATCAGGAAATTCATTAACAATGTTTATTCACAAATGGTTCCTAAATATGAAAATAGGACATTGGTTCAGGCCCCACTTTCTATTCTGGGTTCCTCAAGAATGGCCCCATCCAGATGTACAGCACAAGCCAACCTGCCAGGGATTTAGATATTGGCTATGGACGAGGCTTCAGGAAGAATCTCGGTTCATGTGGCAAAGCAGCTGGCTGTCCCTCAAGAATTTGTATCAGAATTTTATAAGAGGTCTTTCCTTGGCTTACTGTATCTCATAAGTCATCTACCTTCCTCATGAACCTCAAGATAATATCAAAGGGGAGTTTGGAGGGTCTATCAGTGAAGAGTCTCAATATAGTAAAGAATTCTCTTATACAAGGGAGTTGTGTGTTCCAATATCCCTACTTTCTAGATACATTTTGTTTTTCTGTTGTGCCTAAAATCTGTCCTCTGGGCTCAATCAGTAGGTTTTCCTGATGGAACCTACTGGCACATAGTGCCAGGCACACCTCAGGACAGAGTGTCTCCAGAGCATCCATCTATAGCTGTTCTTGGTCAGAATTTTGGCAAATATCCAGTGAGCAGCTTAGTAATGAGAGGTACTTCATTAGGCTTCATACTTTATTCCTTCAAATTGCTAAATGGACATAATCTAAAGCTTTAGTCTATAAAATTCTGAATTGACTAAAATAATTCCAAGGTACCAAAAGTCATATGTGTACAGTTGAATCTCTAACCTTGAAATCAGCACCTGTATATGGACTAATCTGAAGGGTAAATCCTTTAACAGCTTCCTTGTCATTTTACGGTTGTGATTCCACCATGGCAGTTCTGCTTATACAGTATCCAAAGCTGAGGAACACTAATTTACAGTGGTTTCTGTTGCCTCTGATCCTAGGGGAGGGCGGGGACATGGCCCCAGTTCTTCATAGCTGAAACCCATATATCTTAGTGTATATTATTTATGCTGTGTCTGCCTGGCTGAGGTGGAAGTAGGATTCATTCTTAGCCTGCCTAAGAGCCCACAGTTCCAGGAAATCTAGGATCTTGTAGTGAAACCAAGCCTGATGCATGTTTCAGTCTCATTGAAACCTATAGTTCAAGGGCAGAAAGTGTATTCTAAAATTTCATACTCCAGTTCTAATATTGGGGCAAGTCTAACCCTCACATGGGTCTTGATTAGACCCTATCTTGACTTCATAAGATACTACCAAATTTGCTAGAACTCTAGTCCAAAGAAGTATGCAATCGTAGAGAATTGTCACCATTGCCATCTGTAACTAAATGAAGTTTCTCTGCATTTAAATCAGGGAGTACTCTTGGCTTTGTTCAGGGTATGCTGGGTGTCCATGCCATTGCTGGAATTCCCACTGACCTTGCCTTCTCCACCCTGGGTGAGCGTATGCCAGCTTGCCAGATGTGAGGTACATGAGATGCTGTGTCTGCCTGTTTCCCTGTTTCAGTAGCAGAGTAGGAATTCACATGTTTGAATTTTCTGTGACATTCTTGGAGATGGGGGCAAGTTATTTTCTCAAGTGTGGTAGTTGAGCTGTTAGACTCAGTGAGAAATGAGCACTGCAGCCAAGAGTACTATACCAGCTCAGAACCAAAAGGATAGAACAGGGGACAAATGGTCCCATTAGAGGCGAAGGGCACAGCCATAGGTCTGCTCTGCCTGTGCCCCAAGCCAGACTTGTGCTTTCCTCTGTAGCTGAACGGGAATGATTCCAACTTTTACTTACTAGAAATAATTTGGTTTTTCTTGGAAAAATGATAGTCTTTGGACAATCATTTAATGGGCAATGGATGCTTCTGTTTTTAATAATTCCTCTTGCAGCCTATGAAATTAGGTAAAGGGGTATCCACAGATGCCTATAGTAAGTATTCTGGAGCTAGGCTTTGATTTTTCTGACTGGTATGGGTCTTCCTTTGGGGATGGAAATGACTTCTTTCTTGAGGTACAGGGGGTACTTGCATGGTAAATGGATGATGAGCCACAAGATGGGTGTCTGACCTAGGCTCTGTCCTTTCCTGCTGTTGTTCCTGATGCAAAGGGGCAGAGGTTAGCTCAGAGACAGAATGCAACCAAGTCCTGAGTTGTATTAATAGCTTTGCTCATGATTTTTGGACCCTCACAGGCATCAGTGATGCTGTATGTCTTGGACAGATGTTAACTATTCTGAGGACAGACATAATAAATTTCATGGTGCTCTCAGTTTCAGGTGGAGAATACCTGACCTCAATTGTTTTAGCCAGATCCAGATGAATCAGTAAACCTTTTGGTAAGGGTGATAACTTTAAGCTGCTCTGCACAAATAATTCTTTGATTATAAAAATGGGAAAAGTTCTGTTGACATGTGCTGCTCACCCAGGCAATTCAGAATCTCCAGGTATTCATAGCAGCTGGAGAGTGCCCATGTGGAGAAGAGTAGCAATACAACCCAGTGTTGATAGGGACTCCTAAGCCACCCTCTGTACAGGAAAGGAGGGATTTCTGGGAAAGTCGAGAGTTTGGT
Organism: Megascapheus bottae; assembly: GCF_031878675.1. Classification (NCBI taxonomy): domain Eukaryota; kingdom Metazoa; phylum Chordata; class Mammalia; order Rodentia; family Geomyidae; genus Megascapheus; species Megascapheus bottae. Next base: position 16,088,895 of record NC_143521.1, on the reverse strand, counting down.
TCTGGAGAGGAATCAAGAGTTCTTGTACTTTGGCCTGGATTGTCCTCACATTGTGATTCTCCTACTTCTTCTGAATAGCTGCAATTATAGAACTGTTGAATATGTTGCCAAAAACTGATGGACAAGACTTTCAGCAGCACTGAGAAAATGTTTTCTTCCTTGGTTGTCTTGGCAGATCCCAGAGAAGGAGGGAGTGCATGACGCTGATATCTAGAAAGTGAGTCCTCAGTGAGCCACATCTGAATAAAAGTCTTCTCAGATATGGCTCTCCCCCACTTAAGAAGATCCTTGACATAGCTGCTACTTGCCCCAGGAGGAATGGGCATTTCCTCTGCTCTGGTAGTTGCTTGAGAAAGTTGATCGCAAAGAACAGCATCTTAGACATTGACCAAGATGAACTGAAGGACAGAATGAAGACCTCAGCTTTATCTTCCCTGTTGTCTGTTCTCTCCAGATGTTATCTTAGTCTAAAGACTGGGTTCTTTTTTCCCATATGGTTTTATTGTAATTAATAGAAGGGTTATAGTTATATTCACCAGATAGAAGGTGCATTACTTCACACACATTGATACCCCTTCTCATGTTTTTGTTCCCATTTCCCTACCTCCATCCCCTCCCCTTGAGACTGGGTTCTTAAATCCATTAAAATTTTCTCTGCCCAGGATTTCTATTTTGGGAGATGTGTTCCATCTAGAGATCTTTGATCCTGGTCCTGGATGGAGGGGTGTGCACTATGGCATATTGGCATGTTTGTTGTATAGAGAGTGGTTGGAGCCTTTTTTAGGCACTCAGAGCATGTGGTTCTGAGTCCTTCAAGTAGGCACTTCAGAATGAATGCAGGTAGATTTCTGTAAACTGTCTTAAAATTTTCCAGTTGAGTGATGCCTTAGTGCCTCTAAAGAGGGGACTGATGGAGGCTGACATGTGAGGATTTATGGGCAGGAGCAAATTTCTCTGCAAATCTCCACATGGCTTTTAGCAGACTGGAGATTAACATTGAGTGCTCTATTGACGAATGTCACCTGGTTGGCTCAACTAGTGCAGTGACAAGGTTGGGAACAGTGTTATTTTTAGGGCTGGAAAGTTTTTAGAGCATTTGTTTTCTTGACAGAATTAATTTTTTTCATGCTTGAAAGAACTTGGGCACAGGAGAACTTGTTCAGGCTATGATTCAGATTCCTGTGTATTCGCTTGGTATGGGGAGCATCATCTTTAACCTTCGGTGATGCAGGGAACTGTCAGCTTGGAACATCTGGCCTTCTATCACTTCTTCAGTTCTTAGCCTAGCAGCCATTTTGAGTTGATCCTCCTCCTGATAGGTGAACCAGAGTGCTGTGTAGAGTAGGTACAGAAAATTATCAGGTCCTTCTAGCCTAGGCATTTTCCTGTGGGAGGTCTCGTGATTAGATCTGTATAGATATATTTTTGAACACTAATGTGTCTGTTTCTTCTGCCTTCAGTCCTCAATGTGAGCTACCATGATATCTGAAATGAATACAGCTCCTGTCAGCCCCATCTGTTGGGTCAGTGTGACATTTTGAAGTGCTTCTTAGACCTGAAGGTTGAAAAATGACCGTCCAGTAATGGAGATGTATTCTGCATGAGATTACCCCTAGTCCTGCATCACTTTCTGCTGCTAGTGCCTTTGGTCTTAGATTCTACATAGAGAATCTTATCATTGAGCACTTATATGCACTATTTTCAGAGTGTTTCTACTACATTGATATCTATTCCAGGATAGTCTAGAGATTTATGAGCAGGAAAGCAGGGAAAAACTGTAGACAAAAGATGAGATGAATTCCTTGCGGAAGTTCACCATTTTTATTCAAGTGGAGATACTCTTCTGCTATTGGGGAATGGGTTGGAGGCCATTGTGGCCTAAGTTGGAATTCTCCCTCTGTTTCTGATTTATGCTTTTCCTTCCCTCCTGTGAAATGATTGCCTGTGATGTGCTTGTTACAGGAGGTCTGCAGACTTGGCAAGGCGGTATCCCTCAGATACCTGAGAAGAGCTGGCTTGAGCTAGCTTAAGCCAGAAGATCTAGGGGGAGGAAATATGAGCGTCTGTCCAGTGAGGACTCTTAACATGAGAAACAGAAAGGCCCCATATCTTTCATATCAGTGTTCTAGACAGCAGACAGGGAAGAAATGAAGGTACATGTGTTTACACGTGTTTTCAATATTCCTGAGTGTGATGAACTTCATGTCAGGACAAGCTGGAGTTTACAGAAAGGCCTGGAGAGGTAGCAAAGCTTCATTTACTGCTGTTTGATACTTGAACCCCTTTTGTGTGTGCTGAGGATACAAGCTTGCTCATGAGCCATAGCTCATGAGATAGCTTATGAGGTAGATTGTGTCTACTGGAAACCTTGGTTTCCAACATTCCCCCCTCCTGCACTCTTGTGTGGGTCTGAATCTCATAGAGACTTTGTTTGGGTGAAGGCGCAAGATTTGTGGGCTTTTCCCAGCTTTCTGCCTCTGCGATGAATTCACCCAACTTGTTAAGGTTCCTCAGTTCACTCACTGCTGTGTAGTCTTATGATACACTGTCCCTCTGACAGGCAGTGCCCTGAAACATGAGTTGGGAAGCAGGTGGAACCCGAGATTCAGAAAAGTTCATGTTCATGACATTTCTAATCTCTAATACAATGAGAAAGCCTGTAATGAATCAGTGCAAGCTGGCTCTGCATGATGAACGCATTGCCATATTAGGTTGTTTTTATAGCTAGATTCTAGAGAGTTTGAGGAAGCCTATAGTATACCATTGTAGGCAGGCTCTGTGTAAACATGCTGCCAAGTTTATTTTTATAGGTAGGTTCCAGAGCTTCAGAAAGCCTATATATCAATGCAAGTAGGCTCTGCATGATGAATGCATGGCCATATTTAACTTGAATCTGATCACCTTTTGGGGGTCTATATTGTAAATCTCGCAAAATGATAATGGGTGGCATCCTAGAAGCCTCTGTATATAGTTTTGTTTTTCACCTATTCCCATGAATAGGTATCATTATCTGATTGTGATAAGGCTCTGCATGAAAGAAAGTGCTTCGAAAGAGATGTCTCATGATAGCCTTGCCACTCTAATTACATTCCCAGTAGGTAATTTTCTTTTTAATAGAAGCAGATTCCCTACCACTTCAGCAAAGGGCTCCCTCTTTTGTATCTCTGATATCCTTTCCCTCTCTTACTGGGAGGTGAGGCTTTTGTTTGTTTAAATACACTTTGGCTATGTACTTAGATGAAGCTCTACTTCTCATGATCACTATAGAAATTGAACACAGGGTCCAAAATGTGAGGTTAATTCCCTGTATTCAGAGGTGAGGTATTCTTAAAACTCATGCATTTAACTATCATATATTCTATCACAACAAGTAGGCAAGAGAATATCTAATATCTAATAATGTCTGTTTCATTTTATGTCACCTGTCATGAGTAGGTCTAATATGACAGTCCTTCAACTCTTGGCTTGCAATTAAGCTGTAAAGATCTTTTGAGTATTATTCAGCCATTAAGAAGAATGGAACTCAGGATGCTTCTGTTCAGGGAAGTCACAGGACAAAGGGCACATATTTTCTTATGTAGATGCTGGACATAAAAAACCAATGCAAGCACAGGAAGACACATGACATATATTTATATATGAGATATGTTTGTAATTCCAAAGAAGTTTGAGGGGATGAGACTATTAGAAGTCGAACAATACTGAGTACATTATATCTGTGGGTAAAGACAGCAAAATGAGAATTGGTAAAAGCAGGAAATGGAGGATGAATAAGAAGTCAGTCTGTTTAAAATATTTACATGCCTATATGACATACCACAGGAGCATCCCTTTGAAAAATTATCCCAGATTAAAATAGTAACAAATGTAGAATAGGTCCTGTCAGGAGTGTGATTACTAGTGGGCAGAAGTGATGAGTTTGGTCAAAATACTTAATATATATGTGTGAAAATGGAACTATTGAAGCTTGTTGAGATTGTTGTGGGGAGGTGTTGGGGTAATACTGGAGAGTGACTGAAACTAATCATGTTTATTTCTATCTACACATACATAGCCTTGAAGTCTCTTGCACCAATGGATGCTAATGAAAACATCTAAAAACCATGAGTTTACATTTCTACACATGAAAATATTCTAATGTCAACCATTGTGTTTTGTTATATAAATATGTATATGTTTATATATATATCCATATATACAGTTACTGAAATAGGATTTAAGTCTATAAACCATCCAAGTGTCACTTGAATTTGAGCACCGTATAATCAGGGGAGAGAATTTGATATTCCAGTCCTTTAGCACCCATGAATTTTAGGAGAGTCTTTTCATTCTCACTGTCACCTTTAAGATGCTTGGGACTAAGAAGGTGGGCACCTTCCTGCTTATCCTTTGGCAGGACAGCTCAGACACTCAACAGGCCTCAGTGGAATATGTTAGCAGATATCTAGGGCTTGGCCTACAGATGTGTTGAGGTGTTTGTTAATTATCTCTAGCAGGGGCTGAGATGAAGTCAAGAGACTACTCTAATGGGATTTTCAAAGGGGGAGCTTAGTATTAACCTCAGATAGGCAACAACAAAAAGAAAATACCCTATATATTTTTGATATTTTCATTCTCACTGTTGGATTTTTCCTGCATACACTCTTGTCATCTAAACAATCTTGGAATGGAATTCTTTCTCCCAAACCCTCCTCTAAGTAGGAACTGGAGTCTTTTAATCACATATATTATAGAAATAGTCTAGATTACTGCCCATAAAGAGAATATTTCTTGCAAGACTTACCTTGTGATTAATGTAGAAGTAATGAGCAAAATCTGTTCATTAGATTATAACAAATCAGTTTATTTGAACTCCTCATTTTAAGGTATTATATGTCAAATATTATTTTACATTGTTCTATATTAGCTATGTAGAGTAATAAGGTTTGAAATGTTTTATATAGTTTTGCAAGGTCTTTCCATTCTTGAAGCTTTAAAAAATTATTTCCATCTCAGTTTGAGCCATTGGTACTCCTCTTGGTGAGGAATTATTTCCTTTCCAAATAGCTGATTTATCTGGTTTCCTAATGTGTGCTGAAACTAACCAATGGTGTGCTGGTACCCAATTACAATTGTTGGGAATATAATTCTTGATGAATGCAGTTTGTGTAACGCAGGTACTTTGGTATGCTGCACTCTATACTGACCTCTAGTGGAAGCCGTGACTAAAGTGTGCCCCATTTTTGATGGTTTACTTTGCTTCTTGCTCTAGTTAAGTTTTGACTTCTACCATCCCAGCTTCTGATGGACATAGACTCATCAAGATCAAAGGATAGCCTAGGCTAATACTTCAGTGTGTGAACTCATCAGAGTCATTTGAATGTTGGAGTATTGGGAATGGTCCAGGTGACATTTCCAGCTACTCTGATCAGGGGCTGAATTCACTCCATTGATTTCTATGGAGTTTGATGTTTCTGTGACATGGGCCAACTGTGTGTTGTGGCGCTGACTTGCCCCTAGGTGCTCACATTCTTATTCTTGGATCTCTGGTTTGTCTTCTTTTGGTCAATGTGGAGCCTGTGCTGTATGTAGGATAGATTCATTTCTTCTGGTTCTCTCAGGTTAGATCCAAATATGGTGACTGAGTAGTCTTAATGGAATCTATCCTCTTTATGGAATCAGCCCTGACTTTGTTCTTGGAGATGTTTTTCTAGGAAGCCTGGCTCTAATATCTGGGGAATTACTGAACTAGGGGAAGTAATGTTAGCCTGACTTCTCCTGCTAGGCAGGAGAGAAGCCAGGAGAAATGGTGCTGCCATGACTAGCAGTAACAGATAATCTGTTAAGTATAAACTTACATTCATCTTTGAAAATCACTTTTTGAAAGAGGGAATTAGCTCTGAAGTCTTAAATGTATGTTTTACTCTGGAGATTCAGCGGGGCAATTCTAACCAAGTGCTGAAGGGGACATCATGGTTACCATGTCAGGTTGGTTGCACTTTGTATAATGACCAATGCTGCTGAAGGGATCAAGTCAATCCAGCAATCATTAACTGCAATCACTTCAAAGTTTCCACTTGCTCCTTATACTTTAAATTGTTCTCTTTAGAAAACCTAACTTTTTCGCACAAAATACTCATTAGTATTTGTGGCATTGTTGTACAGAGGGCTTAGAGTTATATAAGTCAGAGTGTGTTTCTTAGAGCAGTGTCACTCCTTCCGTCACCTTGATTTTTTCCCCTCCCATCTTCCTGTGTAATTTAGATCCAGCTGCAGAATATAAGAAAATAGTTGCCATGAAAACAGTTGCAGTCCCATGGGTAGAGATGCACAGGTGGATTTTTAGAGGCCACCTCTGTGACATAAGTGTCATCCAGACCTTTCCCATTGTAAGAGGCCACATTGCCTCCTTACAAGCATTAGAGAGAAGTGGCTCTTTAGACTTTAAGGGGCCTGCCAAGAACTTTCTTGAGGTTAGGGCCCCCACTGAGACCAGTACTTGGGTTCAAAGCCCTGCCTTTCATTCAGCCCTGGTGGCTTGAGTTGGGGGATAGAACTCTGTCCCCAGCATGGTCTGATTCCCTGCAGCACTGACCCAAGGCTCTTCTCCCTCAGCTGGGAGGTTCTGGTTTGGAGTACCACCTACCTATTCCTGTCTGGATCTGTTGCAGGGGGGATCAGTTCCTATCTATATGGGGGTGGGCTTGGCTTTGTCTCAGGCCAGCAGGAGGTTCAATCCTCAGGTGTGGGCCTACACTCATGTGGTCTCTGAATAGGAGCCTCAGGCTTTGTCCTTTGTCCTGAATTCCACAGGGCCCGAGGTTAGACAGAGGCTGAATCCTCTCTTGCCTAGTGTGGACTGAGATTGATTCCTTCTCTGAGTGCTCATCATCAAACTTTGTCAGGAACTTGCACTTGAGAGTGTTGGGGAAAAGGATGCAGTGTGAAGGAGGTTATATACTCACTGTGCTGGTGGCAGGCTGAGATATGAGTTGTCTGAGTTCTAAGCTATATATATGCTCCCTCCCCCCATCTTCCTGTCCTGCTTCTGAGCCAGGGGTTGTGTTCTTTCCCAGCCCTTCTAGCTGGCCCCCTAGGGGTGGCTGGCTTGTGACTCAAGATGTTTGGTGTCCTTCCCACATGGTCTCCTTCCCTGTTTCACCTGTGAAGTCACTCCTCTGTTGCACGGAAGTGGCTGTCTTCCTGGGTGGTCTGCTCTAAGCAGAGATCTGAGTTAGGTAAAGGTAATTGTAGAACATAGGGCTGGTCTGTGTGTTGTGCTTTCTACAGCAGTCCATCTGTCTGTTCATGCCAAGCTGCTGTCTCCACGAAGCCGCAGGCTGCTGTGCTGCCCAGTGGGCTGTGAGGTAACCTGGTAACATGAATTTTTGTCATTTTGTCTCCTGTTTTTCTCCTGATGTTTCTTGATTAGCAACGAACAGACTGCTTACCATTTCCTGCCATCCACTCTTGAGCTGGATTTCCAGGATGGAATTTATTTCTGATTGAGCAGACAGAACTCTAATGGCCCTGTGTCTGACTGCCATCTTGGATCTCCTTATGGATTGCATTTCTGTTACTGCTGGAAATGGGAAGGAAGTAATGGCAAACAACCTCTGTCAGGGTTTTTAGTCCTTGGTCCCTCCTGACCTACAAGAAGGATAGAGAGAACACACCCTGATCGGGACAAGCCAAGAAAGGAGAGGGCCGATTGACTGCCCACACCCAACCCTCCCTCGTTGGAAGACAATCAGACTCGTCAGGGAGACCTGATCTGGCCAGAGTTGTCTTAAAACCTGAATCACAGGACAGCTTTACGTTACTGTGGAGGAAAAGTCAGGTTTAGTAGATGCCCAATAGATTTTCCACCTCGAACAGAGGCACAATGTCAAGAAGAATCTGGTCTAAGACTGGCTACAATGGCCACAAAAACTCAAATCAGGAGTTTGTTGTGGTAGTCAATCCCTGCTAGTCCTTGAGACAATATAGGCAGTTTCCACCATTTCCTCCAGTCACTAAGCATGCCATGTTTAGAACAATAGTGTGCTGCAAACAATGAGGTAAACTTGGTTTTGGATGACCACAGGCTTTATGAACAAGACCTTGGTGCCATATGCTAAGTAATAGAGGGTTGAAACTCGAACTAATTAGCCCTGTACAATCAGTTCTCACCTATCTGGAGCTCTAGGACTTCAGGGGATGGTTGTAGAAGTACTTTATTAGAACTTGCTCTATGTTCCCATGTTTAAGTTAGTAATCTTCCTGTCATGTTAGTACAATTCTCGCCTCAGGAGAGGGTTTTTGGGGAGATAGAGTTCCTTCCTTGACGAACCTCCCTGATGCATCAGTTTGCCCTCCAGAGAAGGAGGGATGGGTGCAGGCAGTCAGTGGGCTCTCTCCTGGCTGGCTTGTCCCGGTCGGGGCGTGTTTTCCCTATCCCTCCTGCTGATCGAGAGGAACAGGGGAAGAAGGACCCTGACAAGGCATGAAAGGAATTTAACTTTCTTGGGTAGCGGTCACCCCATTCTTGTAATTCATTGGTCAGAAACAATGTATTATGACTGTTCCTTCCCTATCCTATATGACTGTTCCTTCCCTATCCTATATGATCACACTATGCAAATGTCTGTGCTGAAGAAAGTATTTGGAAGCAGACTCATTTGTATACAAACACAGCATTCCCCCATGGAACTAGAAGAGGGGCTTTTGATGGGTCCTTCTTACAAAACCACAGAAGTGTGGCCAGATAGATGCCATTTTTCCTTGTCTTAATGAACTTGGGATACTATAGATAAAATCCTGTATTTCCCAAAGTCTTCTCACAGAAATGAGTCCCCATGAATCATTTCTAGGAATCTTGATTTCTCTCAAGTCCACCATTGATTTGTGATCATAACTGTAGTCTCTCTAGTGTTGAGAGAGATAGTTGGTAATATTTGATTTTTATCTTTTTCCTTGATTCTGGATGTGACTGAGTCAGTGGTCTTGAAATACAATGAGAAGTATGCCTTGGGCCATACAAACCCTACTCAGAGAGTGGAACCACTTGAAAACAAAACTGTCTCTTAAGTTTCAAGTCAGAGAGAAGTGTCCTGTGTTAGGACAACTCGCATGGTGCCTTCTATAGCTGTGCTGACAACCAAAGATGCCAGTGCTCCTGGGATGGCTGACCAGCGTAGGGCTAACTAGAGGCCAGAGCTGAAGACTGGCATCCTGCTCTTGGCATGGCCTTCCCCTTCTGCATCCCTGACAGTGCTAACGAAGCCTCCTATGGGACCAGACCTCTCTAACATACAGGATTGAATCAGCAGGATTGGAATAGTGCTCTGCTCACTGTAGAATGTCACCTTTTTCAAGGTGGCTTTAGATGCAAAGGACAATACAAAAGGGCAGCAACTCTGCTTTGACTCAAGAGACACCTCAATGCATGAACAGCAGCTTCCCATCATGAACCTCTGCTATGCACCCTGCAAAAGCAAGGGGGCTCTTCTCTCATTCTCTATCTTCTGAGCTGGTGATAGTGTCAAAGCTAGTCACACTTGCTTTGTAAGTAGGGAGCTGATAGTTGTCCACAGGGATGGATTTAACTCATTGTGCCAGTATCTCAGAAAACTCATTGATGGAAGTTGGCAGATGAAGGGAGGAAGGCAGAATATATAGAGCTCAAAACTTTTTCCCTCAGAGGCCTTTGCTGCTCAAACAAGAGGACAGGATGGATCTCCTTCATATGGTACTATCCCATCTGTGTGGGCAGACCCACAGGTCTCAAGTGCAAAGTGATTGTGAAATAACTCCCGTCAGCACGACAGGGACATGTTGGGCCAGCCAGGCTCCTCAAGCCTAAAGTGAGTTAGTGTTCTTCTCTGGAGTGGAAGCAGCTCCTGGTCTCGCTCTTCTGCTGGACATCCCTTTAGATGATGCTCTGACAGTTGTTTTTATTTTATTGGGCTACTGTCTAGCCTTAGGATTTCTACAGAGGTATTGAACTGGTGACTGAGTGGAGAAAAGAGAAGCAATTGCAGGAGGTGTTAATGAGCTCATTGTTTACAGAGGTAACTCGGGCTTGAGCTTGCTGGGGACACTGAGGGGTCATGAACAATGCCTCTCACCTCTGGATGAAGAGTTTGGCTACTTATCCCACTTGGTAAGTTCCATTCTTCTTGGCTTTCCCCCATAATATTTCCCTAGAAGTGCTGAGATGGGTGTCTGCAAGGAAACAAGTGGGGAATGAGGAGATACTGAAGGTGAAGCACCTAATAGAACAGGCCCTGTTCCCTCTGAAAAGGGAAGACCTTTTGATGTAGGAAGTGTCAGCTCAGATAAGAACTCCTTGTCTTTCCTATCATGAAGAGCTGCCTTCTTAGAAAAAATTATAAAATCTGCTCCCTATTATCTGGGTGCATACTTGTATTTTTGTCCAAGTCAGATATCATTGAAGGATCAAATAAGAGATGGGTAAGGACATAGTTTTATTTTGTCACTGGTGAACTTGATGTGAATAGGGGTTGTGTAGTGCTTGACATGAGAAGGTTCCAAGTTGCCCTCAAAGCATGTGCTCTAAAGGTTGGAGGATAGGTTGATGTGTGAAATTGAATTGAGGTGTGGCTAATGGGGACTGCAGAGAGGAACTGAGCTTTGTGTTTTGCTCTGTGGAAACTCATTCCTTGAACTCCAGAAGCTGTCTTCTGTTCTGTTCCTTTCCTGTTTGTGTTTGCCTGTATCCCACCAAATTTAGCCTGCTTCCAATTCACAGGTGAACTTCTAAAGACCTAAGGACCTTTTAACATGACTTCTACACAAAGTGAATTAATGTCTGGGTCAGAAGCTCTGCAGGCTCTTCCTTAGAGGAGCAGAATGACTGCACTTCTCTTGGGCTCCTGTCTGCACTCTAAAGAACACATACATCAGTGCCCCTGCATTGCTTGGGCTCTAGTGCAGTTTGACTTGGGCTATCATGGGCAGGCTCTGTCTGGAACTTAAGTGGTTGATGTTCACAATCTTTTCCTTCACATGCTCACATTAGCCTGTGGGGAGTGACCCTAACTGACAGCTCTGCTGACTCAGTGAATTTCTGTGGCCCCACCCCTTGTGATGAGGCACATTGCTCAGGTTTTTGGTTTTGCTGGTTTCTCCTCAGGACACAGTCAGCTGGTGAGTCTCCTAGAGATGGAGATGGGAAAATATCCTGGGAACTGGAAATTGTAAACTATTGACCAGCATAGGAAATCCAAGATAAAGAATAGTGGATGGTGGTGAAGCCATGTGTGAGCATAGCCTTGTGTTGCTTGGCATTGGGCCTCAGGTCGCCTGATATCACCAGAAACCTGCTCCAGTGAATGCAGGTCAGAATGTCTTTTGTTAAGAAACAAGACACCTGGGGTTGGCACCAATGCCACTGAAGTAGCTTAATCTGTTTTTTTTGTTTTTTTGCCAGCTAAGATAAGGCTTTGTACCTGAAGCTGAGCTGGCCTGGGCCATTATCCAGAAAGCATATATAATATATGCTTATATATATATATATATATAAGCATATGAGAGAGAGAGAGACAGAGAAAGAGGTTAGAGGGAGGTGTTCCTCTGGGATGAGGCAGCAAATATGATGTTGTCCTCGCAGCTGGGCCTCTCATCATGCTCCTTTCTCTTGAGTTTGAGTGAAACATAGTGTGGTGAAGTGATTGCAGCATTGTCTTGCCTCATTCACTACAGTGTTCCACTGTTGGCCAAGGCTTTTTAGCTACTCAGGACAGAGTGGGAAGGGAGGGACTCAAAAGGTACTCTGCTAGTGGATGTTTATGTGTGAATACTTTTTCTGCCCTCATCCTAAGAATCCTTGATAAACAGTGATATAGCTGCTATCAGTAGGCTTTTCTCTGATTTGCTTTGTCCTATGGACTGTTGAGCCCAAGATGTGCACTCCACTGAGTCAGTTTTTCTTGTAAGATACAAGTACTTTATGAGAACGGATTTAAGTTTGTTCTCTACATGTCTCAGAAAGTTCTGGAGTTAAAACATCTTGAACTTCTCTACCTTAAGGCGGAAGGCAGAAAGCTTGGTGTAGGAAAGTTTCACCTCTGAGGCCTTTGCTGACCCCTGACAACTGACAGTGTTGTGTCGAGAAACAGAGCTGAGCATGTTGTTGGCAACAACTTCCCCCTCACATCAGCCAGTAGTATGGGCCCTCACCTGGCATGGCTGCTGAGCCACCACGAAATTTCTCTGGATTTGAGACCACTGAGTTTTCTGCCAGAGATCAAGATTGTGAAATCATTGTCATCACCACGATATGGATGCATTGGCTCAAACTCTGGCCTTGCAGAGCCATGCTAGCCTAGCCAGAGTCCTCTTGGGTGGCATGAAGCACCTACTAATCTTGCCATCCTGTAGGGATATCTTTAGATGTATCCATGGAGATGTTTTCCTATAGATGGTGTGCTTTCAAATAGTAGCTGGCATTCCATAGTGGCAAACATTGGTCAGGAATAATGAGCTAATGGTTAAAGAAAGGGAGTGAAGAGATGGTTTGTGTCTCAGGCAGCTATGCTGAATGACCACTCCAGAAGAGCTGGGGCCTCAGGTCCTAGTGAGATGTAATCCTGCAGAAGCCTTAGCCTGTCTTGGGTGAGAAGGTCCCCTGCTGTTCTCATTAAGACCACAAAATCCTGAAGGAAGCTTTGTCATGTGGGAGACTATCTGTTCACTGGTCTGGTATCTTCACTGTTGGTAGGATCCTGTGATGAAAGCATTTAGAGTCCTCATTTTATATTTCTATAATGGGAAAATAATCATTAAGAACTTAAAGCTCATGAATAGTTATGATAATGCTGTTTCCTCTCAAGTATGAAAGCACATTGTATTCAATCTTCCTATCCTGAAATAGTGACACAACTTTTCATATTTTTTTGCTTGTTTTTCCATGTACTTGTTGCAAGGGAGTTAATGTTCTCCACTCCGAGGAGGAAGCACTTCCTTTGGAGTCCTAGTCTTGTCAAGGCATGCGGCAGCCTTTTCAAATACCAATCCTTTTCCTTGTTCTCTTCTAGCCCCTGCCTTGGTCATTTGGTCAGCCAACTGGTTTGACTATAACCAACAAATAGGATGGAGGTGTCTGCAGGTACTGGACCTGGGGGATGAGGCAAGATCCTCTTTATCTTTCCCTGTGTGCCCCTGAGGAGGTGAAGCTTTTTCTACTGCTGTGCCTGGTGGGAGAGCAGCTTCCTGCTCTCCTCTTCGTCTCTAGAGGTGGTTTCTGCTGCTGGGCCTGGAGGGAGGTTGCTGCTCTCTCCCTCCTCTGTGCCCCTCCAGTTGGTTTAAAGTATCTGGGGCAGGCTAGTTTCCCTCCATGTTCTCAGTTCCATGTGGAAGAGTTACAAAGGATGCATGGGAAAGAATTAGCCCTGGGCCATTCCTGCTCCCCTCCTGCATCTCCTGCTGGGTGGGTGGGCAAGTCAGATCAGTAGGTTTGTGCAAGGGGTGAGGTTTCTTCTTGACCAGGGGTAGGATTTTTGTACCGAGTCATCTTGGCCTCTGATTGTACCCCTGCATAAGGGGGACAGAGGAGAAGACACACGTAGGCAGTTCATTTCTTACCACCCTGGTGCTTCAGCTGCTCAGAGAGCTGGCTGATGGTAGGGTGATGAGCAATGGTTGAGTTGAAGGGAATAATGGAGTATGAAACTACAGGCAAGGGGCAAGGCAGGAGCCCAGGAAGTGGGTGGCTACCATGGCAGATGAGGTGGTGTCCCTCTGCTGGGTCAGAAGTGGTGTCCCATAGTGGCACTGGACGTCTGGCCTCACATCATTGCCTGTACCTTCCCTGGATCTAGTCCCACGTAGTACCTTATGTCCAGGGTGGTGGGGTTGAGTTTGCCTGAGCTGGAAGTGCCACATCACTTGTTGCAGCGAGGGTCTCCACGCAGGATCAGCACTCATTAAACAAGCCAGAAGTTCTAGTAGCTATGGGGTGAAGGATTTGCAAATCCAGGGCAAATCAGGACCTGACTTTTATAAGTGTTTGAACTCTCTCTTCTACAGGCACACAGCCCGTCGACATAGAGTAAGGTACCTCACCCCAAGGTTCCAAAAGTCCATCTGGGTGCCCTGCTATCTCTACTGCTCACAGATCTCAGGGGCCCAGTAGGCTAGAGTTCTCCAATCTCCATCCATTTCTTCCTTAGATGTGAACTATGTACTGAGCTGAAAGTTGCATATCTTGATGTTGCCCTTGGTGTGTAGCAGGCTATTTTCTGCTTTGAGGTCCCTGTGTGCAATGCCAATGTTGTGGCCATCTACACAGCACTCAGGATCTGCTGAGACAGCCTGGCTGCTGCTGCCTCCATTCTGCCATTGGAGTTGTCTACACAAAGGAGACCTAGTGGACCATTTCATTACTGTAAGGTCTGCCAAAAGGAAACTCCATGCAGTTCAGGAGAAGAGGGTTTATTGTGTGAGGAAAGAGTAGACTGCTGCCATCCAAAATGGAGTCGGGTGAGCAAGAGAGCTTATGGCGGGTCACAGCAGAAGTGGATGTGATCTCAGAGGATGGGGAAATACCTTAGTGGGGACCTCCCACTATCCCCCAGGCATGCCAGCTGCTAGGGTTACAGGTGCTGGGCGGGGATTTCCAGGGTGCAGGGGGAGCGAGCCAAGGGAAGAAGTCATTTCTTCCAGGCAGACCTAACAATTACAAAGTACCAGCCTGCCTCTTTCTACTACCTCACAGAATTTTACAATGTTTGGGTGCTCCACAGATGTAAAGAATGCCCAATTCCTTGGCAAAGGATGAGTTGTTCTCCTATCAGGAGCTTTACAGCCACCATGGTATCTGAGGAGGAGCCTGGCCAAAGCCCTCTCACACATGGTTTCCCAGCAACCAGTAGGAACTCCTTGTCTGTGGAACTGGCCTCCGGGCCCCATGATCTGTCCTAACTACTCTCATAGCCCTTCTAGAACACATCCTGACTATTCCATCTGACCAAAGCTGCAGGAATCTCCTCTGATGTGTTTGGTAAAGCCCATGTAAACATAGCCCAAATCATTGAGAACCTACTCCTTATACTTTTCCTCAGAAGGCATGAAAACCAAGTCTTGTATGTATCAGGGGTTGAAGAGAATCCTCAGCCTTGAAGGTGTGTCCTCTGCTCTTGACAATCGGGTCTTCTTTTCCCCAGATGGTGTTGCATGCACTGGTGAGAGCCACAGTGGCCCCCCTTTGCCAAGGTTAGCGTTGAGGGACATCTTCCTGTCAAGTTCTACCATGGTGTATTAGGCAATGCTAGGATGTGGCACAACAGCAAACTGCAGCTTCAGTAGCTCATGGGAATCCAGAGTTTTGTTCAGCATCAGGTTCAGGTTAAATACCTGTCTGTTCTCCCCCCTCACCCTCCTCATCCCGCCATGGTAACATGAGTTGGCCAAGCCTCATTAGCCACCAGCCAATGCCAAATACTGCACATCAATTTTTGTCTGAGAAGCCTAATTAAAAAAAAACTATCCATGAAATTGAGGTGAAATGCTAATTATTCTAAGGTTTCTACAAACCTTTAAAGCTTCAATGTACCAAATATACTTCCTTTTACAGTAGAGGAGACCAGACTGAAATGGTGACACTGAACCCAGGCAAGTGTAAATTGGGCCTCTCTTTCTAGATGACCCTTCAGCTTCCTGGACATGTGCTGCTCATGGCAGAAGACTCATGAAATGAAGACATCACTGTAGAGTGAAGAGATTCTGGATATTTGCCCTTAACTCGGCCACACTGTGTCATACTCCACTACCCTGGGGTCTCAGATTGAAGCAGTGCTGAAATGTGGCTATGCACATAAATGAGTGGAAGGTAAGCAGTAGAGAGTGAGTCATGCACAGAATCACTCCAGTAAGAGGATTAAACTAGCTGGCTCCCTTTCAGTGAGGGGAAGAGGGGCTTTGGTGTCCCTTGCAGCAAGGAGCTCCCTGGAATAATACTAAATGTAACATCCTTTTAAGTTCTCATGTCCTAATACATGATTCCAATGAAGCAAGACTTTTTACTTGAAATATAAACTAAAAATGGAGACTAATGATGAGAAACCCAAAGGTGGATGTGGTGAAGCACAGAAAGATATAATATGGGCATAGACAAGTGTGGCCTATGACTTGGGTATAGAAAATCTATTTTAAATTGTAGAGATACTTATGTAATTGGCTCCAATTACATAAGTGTTTATTGTTGTATACTGGCCAACTTGATCTTAGTATCCTATTTAGAAGGTATGAATAGTGCTTGTTTTGACGTGAAACCACTTGACCCCAATGTTTTGACCTAACATGGAGAGGATGGCAATGAGGTGAGAAGAGTCCCTGAAGTGTAGCCTCTTCAGAGTCATGGCTTGAAGCTTGGGAAACTTGTGTGTTGTCTAAGGAATCTAGCTTGTGTCTGGCACATGGGTGGCCAGGTTTGTTCCATCTTGTGACTTTTGTGGAAATAGGAACATTGTTCTTGTTTCCAAAGGCTCTGCAGTTAGCCCATGAATGAGTGGTGAGTTCACAGCTCATAGGCTCCTATGTATCTGTGCCCCTGAGTTTCAACAGCTCCATGCTGAGGAAACATGCAAGTTCCACAGTGGTGTTTCTTTCCTGGAAGATGAGTACTTGAAGTGCACTGAGCACCAAGCCAGGAAGGGATGACTGTGATGTGGGGCACTGACTTGCATCACTAATAGCCCCTGTGAATTTCTCTTGATCTCATTTCCAGTGAGGGACATGTTGGCCAGTGTGACAATACATGTGTCTGTCATAGGTGACTTGTGTATCCAGTAGTTTTCTTCACACTGTTTTGTCTTTCATGCCTGAACCTATAACTTTGGGATCTTCATTGAACCTTGCCTGAAACTTGATTCCATTCCTGAAAACCTGTATTTCTTTTACAAATTTCTGTTGAAGCTGGAACTTTTTCTTGATCAATGAAAGGGTATTTGAAATACAAAATTAAATCTTGTTTTTAAAAATTATTTTTATTGTAATTAGCGGAAGGGTTACATTATATTTTCCAGATAGAAGGTACATTACTTAACGATCATTGCTACCCCTTCTCATGTTTTTGTCCCCTTTTCCTTCCCCTCCATCTTGTTTTTCCCCCTTCCTATCCTATTTCAAATATACAATATGAGATAACCAAGGGACAACAAAAGTAAATCTGAGTTTTTATGTTGTCTTGAATTTGGAATTGGAGGCCTATGCTTGGGGCCCCTGTTTGGTCTTTCCTGGAATTGTTTCCTACAATACAAGCAGGTGAATGGCAATCGGAAGAATGTAGCCACTTATAGGCAGTGTCTAGAGATAGCCTCACTGGTATACCATATGTGAGGGATATTTCTTAAGTGTTTCTATTTGAAACACAGGTTGATTTCCATCCATCCCACTGATTGTTACTCTGCTTTCAGTAATTTGAGATGTCCCAAGGATGCTCAGACACAAATACACATTTGGGAGAAAGCTGTAAGATAGTAACTTTGAACAGAGGCTGGGGGAAGTGCTGTTCATGAAAGGCAGAGCAGGCGGGATGCTGTCCTCCAGAGCTGTGCTGAAAACCACAAAGCCTGGAAGACAGCATTAAGCATGTCTGCCTCTCCCTCACATGTGCATGCACTTGAAGGATGACCATCTCCTATGGCCCCTCTTTATGTGGAAAGAGAAGGGACTGATGGAGTGTCCCCATCCTACTGTCATCTTTCTTTTTAGCTCTTTGAGTTTTAATGGAAGCTTACCTGGGAAGGGATATATCTTCCTCCAAAACTGGAGACAGAATGACAGACAAAACCATTATCCTGCTCCATTGACGGAAGTCATACCATCAATCAAGATGGATTTTGGTTGGATATTGCTACTAGAACAAGAAAAGGAATCCCAAAGCCCTGTTCTTGCCTGGCTAGCAGAACTCTGTGCTTCTCATTTTACAAACACTTTGTGGTCTTTGGTGTTAGAGAACATAGCATCCATGTGGTTTGTGATGTGATGCAAATTTTCTCTCCTGGGCTGTTCAGGAGTTAAGAATCCTGTTAGTCTTTATTTGCCTTATAAGGAGCTGATAGTTCTTTGTGGGAACAGACTGTATTTGGCTCGGCCACATTCTCACACAGGTGGATGTGATGAGCATTCTTGAGCTCTGCCCTTAGGAAGGGTTATAGAATAGCTGTTCCTGAAGATGTCTTTTCTCTTGATACCTTTGCATCATGTGAATATTGCTGTCCCATATTGTCTAGAATGTGACTCAGTCAACTTGCCCATCCTTCTGGGCAAGAAAATTCAGTGGTTTCTAGAGATCCATGCCATGGGCTCAGTCTACAATGTAGATGTGCCGGTCCCAGAAGGTTCAATGGAGCAAAAGTGTGTGACAATAATCATCTGTGGGGTGGAAGTGCCTTGCTGTTTTTTTTTCAGGGTCTATTGTACTTTGAGTTGTCCTTGCAGTTTTAAGAGGATGTGGGTCTGAAAAACTCTTGACAAAAGGGGAGTTAAAGATGGTTCACAGCTGTTGATCAGAAAGTACTACCTGTTAGATAGGAACACAGACAGTAACGTTTGGTTCCTCAAAACTACAAGTGTCTGGGAAATTTGACCCTTTAGCCCATCTGTGATGAAGAATAGTGAGGTTTCCCTCTATTCTGGCAATTGAATGCAGATATTAAGAGGGGAGCAACGCTGAGGCATTAATGAGAGTCACATCCAAATTATTACTAGCATCATTAACTGGTGATAGTATTTAGTTAACCTATTTAGATATATGGAATACTACCAGGGAGGATTTCAATTTACTTAATAGAAGAATAATCATTACTTTTAGTATAGTTTGATTAGGCATACAGGCCACAAAAAACACATTGACATTTTAAAGAATGCTGTTAATGATTCATTAGTGTATATCAGAGCCTGGGTGTGGATGTTACAGCACTCTTGCTGCCTTCACTCTTCTTCAGAGTTCCTAAAGGAGAAATCATTATGAATACTGTCTCTGCAATATAAGAAAAATGTTGCAAATTTGCAAGCACCCTGAGACTTAGTTTGAAACAAGAATTTTGAACTTCCATTGCTATAGTATGAGCATCAGGATAAAGGAACCATTACAACAAATTTAGGCTATCTTCTGGTGAGGCAGAGCAGACACTGCTCTCACTTGGACGAAATGTGGGCATGGCAGTCCTATTTTCATAGGTGGCAGTGTGGTTTGACTGCCTCTGGAAGCCTTCTATATTTCTTGGCTTGAGGCCCTGGTCTCTGCTGTCCCTTCCAGCTTTCCTTCCCAGTTGTGCTTTCTCAATTTAATTGCTATTGTGATTAGAGCAACTCTAGTCAAAAGGAGATAATCTGTACATATTACAGGCTGGCTGTTCAGCAACCACAGTCCTCTTGTTCCCTAGTTCACTCTTTCTATGTCATCTAACATGTTTTCCAGTTCTATGAACTAGAAAGTAGACATTTCCTTGGGGCATCATCTCAATACAGCATTTGGCTATGTTATTTGGGAGTTATCGAGGATGTCCATGGAAATATAAAACGTGAACTGCGGAGGATGCTAGTAAGCTGGCCAGTTAGAGATGCCTGTGGCTCATTCCTGGAAGAGGTGGGGGGACTCAGTAAGGGGCATGGACATCTGAATGTTCTTGTAAATGTCAAGAGAGTTTAGCCATTGTACCGCCAGCTCGGCTAGATTCTTCTTAGCACTGCTGTGGATCTGAAACCTTGGAACAGGAGGAGAAACTAAGATGTAGTTTAAAAAAATAAGAAAAAAAGAAAAAGACAGTGAGATTATAGTGAGCGTGGGCTTCAGTTAAAGCTCAAACTGTCACGATTTCACTTTGAGGTAAAAGTACATAATTCTCAATCTTGCCATTTGTCTTTCTCATGAATATTATGTATATTTGTCCTGAAAATTTTTTCATTATATCTACAGGGTATTAAAAATCGCATGCTTTTGCTTACTGGTAAATCCTGGCGAGCCTGTCTAAAGCTCTTGAAATTTGCGTGCCCCCAAATTTTTTACTATCTCAAGTTGTTACAAAATATTGCAGAAGAAATTTACAGCTCTGGATTCTTGGTCATGTTGGAATCTAGTGTCTGTGTTGCTGTCATCAACATTGCTGTTCCTTGCCATATGCCTCACTGTGTGATGTGGGATAGGCATAGAAGATGTTAACATCTGTTCATTCAGCTATCCTCCTCTATGTGAATCTCTAGGAGCAGACTGCACCTCTAGTGAGTCTGAGCCATTGATACCATCTTTCGTTGGAAAGAAGACCTTGTGCTTTTCCCTAATATTTGGTCCTTTCTGCTCTAGCAACACAGGTCCTCATGGCATTGCATCCCATTTCATGTTAAGTCTGAGACAAGCACTAGATGCTAGTGGAATTTTCCTTTCCAACTGCCTGGATGTCTTAACCTGTATCTGACGGATGAGACCTTCTGATTTGGAATGAAAGCTGCTGCCACAAGTGTGTGGCATTGGCATTGTTGGCCTGTGTGTGTTTTTCCCTTCATCTCTGCCCACGCGTTGTTCAGAAGGGTGAGACACAGATCTCCTTCTACCTGATGCTCTTGGTATCTGTCTATGGTGGGTTGATTGTCAGGCCAGATTTTTAGATTAGATCCAAGTGGGATTCTTATTGCACAGCTTTTATGAAGGTACAGCTCCATTTATGGCTAAAGGAATTTCTTGATGTCAGTCACGTGGATGTTATTTCTATAGGCCTGGGCCACCACTGTCCCTTCCTCGAGGGTCCTGCATGCATACGTGATCCTCAGATCACAGGTATTCTTTGCCACTGGTTCCCTTTGCTGTGGTGGAATACTGAGGATAAGGACCAAGGATTCAGTGTTAGGTGTGGACTGTCCTGCCTGGTCCATCTGTACACTGACAAGGTATTTTCCCTTGACCTGAGCTTTAGCTCCATACCTGCTTCCCACCTGGACATGACACAGGTATGCTCTGTGTGTATGGAAACAAATGTCCTCAGAGTTCTGCAGAGATCCAGCCAGGATGAGCCAATGTGTTCCCAATGGAAACTCCTTACTTAATGAGGATCTATAGTGCTAGAACACTATAAGTAGTAACAGTCACATTGTAGGTGCCAGGTGACACACTCAAATACATTACTCAGTGGGGTAACATTTTCTACTGTCTTGTCATTTTGAGTTCATTCTTAGTTCTTAAATGTTTAATGCAACAACAACAACAAGGTTGTCTGGAGTTGGAAATATTTTCAGTGTTTTCTGACTATAAACATTTGTATGATTCGGGATGGAAATGCTTTTGTGACGATTGAATTCCAACTTGGAGAAGACTATTTTCACCTTGATGTCTGGAATTGAGTCTGGGTCAAATAATTATTAAATTCATAAGACTGGTATCTTAGATTTGAAAATGCTTCCATAAAGATGTAAATATTGTGACGAATCCTAGACCCCTTATGGATGCTTCTCATGATTTGCTTAACTCAGACTATCCAGGGAGCTGTGCTCTGGGCCAGACCATGGGTATCTGAACTACGTATGAAAGCCACATGGAAGACCCTGATCCCAGCTGCCCAAGTCTCCTGAATGATTACTATTTGCCTCTACATTTGTGAGGATATCATCACTCTACATCTTAATAAAGAGGACCATCAATTAAGAGAGAAATTGAGTAGAGGTTCAGGTTTCTTAAAAACTGTGCCTTTTCCATGAGTACTTTTTGTGTCCTGTGGACTCTTGTTATCAGCATGTAGAGCCATGACTTGGCACAAGTGAGAAATATTTCAAGATAAGAAAAGTTGTCCAGAGTGACAGCCACGGCAGTTTAATGTTGCTGTTCCTTGAACAATAGGACTTGAACAATCCCACCTCTAACATAAATCAGTTCATCCAGGAGCTTCCATCTTTCCATCTAAACAAATGGATGGAGAGCTACATTATCTAGAAGGCAGTGAAAACTGTTTCAGTGCTAATTAGTGCATGAGATAGGCATCCTGATGACAGATGTTAGAGCTCCTCTGAACGAATGTGTTTGGTCACATCATGTCTTAAGACTGAACTTGTTCCTTTGTTGCTAAAGTGATGTTCTGCTACAGGGTACACAGGACAGTCCTCATAATATCTGGCCTGTGTATACTAGTATGTGTAAGGCCTGTGGTCAGTCTACTTATCCGTTAAACCAAGAACTATAATTTTATCTGGTTAATTTAGTGCTTTTCTGCCCAGGATCCTACTCAAACTCAACAGTACTGATTAAAGACACTATTGCCTTGGTGCCCTCATCCCATGAGGAATCTATTGTGTAGCATATGAACAATGTTACATCCCGAATTTGAGGCTTGTTGGCTGTGCATTCCTAATGCCTTCTTTGGTAAGGAGTAGCTTATTCTAGCGAGAAAAGAGGGAATGTTATGAGTGTAAGGTTGTCAGAGTAAATTCTCTGCCAAAGGACACATGTGTAAGTAGATGAGGTGCATCTCTTTTCAAAGGCAAAATATGGATGTGATATAAGAGAAACTGGGGTATCCAGTAAATGAGAGGAAGCTTCATCCCTCAACCAGGACACTTTAGCAAAGTGTTTCATGTGGGAGTGTTGGAAAGAATGGGAGAGTAGATTCTATACTTTGCCCTCATTCCTGATTTTGGAGAGATGAAGAGCCAGCTAGAACAGGGAGCAGGTTGTCAAAAGTCTGTCCTTCAACATTCTTCTCTCTCCTATGATACTGACCCTCTGAGGCTTCTGAATTGAGGTCAAAGCTGTGGTTTAGTTGCACGCTACTGCTTCCATCTCTCAAGGAAGCTCTGAGATGAATCAGCCTTCTATGAATCGGTAAAAGCCTCTTTGAGCACAGACACCCATGTCATTTTCTCATCCCCTGAAGAGCCGAATCTCTGCTTAAGAGCGTCCCAGACTATTCTTAGGAAAAGTGTTGCATCCTTTCATTCTGGACATTTACTTCCAAGAAACTTGGAGCACTTTTTGGAAATAAACAGGATAAGGGGTGAGTAGGACTGTGTCCTGCTTCTGTTTCCCAGTTCTTGCTCTGAATAGGGATAGGTTGTCTGTTTCTCTGTGGAGTACAACCATACTACTTCGTGTTTTCACAACTATCTTATGTGTAGGCTCAGCTTGGTGAAGTTGCCTTTCTTGGGGATATTGGTTAGAGCAATCTTTTTTTGTCGGTCATGGGGCTTGAACTCTGGGCCATGTCACTGTCCCTGAGCTCAGCTCAAGGCTAGTGCTCTACCACTTAACCACCAGAAAAACAGAAGTGATGCTGTGGTTCAAGTGGAGGTGAGGGTGTCATGGACTTTCCTGGCTAGGCTGGCTTTGAACCATGATCCTCATATCTTAGCTAGGATTATAGGCGTGAGCCACCAGCACCTGGCTTTTGAGCAATGTTATCAATTCTCAAAGTTACTATCCAGGAGATGTGACCATTGAATTGTTCAGGAATGTGATTTTATATTTAATAATCATCTTCCATAATAATTAGGGTGTGTTCATTGATTTAAACTGAGGGAAGATTTAGTTTTGAAAGCTTGTATCAGATGTTTTTCTAAGCCTAGAGATGAATTTGTAGTGCCTCTCACCCAGGTGATGAAGAGGCTGGTCTTAGAAATAGCTCCAGGGAACTATGCAAAGGGGTACCAAGATGATGATTTTGGTGTCAGGATGGTGCACTAGCTTAGTTTAACTCTTGCTACCAGCAATGGTGATTCTTCTCTCCCTGTAGAGTTGGTATTAGGGTTCTCTTATGATGCTTTCTTCCTCCTGAACAGGCTTTTATGTTTGGGTACCTGTGGCAAGACCTCCATGTAAGATAACCAGGAAGCTGTTAGTTTGTGTGTATGAAGTCCTGAGGGCCCAGGAGTGGGACCTCAAATCCCTTACAAACTGGAAAGTCTCCACACTCTTGAGCAGGAGGACATTTCTGAGGGTATTTGAGTGGGGAGGCATGTTGAGAGTGTGGCTTTCTCAGAGCCTTCAGTGCTGAAGTCTGGGTTTGTGGAGATGGTGGGAGAAGCTGCTGTTATGTCTTAAAAATGTCTACAAAGTGTTAGTCTACACATCAGTATAGTGTGAGTTGCTGATTAAAACAGAACATGTCATACACCACACAGCACAGCAAATATCCCAAACCACTTTCAATGCCCCTAATGGAGGATTTCGAACTTTGAGTGGAAGAATAAAAGACCAGATTTTCTATTTCATAGCTCGCAGTGTTGCTTAAATCTTCATGAGCAGCCCACATTGTCTTGTAATGACAACATACTATAGAAGAAAATAGAAGGTGATAGAGTAAATAACACCATGGGCACTGTGGACTAATGCTGTTCGATGAAGCTCCCCGTGTTGGTTCCCTGCTGCTCAGGAAGTTCCTGGTTCTCCTAGAACATGTGCCTGTGTGAGTGGCACACCTCAGTGGTGGTGGAAAGGTACGTGCTGCCTGGTGATGGCAGGCTGAAGGTCCCTGCTCAAATCCATGTTCTCCAGAATGAGAAGGCTGCCAGTGTTTGTTCTTGTACCATGTGTGCTGCAGCTAGGAGGGTGATGGATGAGGGAGAAGTTGAGGGAAAGCTGGCCTGTGAAAACCTAATTGCTTTGTCATGTGCCTTACCTGGGGGGTGACTTACTGTTTCTGGAGTCTTCGTTGATTTCCTCTAATCTGGCTAGCTTTTGTCTGGACACTAGGATCAGAAGCTTAGGGTCTCTACTGTGAGGGAAATGGAGGAGAAAGAATAGGCTTGGCTCTACCTCAACAGGCAAGGGCTGTTGATTGAGGCACAGAGAGGGGCAGCAAGCTTCCCTTGGGAAAGGAGGTTGTGCATGAAGGTGGGGTTGAAGTTGGGCTTTTATGGGGTCTGAGCAAGGAGGCAGATGTGATCCAAATGTCCATTAGGGTTGAGGAGGAGGGGAATTTGGGGTAGGCCCACAAAGAAATGTTCCAGCAAGGCTTAGGTTGGATCATCTTGCTTGGGTCAAGCAGGTCAGCGCATACCTGGCGTCTTGCCTGACATCTGTATGTACCTGGGATATACTTTGGTTGAACATAGCTGCCATATCAGTGCTCATGGAGCCCGCTGAAGTCAGGTATATGCACAGACTCTGGACGGTCCTTTGTGAATAATTGCAGGATGAACTATGGCTATTGCACCTTAAAGCTTAGCCCGATTTCCTGAGAACACTTAAACCTTTGCAGACTTACTTCAAAGCTCTGAAACTGGAACCTGAGTTGCACATCCTTGAATTGTGCAAGAGCCAGGTGCTCTATTTGGAATGAACATAAGATGTGCCCAGGGGCCTTTCTGGCTGGAATAATGAAGACTGACCTGGTTTCTTCTGGGCTGACTACAGCTAATACCAGGGTGGACACAGTTTGCGTGTAGAATGCCTATCAGATGTTCCTTTTGAGAGTCTCAAAAGGGGCAACTACAGGTAGTCTATGATGCAGCGATTGTCTTTCAAAAGACATATGGCTCTGCCCTTCTGGTATTCATTTTTAGATAATGATCTGCAACAGAACAGTACAGCCTGTCTATGGGAAAGTCTACTCTTCTGGAAATCTTTCAGATTCCTATGATAAAGACGACACCTACTGGAGTCCATTTCAGAATGATGAACTAGCTCACTGTATTCAAAGAATTTTCCTTTAGGTTAGAATCCTTTCTACATAAAAGTGAGAGTAATTATTTATAGAGCTAAAATTAGATTGAACAATCCATGACAGCCAAGGTAGATTGGACAGGGGCAAAAGTAGACATCCATCACTGTCTACTGCCAAATTATAAACTGACAGTTCAGAACACTTCTACAATGTCTATCTCATGTGGATATTTTAATGTGAGTTGTTTCATTATTGCTCACCCTTTTCCTATGCATATGTACAATATGTACATATTAATCTATACATATATACAACCTTTATATATTAATCTAGTGCATATGGGTTATATGCTCTGTCACACAATAAATGTATGTAAAACAAGGAGCCCGCTTCCACCTTCTGGGACACCAGAGGACTTGTGCATCTTAGTTATTCTGCAGTAAAAAATGCTGTGAGTTCGGCCAGTGCACATGGTAAATCCTCAGGTTCTTGGGATGAGCTATTGTTAGGGATATGTATGAATCTCTTCAGCTGCAGTGTTAGCATACAGAGCCATACAGAGTACATCACAAGGAACAGTAGGAGTCCAGAGCATACTTCTGGACTTGATATTGCGAACTTGTTATTGTCTTTATCACTTATAAAATGTGTGTGAGACCCCTTGTGGAACTGCAGACTTGCCTGGAGTGTAGAAAAGATTCATAGTTCCGCATACCTTCTGCAGTTCCACTAGGGGTCACACACACACACCTGTCTTGGGCTCCTGCTTCCACTGGTTTGTAGGCCTCAATACCCTATGTTTCCCCAGCCCCACTCTTGTACTCCTGGCACAGTGAAGCTAAAATGATGCCAATTGTGTGACAAGCACTGGCTTGATCTCTATATGAGAGAGTGGGTTCTGTATGTTAGAAGCTGGGTAGAGTCCTTCAAATCTCTGTGCCTACAATGTCCCAGGGTGTTGCCTGAGGTCTCTCCTGAAGTTTGATCACTACCTTTTATGATTTTTCACTCTAACTCATCAGAACATACCTGTACTACCAAATATTGAAATTTTGTAACTATTAGAATTTTTAGTTCATAATTCATGTGATTTTTTTTCCTCCCTCATCCTCATGATTATCATAGGGCACCAATGACAAGCTTAGCTCATAGTTCTCAGCATCAAATGATAGTTTAGACATTGTTCTGCATTTTTCCATGGGCAAAAATAATTCAAAAGATCACTATTGGCCAGCATGGATTAATGGGTCCTTGTCATGTGGTAGGTGGATACCTCAGAAGAACCAAGTGCCAGTTGGGCTTCCAGGTTGTGAACCAAACCCATTATCCCTAAATCCCTGTAGCTACAGGCTTCTAGTCTGCCAGTAGCAGGCCAATCCCCAGAATCCAATTCCTCAGGCCGATATATCTTGACTTATTCTCAAGGATGGAGCTTGCAAATTCAGACTCCAGGTTTACCCAATATAAGGACAGCCTCTTGTGGAGTGAGCATGAAAATTGAGCACTTCAGTAAGAAAAAAGGATTCCCACTCATTCTCTATGCTTCAGGCATGACTAGTTAACTTGGACTCTGGAGTTGCTCCAGTACTAGCCCTGGGCTGTCTGGGCTCAATTTGTGTCTGTTGCTAGCCATGATAGAACTCCCTTGTATGAGAGTTCTCTGTTGTGGGGGGTGACAATGTCTGGAGCTCCTGGGACCTTCCTGGCAACTCCAAAGTTCAGAGCACAGGACTCAGCCCACAATGAGCTGAAGGAAACAACTTCTAACTTTTAATAATGCTGCTATACTTGGTATAGCTGCTTTCAGAAATGATAGAAAATGGTTGTTAGAGTTGAGGCAGCAGAAAGTATAAAAGCATTTCAATGTGTATTGATATGGATGAGTATAATGGATTTTTGAGGCTTTATCTTTTACTTGTGCATTCAGACTGGTTTTTGTGAGTTGTGCTAGAAGCTCAGTATAAGGAAACACATTAAACATATATCCACCTTTGTGTCTGAGTTGGCTTCTCTGGCTATTTTGTCCTCATTACTGTTACTGTGGTCTTGTATTGGTGCTGGCAGGTCACAGGATACTTAGGCTGTTGTAAGGATGGATAGTACATGTGAGGAGGAACTGATGTCCATCACAATCATCATGGTGCATCTAACTTTCAAATATATACACATTACATGCTGGTGTTTAGCCCTTGCTAACCACAACCTTGGTTTTCGGCATTCCCCACAGTTCTTGTTTATATTTTCCAATTTGGAAGCCTCTTGATTCTATCCTAGAATATCTGGTCAGGTAGACGCTCTTTGGCACACAGCTGCTCTAGTTGAAATGTGGGTCCCAGTGTATAAGGTTATTGTTGAATTGCTATAAATTGATTAAATGGGAAACATGAATGGGGCTGTAAGCTATCCAGTTATCCACACTCGTGATTCTGGAAGATCTTCTGTGTTTGCACTGGGCCATCACTGGAGTAGAGGAAGGGTGACTTCAAGGGCTCTGGTAATGGCTGTCTTCAAGGCTATCCTGTGGGTATATTCTACTTGTAGTTTGCAAAGAGCACGTGATATCTTTCCTTTTTACCTTTTTGCTCATCAAATGGAGTTGCCTAGATGTTTTTAACATAGGTGTGTTTGCCTAGCTTCTGATTCCTCCATTTCTACTTTAACCCTCACCCCAAAGGAAAGTTATCTGGTTCTCTAAAAGCAAACAAATACATGGCTCTGCCATGCCCTCCATGCCATCCTTTACAATGTAATTGCTTAGGTGTCCCCAGCTTCTGAAATTGAGTAGCTTTCTACAATGCTATCTCTCAAAAAAGGAGGTGCTATTTCCTCCAGAATTCTCAATATCAGAATCTTTGAGCCAAACACCCTTTGAGCCTTTTGGCATCCTAAATATTTTCAATTCCAACAGTCAAAGGGTGTTTGAACTCGGCTTTCTAGCTGTCTTAGCAAGCTATCACTTTGAATATAAACAAAGAGTAGCTAAATAGTAGTTCCTTAAATGAACCACAAATGTTTGTATTAATAGAAAACTTTTTGTCTCCAATAGGATGCTCCTGGTGGCAGGTATTTTCTTCATTTTGTGGGTGCTTTTTGCATTTGATAGTTTTTGTGGAATGACTGTCTCACTGGGGCCGAAAGCTGGAGCCAGGATTTTCAGGTCACCAGATCTGAGCATGCTGTTTGAATGAAGATACAGTCAAGGTGGAAACTCAGGGGTGTGAACTCTCAAGCACACCAGGTTGGCAGTGAGTAATCCATTCCACTGGGTCATGACTTAAGTTGCTCTCTTACCTCAACTCACTGTCCTATGAAATTTAAAAGTCATTTCCCAATTTTCAGATTGTATGCTTCTTGACCTAATCACTGCCTAAAGTTGACTGGCTAGGATATCCAGTTAATAAATTAGATGAGAGTATATCTGCTACAGTAGGCAAAAAATTCTAGCAGGCCACTAATATTTCACATAGTGTTAGGACCTTAATGGGTTTATTTATGTTAATTAGATTAATAATGTTGTGACAATGATGAGGAATTTTTTTTACATATTTATTCACTATAGGTTTATTTTGAGCTTTTTAAGATATTTTTATTGTAATTAGTAGAAGGGTTACATAATATTTGCCAGATAAGGGTATTGATGTTTGTGAAGTAATTCACCTTCTTTCTCATGTTTTGGTCCCTATTTCCCTCCCCCTTCTCATCTTTTCCTCCCTGTCCTATCCTATTTCAAATAAACAAATAAGCATATATTTAATATGTCAGATAACAAAGTAAGATACTGTAACAATATGAGATAACCAAGAGATCACAAAAGAGATGAGAAATAACAGTATATTAAGAACATTCAGTCATTATATGGCTCTTGTTCTATATCCCGGAGGTCCTTTTATTTAGCCTCATCCAATGTATCTTATGTATCTAGGTTTTGCCCTACTGTAAACCTCTGCTAGGAGAGTCCAAGGTTTATACTAATTATGACAAATGAGGGAAACCATTGAGACGATGTTCCGTTGAGTCTGGCTTACTTCACTTAATGATTTTTTCTAAGTCTCTCCATTTCCTTTCAAATGGGGCGATGTAGTTCTTTCCGATGGCAACATACCATTGCACTGTGTATAAATACCAATCTTGTTGATCCACTCATCAACCGAGAGGCATCTGAGTTGGTTCCACATCTTTGCTATGATAAATAGTGCTGCAATGAACATTGTGTTAGTGGATTTAGTATGTCATTGTTTCTGGACAATTGGGTAAATGCCAAGGAGTAGGATTTCTGGGTACTAGGGGAGCTCTATGTTCAGTCTTTTGAGGAACCACCCTGCTGCTTTCCATAGTGGTTTGTTGGGGTCCTTCTTGGATGTCTATGAGGGGGGTAAAATGGTGCAGATCTGTGTTCCCGGGATTATTCATAGGCTCTGTCACCAAGGGTCTGCTCTCCGGAGTCTAACTTTATTATAGAAAACATGCTCACTAAATACAGATTGACATTGGGTCTTTCCTGAATGCAACTAACTGCCAATGCTCGGTCAATGGTGTCCTGAGACACGCCCCACTTACCGGGAGTATCCGGGAGCTCCTGCTCCAGGCACCCTTTGGCTCTGGACTGTTTGCATTACTGAGTGTGAACGTGCTTCCCAGCACAGGTAGCAAGCAGCCTGGACTCCTACGCCACTAACTAGGAGTCCCCACAGTGGTTGACTGAGTTTACACTCCCACCAACAGTGTAGTAGTGGTCCCTCCTGGCCACATCCCCTCCAGCATCTGTTGTTATTAGTTTTCTTGATCCTGACCATTCTAACTGGAGTGAGGTGGAATCTTAGAGTTGTTTTGATTTGCATTTCTTTTATGACCAGAGATGTTGAGCATTTCTTCATGTGTCTATGGCCATTCTTATTACTTCAGAGAAGACTAAGTCTTTGGCCCATCTTTTAATGGGATGGTTGTTTCTTTGGAGACTAGTTTTGGAGAGCTTCAATTTTTTGAACTATTGATACATTTTAGATATGAGGCCTTTCTTTGCCTGTTGTATGGTTAGTGAAGATCTTCTCCCACTCTGTGGGCTTTTTATTTAGCTTGCTAGCTAGGTCCTTTGCAATTGCCATATAGAATCTCTGCAATTTAATGCACTTATCCAAACTGTCTTTGATTTGTGTTTCTGTGTCTTCATTGAGAAAGTTTCAACCTGTGCCAAGGAGACCTAGTGTATCTCCTATTCCTTCTTGTAAAGTTTTCATTGGATCCAAGACCTAAAGGTAAAAGCAGATACTTCTATGTCACCCTGCACCAGGAATAACTCCAAATGGATCCAACTTTAGTTTTCTGCAGGTGCTTAACCAGTTATGTTGAACATGCTTAACCAGTTCTGTTGAAGAGGCTGTCTTCCATTCTATTTTTTGGGCCCCCTTATCAAATATAAGGTGGCCATAGGTCTATGGGTTGATTGCAGGATCTTCAGCTCTATCCCATTGGTCCTCAGGTTTGTTCTTGTGCCAATACCAAACTGTTTTGGTTACTATAGCTCTCTGAAGTTTGGTATTGAAATTCCTCCTATTAGACTGTGCTGTTCTTTCTAAGAATTGTTTTGGCTATACAGGGTCTTTTATTTCTTTAAAGAATGACATTGGGATATTGATGGGTATTGCATTGAATGTATAGATATCGTGAAAATGACAAACTTGCCAAGGGCTGTTAATTCTTCCAATCCAGGAGCATGGGAGGTTTTTCCATTCCCTCAGTTCGGCTTTAATTTTCTTTTTCAGGATTTTTAAGTTTTCATCATAAAGGTCCTTTACATTGTTTTCCTTTCATATATTTTTTATTGTAATTAATAGAAGGGTTACATGATATTTGCCAGATAGAAAGTGCATTAATTCACATACATTGATACCCTTTCTCATGTCTTGGCCCCGATTTCCCTCCCCCCCACCCCTTATCTTGTTTCCCCCCCTTTCCTATCCAATTTAAAATAACCAAATACAAATATATCCAATATATCAGATAACAAAGTGAGATACTGTAACAATAAGATAACCAAGGGACAGCAAAAGAGATGAGAGATAACATAGTACATTAAGGACAACAATCACTCATTATATGGCTTTTGTTTCTATATCCTAGAGGTCCTTTCATTTAGCGTCATACTATATGGCCTTATGTTTTGCTCTATTGTAAATCTCTGCTAGGAGAGCCCAAGGTTTCTATTGATTATGACAAATGAGGGAAACCATTGACATCGCCCCATTTGTTAGGAAATAGAAAAAATCATATTAAGTCTTTCCAAGTGAAGTAAGCCAGACTCAAAGGAACATAGGCTCATTCTGACAGCCGCATAGAATTCCATTGTGTACAAATACTACATCTTGTTTATCCACTCATCAACTGAGGGATATCTGGGTTGGTTCCATCTCTGCTATGGTAAGTAGTGCTGCCATGAACATCATTGTGGTAGTGGATTTAGTATGTCCTTGTTTCTGGACAATTGGGTAGGTCCTTTACATTCTTAAGTTAAAGTACCTAGGAATTCTTGGAGGCTATTGCAAAAGGAGTTGATTTCCTGATTGCTGCCTCAATCCTCTCGTTGTCAGCATATAGGAAGGTGGTTGATTTGAGGGTTAATTTCATATCCTGCTACCTTGCCATATAGGAAGGTGGTTGATTTGAGGGTTAATTTTATATCCTGCTACCTTGCCAAAGTTTCGAGTCAGCTCAAACAACTTGGGAGTGGAGTCTAGGGTTCTTTGAAGATGACATGATTCTGTATTTAAAGAGAAAGTTTCTCTTCCTCTTTCCCCATTTGGATTCTCTTCCTCTTTCCCCATTTGGATTCCCTTTCTGCTTGCTTCTTGCTTCTTGCTCTGGCTAGGAATTCTACT
Organism: Megascapheus bottae; assembly: GCF_031878675.1. Taxonomy (NCBI): domain Eukaryota; kingdom Metazoa; phylum Chordata; class Mammalia; order Rodentia; family Geomyidae; genus Megascapheus; species Megascapheus bottae. Next base: position 16,056,455 of record NC_143521.1, on the reverse strand, counting down.
ACTATGTTAAAGAGCAGTGGAGAGAATGGGCATTCTTGTCTCGTTCCTGATTTTAATGGTGAAAAACTAAAACCATTTCCTATATCATGCTAGCTATGGGTTTGTCATACACAGCCTTTAGTATACTGAGGAATGTTCTATGGATTCCTAGTTTCTCCAGAGCTTTTAGCATAAAGGGGTGTTGGATCTTGTCAAATGCCTTTTCTGATTGAGACAATCATGTGATTCTTGTCCTTGTTCCTATTAATCTGATTAATAGGAACAAGGACAAAATTGATATAATGTGATTAATTATATCAATTGACTTGTGTCTATTGAACCAACTTTGATCAAACAGGATTCATCACAGGGATGCATAGTGTATTTTGTTGATGAGTTGAAGACAGTTGACCAGTATTTTGTTGAGCAGTTTTGCATCAATATTCAAAGAAATAGGTTTGTAGTTCTCTTTGAGTCTATATCTGGTTTGGGGATGAGGGTTATGGTGGCTTCATAGAATGAGTTTGGCAAATAGCCTTCACTTTCAATTTCGTTGAAGAGCTTGAGTATTGGTGTGAGCTCTGCTTTGAAGACCTTATAGAATTCAGCCGTGAATCCATCTGGCCCTGGGCTTTTCTTGGATGGGAGGTCTCAGACCTATTTCAAGTACTGAAATAGAAATGGCAATGTTTAGTTGGATTAGGTCTTCTAGGTTCAGTGTGGGTATGGTAATATCCATGTCTTCTAGATTATCACATTTGTTGTCATAAAGGTTTGAAAAGTATTCCTTTATCATGCTCTGGATCTTGGTAATTTCTGTTGTGATATTTCCATTCTCATCCATGATTGTTTATTTGGATATGTTCCCTTTTTTGGCTTACCAAAGGATCTGTCAATTATTTTAATTTTTTTAAAGAACCAACTGCTTCTTTTATTTCTATAGTTTTTTGGACTTCAATTCATTTAATTTGAATTCATTTATTTAGATTCCTATGTGCCTTAGAGTTGTTGAGGGGCAGGTAATAGAATCTAGAATTTTCCTAGGGGCAGTCATTTAGGTAAATGTTTGGGAAAGGAGAAGATTCTCTCAAATTGTACGCAGCTACCATTACCTGCTCCTGAGGGCCTATTCTCAAACTGATTTCTGGTAACCTGTAAAAGAGAATTACTTGGGCTGGTTTGGGTTCTTGAGAGAGAAGTAGAAAACATTTCAAGACTTGTATCATTTTTAACCTTTATCTCACTCAAGAACTTTCAAATGAATTTTTGTACAGACAGTCCAGAGATAATGGATCTGATTATGAGGAATTTCTCAGAGATGAACCCAGAACTTTGAGCAGTGTACCTCAGGTGGCATGTCTATAGACTAGACCAATCATCTGTCTACAGTCAGACTCACAGGAATGTTTCTTCCATCTGGAGTGGCAGGGGTAGAATCTTTACTGTATTCAGGAAGGAGAAGAGAGGGGCTATTTTCCCCCCTAAATACAACTACTAACATTAATCATTTGCTGACTTTGACTGTCAATCACCTGACTATGTACCCCAGGCTCTAAGGTCACTTGGCCATCTTTCTCTGTTGAGGAGAACTTAAAAAAGATGGGAAGGATAAAGGGAACAGGAGTCTTTCTCCCCCAGCCCCCCTCTGTCTGTGTGCTATTATGAGCTGTGGCAGTTGGCTCTCCCCATAATAAACTCTTATTCTCTGCTACCCAAGTTGCTGTATCAGATTTCATTGCAAAGGACCTATGGAGACCGATTAGGCAGAGGATGGTGATAACATAGGAATGAACAGGATTTGTCTTGATGTCATGCAAGACAAGAATGTGAGAGAGACGAGTTGATGTTGTGGATGCCTGACATAGGCCAGGTAATACAAGGGATGAAACCACTGATAAACTACACATCCATTCACTGCTTTGGTAGAGCTTCTATTTCACATGAGTGTGCAGTTTTTTTCTATCGCATTGCAAAGAACTTCCCAAGAAAGGGAGAGGACTTTCTCTGTGAATGAGGAGGAATTTCATCTTTGAACAGTCACAAAATTCTTTGGGAAACAAATTGTGATCAAATATATTCCATTGTTCACAACTATCTTAACTAAAACAGTCTCAAGTCCAATATCTGATAATTTAGTCACTTAACCAAAGTCATGTAATGGTGTTAGCTTTCAGAAGACCTTTGCTTGATACTGGTGGCACTGAGAGGTCCTAGATCGCATGGCTTTGGGGCAGGGGGTAGGTATCATGCTGTCGGGGAAGAAGGCAGAAACCTTGGGAGGAAATAAAAAATGAACACTCAGTAGTTTTGTGGCTACAGTAGGATGTAGTTAGGATGACTTAAATCCTCTTCAGCCTCTTTGAAAGGAGTTTTCCTTTTGTTTTGATCTTATGTCTGGGGACCTCCTTTAGGAGGAATCAATAACGAGGTTGTAAAGCAGCAGATATTCAGAACAATCTTCCAATGAGTTGGTTCTTCTGAAATATCTCCTGAGAAGCTTGTGAATGACTTAAATAGCAGGCTGGTAAGAGCCCTGGGAAAGATGATTCTAGGGTATTTATGGGCAGGCATCTGTTCCTTAGTCCCATTAAACTTATATACACAAAGGGGATTGGATGTGATAATGAAAAGAGTGGAACCCCATCAAGAGGGATGGATTTGATTTCCAAATAGAAAACACTATCTTACAAATGACAGGTTAGCAAGCCATAAGCTTTATTCTGCCTGGCATTCTAAGTGTATCTCCTGATAGGAACCAAGAGATCTGCCACTTGCTGGTTGATTTGAGACGTGAAGGCTGACTCAGGTACTGGTCAGGGAAATGAGTGGCCCAGAGCTGGGGAATGATAGAAAAGTATCATCCAATACACACACACACACCCTTGGGGTCCTATTATAATCTTGAGTCCAGGGTCCAAGAAACATGCAACCCAGAAGCACAGTAAGGCAGTTATTCCAGAAGGTTGGTTTCCTTTTACCATTATTTATATGGTTCATGCATGCAAAGATCAGATGTTGAGAGTTCCTGTGTTCCACAGCTGGACTCTTAAGTGGTTCTCTGAGAGGCCATCAGCCAAGAAGCAAATACATCTCAAAATCCCACCAACTTTTGTTGAAAGAACTTTGGACATTCTGGTTGTACACCCTTGTGGATCAAGACACCATTTGCTACAACTCAGCATGGGGTCAAGAAAGGGCCAAGAACACAAAGTTCCTGACCTGCACGACTCTAGGCAGGATGGTTTTGTTGAAACAATCCTTGAGGGATCACCGAAGTCTCTTGTATACTGCTTTATCCTCATCCATGAAGAAGGCAACCCGTGATATTTCTGTAAAAATCTGTACTTTCATGACCCAACAAAGCTGTTTAAGGACTTTGCCATTGACGGAGGAGGAGAGGTGAGTTGAGCTTTGGAATGCAAGCAAAAGTTGGTCCATTTCTGTTTTCTCCTTTGAACAAGGTTCTAGGTCCTTTCGGTCCCATGGATTCTTTTGAGCTCTCAATGATGGGGAAGCATGACGCCTGGAAAGTTTTTCATCATCAGTCCCTGGCTTCACTGGATGCTCTCAATACTGTTTCTCCTCCAACCCTTTCCTGGTCGTCTCTTCCACAATCTTGTGTGTACTGGCTTCACTCCTTAGCCAAGCATTTAGCTTTCTGCTCCACCTCCTCTCATTCAAACTGTCTGTGAATGAAAGACAGAGACAATGAAGATGAGATGAGGCCTCTTCTTAAGCCAGGCTTCACAGGGAAGAAGAGTATACAGACTGATTCTGATCCTTCTGCATCTCCATGACGTCCGTCCATCTCTTCATTTTTTTTCTCTCCTGCTTTTTTTTCTCTCCTGCGCTCGCTGATGCATCATGCCATGGCGCCATTCCATTTCATCATCCATTTCCTCTTCCTAGCTGTTATCTTCTCGTTCCGTCTCCTCGTACTTGTGAGTCACTTTCTCCTATCACTTCAGGTCCCACAATTTTGCTATGGCGAGCCAGTCTGTCTTGCACACCTTCATCTGTGACACTCGTCTGCGGGGATTCCAAAATCACATCAATGAAGCAGAGCCAGAGGCACAGGAGGAGGAATCTTGTTCTTTGGAGTCCTCAGATGAGGAGGACGAAGTATTTCAAGTCATCCAGAAAGCCAGAGGAGCATAGGCTGGCTTCTTCCTGGATACATAATGTTTCACCTTCACCTTCTCCATCGACACCTCCTCTTTCTCATTATGAACCTGGACTGTCCCAGCTGTCCACGGAACAGGTGGCCACATCATGAGTGCACGTGGCCCAAGCTGCAGGTTTTGGCCTCTTTTGCATCACCACTGCCTCTGCTGCTGGGACCTTTCACCTCTATGGGCTGGCTGTGAGGTCTGCCATAGGGTCCAGGGTGGTGGTGACTAGGACTCCTAGGGCAGACCTCAAAGTCCTGTTCAGGGGCCTGTTCTGCAGACAGCTCGTGCTGGCTTCTCACGGCCTTCCTGCAGCAGTCTGTACCAAGTGAATGATGTTCAGGTGGGGCCGTTCTCTTTTATCTGCAGGAAGGGATGATGCACCCTTTAACTTCTGTGATGCACCCTTTAATCTGTCTGAGGACTGCTGGGAGTTCCTGCCCTCCCAAAGGCAAGCAGAAGTTAAAGGTATGGAGAAGCCACAGCCCTGTCCAGTCCAGAGGCTGAGATTGAGCAGGGGGGTTCTGAGTCAGCTGGAGCAGGAAATCAGACATTTATCTCCAATTTACTACCCCTGCCCACCCCCCAAAACAAGGCAGTTGGAGGGGAGGCAAGTGAGAGTACAAGCATGAGCACAAATCCTTAGTAATTTTTTTCAAGTTGAAAGATTTTATGCCGGTTCTAGTGTCTGAGACTATCACTACCAAAAGGTAATGCCAAGTATTTCAAAAATAGGTGACTACAGCAAAGATCTCAGCTTCCCCAGTGTAAACAAAAATAGGTGAATGTCCTGTGGGGGAGTAGAGAATATAGGAGATGTCTGTAATTTTACCCATAGGTGCGAGAGTGAGGCGAGAACTTCCCACTTTCCTCAGAAGGCTTGAACACCCACTAGGTCAAGGCAGCATGGAGTTTGCACATCAGTCTTTCAACCTCTACATGTCAGGTGGATGCTAGGAGAATGAGCTCAGTGACATTGATCCCACCATTTCACATGAAGACTCCTCTGCTTTAAGTGGCACTTTGGATATCAGAAATGTCCAAGTCTTTTGACAGCATCCAAGGTTTGAGTGTTGCAGGAAGTCTCCAGTGGAGCTGATGTTAGTGGCCACAATGTTGCCAAATGGGAAATAGACCCCTCTACAAACTTCAGAAACTTAACCACTGAAAAGTCAGGTGCAGATATTTATTCCCTTTGCTACAGCTAATTTGGCACACTATGCTAATAAATACTAGCATAATATAGCATTGTTAAGGCAACTGTACTGGAAGAATTTTTCTTGAATTCACATGTGTGTGTGTGTGTGTCAGTGAGAGAGAGAGAGAGAATAACTGGAGTTGCTATGGAACCATATAGAATCTTCCTTCACTACTACCTCCAAAGTTAGTTTGCCTAGGAGAAATTCCTCATTTCATTTTTCTGCTCAGCTCAGTATTTCATCCCTTGATTGAAGAGTGCGCCAAAGAATGCTCGTGTAGAAATGGGATTGGAGCTGGGCGTGACTGAGGCAGAGCTGAAAAGTGCTTATCGAATTTTGAAGTCCCAATATACTTTCTAACATGATGTAGGTAGATTGAGATAGTCTTATTGCTTTCCTGAAGAAGTGACCGAATATGTGTGTTGTCTCCAAAGGTAAAATACAAAAAGCAGAGTTGGAACTGGACATCATTTTGGTGTGGGTGGAATAACAATATACCACTTCAATATACCAGGGGGATTCCTTATTCCAAGAGTATTTAGACAAGCCACAAAAGAGAAGCCATAGGGGAGGGTCAGGGTAAAGGAAACCATCCTCATTTCATAGTTCTTAATCCTGTATTTCTATACTGGAACTCAGCACAATCTCCCTCTCATCCAGGCTTTAATCAGAGCCCACCCTGCCCCCAAGCTCTTCCATCTGTTTTTGGAAGAAGCTTCCAGGCAGGAGATGGTAGAAGCACCAGTGAGGATCAGCGTGGTCCAGGTGGTTGGCAAGATAGGCTTGGAGAAGTAAGTCAAGTGACACTTCAGAGCAAGGGCCTGGCCCTGCTAGTGACTACTGTGGGAAGATGGCTGACCTTCTGCATGTTGTACTCCACTATCTTTGGGGAATCTCCTGCCCCTTCACTATAATCTCGTTCTCACAGGATGCTGTCCTCAGCTCCTAAGAACGTGAAGACCATTTGATGTGGAAGCCTAAGAAAGAAATCCAGCCCAGACAAATAGTACACATTGGGCTGGGTTTCCTTCTTGGGCTTCCACGATTCCAGAGAATACTTTCAACAGGCAGAAATAAGATGGACTCCAATGTGTAGTAAACTGGATGTGGAAGGGGCACATTGTCAAGCAGTCTTGGAAAAGATCCCTGTGGTCAGAAGACCTGACCGAAATGGCCTCCTTTCGACTCAAGTCAATGATGGGTTCCTCTGTCTCAAAATTCATATTTCAAAATGTTGGGGAAACACCTTCTGTATACACTTGTCAAGCAAGCTTCACAGGAAGCTTTACCAGAAGCAAAGAAAGCACGAATTTAGGAGGAAGAGGATATGTGCCTTGATAAAAAGACTTTGCACGGTCCTTTGTGGCTCCTCAGCACAACATCCAGATCAACCAGATTAGGCCTTTGATTGAAGCAATTTTTTCCACTGAAATGGCTGAGAATGACTTTATCTGACGCTATAATTTAGGCTATCGGGACTGATCTGGATGACTCCCCTTGACCAGAGAAGCTTTGCTGAAAATCTGAGTCCTCCACACCCTCTCTTGGGTCACATCCGCTTCAGTATCCACTAAGACGGTTGTTCAACAGTATTTTTACAATTCAATTGATAAAAGACAGCAAAGGTGGGCACCCGAACAGCCACCAGCTCCACTTGCAGCACCTACAACAGGTATGACCAGGAAAGGTTCGAAGTATAGAAGAAATGCAAGGCTTTTAAACGGGCATGATGGCCACAGCTTGACAAGGAAGTGTATAAGGGAAGTGGGCAGGAGTGTGAGTCCTAGGAGCAGAAGCATTCAGCGACTATGGAGGCCTGTTGTGGGCGAGGTCTTGCTAGAGAAACTGAATGATAATGAGTGTCCATGATTTTTCCTAGTACCTGCAACTACCACTCTTAATAACCATGCCTAACATGATGGACCTTCCCACCAGCTGACGTTTCTTTTCATTGAGACAAACTAGGTTGTTGCAGACAAAATGGAATTCTTCAGTGCCTCCTGGCTATGTCTGATCTTTTCTTCTGTGTGGCAACCCCCTTATAAGGTACGGTGAACCTCACTGCTACAAACTTCTGCCTCAAGATTGGGACTGGGTTAAGGAGATTGTTAAAGGTCCTACTTGGAGTTCAAACAAGGGAGTTCAAACAATGACAAAAGCCCTGGCCAGCTTTTGTTAATGGAAAACTTTAATTTTAGCAAAAGCCTAATGTATTGCCTATGCCTATCAAGTATGATGATTACCTGCATCCAAAACTGGGACGTAACAGTATAAGAAGTCTGCCATCACTAACGTGTTTTTCCATGTATGTATGCAATGGTTCCCAGAATTGTAAAAACACTGGTCTGTCCAGTTGACAAGTCCCACTTGAGATTCTGAATTTGATGGATCCTCCTTGGCTGAAAAGCTACAACAAGGAGCCTGTAATGCCTTAACCTGATGTTATGAGCATAAAGATGTGAAAGTAGTATTTCATGTATTATGTTATTTCATATATTCATTGTTAGAACAAAGGGTAATGTGAAAATACTAGAATGAAAATGTGAAAACTGTAAATGAATATTAGAATGAAATGGGATGAAACAGCTAAAATACTTGGCATTGACAATATACTTCAACTTTTATCCCTTCTGGATATATGCCCTTAGATACAACCCGTAGAATAGAGTGTATGACATCTGTTAGTAACAATGGAAGTAGCCAGAACTCAGACCCAGCTCCATTTACGAATACGCTATCTTATGTGCCTGACTGGACTCACCTAACAGGGCCTGCCCAAATCAGTTGACAGTCCCAGTGGGTGTGCTGGATAGGCAGGATAGAATTAGGCACGTTAGGACTAGAATATAGTAACCATTAGTTTACAACATGGTGTTTAAGCTAGGTTGAACCATGTTGCATCTTATTACTTGAAGACTAATTCAACAGTAGGCAAGTGTTGTGAGCAGGTAGAGATTCAGCTGAAAGACTTTACCAGTAGGCCAAACTTCTGGCCCAGATGATCAATTGTATGTATAGTACTGAGGAATCAAACCCGGGTAGCAGGCACAGGATCTGAGCACTGTCGTTAGCCTTGAGGAAAAAGCCCGAGTTCAAGCCCCAGGACTGCCAAATTTTTTTAACTAGAATAAAAAACATGTAGATGATCAAGTTAATTTGCAACATGAAGCTTTCAAGCCATCCTCATGTCTAAGAGGCATGTGGTTCATCATGGGTCTCAGTGGTAAGCTCCAATATTTAGCCTTGTATTATTACAATTATTACAATTTCAGTACAATGTGTACCTTTTGATACAGGCTTTCTCTGTTGGTCAAATTCATACTACTTCATTGTTGTTACTTATGCATATAAAGTGAGAGGTTATAAATAAGGCTTCCTAACCTTTATTTCCAAAGCCATCTTGCCTCCGGTTTTTCTAGTGCTCTGATTCCTCCTACTAAAAATTCTGTGTTGGTGTTATTAGGGTTCATGGAAAATTATAACCCATCGAAGGGCCATTACTGTGTCTACAACTACCCAGGAGAGGCATTAACTTGGAGCATCCATAACCCAAGTACTCATACTCTTGGGTACTGAAGGAAGACAAAACTGCCCACCTGTCTCAATGAGCAGTTTCTTTGTGTGATGTTATGGATTCCTTGTGTTCTCTTGGCTAATTTTCAATGAAGAGAACCAAGGAACCCATAACATCACACAGAAGGGTGACAGTGATTTACCTAGATAGGATTCATCCTAGGCATGCCAGGGTCATTCAAAGTGGCACAAATGAACAGAGAAGAGAAACACATGTCATTTTGGCAGGGGCAGACAAAGTCTACAGTAATAGCAAGCCCTCTATCCCCACCCTTTTCACCTCCAAGGATTCTAAGGCAGGAATGAGGAGAACCATCGTGCACATAATCCAGGCCGGTTAGGAAAAACTTCCAGTAAACCTATACAGGGGTGCAAACCTAAAGCAATCGCTTCTTGAAGACAGTGGATACTCTCTCTTTAGTACTCTTCTGTGATTCCCTGCTGAGAATTAAAGCAGGAATAAAGGCAAGAGGGAGAAAGCCAAAGGAGAACTAGATTGGGAAGGTTAGGAATATGGGAAACTGTGCTACTATGCAGGGGACTTAGAACCTGGAGAGTCTTAGTCCTCCCTCCATAGTAAGCACCCTGAGAAAGCAACTTAGATCTGGGGTAGTCAGTTCCAGGGGCTCCAAAGACCATACCAACTTCAACTGCCTTCCCAACTCTTCTCTGGCCCAAGTGAAAGCTGCCAGCAACATCTTCTCAGTTTTTTTGCTGACAAGGACTGCTGGGGGAAGAACAATGGCATTTAGTGCACGACCCATAATACCATCAGGGACCAGGAAAGGCTAATCGCTGCCCAAACTGGCACCTGCTGGAACAAGATTCTTCTCACAAGGGTACACCACTGTGAGGGACCATTTGCCTGTGGGGGCCTGTGAAATCCATGATGGAATGAACCTGGAACTTGGCTTCACAGTCTTATTCTCCACAGCAGTTGGAGAGGTCAAGTTGGAGGCTTGTTTACACAAGCTCACAGCAGCCACACTACTACCGGTAGAGAACTGCTCTAGTCTTAAACACCTCAGACCTTACAAGATGGCCACCTCTCTGGGTTCCAACACCTACAGCAGTAATACTTGGTCTAGGAAGGATGAGGATTTCCCCATTCTATCCTTTTGCTGGGGCCCCATGCAATGTGTTTGATGCAGGAAGACTGACAGGTGCCAGACCTGGAAGAATGTGTGAGACCTGCCCCTTGCACCTTCAGTCCTGCATCAGTGTCATGTCATCTTGCAAGACATGCTGCTTGTAGTATTCATGACATGTGATTTGGACCTGGACTGGCAAGATCAGTATATGTAGAGAGAAATCTCAAACTGGAATAGAACTTGTCCACATGATCTAACCTTCATATCAGCCCCTGAACTTCCCCTGAACTTTCCTAGATGTATTTTGTACCTTCCCTGGCATGTCAACTGGTGAATTCCTTTCTAGTTGTGCAGATTGCTCTGATTATATTCTGTGTACTCTTCTGTATTAACAGTAGCATGACTTGGGCATCCCAATTCAGATTGTCCCACCCTGTCCCATCAATATTCCACGAACCCCACCATCCTTCTGGCCACCACATAGCAATTGGGTTGGGACCACACTCTGGCAACTAGATCCTTCAAAGTGCTTATGAGTCTTAAGAGCCACACCTATATTTACCCCTCCAGGTGAAGGCAATCAGATTTCTACAGCTCTGTACAGACAGACCTTATTATAGAAACCAGAGAGAAAGCTCAAGAAATAGGTGTCAGCTATGTACTCATTTTTTTCTTAGTGGAGTTTGAATAAATGTAAGAATCAGTGGATTTTCTTAAATTCTGTAGCAAAGTCAAAGATGGAAAGCAATGGTACACCCCCAACTTGACCCCCAACTTTATTTAGAAGTTTTAAACACTGGCTCCCTACCTACAGCAGCAATAGCTTTTCCTTTTAAAAACTCACATCAGTGAGTGTAATTGGGACAAGACATTTTATTTTCTATGAATTAGTTTCATCACCCAATCCTGCTTTCTCAGGTATTGACCCCACCTAAGGATCTGAGCTTCAATGTAGTCTTCTCACAAATTCTCAGAACACTTCTCTGAAACCTCTAGAAAACCAGATGAGATTAGTATCCGGTTCTCAGCAACTTACATTGAGTACTGCTCAGATTCATAGTTATTCAGTGGCCCTAAGGGTTGAGACCTTGAATATGGGTAGCTAGGACTTAGACCCCACAGCCATTAACCTGTGTGGGGTTTCCCTTCATCTGAACTTTGTCAAGATTAAAAAGTTTATACTTCTAGAAGGGCCAAAATTAGTGTACATAAGCATTCATTTTGTCATATTCACTTTAAAGTCAATTTAATAGAGCGCCTACTTGGGCACTTTTTGCCTTTATTCAGTTTTGTAGATTTGGCTCATAACTTAATCTACCATTGATCAAAGTATACTCCACAAATTGGTTTTCTTTGCTCCCAAACTTCAGTCCTTTGGTTTGAGCAAACATGCTTGCTCTGTCTTCTGTGACATCTTCATACCAGCTAAGATGACTTCGTCTAATAGAAGGGTGAGCTGAGGTGGCAGCAGTAGCCCTGACAAAGGGCACTTCCTAGTAATATGCATTTTCCCATCCTTCGATTCCATGCTGGCTGAATGTCATAATGCATATGTTCAGATATATGGAAAGCATGCTTGTCATTCTCAGCCTATATTCATAGGATTGGTTGGACTTCAGGCAACCTGCCATGAAGGAGCTAAGAAAGACCCTTGCCTAGCCTCTTCGCCCACTTGCTTGTCCCCCACACAGGTTGGATTGGAATGTCCAGATGGATATTGGATGTATCCATCACATAAGTTCCTTTTGTATCTTCTGTGTGTGGAGAGGTGGTGGTAAAACTTTATTAAAAATGGTCAAGAGTTGTCACTCATATCTATTGGTTTGATACCATATCTGTCTACTTGTCCCCCATGACCATCCTCTCCTCTCTGCCTCCCTCTGATTAATGGATACGAGGATCCCCATGGCTACGTTTGTCAATGAAATATCAGAACAATGAAAGGAAGGAAGCATGCTAATCAGAACACTAGAAGGAAAGCTAGATTTAGGAAACATATCTCCTCATCCTACAATAGACATGTTTTGAACTCAAATTCCTGTATTAATAACCTCCCAATTTCTTTTAGTTTAGACATAGATTTACCCAATTACCTTTGTGTTTTCAAGTATAAATTACATAGCATGTTGACAATTTAACCTTGAATGTGTGTGTGAATGAGTGTGAGTGAACATGTTCATACTCAAAGATCTTAAAGCACACAAAATAGCGGCCATTCATTTTCCAGAAGTTTTTCTTCCAATTTTTTTCCACGCAGCCAGCAACCGTGTGGCTTCCTTTACTGCAATACCGTTAACTTTAACTTTTTTTTATGACTCTAACCATCTGGTTCTTGGAAGCTTCTGAAGCCATTATTGCCTTGCCCTTACCGCTCTGGCCAGAGACTTCTGCGAAAACCTCCCAGTTTCTTTACCTCCAATTACCATTCAGCTGAGATGTGCGAATTGGGTCTTTGATTCACAGAGGCCTATTTTTCTTCTTTAAATGTGCTTATTATAGCTTTACCTCAAATACTCAAAGAAATTCCCAAGCTGTGTGTTTAGCAGGCTTCTAAGAATTTCAGCTATGCATGGGACTGTCACATGTATTTGCATGGGTACTAGAGATAGTATAGTAGGTATGATGTGGTGAATCTTTGGTCCACCTAAGAAAGATGTACACAGGCAATTGGGTAATTGACAGATATGCATAGATGCAGGCAATTACCCAATTGCCTGAGTTCTTCTGGATGATTGTCTTCAGTCACACTTGGGATCCAGCCTTTATTTCACTCCTACCTAAGATACAACAGAGACTTGGCATGGTAGCACTAATGCCTCAGAGCATTGGCATAACTTTGCAGCTAGGAGCTAATCATGAGCCTGACAACTTGCTATAGCCATTTCAAGAAATGCTCTTACTTGTTCTTGTTGATAGAGTGGATTTTAAGACTTTCACTGAATATAATCATGGTATGAACAAGTTTCTGCACTTCATCACTAAAATGTCTATGCTTCCATAACTTTGTCTAAGGTCCAAGGCTGAGTTAAAGACACATTTTGCTATGGGAAAGAACGGAGTCAAGATCCTCTAAACTCAAATGTACCCACAGCAAACAGGAGCAGCAAATTCTGAAAGGTGTGACAAAAATGTATCCTATGCTACATGGCAGTGGATGAAACAAACTCATCACCTTAACTGGCTTAAGTCCATAACACACAAGGTCAAGGTCATGGGGCTTAAAGGCATGGTACATCTAAGCTGGAATATTGTGATTTATTCTTCATAATTCCACTACTGGAAGTTCAAGGTCACCTGTGGTCATCCAGATCTGCTCCTCTGATGAAGCTGAGGAAAGCCCAGTGACCCTCAAGTTGATCTTCAAATACCCTCTAGGACTCAGCCTTTTGGATTGGACATAGGCTAAATTCCAAACTCAGCTTGTGACTGCAGATCTATAGACTAGCATGAAATCTGCCTTCTGCCTTGCTTGTAAGGCCACATATTGTGTCCTGAGAACATGTAGTTGGAAAGGCAGGCAGTCTAGTTAGACAGTTCTGTCCATGCTGTGGGGGTATCTTCTTTGGCCCCTGGCCCCTGAATTGTTTTCACTTACATAGCTCAATGAGTACTGACTGGTACAGTCAGTGGTGACTGCTTGGAGATTTCAGATATAGGAAGATTTTTTTTTTGCCAGTGCTCAGGCCCTGAGCTCAAGCCCAGTACTGTCCTTGGACTTTCTCAAGGCTAGAGCTCTACCACTTGAGCCTCAGCACCATTTCTGCCTTTTTTCTATGTATGTGGTACCGAGGAATTGAACCCGGGTCTTCATGCATGCTAGGCAAGCACTTTAACCACTAGGCCAAACTCCCGGCCCCAGGAAGATTTGTTGAGAAGTGATAAGGGAACCACATAGGTCCTCCCAGGTTCTTCTCAGGCGGACTAGGTAGCACAAACTGCCAGGGCCCTTAGCTGGGCATAATCCAAATTCAATATTACATATCCCAGAATTGTCTCCCTCCCCTGTCATGTCAATAGTCACCTTCCTATCCTGAGAGTCATACTTTTTATCACCCTGGAAAATGGATAGTCATTGGTATGACTCAATATCAAAACACATCCATCTTCCTGCCCAGGGCTACATTTTATGAATGTTTCGAGATTGGGATAAGTGTGTCTCCCAGAAGCATACCCAAAAACACACACTCCTCCCTTGTCCTCTATTATGTGAGGAGCTCAACTTTCACATCAACCAGGCCACTAGAGAAGTTCAGGTTCACCCCCACCCAGAAGCTCAAACAGGGACTGGCATTCATACCCCAAGAGGATCACACTTCCACAAAGGAAGTGCCCTAGAGGAGCACTTCCAGGTGACTCAGACTTTTTCCATAGTGGGTAGTTGGTGTGCTCACAATCACAGTACCAGTAGAACTTGTCCTGCTGTGTAGCATACAGCTATGGTTCAATCATCCAAATTATTAAGAAATATCAAATAGCTCAACAGAATTACTGTATTTCTTTACTTCTTTTATCCTTTTCCTGCTGTGTAGCATACAGCTATGGTTCAATCATCCAAATTATTAAGAAATATCAAATAGCTCAACAGAATTACTGTATTTCTTTACTTCTTTTATCCTTTTCCTCAATTTTTGGGTTTTCACAGTCAAGTCTAGGACTGGCCCAAAGTCTAGAGCTCTTTGGAAATGAACTCAAAGCATGTAGAAAGCATGTGGAAGAGTCAAAGACAATGCTCAGGCCCTACCACTTGAACCACAGCACCACTTTTTTTTTCATGTGTAGTACCAAAGAATTAAAGCAAAGGACCAGGAGTTTGGCCTAGTAGTAGAGTGCTTTCCTAGCATGCTTGCATAGCATGCATAAAGACTTGTTTGTTCTCTAAGAAGTAAAACCTTCACTGAAAATAGCATGTGGCCACATCTCCTGAAAGGCCTTCCACCCTAAGTATATGCTCAGAAAGATAGCTGTGTTCCTTAGCAGTGTATACCAAGTAGGGACAACACTGCTGTGTTCCTTAGCAGTGTATACCAAGTAGGGACAACACTGCTCTTAAGGCCCACCTCAAAATAGCCAAAGTAGGACTCATTCACCTGCCTTCTGGGACAGATGCACATAGTAGACTCTTGGATAAAGACATACAACTCTTACTAGGAGTCATGATTGCTCCATGAAAGTTGATTCCATAATAGGCCAGATGTTCTAATTGAACGTTTCACGTAGAACACATTTCCTATAAGGCATTGTACTTAACATAGAGAATACTTTAATCAACAAAAAAACTTCCAGTTATCCCTACTGCAATTGTACCCATGAGCTACAAAAACCCAAAAGGTTGTTATTAACACAGAAAGGTCAACTCAGTATATACAAGGGTTCCATGCAATAAGGTCCTTTGTCTTAAATCTATTGCATGAGGCTCTGGCTTTAGGTAACTGGGCTTCCATAATCAACTTTATATGTCCTTATGAGGGAAGTGAACATGGAGAAGCTGTGGTGTAAGTAGCTTGAGGCTCACCTGAGATGAGCCCAGGCTGTACCTTGGCCTGCACAAGTCTCCAGTCTTACTTCACCCGTTCCACAATGACTGCCAGTAGTGGCAGTCATTGTGGAACAGGTGGAGTAACACTGAACATCTAAATTTACCTACATCATGAAGTCGCAAACCTTTTCTAAATTCCACGAGAAGTCCCCTTCAGCTCTGCCTCAGTCATGCCCAGCCCTAATCCCATTTCTACATGAGCATTCCTTCAGGAAAACTTCATTTTTTCTGCTCAGAACACTATGCATTTTTTCTGCTCAGAACACTATGCCTTCAGTATTTTTTTTGGCCAGTCCTGACCTTAGGGCCTGAGCACTGTCCTTGGTGCTCTGGCTCAGGTGGTAGAGCTCTAGCCTTGAGAAAGTCCATTTCTGGCATTTTCTATGTATATGCGCAGTACTTTCTTCTTTTACTATCCTGTTTCCCAAGGTGAAATCTGAATGTTAAGGAATCATCCCTCTGTTGTCCAGGAGAAGTATTTCCCATGGTTCCATAGCACCTGGAGGTATACCATATACTCACCCTCCCATACATAGGACTCAGCTTTTTTCTTTAACACAAGAGATCTTTAGCTGACAGTATCAGTGAGATTGAGTAACATTTGAGATTGCTATGAGTTAAAATATTTGCTTCTTATATCCTTGACACACACATCTGCATTCAAGAAAATTCTTTCACTACAGCTGAGTATATTTCATAATACTTTTATTCATCATTCAATGAAAAATACACAGAATAAATTAATCTACAAAGTTTATCTTCGAAGAGCTAAACTTTTTCCTTATCTAAAACTTGGTCTAACAATCTCAAGCACAGCTGACACTAAACTTTAACATTGCTGGAATCAAGTATTCTTACAGCATTTAAAGTGGCACTTTGTCAGTGACATTGGTTCCATCATTCAAGAATGGTGACATTGGTTCCACCATTCAAGAATTAAGAGTCCTGGTGAATCTTTCTGATCTCTCACCAACATAACAGTTCAGGCATCGTAGGGGAAAATTCTTACACGAAGATTGATCCTAAGTAAGTTTGCAATGGTGTTGTGCCTTTCTGCTCTTTGACATCTCTGTGGTGTTAAAGAAGAGCGTGGAGTGGCATGAGCTGCTCTGTGCAGACGGCGACCTGAGCAGACAGCGCTTCTCGGCAACACAGACCCGCCAGCTCCAAACGGTTCTGGTCTCACGCAGGCTCTATCACCTGGCAGTGGCCCGATCCTGCCAGTTTCACGGAACCTGAGAATTCAGCAGTTTGTGAGTACCTCTGAGGAGAAGTTTCCACTTCTGCTCGCAGAAAGGCATTGTGAAGGAATCCCCTCCCCCGCCAGCTGAGAGCTGGCAAAGACCCAGCCATACCAATCGCAACCTGAGAGGAGATCTTGGCAGTGCCATGATTCTAAAGGGCAAAGGATTTCCCAGCGATAGCTTAGCCGGAAGTCTTCCCCAGCTCTGCTGAAGTCCGTCCCCTGCGCTGGGCCACAGGCCTGCAGCTTTATTTCCCCTATCAATCTAATCCGAAAAACCAAAACGCCAAATCACAAGAGAAAGACTTTCTCAAGTGTCTCCACTAAATTCGGGATCCAAACACAAGTTACCTATCCTACCCTCCCCACCACCCCCAAAAAATCTAAATACCCTTTTTTTGTTTTTATTTTTTTCTTCTACCCCTTTTACACCTAAGAACACATTAAAAAGTTTTTTTCTTTGCCATTTGACTTCACTTGCATTTGTATGTTATGATTCTTTTTTTCTTCCTCTCTTTTACCGCATTCCTTCTGTCATTGTGGTCGTTCCTAGAAACAGTGACAGCTCTGTGTCAGTATAGATATCATTTGTATCCAGACTGTACCCAGTCACCTGCTTCTTAATCTGCTGGTTCTTACCCCTAGTATTTGTGTAAGAACTCACAGTACTGTGGACTCTCCCCCTACCTTTCTTTTTTTGTTATTTTCTCTAAAGACAAATAAGAGTGACAATATATAGAGAAAAGAGGGAGGTATATATAGGGGATTTCAATGATAAATTTTTTTCAACTTATATTCTACCTGTCTATCACCTTAGGTCAGTCATCCTTACGCTATCACTTTTCTTCATTAATATATTAATCTTACACTCCTACAATATTCTACATTATAAAACTACAGGGGAGGTAAGAAAATAGAAATAGAAAAATAGTATGAAAGAGTTGAAGGATGAACCAAGGACCAGTGTTGCTCAACCACCATATACTATAGATCCATGCATTATATCTACATCTTCAATTATACTCTAGGTCCAGAGGGACTTAAATCAATCTATTGTATTTATGACCAAAACCATAAACCTCTCAATCCAGTGATCAGTGGTGGTATTATCACTCTTTTTGTGCACTTACACATAAGTCTAATACTACAACAAGAATGCAATTTTTCAGATATAACCAACCTAGACCTCTTTAGCTGGTTGACAATAGATGTTCACAATTTTAGATTGGTATTAATCTTGCTCCCATCTTCAAATGGGCAGAACAAGAAACTCAAGAATAATCAAGGAATAGCATCTCCCACTAAATATAAACAGGCAATTGAGCAGTCAAAGGCAAAACTAGAGGAGAGTCCTCCAAGTGCTATATACATGCAATTGGTGAACATGATTAATGAAAAGTTTGAAAGCATAAAAAGATATGGGAGGAAGCCATATCTAAACATGCTGAAACGATAAGCAAGGTGATATGTCAAAAAAGAGGAAGCCATAAAGGAGGTTATAATAAAGGTTTTTCAAAGAAAAATGGATGAATTCATAGAATCTACAAACAAAAAGACATTTGGAGTTTGGTCAGCTGATTTCCATTTGGTTAGCTCAGCAGCTTTGCTTCCAAAGAGTTAAAGAAATCCTTACACAATTTAAAGCAAGAGATGTAATAAATCAAAAATGAGCAATTAGAAGCAAGGGACATGAAGAATAAAGTAGAAAGTCTTGATAGCAGGTTAGATAATGCAGAAGAGAATTTCCGGAGTTGAAGGTAATTTAGTAGTTATAAAGAACAGAAAGGACCGGGAGTTTGGCCTAGTGGTTAAAGTGCTTGCCTAGCATGCACAAAGACCCGGGTTCAATTCCTTGGTACCACATATATACAAAAAAGCTGGAAGTGGTGCTGAGGCCAAGTGGTAGAGCTCTAGCCTTGACAAAGTCCAAGAACAGCGCTCAGGCCCTGAGCTCAAGCCCAGGACTGGCAAAAAAAAATAAAGAACAGAAAATAAATCAAACCAAATCTAGGAAATACGAGAGAACGCTTCAGGAGGTCCAAGATAAAGTAGGCTTCCTAATTGTAAGGCTAATTGGTTTTGAGGAGGGTTTGGCGAAAGAGGTTAATGGTATTGGAAATATACTTCAAGGAATTATCTCACAGAACTTCCTAAATATCCAGAAGGGCAGGCCCATCCAGATACAGGAAGCTTTTAGAACCCCAGACAGACCTGACCAGAAAGGACATCCCACTGCCACATTGTTGATACTGTATGGATTATAGAGACCAGAGAAAGGATCTTAAGAGCAGCCAGGGAGAACAATCACCTATAAAGGCAAACCAATCCGAATAACCCCAGATTTCTCAGCAGAGACATTGCAACCAAGAAGAGATTGTCTTAAGGGCATGACATATATCTTTCCAAATAACTACCAACTAAGAATATTGTACCCAGCTAAGCTCTCATTCATAACTGAGGGCTCAATAAAAACCTTCCATTCCAAGGAAAAGTTCCAATAGTACATAGCAACCAAACCAGCATTACAAAAAATTCTCAAAGATGTCCTACACATTGTTTGAAAACCAAAACCAACACAAACTTAATACTGACAAATGGCACCAAAAACTCATACCAAAAACTCATACCATCTAAGTACCCCAAGAACGGTCAACCCACGGGCCCTAATGAAAGCCTTTGAAATATATTTACTAGTTCCTTCCATGTTTAATACTAACCCTCAATATGAATGTGCCATTTAATTGGAGAGTTAAGTCCAGACTGTCTAGTTGGATCAAAAATCAAGATCCATCATTCTGCTGTCTTCAAGACATCTTGCCCAAAAGCACAAATATTTTTTCAAAGTGAGAGGTTGGAATAAAGTATATCAAGTTAACAGCGTCTAAAAACAGGCCAGAGTTGCCATCCTCATATCAGATAAGAGACTTCAAACTAAAATTAGTAAGAAAAGACAAAGAAGGTTATTACATACTAAAAGGGATCTCTCCTCCAGGAGGACATAACCATCCTAAACATCTAAACACCTAATTCCGGAGCACCGAACTTCATCAAGCCAACTTTACTTTCACTGAAACCATACATAGATCAAAACAGTGATTGTTGGTGACTTTAACACACCACTCTCACCTATGGACAGATCTACCAGGCAAAAAGTCAGAGAAACTTCGGAATTGAACAACTGTATAGACCAACTAGGTCTAACAGACATCTGCAGATTATTTCACCCAGCAACAACACAATATATATTTTTTTCAGCAGCACACGGAATATTTTATGCCCTAAAATGTGGCTGTTTTGGAAAACAAAACTGTGCAGGTTCAGAAACACTGATGCCTTTGTGGTCTGAGAGAATGCAGGGAATAATTTCAAATTGGAACTGAACACCAACCTCCACCACTGAAAACCCTGTAACTCATGGAGACTGAACAACACATTTTTCAATCACCAATGGGTCCTCAAGGAGATCAGAACAGAAATTCAATAGTTTATGAAATTTAACAAAAAGGAGCACACAAAATACCAGCTCCTTTGGGCCACAGCAAAGGCAGTACTCATAGGCACACAGAGCTATAAATTTTCCTCTAACAACAAATTGGAAAAATCACAAACCAACAATTTAATATGTCACCTTAAGCAACTGGAAGAGCAACAAAACAACGCTAATCTCAGTAGAAGGAAGCAAATTGAAAAAATTAATTGTTTTGATTTTAATAAAGAACCAACTCCTTGTTTTGTTTTATACAGTTTTTTTGGACTCCAATTCATTTAACAATTGACCGACCCATAGCAAATCTTACCAAAAAGAGGGAGCACACCCAAATAAACAAAATCACAGACAAAAATGGTAATATCACAACAGAAATGACCAAGATCCAGAGCATCATGAGGGAATACTTTTCAAACATTTATGCCAACAAATTTGAGAATCTAGAAGAAATGGATGAATTTCTAGCCAATATTAACATACCCACACTGAACAGAGAAGACCTAATCCAACTGCCATTTCTATTTCAGTACTTGAAATAGGTCTGTTTAATGAGACCTCCCATCCAAAGAAAGCCCAGGGCCAGATGGATTCACAGCTGAATTCTATAAGGTCTTCAAAGCAGAGCTCACACCAATACTCAAGCTCTTCAATGAAATTGAAAATGAAGGCTATTTGCCAAACTCATTCTACGAAGCCAGTATAACCCTCATCCCCAAACCAGACAAATTCAAAAAAAGAACTATAGACCCATTTCTTAAAAAAAAAAAATCACACTATAATCAATGAGTTGTTATAGACGGTTGGCCAGTATTTTGTTGAAAAGTTTTGCATCAATATTCAAACAGGATACATCACAGGGATGCAAAGCTGGTTCAACATACACAAATCAATATAATTCAACACATGAACAAGAGTAGAGACAAAAATCACATGATTGTCTCAATAGATGCAAAAAAGGCATTTGACAAGATCCAACACCCCTTTATGCTAAAAGCTCTGGAGAAACTAGTAATCCATGGAACATTTCTCAGTATACAATGCTACCTGTGGGTTTTTCATACACAGCCTTTATTACTTAATGGCGAAAAGCTAAAGCCATCCCCTCTAAAATCAGGAACAAGACAAGGATGCCCACTCTCTCCACTCCTCTTTAACATGGTATTAGAATTCCAAGCCACAGCAATAAGGCAAGAAGCAAGCATAAAAGGGGATCCAAATAGGGAAAGAGGAAGAGAAACTCTTTGCAGATGACATGATTCTATATTTTTTCATCTCTCACATTTTATTTTATTTTTTTTTACTTTTTTATTGTAATTAGTAAAAGGGTTACATGATATTTGCCAGATAGAAGGTGCATTAATTCACATACATTGATACCCTTTCACATGTCTTGGTTGATTCTGTATTTTAAGAACCATATAGACTCCACTCCCAAGCTCCTTGAGGTGATTCAAAACTTTGGCAAGGTAGCAGTTTATAAAATTAACCCTCAAAAATCACCTGCCTTCCTATATCCCAACAGTGGGAGGAACGAGGCAACAATCATGAAAGCAACTCCTTTTGCAATAGCCTCAAAGAAAATAAAGTACCTAGGAATTAAGAAGGTAAAGGACCTTTTTTTATGAGAACTTTAATTTCCTCTTTCAGGGTTTTAAAGCAGAACTGAGGAAATGGAAAAACCTCCCATGCTCCTGCATTGGAAGAATCAACATTGTGAAAATGGCAATCTTGCCAAGGGCTATCTACAAATTCAACACAATACCCATTAATATCCCAGTGTCATTCTTTAAAGAAATAGAATTATTGTACCATATGAAATTTTTGATTAAACACCCCGTATAGCAAAACCACTGTTTAGCAAAAAGAACAGCCAGGAGGAATTTCAATACCAAACTTTAGACTATTATAGAGCTATAATGACCAAAACAGCTTGGTACTGGCACAAGAACAGGCCTCAAGACCAATGGAATAGAACTGAAGACCCAGATTATTTTTATCTTATCAAAGATTAGCGAGCATAGGTCTGTGAGTTAATATAGAATGGAAGAAGACAGCCTCTTCAACAAATGGTGCTGGCAGAACTAGTTAATCCCAGTGCAGGGTGATAATTTTAGTTTTCTGCAGGTGCTTAACTCCCAATGGATCAAAGAAGGATCCAAAGACCTTGAAGTAAAAGCCGATACACTGAAAACTTTACAAGAAGGAATTGGAGATACTCTAGGTCTTCTTTGCATAAGTCGAAACTTTAATAAGGACCCAGAAACACAACAAATCAGAAAGGCTGGATAAGTGGGACTGCATTAAACTGCAGAACTTCTGTATGGCAAAGGACATACCTAGAAAATTAACTAGAAAGCCTACAGAGTGAGAGAAGATATTCACTAACCATTCAACAGACAAAGGCCTTATATTTATCAACAGCTCAAAAAATTGGAGATTAGTTTTGGAGTGATTCAAAGAAACAACCATCCCATTAAAAGATGGGCCAAAGACTTAAACATTGTCTTCTCAACATCCCTGGTCATAAAGGAAATGTAAATCAAAACAACTCTAATTGGAGTGAGGTGGAATCTTAGATTTCTTGATCCTGGCCATTCTAATAACAGACACTGGAGGGGATGTGGCCAGGAGGAATCACTACTACACTGTTGGTGGGAATGCAAACTCGTTCAACCACTATGGAAAGCAGTATGGCAGTTCCTCAAAAGACTAAATATAGAACTCCCCTATGACCCAGCAATTCCACTACTTGGCATTTACCCAATCATCTAGAAACAAGGGCATACTAAATCTACTAGCACAACGATGTTTGCTATGGTAAATAGTGCTGTAACAAAGTTATGGAACCAACCCAGATGTCCTTCAATTTATGAGTGGATCAACAAGATGTGGTATTTATACACAATGGAATTCTATTCTGCTGTCAGAACGACATCGCCCCATTTGTAAGGAAATGGAAAGACTTAGAAAAAAACCATATTAAGTAAAGTAAGCCAGACTCAAAGGAACATAGGCTCAATGGTTTCCCTCATTTGCCATAATCAGTAGGAACTTTGTTCTATTGTGAATCTCTGCTAGGAGAGACCAAAATATAGATACATAAGGCCATATAGGATGATGCCAAATGTAAGGACCTCCAGGATAAGGAAACAAAAGCCATATAATTAGTGATTGTTGTTCTTGATGTACTATGTTATCTCTCTTTTACTGTCCCTTGGTTATCTCATATTGTTGCAATATTTCACCTTGTTATCTGATATGTTGTATATGCTTAATTGGTTGTTTGAAATAGGACAGAGAAGGGGGAAATCAAGTTGTGTGGGGGGAGAGTGGGAGGAAAATGGGAGGGGGACATCAAGTTGTGCGGGGGGAGAGTAGGAGGAAAATGGGAAACAGGACATGAGAAAGGGTATCAATATTGGTAAAGTAATGTACCCTCTATCTGATGAATATAATGTAGCCCTTCTATTACAATGAAAAAATATAATTTGCAATTTGCTAAATTACATTTTTTGCAATTTGTGAAACAAAGAATTAAGAATCCTCTTCCTGCAACACTCAATATCTACATGTCAAGTGGAAACTCCGTACTGTCATGACTTTTAGGCACAGGTGGACTGTTAGGCTGTCTCCAAATCTTGGACAAGTGGTAGTAGCATCTACCCTCTTCATCCCATCTCCTTTTCTCTCCTCCCTCAGTCTTAGTAATTTTTTCTCAAGTTGAATGTCTATCAAGATTTTAGCTTCATCTACATTAGGTACATCTTGCTTGTTACCTCTTTAAAAAGACAAAAGATGAGACGATTGTTATGCTAGTACTGGGGCTTGAACTCAGGTTAGGGCCTGAGCCCTAAGCATGTGTGCTGAAGGCTAGGATGCTCAGACTATTACCCAAAAAAGATATGGAACTATCAGACTTTCCAGCTCCAGATGTCTTGAAACCTCCATACTCAGACCCTCCCGAGTCACCCAGATTGAATGTATGTGTCTGCCAGGTCTTGTGCCTGAAGGCTTCTGCCAGGGCACACCTCCCTGGAGGGTGAACTCAATGCCTGCAGATAAAGGAGAGCAGCAAGGCCTGGACTTCAGCAGCATGAAGACTCCTAGGGCAGATCTAGCCAGTGAAAGAGGTGAAACCTCTGGGGAACAGCGATGTACTGACAGCTGAAGCTCCAACGTTCAGCCTCATTGCAAACCTGGAAGGCCCCAGCTGTGGACTGAATAGTTGTCTGCTTCATCAGTGCACTCAATGAGAGATTTCAATGGAAAAGGTGAATATGAAATGGCAAGTTTCCAGAAAGAGGCCATTCCATGTTCCTCTGGAGTACAAGAGGATGAGGAATTTCAAGTCTTCAAGAAAGCTTAAGAACAAGAAGCAAAGCAGAGGGACAGGAGGAGTACTAGGTTGACACTGTAAAACAGTGTGACCTGAAGGAGAAAGTGACTCAAGTATGAGGTTGTCAGTTGGAACGAGAAGATAGCAAGGAAGAGGAAATAGAATGGTGCATTGGCATGATGCATCAGCGAGCACAGGGAAGAAAAATTTAAGAGATGGACGTCAAGGAGGGGGAAGATGAAGGACGCTGTGGAGATGGGTCAGAATCAGAGTGTGAAGATTTGAGAGATGAGAGATTCAGATATATTTGAGATGAGTCCTTTGTCAATTTTTTAGCTGCAAACAACCAACCATCCCATCAAAAGATGGCTAAAGACTTAAAGAGACTTCTCTGAAGAGGAAATAAGAATGGCCTATAGACACATGAAGAAATACTCAACATCTCTGGCCATTCTAACTCGAGTGTTTTGATTTGCATTTCTTTTATGGCCATTATCAAGAAATCCAACAACAGATGCTGGCAAGGATGTGGCCAGGAGGGATCGCTACTACACTATTGGTGGGAGTGAAAACTCAAAAGACTAAACAGAGCTCCCCTATGACCCAGCAATTCCACGACTTGGCATTTTTCCAATCATCCAGAAACCTTCCAGCTGTATGTTACAGAGCTCTTTTCTCACCATGACACCTCCAGTATTTGACCTCTGCTTGGTTCTGTCTCCTGTGCTTTTCCTGCCTAGCCTTTTCCTGACATCCCGGTTTAAATCTAGTCCCTTCTCAAACTACTGTCACATGTTTGTTGTCACATGTTTGTTATGAGGAATATAGGACTTATACTCTTCTCTCAGGCCTTGACTCCAAAGCAGAAGACTGCATGTGTTCTAAAACTTAGCAGCTTCAAATTGTCAAGAGCATTCTGTGCCAATTCCCTTACAAAGTCTCAAATCAGCAATGAATGCATCCCTAGGTTTCTTTTAGTTTCCCAAGTGTGGGGGAAAAAGCAACTGGCACACAAGTTTGAGATATTTCAGGCTGGCTTTGTGCACGATGGTTCTAGTTACCTGAATTGGGTGATAAACTTGGCTTCAGGTGTATTAAGCTCTTAGAAGAGAGAAATGGGTTCCAGAAGTGCTTAATACACCTAGAATACTTTTGGAACCCATTTTCATCTTGTAAGTCCTAAATGAGAATGAGTACTTGATGTATGTGGCTCTTAACAGCAGGGTCAGAGGACAAATTAGGTTGCTGCATTTTCACAACCCTGGCCTATTCTGCTCTAAAGCTTCCAAGACTACAGGTCCTAACAGAACAGAAAATAAATTGATGGTTCTCCCCGTCCCCACCTGATGTAGTGCCCTGTGTCAAGTGTTACCAAGAGCAACATGGAGCAAGGTGTGGGTGCAGCTTCTTGCAAGAGCTCTAGGCTTCATGTATTGACTGGTCTGGATGGAATGTCAGCCAGGGTAGTGTTCAGACTGCTACAGCTGTGAGAAGACAGTTGACAAATTCAGTACTACTCTCATTCCCAGGCCATCCTTATTCTTCTAAAGGAATTCGGAGATAGTTTGGGGGCTGTCTCTCCACAGCTTCTGTCTGGAGATGGGCACTCAGGGACTATCTCTTGCTCTATACAATCCGACCTGTGGAGAGAAGTGTCCACTCACTGACCACAGTCATGTCCAAGGGTTTTGGTTGAAGTTTTCACTTTAGCCCAGCTCTTTCTTGGTCTCCTCTTCTACAATCTTGAGCGTGTGCTTGCTTCTCTCCTGTCACTTAGTCCTTCGTTAGAATGACAACTGGCTTAAGGCAAGGCTCCATCTCATCTTCACCGCCTGTGTTTTCTTCATATTTAAAAATTTTTTTTCTTCATATTCTTTTCATTTTCTGGGTATGTATAGAGGGATTATAGTTACATTTCTCAAATAGTAGGTGCATTACTCACCACACATTAATACCCCTTCTTGTGTTTTTGTCCCCATTCCCCTCCCCCTCCTACTCCTCCTCCTCCCCCCTCCTATTCCCTCCTCCCGTCCCCTTTCAATTATCTTGTTTTCCCCCTTCCCTTTCCTATTTCAAATAAACATATATACAAATACCGGGTAGCAAAGTCAGATACAATAACAATATGAGATTAACCAAAGGGCAAAAAAAAGACAAATAGCATAGTACATTAAGAACAACAATCATGAAAGGTATACCTCTTGTTTCCATATCCTAGACATCCTGTTATAGTCTCATCCTATATGAACTTCTGTACCTAGGATTTGTGCTATCAGAGTCCTGCTAGGACTCTCCTAGCAGAGGATTACATTAGAATGTGCTAATTATTAGAAATGATCCTTCATGAGAAGGCATGTTACATCATGGAACTGACATCTTGAGTACTGCAAAGATAAGCAGCTGTCCGAGAATGGCCCACATCATAATGGGCCCTGAGCCAAGATGAGGCTCATTTCTAGTAGAAAACACACAGTGTCAATGGAACAAAAACACTCCATCATTAACCTGTAATTCATTTGACCTGCAGAAATTCATTTGACCTTGAAGCTCTACCTGGCCCCATAAGGAACTATACCATGAGTGGTTCTCCAGGGCTACCTTAATCTCCTATTGCTATTGTAATGACAAGAAAATCTTACCTCAACTCTAACACATACTCAGGCCAAGTGGGCAGCTGACTAATCTTCAGGTATCATGCCATTTGTCTGGTATATGCCCAGTGTCTTCAAGGACAGAAGAACTAAGGGTCTACGAAGTAATGCAGAAATCCACAGGACAAAAGTAACATCTCATAACCCAAGACTCCAGCAGTTTGTCACTATAGAGCGACAAGTATATAGTCTCTTGTCAGTGAGTAAAACCCAAGTCAGTTTGTGATAGATGGATAGTCACCAATATAGCAGCTAATGTTGACTCTCTAACTCAATGCATTATAAATTTTTGTTCTTGAAGTGGCTGTTGAAAGCATCACCACTACTACAACAATTCTTTTAAAAACTCAGGTAGTTCCAAATAGGCACAGAAAAACATGAGATCAGAGGCAATTTGACCATGGTGAAGAAAGTTGCCCACCTAAAGGCAATTCTAGAGTCCTTCCTAGAGTCCTTCCTAAGGGATAGTGTTCATCCAGAGATGACTTTCTCACCTTGAATCTAACCTTCACCCAATTTAGTCACAAGTCACATGATGATTACAGTAAGTACACAGGCCAGTTCTGGATGTTTGAGCTTGTGAAGTTGTAGACAGTTTTCCATGAGTCATATTCCAGAGGAAGAAAAGTTCAACCATAAGGTCTCTTCCTCCATAAGGTCTCTTCCTCCATTATAAATATAAGAGAAATGGTCGAATCACATTCCCTACAGTCCTTAAAATTTTGTCCTGTGCAAGCGGAGACATAATCTCATAAATGGCTTAGTATATTCCAAATATTCCAAGCCCAATTCAGTCCAGGATAATCTTTGCAGCAGGTGCAATATATATCAAATGTTAGATCAGGTAGTCGGATCACACAGTTTACTATTAGCATTGCAAGTGAGGATCATTCTTGATCACAAGAGGAAAAATTAAAACCCTCTACTTCTCCCAAGTGTTGTGCATTTGCATTATAGTTCCTATTCCAATTTAACAGCTGTTGTTAGGGTTCCTAATAGTGCAAGGTATGTATTCTAGCTTAAGAAAAAGTAGGTATGATTACATTATCCTATCCCTCCATTACCTAATGGGGTATTTATGACTTGTATCCACATGAGTTCAGAGGTTCCACTCTGGTATTTCCAACCGTCCTGGTACTAGATTGATGTACCACCATTGGAAACAAACTGTGCTACTTTTTCTAGGAGAGCAGCAATTGTTACTCTATAAAAGAATAAAATCAAATTAAAGTAACTCCCTGGGGTAGGTGCTGCTAATGTATCCTATGTTAGGGTACACTTGATAGGTACAATAAATAGTCTCATAGGTCTAAGTTGGCCAAGGCTATAATCTCTCCTAAATGTCTGGGTCACCTACCAAACAAGCAACTTAAACCAGCAGAAGTGCTGTCTAACAGAGGGACTGAGGAATAATGGAAAGTTAGCAGATGTATATGCTCTGTAAGGACCACTACATACCAAAGGAAAAGTAGAAGTGATATGTCAAGAAGACATGCAAGATAAGGCAAAGTGCAGTCCTCAACTCTATTATCCTTCAATGCACTTGAGCAGACTGCAAGTACACACTTGGACAAACCTTCCTGAGACAGAAGAGATCTTTATTTTTCCAGAAATACCTCCAGACACTTAGACCCTGGATGGGATTTCTGTATATGTTACCCTAGCAGGCACTGGGCATCTCCTCAGCTTACCATTGAAAAAGAATGTAATACAAGCCCAAATCTTACCATCTACATGATCTAGTCCTTTAAGCTGACATCACAGCTACTTTAGGCATGCATCTTCCCCCCATCTCTACATACTTCCTCTTTCTACAGTGATCTATTGGTCCTAGTCACAGGATGAAAACTTCATGAAGAGATTTTTGGACAGAAGGTTCCATGATGCCAGTAACAGCAATAACAAACCCTAAGTAAAATTAGAGATGAGATTATAGACGCCACCCTTGACTACAGAGACTGCCTGAGTACAGATGGGCCTCCCTGGTACCTTTTCTCTATGTTGATACCAGTCCCCTTCTTGGACAGTTCAACTTGTTTAACTACTGAGAGCACATTACGTTGAGCAGTATTCCCTAATAACCAGCAACCCCAACATTGGTAGACTCTCTCCCTTAAAGGACAGCCTGTAATAGCAGTTTCCTGGCAAAATATGAAACAATAATTCAACTTACAGGCATTTTTGTTTTTTGCCACTCCTAGGGCTTGAACTCAGGGTCTGAGCATCGTCCTTGAGTTTTCTCAAGACTAGCGCTTTACCACTTGAGCCATAGCACCTCTTCTAGATTTTTCTGTATATGTGCTACTGGGGATATCAAACCCAGGGCTTTGTGCATGCTAGGCAAGCACTCTACCACTAGGCCACACTTCTGGCCCTTATAGACCCTGTAAAATAGAAACAAAATCCTGCAAGTCTCACTGTTTCTATTTCAGGGGTAGAGTCAGCAGGACACAAAGTATGGCCATGAGAAGACTACAAAGATACTTTTTTTTATCAAGCCAACACTTCCTGGAGAAGCAGACTTTATACCAACAGAAAGGAGTTCATAATACCAAGGCCAAACAGAGCTGAGGTAGGTTTTACACTTTGTGAGAGATGCAGCTAGTTATTCTCAGTGCAGTGACTAGACTTTCACCCTGGCAATGAGGTCAGGCCCAGGTACAGGAAAGCATGAAGAAATCCCACAGCAGGCAAGCAGATTGGGTTTCACCAATGCTGCAGAAATAATTGCAATGAGAAAGAAAGGTTCATCCCTGGGTTAAGCTGTTGCTCAGATCTACATACTTGACCACAGGAAGACCATCAAGAAGGGTAGTGGGATCATCTCTTTAAAGATGAAGGCTGGCCAGGGGTGATCCCTGGGCAACAGTTAACTTCTATACCTCCCCCATGTCTCTGGTCTGCAGAAGATTGGCAGAAGCCTCCAAACCAGACATGATCACCAGGGAGGCACAGAACCTTCACTATATTCCTACTTCCTTGGCTCTGAAATTACTCACATGGCAGTTACCAAGGCCATGTGCGATTAGCTGAACCTAACTAATGATCCTATCAAAGAATAAGGATCCCCAGTACTATGTCAGATAAGAACCTCCTGCTGTAACTTCACATCATCCCCAGTTTTAGATCCATGGACATATCTGGATCCCGCATTGGTTATAGCAATACAGGTTAATACAGAGGACAGCTGTAAGATATACTGCACCTACCTGGATACTCTCATACCAGAAGCTAGTTACTTCTGTGCAAGTATTCTGAGATGCTAGGGGGTCAAAGTGGGGACCTCTTGGGATTTTTAGCTTCTACTCTGATTATAGCTTTCTGGTGAGTTCAAAATGTACCTTGACAGAAGAGAAGCACATATTTTAAAACAGGATCTGTCTTCTCTTCAGGTTCTCCAGAAAAGATCACCTTATTTCTAATATGTGATGATCAATTTTGTTAGTTCTGGATACAGTTCCCAAAGTATCACTAATCCAAGTATTCCTGTAAACACTCCTGGAGAAGTGATGAGTGTTTTTAATCAGTTGATTTTGTGGAAAGATTATTTTTAGGATTGAGGGGCACAATTCAATCAATTGAGGGTCCTGAAGCAGTGGAGTCTCTCCTGAAGACCTGGCTGTGGACAGATTCCACATCTACCCCAAGAGTCCCAGCCTGTACCTTCCCAAGTAACCCTCAAACCCCATCAAGAAATTCTGATGAATCCACATAATAAAGCCTACAATTAGGCCATGTGAGGCCTATCTTGAGTTTATTTCCCTAGGTCCAGGGGAGGGACAGGAAGTACCCAAATTTAGGGGTATTTCCAAAAGTTACAAATGTAACTTTTGTAGAGCTATTGACCTAGTCTGCCAAAATTCTATATCCTCATCTCAGATCATGAAAAAAAATACATGAGCTTCAAGCACGTTAGTGAAGGCTTCATGAGAACAGGTACTAAACACTTTGTCCTTGGGAAACAAAAAAAAATGTCATCTGTCTGGCCATAATTTGCAACCCATGTGAGAAGTCTAACCATGTGAAACATTTCTCTCTTCATGGGGGGAGCATTCTCAGTCACCTAGTATTGTGAAGGGATGCTTCTGAACATGCAAGGGACATCTGCAACAATGAAGAATTTTCCAGCTCCAAGTCATTCAAGAACTTCAATATTTGTGAGATAATCTGAGGTTCTGACACAGATAGGCATGCTAATTTGAACATTTTGGAGTATTACAGGAGCAAGATGTTGCTTGACTAGTTCCAACAACTCTGCACAGTAAAGCAGTTCCTAAGTGCACCCCCGTAGAAGTCTTTGTATAGAGACAAGCATACCCTATTCACTGATTCTTTCCCATGGCCTACAACCTTTAGAATCTGGGTACAGACAACATATTTTTTATAAATTTTTATTGTAATTAATAAAAAGGTTACATGATATTTGCCAGATAGAAGGTGCATTAATTCACATACATTCACATACATGAAACATACAACATTTTTGTTCCAATTTCCTGCAAGGCACACGGATGATACCTCAGTGATCACAGAGGGGTATCTTGTCATCTATGTCCATCATGTTCTCTCTTCTCACAAGGACAGGCCTAAATGTTTTGATACTAGATTAGGTCACCAGGACCTTACTATGGGAACTGAGATAAGTATCTTCTACAAGTCTAGATGCCTCCCTAAAGATACATACACCTGATATTAGCCCTGAGGTTAGGAATCACCCACATACACCTCAAGCCTGCCCTGCACACAAGCCCGCCAAGTGTTGGGAGCCAGAGTGTGGAGCCAGGCTGTTCCTAAATCTGCATATCCAAGTAAGATAACCTCACTAAGAAGTGAGCTGGTGTCATTCCTAGGTACTTCTGAAGCTACATTATCTGTATTGTGAACTTTCTGATCTCTTTTACTGCTTTGTTTTTTGGCTTTGATCTGTTTAACTGATCTTAGATTTACCACAGATTTACCATATGAATGTAACCCCCAACAGTTCCCTGATTTACCATCTGAATGTAACTCCTGGCAGTTCCCTGGTTTCAAGAAAGTATTTAAGCCTTGATTTGGAAATAAACAGGGCTGCAGTCTTAAACTCGCAGTCTTCTTGGGCTGCTGACTTGGGCTGTAGTCCTCCCAAACCCCATCTCTTTTTCCTAGTCCCTGCCCCCTATTTCAGGAATCCTGGTTTGTTGCCTGCTGGCCCCGGCAGCCAAGAACCACATAGCTGTTGGAAATAGGGCTCAAGTTGTACTGGCCATGAAGACTCAGAAAAGGAACCACAGTGTCTGAACCATGAAACCTGCGATTTGTTACAACCAGATATGTTGTACATGTAAAGGAGCAAAGATCGCTTCTGGTGAGTACAGACTTCAAAGTCCATCATGCCTCACATTCAGCAGGCCATTGTCTAATTCACAATTCAAATCTCATCATAAACTGTGATATGCAACTCAACTTGCTGTGCTGATGTAAGAAATGTCTTTGGGAAGGTAGGATATTAATGTTACTTGAGCATCTAATTACTTTCTGGATTCAAAGCCCAGGCATACTAACAAAGGCTCTGCCTACAATTTGACCTTACAGACACCACCATTCATCCCAAAGCTCCTGTCTGTGGTTTAAAGGTAATTTCTACCGTGGCAGTTCAAGGTAACTTGAAATATTAAGCTTTTAAAATTTTCATTCAGGAGTTAAGAGTGTATATTGAACAAGTAGATCAATAGTAATTGCTCATGGTCACAGTGGTATAGAAAAATGTCAGAATAAATCATTCCAATACCTTGTGGGAACAAGAAAGATGAGCAGATACATACCAAGTTCTGAGGTCACAGACGCCTCACTACTTGCGCTACATCAAGCTTTTGGAGCCCAGCATATACCATTACATACCCTCTCCACTGTCAAGAGAAAGCTGATCACTTTTTAAACCAGCTGCTTGGTATTAGGGGCCACTCCGAGTCCTCTGCCACGGTTCCAGGAATGATTCCATGACACTGAACTCTTTGGTTCTGGATCCTGCTAAGTCTCAAAAGAGGTCATACCAAAGCATCCTTAGAAGTATGTCACCTAGCCTTTTTTAACTATACGTTTGTAATCCTTTATTTGTATAGAGACAGTTTCTGAAGGACTAAAAGGAAAACCCAAAGATGGCTGAATTTAAATACCAAGTATTGCACATGCTGATAATGATTCTCCATTTGTCAGAAAACAGACATTGACCAACTGTAGTCATCACAGGATTCATGTTTAGATAACTCTTCTGTAAGGTGGGAGGACTGTGTTGTGCCAGACACAAAATATATTGTCAACTCACAAGGAGAGGTGATATGTACTGCCAACCTCAAATCTGCCAATCCTTTGCTCTGGGTATAAGGTTGTTTAGGCAAACACCACGAGAATAGAAGCTTGCTTCATCTTTGTTTCCCACTATCTTTTCAGCCTTCTTTGAAAGTAATTCTTAGAGCTGCTGCCATATCCTATAGCCACAGAGAGTTAAAGGTGTGAAGTACTAACCTTACAAAGGGGAGTTTCTTGTAACCATGGAGATTCTGAGCAATGAAGACAAAGTGAGGCTACTTGAGCAGATACACTATATACTCACTAGCCTAGTTAGACTCTAAGGCCTGTAGATGGCTTGATATTACATATGGTATGAAACTATTCACAATAATATCCCTATTATGTAGTATTATATAAGAGCTACAGCATGAAGGGACTATCACTGACTCTGCCCCCAAGAACTGCTGTTCTCTAAGAGGAAAACAGGAATGCTAAAAAATGTCCTATCTTTTAAGAAGCAGACCTAATCTATAAGTATTGTATTAGGCAACTTCTAAGAAACAAGGTTGATATTCCATTTGTGAATAGGCCTTCTCAGAGCTCAAGGAGAACATGGTTCAAGGCAACCCTTCATGTCATCCATGGAGCCATAGGCCAAGGTAGGCATCAACTGATCAACTAGTGTCTCATTCTAGTTAAGACCCAAAGTGATTCCCAAGAGGACCAAAAGTTCAACCAGATTCCACCACAAGAATAAGACATTCATACGGAAACGTTCCCGACTATCATTGTGACCCTGAGCTGTAAGTTTTATGTCAAGACTCCAGTAAAGTTTTGCCATGTGAAAAATTTCCCTAGCACAACACTTAAATATTGAGGAGTGGATTCTTTCAGGAGATATTTCTAAGAGTTATGTTCTCTGAAATATCCTCTCAACTTGGGAAAAAGGCACAAACATCCAGCACTCCATAATAGCACCGTGGAAAAGCAGCTGCAAGACTATCAGGTATCAGTGGGAGCCTAGATCAAGGAAGATCAAAATGGTTCTAATGCTATGGCAATGGCAACAGACCTTTTTTTTTCTTGTAAGTCAGGGACTTTTGTGTAGTAGGAATAGTCAATGCACAATACAGTACCCTCTCCCCTGCTTCATGATTATGAATCACTTGCTCTCAAATATTAGTACTTATGATTCAGATGGCAATTTCAACAACTTTCAAACATCTTGAAGCCTTTGTAGGATGCACAGGTTTACCTTGTAATCACACCTAGATTTTACACATTGCTTGCCAAAGGCAGATAAGTGTTAATTCTTACCTTAGGGCCAAAGCATCCCAGAACAGAGACTCAGCTACTGTACTTATTACTTTCAAGTTTTGCACAACACCCTATCCTCTGCTGAGCAATGCTGCTTTCCAGAGTTTATACATATGTGAAGATAACAGTAAGTATGATGGAGTCTATTTCCCACCCAAGACACCTTCAAGAGTGGTTGTATTTCTACATCTCCCACAACAGACTGGGAAACCTACTCAACTACACTCTACCTGTGCCCCCATGTCAGCTACCTTGGTGCCACCCTATGATTATTTCAAACCCACTACTCTGCTTTGTTTACATTTATTACACACATTTACTCCAAAATAAGTAGACCAGCCTAAGAACTTTTACAGCATGAAGTCAGATTCTATTCTTCAGTAGTCCCAAGAACCCATAATTGTACAGTAATTGCCTACAATAACAAAGTGTGAGAAAACTTGCTTCCTCTGGGATAGCAAAGGTATTCCTGGTCCTTACCGGAGAATCATGTAAGCCATCTTGGCAATTTGTACATACTCTATAGTGTCCTGAAAATACTGTAGCAAGTTGTCACTCAATACAGTGTTCCAAACGGATTATTGGCCAAATGGACAAAGGTCACCTGACTGAGGGCAGATGAGTCACGTATTTGGTAACAATATTTTTATGCAGGTAATAAGTCCCATGCAAACTCCTAAGTGCCCTACAGTAACAATAGTATCTCATGACTACGAGTAGCCATGTTTCTCACCATGAAGTGAAAGGAAAACGCTCAATATTTCCAGGAAGTAGAAAGTTACCCTAATTCATCTCTAGTTTAAAAAGACCTAGAGAAAATGAGTTCAGATTCCCAGCCATCTTCTCCGGCTTCTTGCCTTTTGAGAATAAAAAGGAGGCACAAAAATCTGTCACAAAGCAGAGGAACAGAGGTGTTAAGGCATGAGTGAGTTGGCTTTCAGCTTGGATGGATGTAGGGAGGATCGTTTTCCAATGACATCACCAGTCTCCCAACCCACCCAGACATTTCCCAGTTCAAATGAAGGTCTTGATACTGTTTCTCTGTAACACACCTTCTGATTTCCAGCTTGACCTCTCCCATCCCGAAATTATGCACTGGCCTGTGATTTCTAATCAGAGGACAGAATGGACATAGATGTCCTGTCAAGATGACAGGAAGGAATATTGCAGGGCAGCAAGCACAGAAAACCCAGACCTTAGTAAGACCTAAAACTACTTGTCTCCAGAGAAATAGCTTGACAAGATAGGCTTTATGGGTTCAATCTCATGCCTCAAATCCAAGTCAAGGGCACTATTTTAGGACAAGACATATCACTTGCTCATTAGAACAAGCAATATGACTTCCAAGTCAGCTTCCCTAGATACCCCAGTTCTTCCTTCAACAAAGCCTAGTCTGTAGAGACTTAGCATTCAATGCCTTTAGATCATTCATTGGCTTTTCTGTAAAAACGTAAATCTGATACAGGCTGTCCTTTCTGATCATTTGCCCAAATTCACTATCACATTAAGGTAGATTCTTTTTATTAATATCCTGAACCTCCCCAGAGTTCTGGTGAACTCTCAAAGTGCTGAATGCTTGTCTTCAATTTGTGTAGGTGAAGCAGCTTTTGCAGCCTAAAAGTTGGTCTAACATACCATGTGATATCTGTAGAAGAGAGTTCCTCTCTCTGCTATAGCTTGATGCTTTCATCACTGTATTTATGACTTTGTTCCAGTGTATAAGAGATGACAATACTAGGACATTTTCAGGGTAAATTGAATCCATATTCTCTGACAATAAGCACTCTGAACCAAGAATACACTATGCATCACTACACCTCAATCTAGAAGACAGCCTATGGCATCTGGTAGCAATTCAACTTCACAGCTTATTACAACTCACCATCTCCCAGAAAGAAGGGCACAGACAGCACCCCAGTAGAAGGAAGTAAATAGTACGTGGGGTGGGGCCATACACAAGATATTGCATAGCAGCCAGGCCTCAACCTCTGAAAGCAGAGCCTCTAAGTGAAAGATTAGAGCCTCTTGAACTATCCAAGGACCTCTTTTTTGAAATCAGTAAAAATGTCTCAGCACGTAGGCAGCCCTGTGCACAGTGAGTGCAAGGCACACCTCTCTGACCAAGTTGTAATCACAGGAATAATTACATGGTATTTGCATGGAGGAAATAACTGATGTGGAATATATCCCATTATAAGACAGTTTTTGAAAACATCCTAAGAAGTTTTCCTCAATCTAATGTTTTTATGTCCATTTACCCTGTCACAAGAGTCCACACCTACTTTTTGAAGCTAGCTTAGCTCACAAATGTCTATACACACAAATATAACAGTAGACACAATATAACTTTTTCTGCATCTCACAGGGATCACATCATTCTGAGATCTTAGAACCTACCCCACAGCAATAGTGAAAGCCATCTGGTCCCTATGACACTTCATCTATTGGAGACCTCCTGAGCTTTGTGGAAGACAAAGTTACTGGTTTGGAACAGGAGGATACAAAACTGAATGTAGTGAAAATCCACCATTTCAGGTGTAACTTCTGCAAAGGACACTTCACACTACTCCCAGAAAACTTTCCACAGGAGCTCTGGCTTCTGAAACTTCAATGTGTTCCACTTGGTCACATTTATCCCATGTAGGCTGGCCAGTGTATCCCCTCTGGGATCTGATGATCATGAAGCAAGCCATTCATGCCAGGAGAGCCCACCACAGAAGATAGTTCTTCAGAAGGGCAGGTACCACCAGACCTGCCAATAGCTTCCTCTCAAGGGCAATTCTGTACCACTCAACAGCTACACAGATTCAGAAGTACACCTGAAAATGGTCACCAGCTGTGTATCCTTCATTGGCTCTGGCTTAGTCTACATAGCTTAGAGTCAGCACATCTTCATCCGGTACAACAGAAAGAGATGAGACAATTTAAGATCCAGAAATCTCTCTAGGAAGGCACATATGCTTTGCCATGGGAACTTGCCTTGCTATACTAGTACTCATCCAGGAGAGGACCTCCCAAGTCCTGCATAAGTTGAAGGCTGACTCTTGTGAGGGGAATGGCTTGATGATCTGGCACAAACAGCCCTGCTTACAGGGTGTTCGTCTTCAATGGCCACTGTGCCTACAAGAAACAAACCATCTGCTTATCACAGAAATTTTTTCACTATCACTGAAAACACCAAGCAGGTTATTCAGGTGAGATGTCTAAGAAAGCTTTTGTTAAATAGAGTGAAGCACGTCACCAAGTGTATTGCACGAGGTTATAGCCTATCCATGCCTCCAAGAATCCCCCAAAGTCTTAAAATCCACTGTAATGAAAGCAGGAACTATGGTTCCTTAGGGGAAAAAAAGTCTGACTTAAAGAAACAAGAGTTGTGGGAGCACAGCAGTTTAGTGTTCATTCAAGGTTCAAGACTGAGTCAAGATCTTCTGGTTATATGACAAAGCTGACAGTTTGTCATGAATAGCTGCAATACCAATTTTTAGACTCTAAGATGTACCCACAGCAATAGGAGCAGCAAAATCTGAAAGGTATAGCAAGCCAGTTAAGGTGGTAAGTTTGTCGTATCCACTGCCATCTAGTGTGGGATACATTTTTAAGCCTATAACAGACAAGGTCATGCTGCTTAAAGGTCTGGTATATCTAAACTGAAGGATTTCAGGACTCATTTTTCACTCATAACCCCACTACTGGGAGTTCAGAGAAGCACACGTGGATGGCCACAAATCACTGTGATGTAACTAAGGAAAGCTCAGTGACTCAAGTTGATCTTACAGTTCTGTTCAACTAGAAGCTCTCTAAGAAAGGCACAGAAACTTCCACATATCCTCCTTGCTTTCAGAGAGATGGAGAACCTCAGAGTACAAAGAAAGAAGCCTAGAGGTATCTTAATACTGGGAATGCTGTGCAGATTTTGATCAGAACTAATTCCACAAACACTAAAAGTAGGGTGGAAGGCCTTTAAGGAGATGTGGCCACATGCAAAGTATATGCTCAGAAAGATAGATGTGTTCCTTAGCAGTGTATACCAGGTAAGGACAACACTAAAAACAAAGCACTGGACAAGGCTCTTAAGAGCAATGTCAGGGCCCACCTCAAAAGAGCCCAAGTAGGACTCATTCACCTGCCCGCGGAGGATAGGGTTTGATGGTGCTGTCGTTTTAGTACCCGAGACTTATACTGAGGAGGAGTCATGAATACTGACTGGCACATAGTAGATTCTTATATTTCTCTGATGACAACTCTTACCTGGAGTATGGAACAGTCATGATGACTATTCCATGACAGTTAACAGGCCAGATATTCCTTTTTTCAATTCCTGGGGTTTGTACTCAGAAAAAAATGGAAGTGGCAGTGTGGCTCAAGTGGTAGAGAAGGCCCTGTTTATTCGGTACCAATTAAACCTAGAAGGCTTCGTGCATGCTAGACAAGCACTCTACCACTAGGCCATGTCCTACCCCCAATATTTCTTTCAAGCAAATGTTTCACATGCAACACATTTTCTTAAAGATAGTATATTTAAGCATAGAAGGTAAAAAAAAAATCTGATTACAGCTGGCTTTTTGGAGCCCCACTTGGGAAGAAGAGGTTGCTACTACCAACAGAGGAAAGTCAACTCAGTGCCTACAAAAGGTAGAAGTTAGGTCTCTTGAGGGTCTGGCTTTAACTTACAATAGTTTGCCTTAGGCCCATTTTCTTCTCCCACATAAGGATATACAGGCTGTACCCTGGTGCACTTATCTCAGGTGAACCTCCAGCCACACACCACAGCATGCCAGCATCCAGCATACCTCTTGTCTCGTCTTTTTTCATCCATCCCATGAGAATTTCTGGTAGCAACTCTGCCTTTATCATCAAGTCCCAAGACTTTTTCTCAATGCCATGAAAAGCCCGTTTACACTCTGCCTCAGCAATACCCAGCCCCAATCCTATTTCTACAGGAGCATTCCTTAAGGCAAACCACATTTTTCTGCTGAGTTCACCACATCTTTTGTACTTTCTTCCTTCACTCTGCTGTTTCAGCATAATTCAGACTCACTTTTGGTGTCATTTCTCAAAAAAAACAGAGGGGCCTTTCCCATGGTTCTATAGCTGCTCCACACACAGCTAATACCCACAGCTAAAATCAGGAAAAATCTTATAATATAGATGAATTTCAGTATAATATGCCAGTACTTTAATTTGATAATGTACAAAAAATAAGCAGGCAAACCTCTAAATAGCCAGGTACAAATGTCTTCAGACCCTCTAAGAAACAAGAACTCTCCCTCTAGTAATACAATTCTGCCTTCATTTCATCTTGCAAAGGAACTTGAATGCTAATTTTTCCAACAATTCATTTTTAAGGCTTTTCAAAAGATATGGATTCTCTCCAGAGGAATACCAAATGACTGAGTAGTGAGGAGTCTTTCCTGTTTAGGTTTTGAAGAAAACCGTACCTCCTGTCTTATATCCTTAATACTAGTCAATAAACAGCTTGTTACTTTACTAGTGTAAAAAAGCTCTCCAGATCCCTTGGAAAAAATGATGTTCAATATTATTACCTTAGATTATATCTTTGATAAACTAGGCAGAATTGCTAATCTTGTTGTGAATCCCAAGTAGAAATGGATAGTAAAAGTCAGAAAATTAGACAAGAAGCTACCTGGGCTCCAACATTCCTTAGCTCAAAGCCCCATCCTCAAAGTAAAATGGAGACTAGTTGTGTTAGCTTTCTCACAGAACACCAGAAACAAGGAGAAATTATTTTAGCTCATAGCTTCAACATAGAAAAACAGCATAGCTCATCTCAAGGCAGTCTAGATTTGGGAGGGGGTGGTGGTAGGGAGGGGGTAGATTGAAACAGAAAATCCAAAAATTCCTGTGGCTTACTTTTTCTCCTGTATGCCAGAGTCCCAGCTTATGGGATGGTGTGTTCATGCCCAGAGTCATGATAGCAAGGATATTCTAGAAGAGATAACAAACCCTGGACTAGGAAGGCCTGCTTAGCACAGAGCCATCTTCCTTTTTCTTCCCTGTGTAATGTCAGTTTACCTTGCTAGCCTTAACTTGACAGGATGTCAGCTCATTAACTCTGGCCTTTTTCCCACAAATTCTCATCATCTGACAGTTACCTTCAGCAAGTAGATAGTATTATCTGATCCAATTCTGAGTTAGGCAAAATAGAATCTCTTAGGATTGCTGAGGATATTTTATGCTCACATTTTTCTGAATTGCCCTTATCAATTCCTAAATCTTCTGTCAAAATTGGTTTGACAAGCATTGATTGTTTTACTCCTTTGCAACTATATTAAGACACATTAAAGTTAGTATTCTGGCTACTGGTATTTGTAAAAACTTCTAGGCTTATTAATCATTTCACTTGGGGAGTGATTTTTTGCCAGTCTTGGGCTTGAGCTCAGGGCCTGAGCACTGTTCTTGGACTTTCTCCAGGCTAGAGCTCTACCACTTGAGCTTCAGCACCACTTCTGGCCTTTTTCTATGTATGTGGTACCAAGGAATTGAACCTGGGTCTCCGTGCATGCTAGGCAAGCACTCTACCTCTGGACCAAACTTCTAGAATTTTTTTTTTAAGTAGCTGCTTTGTTGTATTGTTTTCTGATTTAACGCATTCCACTGGTTCATCCTTTGCTATTTAACCCTATTTAAAAAAAGGGGAGGTTCTAGAGAGGAATGTATCCTCCAGATCTAGAAAACAATGTTATTTACTGAAGGATCTAGTTCACTCACCAGTTAGGCTAGTAACTTAATTGAAGCATTTGTTAAAATAGTGACATGCCACACCCAGTGTCCTCTAGGTAAGATGTGGAAGAAATACATGCAAGATTCAGAGGTCATTGAATGACCTAGTGCACTTGCAGGCGCTAGGGGAAGTGATAAGGCATACCTCTGGCTGGGATATAGAGTGAGTGGCAGACAACGTTCTCTGGAACTCTGCATAAAGCAGATACCGCAAAACATGATTTTAAGGGCCCAAGAAAAATTCTAGAATGTTAATGTAAGATGTTGAACTATTCAAAAGTGGCCTGGGAGACAAGCTGTGTGCTTATGGCACCTATAGTGGCCACTGAGAGCTTGGTGAGCATTTCTTTCTAGCTTCGCATTCAGTGATGTCCCACTGGTAGCATAATATCCTTCTGTGGTGGGATAATTTCATACCACAGCACCTTGTGAAGGCTACATGCACATGTTCTGTTCCCTGGAAGAGCTGCCTTTATCAGCACATCATTTGATGAGGTCCACAACTGGTAAGAAGCAAGGCACTCAAATTTAATGAAAAGGTTGGGTTTTAGGAAAGAACAGATGTCACGATAAGGTTTACAAAATTAATATACACCAACCCTTCAACCCTTCACACTTTGTGCCAAAATCAAATGGAGAAAAAGTACTTGATAAATGGTCTTATGCTACCATATTTCTGGGACAAAGAGGTGAAGACATTAGCTCTTGAACATATACTTTTTAACTTGATCTTAGAAATGTAGTCATACTATTGTGAAAAATGTAGTCATATTGTAAACACAGAAATGATTCAAAAATCTCTTAAAAGTCAAACATGGCTCAAACATGGTTCAGGACTCAAAGTGAAAACTAGAGAGAACAACTTACTATCCTTTCTCAAAGTCATATACAGGTATACATGCACCTGCTTTTAACTTAGCTCCTCTTAAGATTAAGCCCAGAGAGTTGTGTTTTGTCTGTGTTTGATATCACGAAGTTTAATCTCTGCTCTGAGCTACATAGCCTTAAAGATATGAAAATATCCATGTAAAGTTGGCTCGGTCACCCTACTGTGGACATCACTTGGGGAGACAGATAGGTATGCACACAAACAATTGTTATCTTCTGTCCAGAGTACTGTGGCCGATTGACCCTGCCTGAACAATCCTCGTAGTCAAATATTTCCCATTACATGGCAGAGGAAGTATGTCTACCTCATTTAGTTCCACCTCATTTAGTATCTTAAGCTGTGAGAAATACCAGTTTTTTCCTGAATTACAAAGTATGATATTGACCTGTTATGTACTGTCCTTTTAACAGATGTTAGAAGAGCATTTAGAAAAATCATACTCAAGTATAGCATAAAAAATAAGCAATCATAAAAATAACTTTGGATTTTATAATATAAACAAAATTACATAAGCATTACATTAAAATATTACAGGGGAGGAAAATGGGGACAAAAACATAAGGGGTAGCAATGATGGTTAAGGAATGCACCTTCTATCTGGCTAATATAATGTAACCCTCCTATTAATTACAATAAAAATATTTAGTACAATCAATACTTTTGTCTCCCAATGTGTGTGTATAGGGGTAAACCTAGAGCCTATAGTAGTCAGCATTCTACCACTGAGACATCTCTCTTAATCGCATCATTTTGTATACTTAGATTTAGTAAACATAAAAGGCAACTTAAGATCTACTATTGCTAGGCCCATTAGGTAACTAAATGCAGTGGATAAAGTTTGAGCATCTCAGACTCCTTGCTTTGCATGTGTCTTTTGATCCCCACCTTTCTCTTGTCTGGTACAATCACCTTTGTCTCCTCAAAGGATAGGATTTATCACCCATTTGTTTATTGTGACCAAAGTAGACAGACTACAGTCTGACCCTATTGCTAGGATCCAGCCCCAAAAAACTGCTTGTCACCAGGCAATGACCTTGAGCTGTCCTGACTAGTGGGATGGGGGAATGGGGAGATAGGGTTGGGAAACCTCAGGAGCAAGGAATTTCACTTTTGGCCAAGGGCAAATCTAGAGAAGGGAATTGCTATAAGCCTTTAGCAGTCAACAATCCAGCAGTGGCTTACAAGATCTACCAAGAACGCAACAGCATCCTAAGCGGCATCTAAAACCTGTACTTATTGCTAATGCTACTTAACTTCAGAGGCTGGATCAGAGGCAGCTGTTCTTTTTCAATAGGTAACTTTGAAAACTGGCTTCCTCGAGCACTGCATCACAGGACACTTTTACCCAAATCTCTCTTGAGAACAGATACCAGGGATCAATTAACACACTTTCCCCTAAGGAAACACTATCTTAAAGCTGTCCTCATGAATGGTAAGGGAATAAGAGCACTCAGTCTTCTACACGATCCATTGAGATGTCAAAAATCTGCCAATTACAGGGGAACTTCACCAAACTTTGACCGCGATAGTACCATGATCTCGGACTTCAGCCTCCAGGACTCAAGAAAAAAAATGTGTTGTGTATCAGCTACCCTGTATATACTATGCTATTAGTTGAACTGGGCAAGACAAACAAAATTGGCAGCCTGATCTGACCTAGCACCAAAGATCTTACCCCATACGAAGAGTAAGAGTGACCATTACAAATTCACGACCTTCACATCCGCCTTGGTCCTTTCTTGCCCTTGAGTCATTCTGACTTCAGATATAACAAGATCCCTAAGTCACACATTCACTTATAACTT
Organism: Megascapheus bottae; assembly: GCF_031878675.1. Classification (NCBI taxonomy): domain Eukaryota; kingdom Metazoa; phylum Chordata; class Mammalia; order Rodentia; family Geomyidae; genus Megascapheus; species Megascapheus bottae. Next base: position 16,012,172 of record NC_143521.1, on the reverse strand, counting down.
ATAAGGAGAGCAACCACAAAACCTATTCTTTATACACTAATCTCTATCGATTCCAGGTTTAACAGCACAATTTTAGACATATAGGGTATATACTGATAAAGCTTCCCAAAGTGTCTCCCACTAAAAATGTAACTTAGTAGTTTGTCAAGCAATAAAATATTTTATCTATAAGAACTGACTAGATCACCTTCTTTAGGTATGAGTCTGCTTCTAGCCACTTCGCTTTCCCACTAACACGGCACTGAGCTGACTGGTTTGACTAGGGGCTAAGACAACTTGACAGGTCAAAACTGTGTTCTTGACCCAAACACAGATTGAGGAACATCAGGCAATGCAGGACAAGCATATGAAATTAAAAGGTGCTCAGAACCACATACTACAATGTCCAAGGAAGCTCATCAACGTGGACAGAATTTACAAGAATTTTCCTCTTTTGTTGTAAGGGTTCAAATAAAGACCCAGGCATGAAAAGTTATGGATATCAACTCAAAGCACTGAAGACAAGACTTGGTATCAAGCAATGCTTCAGATTGCCTAGAGCAGACGCTGACCATTCCTTTTAGTCCATCATGGGAGATACTTTCTGTGTAAACTTGGGAGTCAAAAATCTGGCAGTATACTTTATCTTGGATTTGGTTTTCCAACCTTTGTCTTGAGGTTTGTGTACAAATAGTCACCACTCAGGGAACCATGTGTAATCTGACCTTTGGAGGTTCCTTCACCCAGATGATTAAATGAGCTTAGAAAGTGTCCAGGCATCCTTGGACCAGTTGCAAAGCCCATTCGTGCTCTGGGTTCCACTCAAAGCTAGCAGCCTTCCATTCATCTAATAGAAATTCTCTCCACAACACAGTGAGGCCTACAATACATTGCACTTCCTTTTGTGGATTCAAAGGGCCGAATTTTCTTAGACAAATTTGACAGATCACTTTCAAGATGACCTGTCACAGGAAACATATGAAAGCCCCAGACATTGCTCCTATCAATTCAGCAACAGTTATAGGAGGCCATGCTTCCCTTTGTATGTTTCCAGCCAATGACAAGACTGAGCTATTGGTAACAGGCTATTTCTGTTCATCTAGGGCATTCCCCTTCAGGCCTGGCCAACGTTTTGAAACCTGAGCCACTTTTGTCTCCCTTTCTCCTTTCACATGTATCAGAACTGCACTGCAGACAAAGCCCTCCCTGTCCCCTAGCTACTTCTTCCCAAGCATTTCTCTCAAAATATCTGGCATATCCCATTTGTCTCAGACAACACATGAATACAGAAGAGACCTCTTAGTATATCTCTAAACTAGATCTCTAAAAATGGACCGAAGTGAAAAGAGTCTTTGTAAGTTTTCTTTTAGCTTCTCGAATGCAGAGATGAGCACAGATGACCACAGTCACACATCTAGGTCCTAAGGACTATTTGACATGACATCAAGAATGAAGCAGTGTGAGCTTTACAGGAAGACCAATGGCCCAGCTCTCGCTAGATTACTTTATGATAGGACTGGGCTAGATTATGATAGGACTGGGCAATCAAGAGTTCTGTTGGGTGAAATTACAAGTATTCTGCTATCTTGTTATTAAACTGTAGTCCATGTACTAAATCCACTGGCTAATGACTATGAATCAGAGTTTTTTCAGAATGATACACTTAATGTGCCATTGGACAGCGTCTGCATTTCCACAAAAGGGTTGAATAGTTCCGATAAAAAAAAACAGCTAGAAAAGCTCCTAAAATATCTACTATCTGAACCCTCATACAAGGTTTGTCAAGTCTTCATGCTGCATCTCACAGAAATAAGCACAGTATTTCCCAATAGCATACAAGAAAACCTTGTCAAATTATTAGCCAGGCACTGTGTACTAATGTCCTATTAATTTGATCTAGTAAAGAGATGACATTTGGCTTCATGACTGCTGCTGAGGTTGCTTTCTGTGTTCATGGTAGTCCACCGTTCTCTAGATTTTAGGACCCAGACTAGTAAAATACATGCAAACGTTCTTTTTGTGTTATAATTCTGGGCATTGAACTAATGGCATCAAACATGCTAAGCAAGCACTCTACCACTGTGAAACCCAATGCTATCTAAATGATCTGAAGGTATAGCTCAATGGACTGTTATTTCAAAGCAAGAGGAGAGCACAGTGATGCCTACATTGTTGGAAGCAGAGGAAATTGGAGGACAGGAAAAGGCTGCCTGCCAGCTTTCTCTGCTTCTGAACAGATCATTTTTGATCACAGATCTGGCCATCACCTAAATTCAGGTAAGTCAGAAAGGCCAAAATTGCCTGGAATATTGAAAGGCCAAAAGACTCAGGCATATGAACATTTTGGAAACAGTTCTTCATATGAAGGCAGTTGTACTGTTTCTAAAAGGTTGCAGAGAACACTAAATCAACAAGGAACATAGTTGTGATGGAGGAAATGTTAAGTCCAATGACAATTCTGTGAAGGACAAGGTTTGGATAGTACACGCCACCATGGAAGTAGGGCTCAACTCTCAGTGAAAATGAGAGCATTGGTGGAGGCAAGCGAGCATGAGAATCAAAATAGGCATAATCTCTATAGTAGGAAACAAAAGATCAGTGATCCACAGCAACCTGTGGCAATGGCCTGATGCTAGGATGAGCCCAATAGAACAAGTGATCTGTACAGCTGTACTGAGTTCAGTGGTTGAGAGTAAGACTAAGTCAACCACCACATGGCACAAGACGGCCCCTTATTCAATTGCATTTAAAGATATAAAATGAGATGCCATTAATTCCAAGCAAAGTATTTTTCACATCTCAGGAATACATCTGCAAACTAATGGGAATATTCTATACTACTGGGAAATGATTCTTCATTGGCTAGAATTGATTTGAACTCCAGCCCAACTGATCAATGAGGAAGGAGAGCATCATTGGGAAGTGAGAGGCCTAGTTTGTCTTATTTACTATTCAATTCCACCGACTTCTATATAAGCTCTCATTTCTAAGACACTCCTATAGGTCTATGATCATGGCAGCCTAATTCCTATTACTGCCATACCTTCAGTTTTAGCCAATAGTGTCTTTTCCTGTAAGCACACCCCATTCTAGTTACATCTATACCTTTGGAAGTTAATTCCCACAGGCTTTTTCATGATATCTATTGTGGCTCTTTTCCTCAAAAATTTTGTCTATATTACGTACATATCAAGTAATTTTCAACTCCCATTAATTACATTCGCATGTATTAATGTTATATACCTATTCATATTAATGTTTATACCTTGATATATCAGAGAACAAGGTAGCATTTCTGAAGGTACTGTTGAATGCTGAGTAGCATCTAATGTGATTCACTAATTAGTATGAAATCTATAGGCTCAGGGTGGAGAAACCATGGCATGTCCACATCCCCATACTTTTGTTTACATCTCTGCCTTCTTCTGGCAATCTGAATCATTGCCATTGAAAAAGCAATTCAGTGGTATTTCCCCACAGATTGTGAAGGTGCCTGGCCAATATAAAGCTCTGGATCCAGATTCCCAGCAGGACTGTGTGAAGGAGATTCTGACAATACTCCTTTTCATTACATCCCCACAATATGTGTACTTTTCATTACATCCCCACAATATGTGTACAAACAAAAATAACTGGAAAAAACTTTAATCACAATCACAAAGGCAAACTATTCATGCTAGTTCAAGCCTCTGCTCCAGGGATCTCGGAGAGTGCTCGGGATTAAGCCGCACACAAACAAGCTAGGCCATGCAAAACAAGGTCCACATCTACTGAGTCCTCAAGTAGGTCCACCCAATTTTTTTTTGCTGGTGCTGAGAATTGAACTCGTCGTGGGCACAGTTCTTGAGCTTATTTTGCTAAAGACTAGCACTCTTCCACTTGAGCCCCAGCACCATTTCCAGCCTTTTCTCTTTATCTGGTAGTGAGAAATTGAATCCAGAGCTTCATGCATGCTAAGCAAGCACTCTACCAGTAAGCTCCATTTCCAATCCTCACCTCTATTTTTTGAAAGACTAAAGAAAGGGAAGGTTAACAGCAAAATTTCCAGAAATGGGAAAGAGGAACATCTTAGAAAATATGTCAGTCACAACTGGTAGGATTCACCTGGGCTCAGGTAGAGGGGCTTCTGGGAAGACAACTGAGAGGTCAATGAACTTCATCCTGTCTTCTTCCATCCCATCCACCCTCCTCTCCCTACAAACATCACTCACTCTGGAGGTTTTCCAAAGTTCATCTTTGGACTCCCCTTGAAAACACTGTTGGCCTCAAGTTCTCAGAGGGTCAGGCAGTCATTTCACCGAACAGCCCCTTTAGTAGCTGAAGGTAGTCGTGATGGAGCTGATGAGAAGGCAGGTGGGCAGAAGATGCTGGCTGAGTTGCAGGGCCCAGCTCATGAAACATGGTACTTCAGACAGGACCCTGGGTCCCACTCCGCATATTCTCTGCAGGCCTGATGAAAACCCAGTCTTCCTTTATCACTGGACACAAGTTGAAGATGGCCAGACTTATAATTGTTTAGAACTAGATGATCTAAAAGTGAAAATTTGAACATGTTTCAAGTTTTTCTCCTTAATATGTTTAAAATTGACGGTAAGGGTAAATGTTATGATACAATGAGTAGAAATGATTTTCTCTGTTAGAAAGCATACAGCCTGATGGAGAAGAAGATATTTGAATAGAAAATTGCAACAGACTCAAAGCCATGTTGGAAGATTTTCTGGTTCCTTTCATCTGCTCCATTATAGACATGCATCTGGAAACCTGTTAACCCATCTGAAATAACATCTATAAAATTATCATCCTTGCCACATAATTAGTCTTAAGGTAATCTCATTAAGGTCCTAACACCATGTGATACATAACGGTAGAGATGCTAACTTTACAATCCTGGTGCCCAGACAAAAGCTAGCCAGATTAGAGGAAATCAACGAAGACTCCAAGAACAGTAAGTCACCCCCCAGGTAAGGCACATGGCAAAGCAGTTAGGTTTTTCACAGGCCAGCTTTCCCTCAACTTCTCCCTCATCCATCACCCTCCTAGCTGCAGCACACATGGTACAAGAACAAACACTGGCAGCCTTCTCATTCTGGAGAACACGGATCTGAGCAGGGACCTTCAGCCTGCCATCACCAGGCAGCACGTACCTTTCCACCACCACTGAGGTGTGCCACTCACACAGGCACATGTTCTAGGAGAACCAGGAACTTCCTGAGCAGAGGGAACCAACACGGGGAGCTTCATTGAACAGCATTAGTCCACAGTGTCCATGGTGTTATTTACTCTATCACCTTCCATTTTCTTCTATAGTATGTTGTCATTACAAGACAATGTGGGCTGCTCATGAAGATTTAAGCAACCCCGCGAGCTACGAAATAGAAAATCTGGTCTTTTATTCTTCCACTCAAAGTTCGAAATCCTCCATAAGGGACACTGAAAGTGGTTTGGAATATTTGCTGTGCTGTGTGGTATATGACATGTTCTGTTTTAATCAGCAACTCACCCTATATTGATGTCTTCAATCTACAAAGCATTAGTCTACACATGTAACAGCCATTTCTCCCACCATCTCCACAAACCCAGACTTCAACACTGAAGGCTCTGAGAAAGCCACACCCTCAACATGCCTCCCCACTCAGAATACCCTCAAAAATGTCCTCCTGCTCAAGGGTGTGGAGACTTTCCAGTTTGTAAGGGATTTGAGGTCCCACTCCTGGGCCCTCAGGACTTCATACACACAACTTCCTGGGCATCTTACATGGAGGTCTTAACAGAGGTACTCAAACATACTTTTTTCAATAAGGAATCCCTAATACTCTGTTCAAGAGGAAGAAAACACTAACACTGCAGGGAGTGATAGGGAGAAGAATCCCTATTGCTGGCAGCAAGAAGACTAGGCTAGTGCACCAGTCCTGACACCAAAATCATCATCTTGGTACCCCTTTGCATAGTTCCCTGGAGCCATTTGTAAGACCAGCCTCTTCACTGTCTTTGTGACAGGCACTTCAAATTGATCTCCAGTCTTAAAAATATTCAACACAAGCTTTCAAAACTAAATCTTCTCACTATAATCAATGAACACACCCCAATCATTGAAGAGGAAATGATATCCCTGAACCACACAGTGCCCTCCTCTCCTGGATAGTAACTTTAGAAATTGATGAGCTCTAGAGCAGGGCATTGGTGGCCACTCAGAAGGCCAAGATCAGAGGATCCAGCTTCAAGGCCAGCACAGGCACAAAATTCTATTCAACTCCTACCTCCAATTAACTGCCAGAAAACTGGAAGTGGCACTGTGGCTCAAGTGGTAGAGCTGAAGAGCTCAGGGACAGTGCTCAGGCCCAGATTTCAAGCCATTAAAAAAAGATTACTCTAACCAATATTCCCAATAAAGGCAACTTCACCAAGCTGAGCCTACACATACATAGCTCTGAAAACATGGTTTCACTCTACAGCGAAACAGACAACCTAGCCTTGTTCAGACCAAGAATTGGGAAATAAACAGGACACAGTCCTATTCACCCCTTAGTCCGATTTCCAAAAGTGCTTCAAGTTTCTTGGAGGTAAACGTCCAGAATGAAAGGATGCAACACTTCCTAAGAATAGTCTGACCCCAGAAGCCTGTGCTTTCTCATCCCCAGGGAGCTGAGTTTGTGTGCTTAGAGCTGCCCAAAAGCAAAGAGGCTTTTACTGACTCATAGAAGGCTGATATGTATCAGAGCTTCCTTGAGAGATGGAAGCAGTAGTGTGCAGCTGAACCACATCTTCAGCATTCTCTACCCTATGACACAGACCGTCGAAAGCTTCTGAATTGAGGTCCAAGGACAGACTTTCTTTACAACCTGCTCTCTATTCTAGCTGGCTCTTCATCTCTCCACAATCAGGAATGAGGAAAAGGTGCCCATTCTCCCATTCTTTCCAGTACTCCCACATGAAACACTTTGCTAGTGTGTCCCGATTGAGGAATGAGTATTCCTCTGCTTTAGTGGAGATTCATTGACTTCTATGAATTACAGGGATACCTTAGTTTCTCTTACATCAAATCCATCTTTCACCTTTTAACATAGATGTACCTCATCTACTTACAAATTCATTCTTTGGCAGACAATTTACTCTGACAACCCTACATACATTCAAGTGGGAACCTTATCTCATGCTTAACAATGGGAAATAGGTTGCAATGCAATGGGGGCCTGGGAGCAGAATGTATAAAATATCAGAGAAAAGCACAAAGTCTTACTTCCAACCAAAGATGGCTCAGATTCACTAGAGTTGCAAGCTGCTCATAGAGATTCACATAGAGGGAAGGATAGCTAAATGAGCAGATGTTATCTTCTGTTTATCTCACATCATACAATGAGGCATATGGCAATGAATAGCAATGCTGACCATAGAAATAGAAATGAATACACTCTAGCCTCCAGTTTCATCAAACAAGAAGCCAGAGCTGCAAATTTCTTTAATAGTTATCTTGTAACAACTTAGGACATAATCGTCAGTGGTGTACTGATTTCAAAAGTTTAGACCATCTCACTTAGATTCACAGGTAAGTAAAAGCTTTTAATACCATGTGGATATTATATTTGTCCTGAAATTTTTTCATAAAAGATGAAGACTGACAAAATAGACTAAATGATATACTTCCATAAAGGGAAATTCCCATTAAAAGGAAAAAAATTGTCTGCTGTAATAGAAAAAATACACCCTTCATCTGTGATAAGCAGCCATGACAGTTTAATCTTTAAATGAAGTTCACTCTCATAGTCTGTCTTTTCAAGCCACATCTTAGCACTGCTGAGGATCTGAAACCTTGGAACAGGAGAAACCAAGCAGAACCCAGCTGAGTTAAGGTCAATGGGCAGATTCTTCACCCTTACTCCAGGGACATCCTCAGTTTACAAGTAACATATCCAAATGCTGTATGCAGATAATGCCCCAGGCCAAATGTCCACTTTCCAATTCATAGAACTAGAAAACATGTTATGTGACACAGAGTGAACTAGGGCGCAATAGGACTGAGGTTGCTAAACAGCCAGCTGTAACATGTATAGATGGTCTCTAGGGTTCTAATCACAAAAGCAATTGGATTGACAAGTGCAACAGGAAAGGAGAGCTGGACGGGGCAAGAGTCAGGTGACCTCAAGCCAAGAAATACAGAAGGCTACCAACGTAGACAAACCACACTGCCATCTATGAAAATAGAATTGCCATGCCCACATTTTGACTAAGAAAGCAGTGTCATATGTCTGCTCTGCCTCGCCAATAGCCTAAATCTGTTTTGTTTTATTGGGTCCTTTATCTTGGTGTTCATACTATAGCAAGGCCAGTCCAAGGTTCTGGTTTCAATCTAAGTCTCAGGGTGCATGCAAATAAATCTATAAAATACAAGAGAAATGTTGCATAGTATTCATAAGGAATTCCTTTCAGAGCTCTCAAGATGGAAGAGTGAAGGCATCAAGAGTGCTGTAACCTCACACCACGGCTCTTGTGTACACTAGATCATTAACAAGATTCTTCATTTGAGGTGTCTAGGCATACATGCCACAAAAGATGTATTATAATATACTAAAGGTATAATATACTAAAGGTAATGATTATTTTTTGTCTTAATTGGAACCCTTTCCATAAGTCTAAATAACCTTCACTTAATACTATCACCAGTTAAGAAATGAGTCATTCAAATTATTACATCATTAATATGTGAAATGTCTCCAGTGTTACTCCCTGTTAATACTGACAATCAGCTGCCACAGGAGAGAGAAATCCCAATTTTGTTCATCCCAGATGGGCTAAGGCATTTTGAGGGTTAAATTTAACAGACACACTTGTGGTTGTGGAGCCTAATATTTCTGTCTGTGCTCCTAACAGCTAGCACTTTCTGATCAACAGCTGTGAACCATCTCTAATTGCCCTTATGTCAAGATTTTCGGACCCACATCCTCATACGACTGCAAGGACAATTCTCAAAGTGTAATAGACCTTGAAAATGAAAATCAGCAGGCACTTCCACCCCACAGATGATTAGTGAGGTTCATACTTTTTCTCCATAGAGCCTCCTAGCACCAGCACATCTACACTGTAGAATAAGCCCATGGCATGTTCTCTAGAAACCACTCAATCTTCCTGCTCAAAAGGAAGGTAAGTATTAAGTTATGGTGCTACAATATTCACATGATTCCAGAGGCATCAAAAGAAAGTCAAAGAGGAATAATTATTCTGCAACTCTTCACCTCCCCACAGGTAAAGCTCAGAATGTTCTTCTCATCATCCATCTGGGTGAGAAGCTGGTTCCCACTAAGATCTACTAGTCTGTTTTATCTTTTAAGGAGCCAACAGGTTTCTCAACTCCTGAACAGCCCAGGAGAGAAACTGACAATCAGATCAAGAGTCACATGGATGTTAGAGAACATGATTAACACCAAGGACCACAAAGTGTTTGTAAAATAAAGCACAGATCTGTTACCCAGGCAGGAACATGGCTTTGGGATTCCTTTTCTTCTAGCAGCAATATCCAAAATCCACCTTGATAAGACTTCAGTCTCTGGAGCAGGATAATGGTTTTGTCTGTCATTCTGTCTCCAGTGTTTTTAGGAAGAGATATCCCTTCCCAGGTAAGCTTCCATTAAAACTCAGGTAAGCTTCCATTAAAACTCAAAGAGCTAAAAGGAAAGATCATGACACTAGGATGGGAACACTCCATCAGTCCCTTCTCTTTCCACATAAAGGGGAACCATAGGAGATGGTCATCCTTCAAGAGCATGCACATGTGAGGGAGAAGCAGACATGCTTCCAGGCTTTGTGGTTCGCAGAACAGGCACAATGCTGTCCTCCATAGCTGTGCTGTCTTCCATAAACTTTGACAAAGTAGCTATCTTAGTGCTTTCTCCCAAATGTCCCAAGTATGCTTATCCACAAATGCACATCTCAATTTATTGAAAGTAATAATCGGTGGCATGACAAGATGTCAGCCTTGTGTTTCAAAGAGAAACACTAGAATATCCCTTAGGCACCCCTCAGAAGGAACAACTCACATGGCCTACAAGCCACTCTTTCCTGATAATGCTCCTAAGTGGCTATATTCTCTCATGCTCTTAAGTGGCTATATTCTCTATTGCCATTCACCATTTTCTCCTGCTTCATCTTCCCTGGAATTGTTTCCTAGGATACAAACTGGGACCTAAGCATAGTCCTTTAAATCTGAATTCAAGCAAACTTCAGTTAGGTTGAATTTTTCATTTCAAATAACATTTCATGGATCAGGGAAAAAAATCCAACTTCAAACAAATTTAAGGAATCCATGTTTCAAGGAATGCAATCGCTGCACAGCATGGTTCAACAAAGTTCCCAAAGTTATACTTTGAGGCACAAAAGAAATTAGGTAAGAATGAGAAGATAGATACTGATACACAAGTCACCTATGACAGATATAGATGTTAGGTCCTGCTAATGCCCATCACTAGAAAGGAGACCAAGAGAAAATTGCGGGGGTATCAGTGGTAATAGGCAGGGCCCCACATCACAGGCTAAACTGAGCACCAAATGGGGAAAGGGTGACAAAACAATGCACTTCAAGCACTCATCTACCAGACAAGTAGCACCCACCCTAGACCTTGTACACTTCTCCAGCACTGGAGCTGGTGAAACTCAGGGACACAGATATATGAGCACAGGTAATATGAACACACTCATTCACAGGGTAACTCTACAGAGCCTCTGGAAACAAGAGAAAGGTTCCCATTTCCAGAGAAGTCAGAAATTAAAGATGGAACAAACCTGACCACCCATGTGCCAGGCACAACCCAGATTCCTTGGATAACTACAAAAAACTTCCACACAATAAAACCCCAATCTGTTTCTTCCCCAGACCCCATGCCAGTCCCCATCCTCACCCTCAAGGTTCCCAAGCTTCAAGCCATGACTCTGAAGAGGTTGCACTTCAGTGACTCTTACCTCATTTGTCATCCTCTCCAGGTTAGGTCAAAACAGTGGGGTCAAGTGGTTCCATGTCAAAAACAAGCACTATTCATACCCTCCAGATGGAATATTAAGAAATCTTATTCCCTTTATTGTATAATGGTGAACTAGATCAGTAGAGTGAATTACCTACATCTCTAAAATTCAAGATGGAATTTATATATATCCAGGTTACAGGTCATACTTGTGCGTTTTTTTTTAATTATTGAATACTGTTCGGGTGATGTATATAGGGGTTAGAGTTCAGGTGATGTATATAAGGGTTACAGTTATGTTCACCGTGTAGTGGAGTCATTACTTGAAGAGTAATACACCACCCCATGTTTTTCTAAATTCCCTCTCCCCAAACCCCTGCCAATCTTGTTTTTCCCCCCTTTCCCTACTTCAAATATAAATATACCAAACAATATACCCTGTACCAAAGTCAGATTATATAAGTCATTATATATATTATATATATGGAGGATAAAAATACTTCACATAGTACATTAAGAACAATCACAAAGATAGACCTTGTTTCCACATCCTGGAGTTCATTTCACTTAGCCTCATCCTATGTGGCCATATGCACACAGCTTTTGAGGTATTGTGGTCCTCTACTAGGAGAATCCCAGATGGAGCCTTTGTTTCTTTGGGTTTGGCTGACTTTAATTATTTTATTCAAATCTTTTCATTTCCTTATGAATGGGGGTGATGTCTTCTGATGGCAGCATTGAATTCCATTGCGTATTAAGTACCACATCTTCTAGATCCGTTTTTCTACTGAGGAGCATCTGGGTTGGTTCTGCATCTTAGCTACGGTTGATTTTGTCTCAGGATATCTCAGAGATAACAGATATCTGCTTATATAATGTATTCCCTCCATCTGTTTAACATATCTTCCTTTGCATTTCTTATTATTATTGGTCTCCAGCTTTAGTTTATATTTCAAGTAAGAAGCCTTGTTTCATTGGCATCATTTATTAGGAACACAAGAACTTAGATTACCATTATTCCAGGAAGCTCCTTGCTGCAAGGACACACAAAGCCCCTCCCCACCCCACCCCCCCACTGAAAGGGAGCCAGGCGGTTTGATCCTTTTCCTGGAGCAAGTCTGCATGTAACCCACTACCTAGTGCTCATCTTCCACTTATTTGCATAACCACATCTCAGCACTGCCATGGATCTGAGACCTTGGGGTAGTCAAGTACAACACAGAACGTGGCCAAGTTGCGGGTAAATATTGAGAATCTCTACACACTAGAGTGATGTGTAGCTTATGGCAGAAAACTTCACAGCAGAAGAGTTAGGGAAGGTGGGTAAGTCCAGGCCATTTAAGGGTCATGTATAAAAAGTCCCAAGTTGCATTTGCCTGTGTTCAGTGTTATCATTGTAGTTTGGTCTCCAAAATGAAATATATTTGGATCATTGCTGGAGGATTTGTTAAAAACACACACTCACTACATGTTAAATCACTGTTCAAGGACTTTCTCCTTCAAGAAAAACTGAATTCTCTCTAGTAAGTTAAAATTGGAATCATTCCAGTTCAGCTACACAGAAAAGCACAAGTCTCGTGCGGGGCACAGGCAGAGCAGACCAATGGCTGTGCCCTTTGGCTCAGTGCAACATGGGCACTGCAGTCATCACCCGAGGGTGCCATAGTAGCTCAATACAAAAGTGATAGACCAGGGGACAAACGGTGCCTTAGAGACTAACAGCTCAACTACCACACTTGAGAAAATAACTAGCCCCTGTCTCCAAGCATGTAACAGAAAATTCAAACCTGTGAGTTCCCACACTCCTACTGAAACAGGGAAAGAAGCAGGCAGACACAGCATCCCATCATGTACCTCACACCTGGCAAGCTGGCCCACACCAATCCAGGAGTTGAGAGGGCAAGGTCAATGGGAAATCCGGTAGTGGGTGGCATGGACTCCCAGGACACTCTGAACAGACCCAGAGTACTCCCTAGTTTGAATGTAGAGAAGCTACATTTAGTTACAGATCCCACTATAGTCAATACAAATCTTCTCATGAAGAAACAGCTCAGCAACACTAAGAAAAAGGACTTCTTTGTTCCGAACAGTAAGGATGAATTCTGCCAGAAGCAGTAAGCAGGATTCTATGCAACAATCTTCCTTTTCATTTCAATTCTAGGAATCTTAAGTGGATCTGCAATACCACAGAAAGCAGGCCTTATGGGAATTAAAGAAAAACATGAGAGAAACTTTTCCCTCAAACACTAATTTTATGAATTTCAACGAGACAGCTCTTAAGCAACTAGAGGAAGGACACTACTGCATAGTGTACTGAGCTGTCCTCTGCTCAGAATGCCTCAATGTCTATGACAGCCCCTGTCACCTTATGACCTGCAGGTACTTAGAAGTTTATATGGAATATACCAATCATTCCTACTCCAGAAATTATGGATACCCAGTCCTCTTGCGCCTTTAAGAATAAAGGGAATGAATTCATCAGTGCACTTAAGAGTCTATCTGAACTTCACCTGGAGTGTCTGTGTCTGGAAGCTTCTCTGAGAAACTGCTAAGGAAAGGGATTGCTAGAGACCTACAGCAGCCTGGGGTCCTTGAGTTTCAAGATGGAAAAGTATGCTGCCACTGTTGCCTACACTCCTTACATGCCGAGTAGAAGCTGCATTTTGAGAAGGACTCTTGAAATTGAGGTGATTGATAGAAGTAGGTGATAGAAGTTCATCAAAAATCAACTTAGTGTGGGATGTTTCTGAGTAGCCTCTTTCTATTTGAAGAAACATTGTTCTATGTTCCATAAATTGTCTATCCTTCTGTTCAGCAGAGTTGTCACCTGTTTATTTTCAGCAGATGCAGTCATCTGAATTCGTCAATGATATACTATTTAAAATCATTACAAAGAGTATCTCCCAACTCCAGTAGATAGGAGCTTATCAACAGGATCAAAAGTAGAAGCACACCAATTCAGTAAAAGCACACCAATTAAGAAATCAAGAAAATGGCAAAAGTGTGGGGGAAAGTCAGTTTAGACCTGCAGCAGTGCCCTTTGGCTTAATGAGTTCACCTTATCTACACTAAAAACACATTGGTTCTCAGATGACAAGAGAATCCCATTGTTTTCTTGTCTAGAGTAAGAGAAAGCCACATTTCTTTAGGGCCACATTTCTTCAGGGCTCTTCAGTCTTCTGTACCACTGTAAGCATACCTTCCAAATGAGTGCAGTACTGCAAACACCAATGACATGAACATTCCTTGTAACATAAAACAAGGATTGGTTTCCAGCTCTGTCCAGAGCCCTTCAGTTCCATGAAGACTTGGTTGTCAGTGCCGAAGACTTGGTTGTCAGTGCCGAAGACTTGGTTGTCAGTGCCGAAGACTTGGTTGTCAGTGCCGAAGACTTGGTTGTCAGTGCCGAGTACTCAGTGCAGAAGCTTTGTACAAGGGTTGATCTACAGTAGATCCAGTCTACTGGAACTATAGTGGACAAGAAGTTTGTGGGATCATATTTATACTTTAGCAACTTGTAGGAATGAGACAAATGAATACAGATACAGATGGGTGAAGCCCGATTGTCTCTCAATGGAGGACTACCCACTAGGCATGCTCTCAGCTAGTGTCAGTGGATGCCAAGTCTAGTTAGGACAATCATTCAACTGGCTACTACCTGATCCATCACAAATCTTTCATGCCCTCTGGGCATGAAAGTCATACCATCGAGTACAGGTGTCTGAACACTAACATTTTAACTCAGCTAAAGGTGGCTATTCTTGCTCATAGTAACAGACTTCACTGTTACAACCTCAAAATTCTCACGTTTTCTTGATACTTTAAAATAAGCTGGAAATTACTTGTATAGAGTCATCTACCAGTAAGACCTTTCTCAGGTGCTATGGAAAGACTCAGGAGGAATGGCCTAAAGCTTCTCCAGATAAGCATGGACAGTGTGTAGCTTTGCCAGATAAGCACATCCAACTCTCTGGGTTGCAGAGAACAGAATAAGCAGTATTGGGTAGCTCCTGAAGCCTCCTGCTGCTTTATATATTCAAAATATTCATTTATCAGTATTAACACATCCTTAATTGGTTTCTGGGTATTTTGTGAGTTATTTTAGACAAAGTGTTACTCTATTTCTCCACCTAACCTGGAGCTCTGGGCTCAAAACCATCCTCCTGCCTCAGGATCCTGATCTGCAAGTCCATGTCCAAGTCCACATCCACAACATACCTGGCAATCTGGCAGATCTCAATTCCACTGAACAATCAGCCTTCACCCTCTGCCTAGCAGTGTAAGTTTACTTTCGAGTCATCAGGATAAGATTTTTTTAAGTGAATGAAATACACAGTAGGTTTTTGATGATGTTACTTAGGAAGAATTCCTGACAACTAAGGGGATTAAAAAACTTGTTGCTGAAATATGAACTGTCACTCTAATGTAGGCGTCCTTACCTTGCCCATGGAGTGGCATACACACAGAAGCACAGAGAAACTGCACAGGCTGAGAAGAACCATGTGTCATCTTGCTGTGTTTGGGCCTAGCACCCCATCAGACAACTGGAAGCGCCATATCAGACAACTGGAAACTATAAACTCTCACCACTGGGTTCTAGAGCTGAGTTCTTCACTGCATCAAAGAGAATTAAACTGAGCATTCAATGATTACAGAACCCTGATTATTAATAAAATATTGGTCTGAGACCTGCAAGTACTGCACATGCAATCACCATTCAAAGGGTTTGTACAGAGGAAATTACATTGTTTAAATTTGTCTCAAAATAATGACCAAAGTGCATTCCAGAGCACTGTTGTGTTCAGGGAAGTTCACTTTTAGAGTGTTGTATGAAGCAACCTTGAAACCACCTAGGATGATCTGGACAGCAATTATAGTAATGGTGACTATTCTCTACCAACGTTACACTTCTTTGGACTAGATTCTAGCAAAGTCGTTTGGCAGCGTCTTATGAAATTGAGACAGGGTCGAATCGAAACATCACGGTTATACTTGCCCCGACATTAGAAGCAAAGAATGTGGTTTTAAAATATGCTCTGTCGAACCTCTGAGGCAGCTCGGCTGCAGAGCCAAAGCTCCAAGCTTCAGCCGCCACTCGCCGGGCTGCGAGACACTGGCAATAGGGCCCACTGAGGTCCAGCACGTCAAAGTCCCAGGTTTACAAGCCACGCCCACTTGCCATCCATGTGGGATCCTCTCCCTTCTCCCCTTCTCCCTTCCATTTATCTCTAGGAGTCACATGGTGGCTTCCTCCAGTTTTGTTCCGTATTACTGTGTCTCAGTTTTCTCCAAGAGGGAAGTCTGGGAATTCTAACTTTGTACCCCCATGAGTTATTTAATTCTGTTCTTAATGGTTCACAACTGAAATGCACTGCAGTTGTGTGGAAGAACTAAGGAGACACCTCAGTGCCCATCCCTGCCCCCCATTGCTCCTCCTTGCCTATTGTTTAACTTTCCATAATAAAATTTGAGATTGTTCCAAAAAAATATGCTCTGTCCGACTATAAGTTTCAATGGGACTGGAACATGTCTCAGGCCTCATCTCACTATAAGGAATGGGATCTCTTGGAATTCTGGGCTCAAAGCAATCCTCCTAAAGAATTCAGTTCTTCCTACAAAATTAGGGGACTCATTTCAAAGGAAATCCACTTCCATTTGTTTAAAGATGAAAGAAAAATTTAAAATTTGGAATAATTCAACAATACAACTTTCAGATTACCTCTTCCTGAGCACTCCCAGGATAGTGAGATCCATGTAATTCCTAACAATGCTTTATGATCATACCAGGATGGAAATGGAAAAGCTGTATTAAAGTAAATCCCAAGGCAAAATGGTTGCTACGAAGACAAGGAATAAGAGCACCTGGCAAGTAAGGAATAGAAGCAGAAGGCAGGTGAATTGATAATATCCAACAAACCAGCCTGTCTGTGGACTTGCACAACCACAGACATGAAACATCTCCTTCCACTTGAGGTCAGCCGAGAATCAGATGCAGGAGTCTGCTAGATAATTTTGTCAGAGGCTATTTCACAGGGTAGATTCAAACGCTACCTTTATATTTAATCCTGGGAAGTTTTTGTGTAGGCACTTCGAAGTCAAACAGGCTCCTTAGTATAGTGACATGTCCAAAATGGACAACTATTCAAGTGAGAGTTCTTATAGGTCAAAGGTAGGAAGATGGTCACATTACAACACTTTGTATAGAGTTCTGCTCTGCTTAGAAGTCCAGATGCATCTAGAGTCATTTGTTATATCATCTGACCACATGGTACTAGGAGATCCCTATAATCCCAGTCACCTGGCGGTTAGGAAATGATGCAATCCAGTCATCTGCCCTCCCTTAGGATCAGAGGCAACAGAAACCACTTTAAATTGGAAACTATATAAGCAGAGCTCCCATGGTGAAGTCACCACTGTAAACTGGCAAGGTGCCTGCTAAACCAGATTTACACTTCAGATTATTCCATATACAGGTGTTTCCATAACTTCAAGACTTGAGATTTGACTTGCACACATGGGACTTTTGGTAGCCTACAATTTGTTTATAAGCAATCTATTTTCTGGAAGTAAGGTAAGAATTTTATAGACCATCTCCATTTAGCAACTTGAATAAAGGATGAATCCTAATGAAGCACCTCTCATTAGCAAGATGCTCACTGGGTATTTAGCAACATTCTGAACAAGAACATCTATGTTCTATGGATGCCCTGGAGACACTCTTGTCCTCAGGATTTCACCTGGTACTAAGTGCAAGGAGGTCCCACCAGGTATACCTACTGATTGAGCCCAAGGGATTAGACCCAAAATGTACAATATGCCTACAAAGTAGGGACATTGGAACACATCTGTGCTGAAAGAAAATTCTTTACTACATTGAGACTACACTGTAGAACCTCTTAAGTTTTTACCCTTTTAGTATTATCTTGAAAAGGTTCTTGAAGGCAGGAGATGTCTCAAGAAGTAGTAAGCCGAGTCTTAGGTGAAAACAGCTGCTTTGCCGTATATACTGAGCTTCTTCCTGAAGCCTCTTCCACAGCCAAGGTCTGAATCCCTGGCAGGCTGCCTTGTGGTCTGGATCTGGATGGGGCCATTCCTGAAGAACTCAGGAAGGAAGCCCTTGCCTGGGCTCATCCTGCATTTCCTCCCAGGAAGACCATACTGCAAGTCACTTCCATAAAACTGTTCATACTAGAAACATCTGTACAGAGGCAGCTCAGCAGACACTCTGGATCATAGAGACTCAATATAAAGTGGGACACGAACCAATGCCTTGTTTGCATACTCAGAAATATTCACGAATAAACATTGCTAATTTCCTGAATTTGTTTACTTTGCAACAGGCTCACTGTGCAAATGTAGCCTAAAGTTCTGGGCTCAAAGCCATCCTCCTGCCTCAGGCTCCCAAGTACCTGGGACTACTCATCCACAGCAGCACACCTGACAACCTGGCAGATCTTAACCTAAACTCAATCGAACCATCAGAAGCTTCACCTCTGTCTAGAGCCATCAGGATTATAAAGAATACTTTTATTAAAATAGAATACTCCAGTAGGCTTTTGATATAATCATATCTTGAACATTCCAGACCACTAAGGGGATTAGAAAAACCCTGTTATCTGAAATATTGCAAACTGTAGCTCCAGAAGGCAGGAACAGGACCATGACACTTGCACATGGAGCAACACACAGAAGCACAAGTTGAACTATGGAGGCTCAGAAGTAGCCTGCCGCCTCTTCCACTATCATATGGCATGTGACTCCTCCTTTGCCAGGGGGTCGATAGCCTCTTTCAGCAGAAGACATCAAGCAAAGTGTTCAAAAATATCCTTGTTCACTCAGGCTTCTCTGTACCCACCTACCACAGCTAAGGGATGTCACATGGACATGGCAGATACCTCTGTCTAGTCCTCCAGAAAATCAGAGAAGTTGCTCTGAAGAACAGCCATGCAGCGGG